>NW_022990919.1:644543-1308566 GCF_902827175.1 Gymnodraco acuticeps
GCTTTTTGGCATGTTAAAACTATTATTTTCTGCCTCGCTCATGAGAGTAACAGCTGGAGAAATTACAGCCTCGCCTACTGATTTTAATTTAACCATATATCGAGCCCAATTCTCGATTTCAAATGTGTGCTCTAAAATGATATTTATAAATGACTATTATCATTATTATAAGCAAGACAATAAATGGCAAATATATGTAGAAAATAAACGTATTTAAAGGGAGGCAATGCTCATGACACGCATTTTTAAATAATCATCATCCGATAAAACAGACCAGTCTCTGCCAGTCTTTTTTTTTAATCCGATGACGTTATCAGTGATTTTAAGCTGATTAATTACCGAATTAACATCAATCCTGTGTGCGGCGCCATTTTGACGAGTCACATGACTTATTTGACCGGAAGTGACGTGAACTATGCGTTTGGTGTCGAGGACAAATTGACGTATGTGCTTTGTTCATGTTGTTTACTCTAGTTACTCTCACAATTCTATTGAAATATGCCTCATTGTATGGCGAAACATTGCCACAATTCGGATAGGAACAATCCACGGATGCTCGGTTCCATCTATTGCCAACGGGTAAGCGTAGGAAGTACGTTCGGAGGCAGTGGCTAGCGAAATGTGCTCGGCCCAAACCGAAAGATCCACAGGCGCATGTATGCAGCGAACATTTCAAGTTTCCGGACGACTACTCTGAGAGTATGATAAAACATAAAATGGGATTTATTAATCAACCATTACTTAATGGGGATGCAGTGCACTGCCAATGCCAGCCAGCGTAAGCACCTTACGCAGCAGACTTTACTTATTGTTTACTACGTAAGGAAGCAGGAATTGCAGGACCCAGAGCGCACGGAGCACAGAGTGGACAGCAGATAACGGAATTGCAGTTTTATTGCTTATAGATTATCAGAACATTTCAAAGGGGACACAGCCCCATTGGATATTAACCTATGGATTAACTACATCATCGTTTTTATCGTTTTAATGCCATTGAAGACCAGTTTAGACCAGACAAAGTCCAAGGTAAGCCATGTTAGCCTAGCGCATGTTAGTACCTAGCGCCACTTGTTTTGATGTACGTTTTTGTTGATAACGTCGCAAGTTTGTATCTTTCAGTGTTGAGGTGAGCACCGTTAGATTCTGTGTCTTTACGATCATAAACGATGTGTTGGATGTGCAGCTAGGATAAGTAATAAGGGAGCTAGGAGTGATTTTCGGTGCAGTAATAGGTTAGCATCTTTCGCTCGGGACTAATTCAGAGGCTCACTGTTAGCATTGTGTGTTTTTTGAAGAAAAAAATGAAAAAATATCAGTTAAATTAGTTTTTTTCCCGTTATATGGATATAAAATATTCATAGTTTATTAAATATTAAGGTTCCTTAGACGTTGTTTCCTGCAAATGACGCAATTTGGGCCCCGGAACCGGGTCCGTGGGGCCTAAGAGGATAACAGAGTATGTTTTTTTTGTTTTTTTACAGTTCTATTTGGATGGAATGAATACCTATAGTGATAATTCAAAGTAAGTCCGCCTGGACTTTATTTTTCTAAACTTCTTCCTCGGCTGACGAGTCCAAACTCAAATACTCCGCCATGTTTTCGTCGTGTGTTTACAAAGTGAACGCATAGATGACGTCACGACCTAGTTTTTCGGATCATGTGACTACTGAAAATGGCCAAAATGGCAGCTGCCTGACGGAATATACAGGTTTTGATAAAAAAGAGCTATAAAATCATTATTTACCGGGGAATATCGCTGATTTCTTCAGGGTATGGTTTAAACATAATGTTTCACTAAATACTGAAGTTTTAAAAAAAATATCTAATGACTGGAGCCTTCCTTTAAGATACATTCATAACAAACGTGATGTGGGGGAGAAATATGTTTCCAGCTAAACGTAATTGAGAATGCAGTTTAGTTCTGTGGGAACGTAATTTTTAGGAGACAGGGTTGCAAATGACAGTACAATTGACCAATCATATCTTCCCTCTAAATGGGTGGGTTTTATTATCGCAGACTTTATGACATGTTCCGCACGCTGCGAAGCTTTTCTTGTTTCCATGGCAACAACAACTTCCTGTCAACAGCGTAAACTCACCTTCAAAATAAAAGCATGCCAAATTACACTTAAGACATACAACTACAACGAAAGTAACAAACACACCGTTAGCTCGGCCACCACTGGGATAATTGGGTCCCCTTTTAACATTTGCTCCCGTTTAGCATTATGGGCATCATAGCCATAGACCAATGGTCGCCAACCAGTCGATCGCGATCGACCGGAGATTGCGGACCGTTAAAATAAAAAGTAACAAAAGAAAGAAAAATAAAATTAAAATAATAATGTTTGAAAAATACGTTTTTAGATGTAAACCTATCATCCACCACCCCGTTAGCAGGTGCCACTTGATTGACATATATTTGAGACACCTCAATAATATAATACATTAACCGTGCTTTACGTGCACCTCATCATGACACAAGAGAGGACGGCAGGACTGCAATTTCACATGTTCAGTGAATGCAACAGAGGCAAGTCACCAGACCAATCAGAGAGTTGCATGGAAATACACGTGTGCTTGTGTCATTCAATCTCGGCTCTGTGTGTGTGTGGCAATAGCGCATTTAGTGTGATAGAGAGAGAGGGGGGGAGGGAGAGAGAGAGGGAGAGAGGGAGAGAGAGGGACCGATGCTAGCGGGGACCGTGATGTTAGCATCTGGTTAGCTAGCTGCACTAACGGACATAAGGAGCTGTTTCCACAACAAGCTGGAGGAGAGACCTCCCCTGTCAGACTGAGGGGCTCAGGTGAGCTAAAGCAGGGGTTCCCAAACTTTGCCATGCCAAGGACCCCCATATAGCATTGGCGGAGACCCCCCTGTTGCAATTTTTTTACATTTAGTACATTATGATGGAAAATATGACAAATTAATCAGACAGCTTAATACATTTTCTTAATATATATTTGTATTAATAAATATTCACTAGCTCTCACTTGCTCCAAAAGCTGAGCAGATACTCAGTTTCACTCTCAGTAGCAGCAGCTCGATTCTGATTGGCTTGAAGGGCGGTCGTGTGATTTAAAAACAAATAAATAAAATATTAATAAATAAAAAATATTAAAATTGGCAGTTATTAATAACATCTAAAAAAAAAAAAGGAAAAAAATGTAACTTTAAAAAAAGAAAAAAAATCCCCTGGCGCCCCCTGGCGGCCCCCCGGACTCTCTGAGTGTTTAGAACGGTTTTGTCACAAATTATTCAAAAGGTTATTTCTGCGGCACACCTTCATATGATCATATATATTATACAAACAATAAGAGAATAAATGAAAAACAGGTATGAAATACTATATGGCAGTAAAACAAGAATACAGTTTAAAAGGGGGGGAGTGATTTGTAAAATCTCCATAAAGAAATAGAAAATCTGTTTATAGTTCTGTTTCATATGGGTGCTGAGAGAGGTATCCATAGATTTCTTCATGTTGCTCTCAAAGTGCACCAGATTGATGCTTTCAACTTCAATATTTAAAAAAAAAATCTTCCCAGGGGAGCATCCCCCCGGACCCCCCTAGAGAAGGTGAGGACGCCCCTAGAGGAGGTGAGGTCCGCCCCCCACTCATAAAAAAATAGCACTTTACCCCTGCCTATATGCCGTGAGCTGATTATGGAGCCTTCATTGTAGCCTTTCACTCAATTCTGCAATAGGTAGATTTCGCCTTTCACCTAGGCCGAGGTCGGTGATCTTGGGCTTAAAAAGGTTGGTGACCACTGCCATAGACTATAAAAGTCTTACCCAAGGCTGAATCATAAACTAAACTGTATATGTACATATATATACATGTATAAAGGGTTACGTCCTTAGCTGGCTAATAAGCTATATAACAAGCTAAGCTAACAAGCACACAAACACCTGCTAACGGGGTTAACATGTATAATATTATTATTTTAGACTTCTTGAAAGTTCTGTTAGTACATTCAACCGCACAGCATGACATTTTAATTGTCTGGTATTTGTAACAACATTCCCAAAAAGGCACAATCACCACGAACACGGCTAAAGGGTCAAGTACAGTAACTACAACTAGTTAACATTGTATCCTAGCAGAGTGGACAAGTTGCTGTTAGCTGACAGTGAGGCACGTACCTGTCCATCAAAGTGACCACGCCCTAATTTATGCAAAAACGTTAAGACCTAATATAAATAAAAGGGTTGCGTTAAAACAATTCACTCAACAATTAATAATCATTAAGGTGGAATCTAACTATATCCCGAATAATTTGTATTGCATCCAGGGGTAGAAACATGTTTATTTCTGCTGTAAAGTTGAGCAGGCTCTGCCCGAGAGTTTGCCGCTTGGTTTTGCACCCCGGGCCGTTGTTTTGATATTCCACCGAAGTATACACTGTGACGTAATAACTCTTTTTTTTCCGAGGGGAGGGGTGGGGGTGGGGGTCATAGGGCCTAGGTATAAAAGTCACGGCTCGCCACTGTCACTCACACATCTGCGACCCACTCGAAACGGGTCCGCGACCCACTTTTGGGTCGCGACCCACCAGTTGAGAACCACTGTCATAAAGTTAGGGTGCGTTCAAGTCGTAGGTTGTCACGTTTTAGCAGCAATTTTATTTTTGCATGAATCATCGGCCATTAAGTTTTCAGCACTCTTAAAACAAAACAATATCAACCGCACTTCAGACGATAAAAAGGTATAGAGTGTATATATAAATACTAAATTAATTAAACAAATCAATAGCTCGATAATAATAAAAATAATTACTATAATAATAATACAGTTTAATTGTATTAGTAAATAATGTTATGTTTCACTATTTTCAATTGGAAGAATACTATACCAAATAAATTATGAATGGCAGCAATTAAAATATATTAAAATATAATTAATTAATTAATTACAAATATATTTTAATATATTTTTCATTATTAGTACAATAATAAAAATATAAACAATTTAAATTCTCATATTTACTTTTTTTAAATGGTATGCCCAATTTCCATGAGGTAATTTTAAGACTTAAAAATAAAACATTAATTGTGTATGCAGGATTTCAACATATTCTGTCTCCACCAAACATAATGGAGTAGGTGTGATTCAGATTTTGCTGCCCATTGATTAAAATAATATATATTTAAAACGAGCCCCCCATATTTTTAAGGAATATGTAACGTGAGAACACAGATGTGTACATGCGTGTTTATGAGCACATTAATGTGATTAATATGAATGAGTGAGCAGAGAGCCTGCAGCTCTGCAGAGAGAGGAGGAAAGATGGAGGAGAGGGGGATGGGTGGTGACAGAGAGAGGGGGGGGGGGTGAGGAGTGCTTACAGCATGGGGGAGGGGAGGACAGTACACTGCAGCTGCACTGTACAAATACATGTCAGAATAACTGCAGTAACACGTGGGAAAATACTAGAAAATCACGTTACAATAAACAGCAGTCACAAACATTAAAAACATAAACAATTCTCAAAATAGAATTAGCTCAATAAGTCATTAGTTTTTCTTTAATGTCGCAAATTAATATCAGAAATATACAAATCTCAGGTCTCTATTTTATATATTTGATTGTCTTTTCAATTTTCTTTGTATTTCACTTTATTTTATATTTATATATTTGCAGTCAATTTTATTTTTATTCCATTTCCTATCAATTTTATTTTGTAGTCTATTGTATATATATTCTATTTTGCTTTTTTCATTTCATAACATTTTTATTTGTATTATATATATTTGTTATCTTTCAATTTGATTACATTTTATTTAGTTATATACATATATATGTATGTATATATATATAATATTTTATTCAATATTCTTATTTCCTTTCCTGATTTCTTTCCTTTCCCTCTATTCATTCTCATCCTTTTCATCTTCCTCCCTCCTTTCTTCATTTCATTTCCTTTCCTTCCTTCCCCCTGTGTGTCCTTTCCTTCACCCTAACCCTCCCTTTCCTTCTCTTTGCAACACCCCCTCTCCCCCCTCTCATGTCATGCAGACTTAAATCAGGACGTTGACCTCAGGTGTCAGTGTTTCTGATGCCAGCACAGTGACTGTGTGTTTCTGCATGCATAAAAACACAGTGTGTGTTTGTGTGTGTGTTAGCAGTAGAGCACGCCAGCAGCGAGCCACGTTACCCACAATCCTCTGGGATCTCTGGCTCTACCCTGAGTCCATCTGTGCTGTGTGACCGCTCACCAACACTAACCTCACCTTCACTTCTCTAAAAGCTGGAATTGAACTCGAACATCACACAGTTAATGAATGTCTTCTTAGAGAGTGAGAACCTCAGACCTCTTATGAGCACATGAATGCACCACAGGCTTCATTTACACACAGTGAGATGAATGGATGCATTTTTACACAGTGGATTCAACTGAGTGTGCTTAATGTGTTTTATTTGGACTCAGGGACGATATGGTTGTTATTCTTTCCAATATTAATCACAGTTTATTTGCATGGCACATTATTACATTAATATAATGATATAATATTATAGATTGATAGTGACAAAAAATAAATAAAAATCTTAATTTGAATAAATTACATTCTATTTTGTATTCTATTTTATAAATTCAATTTTGCTTTTGTCATTTTTATGACATTTTTTTATTTGATAATATTAACAATGTATATATTTTTTTATACTTCTGTTTTTGCATATGTTATGTATATATTTCAATAAAAATGAAATATATTTCATTAAAAATACAATACAATATTTTTTAATAAACATGGAATATAATAAAATATTATTATTTATTACATTATTATATATTTTAATTTATTAAACCTAATTTATATTTTATTATCTTTATATATTATTTTATTCAAGTTTATTCGCTATGTTATTCAATTTATATTTAATTTAATTCTATTTTAAATATAACATATTTTATATATTTGTATCTTATATAAATATATAAAAATGGTGTACATTCTATTTTACTATATTATTTTACATTATATCTTCTGAGTTGGATTTCATTTTATTTTACTTTATTTATATACATATCTGTTTTTATAGATATTCAATGTTATCATAATAAATACAGTTGGATATTTTATATACACAGTATATCATTTTGTTTAAGCTTATTATTATATTATATTGGTTTTCCTCTAATAACTGTTTTTAATTTATTTTTAAATGTCCTTTTATCATGTATTTATTTTGCACTTTGTCGCAATAAAAAAAAAATACATCAACATTTATAAAAAATAAACTTGCCTATAAATAATTTTTGAATTCTGTGTAAATGTGTGCATATCACACACACACACACACACACACACACACACACACACACACACACACACACACACACACACACACACACACACACACACACACACACACACACACACACACACACACACACATATACACACACACACACACACACACACACACACACACACACACACACACACACACACACACACACACACACACACACACACACCACACACCTACATGAATGCCACCCGACTAAAAGAAGAAGATTAGGTATTGATTCCATGACTCATTGCATCCTGGGAAAACTGTTAGATTACCCAGGGTGCCTCAGTGCTGCCGACTCCTTCATCCCAGTGCTGCTGCAGCAAGGAGAGGACGGGGGAGGATGATGGGATAACAACTAATAATAAATAATTTATTAGGTTTATTGTTACTTTTGCTTTACTTGTTGTGTATGTTTTACTGTGGAATGTTCGTCTTGTGTGTGAAATATTGAAGAGACAGATCCTAAAGTATAACAATACAATATTTTAAAAATGTTCATTCGAATAATACAATTATACAAATAATCAAATACAAACGTGATTATGGGATGAGGGAAAATAATTTCCTTCGACAATAAGTATTAATATATATAATTTGTTGTATACATGCATTTATGTGTGTCTACATATTAACAGGGTAGGTTTGTGGGAACATATATGTTTCTCAATATTAAAACATTTTGATGGTTTAGCTTAAAGAGCCTGTGACACGAGTTTCCCCCATCATCCAAACCCATCAATTTGAGTAAATATTGTCCCCTTGAAAACCGTTACTGAACTGATTTTGGATATTTGTACTTTGATAACCATTAATTTGCCCTTCAATGTTGACCATATTCTGGATCTTCTCGGGGATTCTTCAAGTCCCGCCAAATTATGTGTGACGTCATTGCGGGCCAAGCGCTCCAGCTGCACCGTTCAGGATCCCAGCATCTGCATGTAAACGCACGATGGCGCACACAGCAGCAAGCTCAGACAGCGATGACAGTTTAATTTTGAACGTGTCTGAGAGCTCATATGAGGCTGAAGGATCGGTTTATGTTGTATCTGTTAGAAGTTTAGGAATTAGGTGCGTCAATATGGGCGATCATACGGTCATGTAGCCAGTGGTGGACTGGGACTAAAAATCATCCCGGGACTCTCGACCGGCCCACTTCGGTACCGCTAGTAAGTTGTCAACGGGGGGATGTCAGGGGCGGCGGGTGCTGTAGATAGTAAATGTAAATATGTAAATATTTGTGTCACTGCATCCTGGTAAAATACAAATATAATGCAATGTCTGTGTCTTTGACATTAGCGCTGCCAGCCACCTGTGCCCTGTACTACGAAGCCAGTTCAACAGACCCTGGATATGTTTGAGTAACAAACAAACTAACAACAACAAACTAACAAACGAGATCTCGCTAAGCGGTCCTACGACGCTGGTTATCAACTCGGTAAATCAAGCCAGGGTTTCTCTCTCCAGCTGAGAGCGCGTTCACGTCTAAGACACGAGTGGATCTGACTTTAATTACATTTGACTCGAGTGTTTCGTCAACATAATGTGTTGCTTAAAATAATACTTCTGCATACAGTATGTGACACTAAGTGTTGCACGGCCAGACACGGCAGATAAGGAAATATATGATATATTATGATAATATATGATCGATGATCTGATTGATGATGTAATATGAATGATAAGTGCGACACGTCGGCGTCTTCTCTGCATACGGCAGTTTAAACTGTATTTCCTTTATCCTGTAATATGACTTGAGAGATTTAAACTCCGCACACTGAGTTGATCTCTTTTCTATAGACGCCGGAGGCGTAAAAAAAGTTATTTAGCCTTCCCAAACCTGAGCCTCACGCGCCGCCTATGGGGGATGTGCTAGTGATTTATCCGACCGGCCCACTTCGGTACCGGCCTATCGGGATTCGTCCCGATGGCCAGTCCGCGACTGCACCCAGCCCACGTAAACTGTCAACGGGGGGAGCCTCGCTGCGGGGAAACCTTGGACCTAGTGTCCCGATCGGAGTGGGAATAATAATAATAATAATCCGTGCATTTTATCCATTAATTTCCCCAACATTGTGGTGAAAAAACCAGACGTTTAATCCATGTTGGTGTACAACTACAAAAAGCATCGGTTTGTTATCTCATCAGGAAATGCAGAAACAAACGATTTGTAATCATCATTCTCACGATCATTTAATGTATCATATGTTCGCCGAATTGACATGAAAGCACTAATAAATGTAGTTTCATCCACTTGAGTTTACAACTACAAAAATAATCGATTTGTTTTTATATCACATCCTACGGGAGGAAATTCAGCAGCTCTCACTACCGATTTTTAATCCTAATGTAATCATCATCTTCACCACGATCATTTATGTTTATGTTCGCCGAATTGACATGAAAGCACTGACAAATATGAATATACTGTAGTCAACTTCATTAAAACGTTATTAACGTGCCTAAACTCAGTAATTCACCATTTCTACGCATGGACACTTTGTCCGTGTTTGGCTCTCTCGCCGCACAGTGAAGCGTTCCCGCATTGACGTCACTTCCGGCTTCCCCCAAAACTTCAAAATGAGTCGAAGGAATTTCCCCGCGATGTTCGAAATTATTGATATTTAACGGAACGGTATCGCTTTTTCTTTTTTAAACTGACGGTTCGAGATTACTAGTAGCCCAATATTTCATTGCACAACAGTTGTTGGGATGCTGTCACAGGCTCTTTAATGCTTTTATAATCTGATTTGTACCTGCTGTTTAGGTATTTGTTTTTCTTGTATTTGATAGTCTATCTATAGTATTAAAGATTATTTACCATTTAAATATAAAACATAAACAATATCATATTTTAAATATGCTATGTTCATATTGCTCAAGTACTAACTTGTGTTCTTTTTGCAAGAAATCTAAACTAACATTTGGACATTTGCAACAAATGTGAGATATTTGATCTTCAGCGATTGAATTCCAAGACGGCTGAGAATCATAATCCCTACAGCTTGAAGGCTTTTAACATATCATATCTTGTATTTGAGCGTTTCCTGATATGATCAATTATATCATTCTTCTTAAGAAAAGCCCGACATGACGAGTGGAGTGGAGTTCCACAAGGCTCAATCCTAGGTATTCGGTTGTTTTCCATTTTACTTGACCAGCAATTCTTTTAATTTATTTCCCCTTTTTAAATGGATATTTGAGACGATTTCCATCTGTCGTCTGTATTTTCTGTCAGTTTAATTTAAAGCACTTTGAATGACTTTTTATTGAATAAAAAAAACAGATTATTCCATCGCTTTAAAAATCCTGGACCAGATAAGGTTATGGGTTTTAACGGAAATAAATATCCTGAATCAAAACTAAAGTAAATATCCTTTCAAACCGAATGCTGTGTGTGTTTAGTGTTAAAATATGTGTTCAATTCAACACCAGCAGCATATCTGACTCGGCATCAATAGAGTATTGAACCGATATTGATGAGATGCACTAATAAGCATCGCAGCTGCACAGCACAATCACAGTATTGATTGTTGAACGTGGTAATACCTCTGATTTATTTTAAGCCATGAATCTGTTGTTTCATGTTTTTTGATCACTTCTGGCTTACAATGTTTTGCTTTAATACACTTCAATATAAATAGTTACATTTTACAAAAATGCCCAGGTAATCTTAATATTATATCTTTCTTGAATGATATACAGTTTGTTTTACACAATGTACACAAGTATTAAAATGTAAAAATAATCATTTCGTTTTTTCACCATTATCTCAAATTAGTATATAAAGCCAAATAAGTGTGCATGCGTGCTTGTGTGTGTGTGTGTGTGTGTGTGTGTGTGTGTGTGTGTGTGTGTGTGTGTGTGTGTGTGTGTGTGTGTGTGTGTGTGTGTGTGTGTGTGTGTGTGTTTGATTCTAAAGAGCAAATGGCTCATTCGGAAGATGAAGCTGTATTGGTTTATTGACTGTTTTTGGCTAAACACACCTAAGGACACAGAAATACACTAAAGACGCGCAGAAACACAAGCCTGCACCTGTGGCTCCAACATATTGATATTTGTTAAATATATGCATTCAATTTATCGATAAGTAAAGCTGCAGCAAATCATAAATCCTACAGAAAAAGGTCAGTAACTCATAAATGTATTCTCCAAAGTAAAACACAGCAGTACAGATTAGGCAAAGCTAGATGAAGTAAAGTAAAATAAAGCGTTTGAAAAAGAAAGCTCTCATATGAAAAGTTAAAGAGGACATGCTCATTTTCAGGTTCATATCAGTATGTAGTGTCTCTACTTTAAAGAGTCCTCTCCTGCTGATGTTCAGGTGTATATCAGTATGTAGTGTCTCTACTTTAAAGAGTCGTCTCCTGCTGATGTTCAGGTGTATATCAGTATGTAGTGTCTCTACTTTAAAGAGTCATCTCCTGCTGATGTTCAGGTGTATATCAGTATGTAGTGTCTCTACTTGAAAGAGTCGTCTCCTGCTGATGTTCAGGTGTATATCAGTATGTAGTGTCTCTACTTTAAAGAGTCCTCTCCTGCTGATGTTCAGGTGTATATCAGTATGTAGTGTCTCTACTTTAAAGAGTCATCTCCTGCTGATGTTCAGGTGTATATCAGTATGTAGTGTCTCTACTTTAAAGAGTCATCTCCTGCTGATGTTCAGGTGTATATCAGTATGTAGTGTCTCTACTTTAAAGAGTCCTCTCCTGCTGATGTTCAGGTGTATATCAGTATGTAGTGTCTCTACTTTAAAGAGTCCTCTCCTGCTGATGTTCAGGTGTATATCAGTATGTAGTGTCTCTACTTTAAAGAGTCCTCTCCTGCTGATGTTCAGGTGTATATCAGTATGTAGTGTCTCTACTTTAAAGAGTCCTCTCCTGCTGATGTTCAGGTGTATATCAGTAGGTAGTGTCTCTACTTTAAAGAGTCCTCTCCTGCTGATGTTCAGGTGTATATCAGTATGTAGTGTCTCTACTTTAAAGAGTCCTCTCCTGCTGATGTTCAGGTGTATATCAGTAGGTAGTGTCTCTACTTTAAAGAGTCCTCTCCTGCTGATGTTCAGGAGTATATCAGTATGTAGTGTCTCTACTGCAGTGGTTCTCAAAGTGGGGGGCGCGCCCGCCCAGGGGGGCGCAGAGGCATGACAGGGGGGGCGCGAGAGACCAGGAGGAAAAATGGTTATTAAAAAAAAAAAAAAAAAAAATCATATTTCGAAAAATTATTGAATCGAAAATAATATGATACAGTACAGTACTATTACGTCTGGGTCTCTGTGTTTCATTAAAGCTCGGCTCTGTGTGTGTGTGGAACGAGCCATTTTGTGTGTGTGCGCGAGCGAGAGAGAGAGAGAGCGCACCGGTACCGGAGATCGTTGATGTTAGCTTCTGGTGCTAGCGAGCTACGCTAACAACAAGGTGGAGGAGAGTCCTCTCCTGTCATACTGAGAGGCTCAGTGAGCTAAAGGACTCTCTCAGTGTTATCTCAGTGGGTCTCAAACATTTTGGTCACCATTAATGTAAACAATTATTTCCGAGGCACACGTTTATATGATCATTATGGATATAAAAAAATAAGAGGATAAATTAAAAACAGGTATGAAATACTATATGACATTAAAAAATGTATAAAGTTTAAAAGGGGAGTGATTTATAAAATATCCATAAAGAAATAGTAAATCTGTTTACAGTTCTGTGTTGAGAGATGTATCCATAGATCTCTTCATTTTGCTCTCAAAGTGCACCAGATTGATGCTTTTAACTTCAATATTTAAAAATAAATCTTCCAGGGGGAGCTTGCCCCCGGACCCCCCTATGTGAGGTCCACACACCACCTATAAAAATAGCACTTGACCCCTGCTTACACCTTTATGCCGTGAGCTGATTATCGAGCCTTCATTGTAACAGTCGCGGGTACATTGTGTGTATGCGTGGGGAGTGTTGCAGTAGAACATTCTGACCGGTACATTAATGGGAAACCCTAAATGTTTGAGCACCCTCTATGAAACGTCAAGCTAACCCACAGCACCCCCAAAATAAATCTCTGGCGCCGCCACTGAGCCTGACTATTTGTGTTGGGGGGACCCGACTTTTTTTTTTCTCCAAAGGGGGGGGCCTGACAGAAAAAGTTTGGGAACCACTGCTCTACTGGGACATGTCTCCATGCTTTAACGTTCAAAAAGCTCTTTATTTTTCTCATACTGTCTGTGCTGCAGCACCTCTTTTCACCCTCTGTCTGAAACCAGAGCCCAGTCTGCTCTGATTGGTTAGCTGGCCGGCTCTGTTGTGATTGGTCAATTGCTTAGAGATGTCCCGCCGCTTAGCCTATCACGTACAATGTATTGGAGCGCTAGCCAATAGAAGTGCAAGTTTTACAAAATGATGTCACTCTCTTCAGAAAGTACACAAAGGAGTCCAATGGAGGCGTTTCAAGCAAACAAAAACGTATATAACACACCACAGGAAAGGGATACCCCAAAAACACTCAAATGTACTATTAAACCACAAAATAAACTGCTCGCATGCATTCAGTGCATTTAACATAAACTTCAGCATAAATACCTTAAATGATAAACATTTAACATGATCTAAAAAATGATATATAAATGCACCAAACCACAGTTCTAATCTACTCTTTATGCTCAGTTAAATGTACAATGACTTAACCAAAACAGAGCTGAGAAAAGATCTAAAAACATTTAGGCGATTATCATGAAATCTGAAAATATTTGGTTAAAAAAACAATTATTGGACACATTAAAATGTCTAACAGAGTAATTATTCTGCAGAATAACATATTTTATTATTGTTATTGATGCATTATGTGTTCATGACTTTGATGTTGCAGCTGAGAGTTCCTTTTAATGAAATATTATTAAAAGATAATTTTTTTAACAACAAATGTGTTCTTTTATCTACAGTTTGTTGCAGAATACATACAAATATGATCAGATTCTTAGATTTAATATTTTGAAAGTACTATTGTCCTGGTGGTGTAGTGAGGACAATAAAACAACATTAATAATATCATATATTATACTGGAGGAAGAAATGCACAGAAAATATTGGAGGGAAGACATAAAAGTAGAAAACAAATGTGGATGGGAACATTTGTTTTGTTTGTTCTCGTCCTGCAAATACCTCATTTTAAAACGGAGATTAATATTATTCCTTAGATTTTAATTAATATTTCTGTGTGAGGTTCTGCCTGTGTGTGTGCTGGAGTAATACGTTTTTTCAATAAGTAATTAATCCCAGAAAAGTGAAAGTCATTCTCTGTGTGTTGGAGATTGAAAAACTTTGAGGCGAGACGGAGAGACGGCGAGTCTTTGACGTGACCTCGCCATCAGTCTGCAGCTGTCTGCTCACATCCATCCACCGAGACCCTGCAGCGTCCCATTTATACCGGCTCAGACACTGCAGAAACAACGGAATATCTTATCCAGGAAAAATATACATAGATTGATTTTCTTTTCCTTTTTTCCATGTTGTTCTTCTATTCTGTTGATGCTTTGTTATTTTATCTTATCATATTGTAAAATGTTGCATACATACACCCTTTAAGAGTAGCCTAAAGGTAAACAAAAAGATATAGAAATATTGTAAAAACTGTTACAGTAAGAGCTGTTAAAAATAAATAAATGTCTAAAATAATGAAATTCATTATAACCTTCAAGATCTGATCTCTTATTGCAGCATGCATTTTACAAAAGCAAATGGAAAATAATATATGCCCATTTTATCCTATAACTTGATTTTTTTTCACCAGGCTGTTTTTTTCTTTTATAATTGTTTTTATAACTTCTTATTTTATTACCAGTAAGAGATATTGAGTTGTAGTTTTAGATAAAAGCAGAGATAGAAATATATATATATATATATAACAACTATTATATGTATTATGTATATACTATAAATCCAGATCTCTGTCCTTTTTTGTGATGTTTTTCATATTTAGCACCAAAAGATATTATTTCAGCTTTATATAAAATATAATGGCCTATAAACTCACTTTGAGACTCATTAGTGGAAAAGAAACAAGGAAGTGTTAATAAAACCAAACGTCCTTCAGGATCAATTTACGGTGTTACCTGTAACATTCAGCCATCCTGATCCACTTCCTGTTCCCCCGGGTTTGTGTGTGTGTGTGTGTGTGTGTGTGTGTGTGTGTGTGTGTGTGTGTGTGTGTGTGTGTGTGTGTGTGTGTGTGTGTGTGTGTGTGTGTGTGTGTGTGTGTGTGTGTGTGTGTGTGTGTGTGTGTGTGTGCGTGTGCGTGTGTCTGTCTGTCTGTATTTTCAAGGTTGCATGTTATAGTGACCCAAATCAGTTTCTTAACTATGTATGTGACACAGATCTGATTTCATGAGTATAAATCCCTTTAAGGTTTAACTGGTTATAAAACATGTGTAATACTGATGCCATTATATGACATCCATATTATTTCTATAAAGTTATTCTTCATTTCAGCTTTCGGGTTTGCGTCCCCAAAAATATGTGAAGAGGCGATGATTCACAATTAAATAGTGAGCTAAATTTGACCAGAAAAAATAAAGCAGTTTTTAGTTTTTGATATTTGGGATTCAAAATCAATTTTGTAGTTATATATCCAAGAACTGCAGTTCCCATGAGCCTCAGTGGCAGTTGCTAGAGATTAATTCATTTGGAGCTGAGAAGTTTCTCCAGTTGTTTAAAAGAAGTCCAAGTCATGCCTACAATCTTTTGAAAAACACATCCGACTCAATTCTCTAATTATTAGAAGAAAAAAAGCCTTGTGAAGTAGCAAGTTCATGTATTCAAGTGGAAGTCAAATCAAGTCAAAGTCAAGTGTTAAGTCCAAGTCAAACAAGAGAAGTGTGTACATTTCATTTAATTGTACTCCAAATCCAAAACAAGTTCTAGGCATGATTTTAGTTATTTGAAAAAAGTCTTGGACTTTCAAATTAGCCCAAGTCATGTCTTGAATTAAGGCCAAGTCTCTAGCCATTTGAAGATGAGTCCTACTGCAGTCTTGAGTCATTTGTAACTAAGTCTAATTCTAGAGTTTAAGCCTAACTTTAGTTTTGATTATTTGAGGCGAATCCATGTAATGCAAAACAAAACGTATTAACAAGTTCAGGTCAACTCTTGAATCAGGGCAAAGTCTCAAGACATTTTTTAAACGAGTCAAAGCCAGTTGAAAAGCTGATCATACTACAGTATCAAGTCATTTGCAAGAACAAGTCATGTCTCAAGTTAAATTCCAAATCTGGTTTTAATGAAATGTCCAAGCAATTCAAAACTAGTTTAAGTCCAGAATCGAATCATTAAAAACACAACTTAGAGTCAATTAAAACGTGTGAATCATAAGAAGTCATTCAAGCTAAGTGTTATGTCACAGAAGGTAGATCAAACTGTAAAACAATACAAAGTCAATATTCAAGTTGTATTAAAAAAGACTTATAAACAGGTCCAAGACAAGTCTAGAAACAAAGTCAAGGCTCAAGCAATTTTAAAACAAGTCATAATTATTTGGTAAGCACTGCATCAAGTCATTTTCATCAAGTAAAGGCCATGTTCAAACAAATGCAAAACAATTCCAAGTCGTAGTTAATAAAAACAAGTCAGTATTGAATAATTTGCACCAAGGTTTCAAATCATTTCTAAATGAGCCTAATTATTTCGAAAAAAAAGTTCTCAAGTTTCAAACCATCTACCATGAGTCATTGGGCAACAGTTCTCAAGTTTCAAACCATCTACCATGAGTCATTGGGCAACAGTTCTCAAGTTTCAAACCATCTACCATGAGTCATTGGGCAAAAGTTCTCAAGTTTCAAACCATCTACCGAGTCATTGGGCAAAAGTTCTCAAGTTTCAAACCATCTACCATGAGTCATTGGGCAAAAGTTCTCAAGTTTCAAACCATCTACCATGAGTCATTGGGCAAAAGTTCTCAAGTTTCAAACCATCTACCGAGTCATTGGGCAAAAGTTCTCAAGATTCAAACCATCTACCGAGTCATTGGGCAAAAGTTCTCAAGATTCAAACCATCTACCGAGTCATTGGGCAAAAGTTCTCAAGTTTCAAACCATCTACCATGAGTCATTGGGCAAAAGTTCTCAAGTTTCAAACCATCTACCGAGTCATTGGGCAAAAGTTCTCAAGTTTCAAACCATCTACCGAGTCATTGGGCAAAAGTTCTCAAGATTCAAACCATCTACCATGAGTCATTGGGCAAAAGTTCTCAAGATTCAAACCATCTACCATGAGTCATTGGGCAAAAGTTCTCAAGATTCAAACCATCTACCATGAGTCATTGGGCAAAAGTTCTCAAGATTCAAACCATCTACCATGAGTCATTGGGCAAAAGTTCTCAAGTTTCAAACCATCTACCATGAGTCATTGGGCAAAAGTTCTCAAGTTTCAAACCATCTACCATGAGTCATTGGGCAAAAGCGACGTAATCCAAACAAGTCATTTATAACAAGTCCCTACAGATTAAATATATGTGTATACAAAGGACACGGCGTACTAACAGGTCCAAGTCAAGAATTCCAGGCCTCAAGCTATTTAAAAACAAGGAAAAGTCATCCAAAAAACGTTCGACTGGAATTTCAAGTCTCTTGCAACAATACTAGTCTGGCTTCAAGTAATTGAAACACTTTTAAGTGAAGTTTTTAGCCAATAGAATAGTAAAAGTCATTTAGCTAGCACTAAATCATCCAAAATAAATCTCACTGCAGTCTTCAGGAATGTTGTCATAAATTCAAGTCAGATATTGAGTCTTTCAAACAAGCGCAAGTGCAGTCTTGAAACAGGTACAAGTCTTAAACTCAGTCGAAATCTACTGGCACGCATCAAGTCATTGGAAAATAACCACAAGTCTAACTTGATTTTAAGTTAAGGTCCATCTCTATTACTGATTCATTCGGAGGCAAGTTTAAGTAATTCAAAACAAGTAAATGTTTAGTCTCTAGCCAAGGTTCTCAAACAATTCTACAGCAGTCTTGAGTTACTTGAAACAAATCCAAGTCAGTGCTCATGTTATTTAAATGACCCAAGTCAAGTTTCAAAATAGAGGCCTTGTTTCAAACCATTTGACAATGAGTCCATGTCATTAGGCAACTATCAAGTAATTTCAAAGAAGTCATACGGTCTTACAAGTCTTGGGTTATTTGCAATAAATCCGCTAATCCTCTATTTCATTCCATTGCAATGTAAATACTGTTATATTTTACTATATATTTTTGATTATTTTTAATATTTTTCTAGTTCTCTTCCTGTGTTTTTAATTCTTGTTTTTATGCACCATGACACCAAGTCAAATTCCTCGTACGTGTAAACCTACCTGGTAATAAACCTGTTTCTGATTCTGAAGTCAAGTCCAAATCAAATTAGGTATCACAAATCAGAATTGAATTACCTTTTGCTTTTTGGTTATTTCAAATGTTTGGTTATTTCAAATTTGTTATAAAAAATATTTGAATATGCTTTAACACATGTAGAAATGTTGACAATAAAGCTGACTTTGATGCATCTGAATATTTCTTCCAGTCTTGTCGCCCAACAGACTCAAGCCTCGTCATGTTTTTCCTTGAACATCTGAGTGTGAGGTAATGTCAGCACGCCGCTGGCTTCCTGTCAGGCATTAGCATGCAGGAATCTATTTAAAGGAAGGGCACAGTCCGGTGAGGGAGGTGAGGCAGAGTTTTCTGCTTCTTATTTCAGCGATCTAGCAGCCTTTAATGCCTTAATTCAATTCAATAACGGCCTGTAATGACTTTGGCCCAGGACTATATATACTGCATTCCCTCTACTGGATCTTATACACAGCAGTGTTTAAAACCTGCAAACTGCTCTCTGTGCTGCCCAGACGCCCATGAGCAAGACACAAAACACTATCTCCATATGAGAGCCATACAAATAATGCAATTTACCCAAAAATGCATTCATTATTTAATTGCACATTTTGGAAGGGTTCATTTGATTATTTATTTTTCTAAAGAATTTGTTTCTTTTTTTAAAGTCAATCAAATCTAACATTGGTTTGATTTTACAATATACTTTATGATTTGATATGAAACTGACTTTATATCAACACACCATAATAACCATCTTCACAAATATGAATCTTCCCAAATCTAGATTGAATTATTAAAATATATTTTCTTAAGGACAAACGCTGAGTGGGCTGATAAACAAGTACAAATTCACAAGAAGACACCGCAAGATCAGAATACAAATATGTAGATTATTCAAATCTAATGTTTTACCTTCAATTACTATTTCTTGTTTGAGTCAATTGAGAGCATCCGTAAAAATCATTATCCTATTTTGTCCGTTTTATTTCATTTTAGTTGATCTTTTTAACCTTTTTGTTGATTATAACATGTTGTTTTCTGTCTTTAAAAAATTCTCCTTGTAGAATTATCTGACCAAAAATAAAACAAAACCAGAATCAAAAACATCATGTTCTTTCATTAAAAGAAAGCTGTGGAAATAACATCACTAATTTCACCAACAAACAGCCAATCACAGAGCTCCACATTCTGCTGTCTTTTCAGCTGGATCTTAAACTAAAACATTTGTAGGTTCTGGATGAATTCAGAAACATCAATGACACAAATTAAGCAATTGACGAGGCTCATGGGAAATGTAGTTTTTAGAGCCATCTATCAAACTGAGAACTGATATCTCAAAAACAAAATTGTAACTATTTAAAAAGGTAGAGCCAGAACATAAACCTTAATCAATGCAACATTATGCACGCGGTTTTTGCGGTTTAGGAACATTTTAAGCAACATTGAGAATCCAGATAGATACACAATCATTTGCATGAATGTACCAAAAGAACTCATCAACTAATGAGGAATTGCTTTTAAGATACAAGTGACTAGATGATGTGAAGGCTTCATTTTAATTCTGATCTATGAAATGTAACAAAACTATCGACAAAAACTGTCTTAAAGAAAAACAAAATCTGACTAAAAGCAACATAATCATTTCTGTGAATGTGCCAAATCCTGAGAAATATACATAAGCCACTGAGAGAAACTGTCAAACAAAATATCATTTCTTTTGACATGTATAAACAGCTCAGTGATAAAGGTGAGATTTTCTTGTCAGCAAACGGAGAACATTCATGAAGGTCAACAAAAAGGATCTTAATGCTGTTCAATCTAAGATGACCCTTTGCTTGCTGCATGACTCAGAGGACACCGGCATGTTTTCCTATCAGACCTGAAACATCATCATCACATCACGGCCTCGCCATCCTCTGAAAGCAGACACGAGGATCAACCAAAAAAAAAAGGATTAACAAAATGGCTTTGATTAAAACAAGCTGCTCTCTGATTGGTTGAACAGATTAATTAATATTCAAATGTATGAATAAATAAAATAAATCCGCTGCAGAGGAAGAGAAGAAGAGGAGGAGGTTTGCTGTTTGTTACGAGGCTACTCGCTAAGATGTAGAGGGGGGGAAGGGTACATCTATAATGCATGAGCACACACACACACACACCCAAGTGGGCTGGGACGATTTCAGGGCCATTAAATGGAGATGCTGCCATAAATCACATGACCAGTCTGCCCACACACACACACACACACACACACACACACACACACACACACACACACACACACACACACACACACACACACACACACACACACACACACACACACACGTGCACACACACACACAGGATTGTCTTCACTCAGCAGATACTGCAGGTTCAATACTATGTAGGAGGAGGGTGTGTGTGCGCTTTTTTTGTCTATCTGTCTTCGTGAGGACCAGTTTCTAGACATGCTAGGATTTTTTTTACGAATTCAAGATTCAAGTTGTTTCTTTTTACTATTATACAATCATAATTTTGCCAAATACTTAGGCTGGGAGGCTCTTCTTAAGACCAGAAAATACAAATGACATAACATTTAAATTGAATGCATTTTCACAAAAATAAGGATATTTCTGAAAGGTAGAAACAGCTTTTATAAGAAATGTATTATTAAAGGTGTGTGACTTTTGAAACTTTGTTTATAGTAAGGACATATTTGCTTAGTTCGACATTTCAGTGAGGACATTTGAAATATTGGACATATCTAAAAATGTATAACCTTTTGTTTTATTTACACTGTTACTACCTTATGTGATGCACTTTGAATTGCCTTGTTGGGGAAAGCTGCCTTAGATTCCATTTATACGGGAACGCAAACGAAACGCAAACGAACCAAATTCGATATCAAAAAAGTCTTCCGTTCACACGGATATGGCTCAATAAACGTGTCCCTTCACACAAGACCACTCGAGCCGCTGGAGACGCTGTAGTACATATACCAGGCCTGTAAGTGGCGCTGTAATTCCGCCACAAAATACACCAAAAGCAGCAAAGAAGACCCCCATGGTTGCCTGGTTGCCCTTCTGTTTAATCTCCGCGGTGGATTTAGCAACATGTAGTTCATGTAGTTCTCCATGTCCACTTGTTGCTGATGGTTGTGGTAGAAGAGCTGTAGATTTTGCACTAACATCTGTAGCATGGTCAGTATCAGTAGCTGTAGCTACTGTCAGTAGCTGTAGCTACTGACAGTAGCTACTGACCATGCTACAGCAGTGAGAAGCAGAGGTGGGGAGAGGCGGGGCTCTGGCTTCATCGTTATCAGGAAATGATCGTATAGGACGTACACACGGAGCCGCTTGGCCCCCCAGAGCGTTCCGTCTGCAGATCTATCCTCCTTGGGACCCATTATCGTTTTAGGGGTCCGTTTCCGCGGTTCTGTTACGGCCTCATGTGAACGAACGATCTATACGAAAGAGAACAACCCGTTTCGTTCCTGTGTAAACAGCACCTTAAAAAACAACTTTAAATCAACATTTAGTCCTCAATTATTCACAGGGCTGAAGGTTAAATCTTATGGTTTTAGTTTATGGACAGGGGTATATGCACAGTATTTCAACCACAGGGCCCTCACAAGTGTAGACATACCGGTAGGTGTGTGTCTATACTACAGTAATAAGAGGATGGGTGATCTAATTTTACAGCAATCAGATCTTGATGAACTGAATCTCACCTAGAAAGCAAAAATATTTATGGAAGATCAACCCCAGTGAACAGCAGAGTCAGTGTTGGGAAAGTAACTTATATGTAATGTAATGTATAACATATTATTTTTCTGTTTTAAGTGTTACTTCCACCAGAACAACTGGAGCTGGCATTGTATAAGAGTTTAATATTTTATAGCAAAAAAAACCCGATATGTCTTAATATCCTCGCTTTAAATCACCTGCTTATAATTAACAATAGTTACAATAGCTTTTTTCTAGTAAGTTGTGCGATGTGGATTATTGAAAAAGGCAACATTGCCAGGTGGCAATGCTTTACTTGTAATAGTAAATGTAATAACCAAGTACAGCCTAGCATTTTAGCACTTCCTGTTCGCTCGTCTCGAAGGCAATCAAAATACCCCACTAGTGAATTTTGAAGCTTCTATGTATCACGAAAACGGCAGTTGCTAACAAATGACTTAATGAGACTACCAAATGTCATCACGACAAGCATTTGCCACCTTTAGCTTAGCAGTGGTGACGTCAAGTGTCATGTGACCTCACTGTAGTTCCTTTATAGGCTAATGTTAGCTTTTACCTGAAAAAAATATAAAAGCTGTGTTAATATTTGCTAATATTCCTGCTGAACAAAGCGTCCATGAACACTTGTTTGAGTTTATTTTCTGCTATAATCCTCAATTTCCCCAATTGAAAAAGGGAAACCAGGGACATGCTAATGGCTAAAATCTCATTTTGCAGCTCTGTATATATACACACAGCCCTAAAACACTGCAGAGAATAATTTCAGGATGCGAAAGTGACCTCCAGATTGCCAGCAGTAACCGTGGGTTTGCCCTTGATTCGGCTAAAGGATGGCCACTGGCACACACACACACACACACACACACACACACACACACACACACACACACACACACACACACACACACACACACACACACACACACACACACACACACACACGCACACACACACGCACTGATAAGCTAGCTATGGTTAGCATCAAGCCCATAGCAGTGTTCAAGCAGTATTAATGTACATTAACCATGTTTAGAGGCAGTGGCGTTTTCTCCTGGAGGCTGTTTTTTCTGATTGTAGTTATAATTTTAATAAATAAATAAAAACACTTCGTTTAGTTTCGGAATTTCTTCTTTGTTGTGTGTTGCTGTCGGACGATCTCTCCCCCATTCTCATTGAGTATTTTACAAAGAGTGAAACAGCGCCCCTCTAGATGTTATGGTGAAACAGTAGATTGCACTCACTGTTGCGAGAGGAGGCCAGCCGAAATTGGCTTCTCTTGGTGAAAAAAAATTGAGGGATTGACCAATCAGACAAGGCTCATGTCATGCCCCTGCCAACCTGTGATTAGTCAGAGCCATGCCAAGGGAAGCCAGAGGCAGCTGGCTTCCCTTGCCTCACAATCTAATCAAATCGCATCAACTTAGTGTTGCAGTGACACGTCCTAAAACCCGGAAGTAAGCTGCGCTCGCGTTCCCTCGACAAAAAAGCAATGGGATTTCTCCATAGGATTTTGGAATATAGCTCGAAATAAGGTCAGTGGAAAACTAACCTGATAAATGCACGTTTTGTTCAGCCGGATAATATCCACATGTCTACCCTACTTTTATAATTTTCTAATCATAAATCTAATCGATAGATAGATAGCGCCACTGCACCAATTTGGAGTATTTAATCAACCCGGGGGGTCGCGAGATCTGCAAGATGATTCAAAATAAAATAATAAAAATAAAATATTTTATTATTATAATTATCCAGTGTTACCCATATCATTTGATTCTATTTGTAGGGGCACCGCACCCCCCCCCCCCCCCCCCCCCATACAAATGAGACATAATCTCATTAAATATGCGCATATTTTAATACTTTCAGGAACACAATTCTGAACATTGGATAAAGTCAGGTTCGAAATTCTTGTTTCATTTTGTAGTCATATTAGAATCTAAAGTTTTTATAGAAGGGATGGTGTATGTAAGTGCTACTGCAGTTGACATTTCTCACTCAGGAACATGAGAAAAAACTCATTTTGAGAAAACGACCTTTAAAGATTGCTGTGTGGCGCTACCTAAACCCTCCTGTTCTCTGGATGACAGCTTGCGCATCGACGCACTCCGTGAAGGTATTTCATGGTAAGGGTCATTTGTTTTTTGTATAACCTTGCTTCGTGCAAGTGACAATTGTTGTCGTCTTCTCTGTGAACGTCTCTTTGTACTTTCACGATTGGTTGCTGATACAAAGGAAATGAGAGACGGAGCTTTCGAAGGATACCTCTGATTACATGGTGCAAACAGCGGTCGCGATACTTTATGTTACGTTAGAATGCTAACTTTTGGTGAATTTAGGAGAAATCTACAGACACAAATAGACAAACTATAGTAAAATAAACACCTAAATGTGTATTTTGTAAATGTTCCTTCCAAAAGCCTGAAAGAAAACATGTTATGGAATCAATATAGCACAACATATCAAAATTGACCAGTGCATGAAAAACGATGTTTTTGCCTGCCATGTCTCGCCCTAAAGAGTAAGACACACCGGAGTTGAGGATCTGTGGGATTTGTATGTCGATGTATGGGAAACACTGTTATTTGTATGACAATTCACTAACAAACTGCAGGATGTTAGTTCCTCCTTCACTTATTCTCTCATATCTTATCTTTATTTAAGTATATTGATCAGAATGCAGACTAAATACCATTTCTGAGTTTGCTGCGCTTGGACACAATGCCATGCACGAAGAAATCGGAGGAGATGCTAGATATCTTTTGGTTTCATTGTGAGAACAGCTAAAAAACAAATTAAATCTATAAAAACACATCTTCTACATAGAAATCTAACGTCCATAAAGAGTGCAACAAAATATATAATACAGTTTGCAATAAGTAACTTAGCAGCGGCCATAAAGTAAATGCGCACATTTATATAAAGATTCAAATCAACACTTTGTGAAATTACTTTTATTTTATAATCTGAGCAAAAAATTAAATGAAAGTTAAAGAAATTCAGGAGTGGGAAATAAAAAAAAAAGGTTTGCTAAATCTCCTTTCTTCAGTGGAACTTTAATTTGAAAGGGAGACAGCAGGAAGTGTCAACCCACTATAGCTTGGTTTAACAGTCATTTGAAAGGGTCAACAAATAATAAAACATAATACTGCAACAGCTAGGGGTAACTTTAATTTGAAAGGGTCACACAGCAGGAACTGCTGCAGTCAAGGTGCCCTTAAGCAAGTCATTACTAGAGAGATGACTGTGTGTGTGTGTGTGTGTGGTGTGTGTGTGTGTGTGGTGTGTGTGTGTGTGTGTGTGTGTGTGTGTGTGTGTGTGTGTGTGTGTGTGTGTGTGTGTATGCATGCGTGCGTGCGTGCGTGCGTGCGTGCGTGCGTGCGTGCGTGCGTGCGTGCGTGCGTGCGTGCGTGCGTGCGTGCGTGTGTTCAGTGTAGATAAAGTCAAACAAACACTAAAACAAACAGACCTCACCCACCTGGTACCGCCAGCAGATAAACCAAACACCATCCTTTGTTTGCTGCTCATGTGTCTGTTTTGGACTATCTTATTAAAGACACACTATTTAATCAGTGCGTTTTATATTTAGAAATAAAAATGAACATTAAAGGTATTTTGACAAAGAAGAATAGTTACATAGTCTGTAAATCATTGAACCACCTTTGAAAACCTATATGTTTCACAAGTACAAACAACTGCAGTTCCTCTAATGGCCACTAAATGGTTCGCTCACCACGCAAGGTATCACTTGACATGAAAGCAGAGCCGGTTTTAGCCAATTTGATGCCCTATGGTGAGATTTTAGCTGGCGCCCCCCCCCCCCCCCCCCACACACACATGGCTCTGTAGAAGGAAGTCACACACCGTGTTACAAAGCCCAACTTTACAAAAAAAACATGTTTATGGTTTTTGGTGTCTATAGCTAATATCTCCCTTCATGAAAACTATACTAGCTAGTAGGATTCACGATTCAACATTCAAAGGCTTTATTGTCATCTGCAGAATAGCTACAGCGTAGTTTTGGCAATGAAAATCTGAAGTCCCATATCCCTCCATCAACACAACATACAATATACCTAACTTAAACAGTGCAGTCAAATAGTGCAAAAATACAGTGGTGCCATAACAGGACTAAAAAAAAGGTTTTCTTTAAAGTTCTCGAAAGCGAAACAACATGATCTGACTTGCTGAAAATAATGCTTATTTAAATTGGGGCTTAATCGGCTATTTCCTGGATTATTAGTTTGTGTGTGTGTGTGTGTGTGTGTGTGTGTGTGTGTGTGTGTGTGTGTGTGTGTGTGTGTGTGTGTGTGTGTGTGTGTGTGTGTGTGTGTGTGTGTGTGTGTGTGTGTGTTTTCAGTGACAGTTTCATAAAAATAATCCATATGAAACCTCTGAGGGTGAATCATGTCCCAGCTTACCCTCCCACCCTCTGTCATAATCAATGACACTGAAATGGGATATGGTGCCACACACACACACACACACACACACACACACACACACACACACACACACACACACACACACACTCTCTCTCTCTCTCTCTCTCTCTCTCTCTCTCTCACACACACACACACACACACACACACACACACTCTCTCTCTCTCTCTCTCTCTCTCTCTCTCTCACACACACACACACACACACACACACACACACTCTCTCTCTCTCTCTCTCTCTCTCTCTCTCACACACACACACACACACACACACACACACACACACACACACACACACACACACACACACACAGCTGCTTTTGAACACATGAAGCAAATGTTTAATCTTTCAGAATATACATAGGCCTTGGAATTTCTGCGCAACTTTAGTCAGGATTTTAGATGTCAAATTTACCAACCAAACTCTGTACAATTTTCAGAGCATTTAACAAAAAACATTTACATTTTCTGTATTCACATAATGATAAAAAGTCTTGTACACAGCCGAAGATATATTTTTGCTGGAAATCACGTTTCATTTTAGGCCAAAACAGTCTGATGTTACGATGTTTAGATTATCAAATATTGGGAATATTTCATGACATAATTGTCATAAATATATATGACATTTCAGGCCCACAAATCTTGACATTTTGGTTCTTTTTTCAGTTTTATATCATAATACGTTGAAAACGTTTGGACATTTAAAGACATCACCTTTGACTTTGAGAAAATAGGATGGACATTATTTTTTTTTTTATACACCAAAAAACGAATGTACAAAATAATCTATTTCATTAATCCAAACAATACCACCAACCAAAAGCATTTAAGAAAGAACAGCTTTATCATTCTTTCAATGTTCTCTTCTCACATGAAAAATGCTGACTCACTTTAGCGTGTTAGCACTCATAATGCTGACTCATTTCAGGGAATCGGGCCCCATTTTTGATTCCAACTCAATCATGGACAGCAGACTGTATTTTTGCATTATTTCTAAAGCTGTTCAAGAGAGGAGGCAAAATGAAGAAGAGGAAGAAGATGAGAAAGGGGAATATGAAAAAGATCAGGAGAAGGAGGAAGACAAGGTCAAAGAGTAGGGAACGGTCAAAGAATGGGAGAGAGGATGGGAGGAAGAAAAAGAGGAACCAGGAAATGGTAGATGAAGAAGAAGAAAGGGAGGAGAGAGAAGAGTAGGATGAGAAAATAGGACAAAAAAGAAATCAGTGGGAAAGGAGGAAGAGGAGGAAGAGGCAGAAGATGAAGTAGCTTAAGATAAGGAAAAGAAGAGAGGGAGTATGAAGAAGTAAGGAGGAGGAAAAGGTGAAACTGAAGAGGAGGAAGAGGAGGAAGAAGTGAGAAGAAGAGGAAGAACACTGAAAAAACTGAAACATTGACTCTGATTAAATGTATGACGTCAACACATTTCCCATAACTTTATTAGGTTAAGTTTAAATACAAATATTAGGTTCAATAAAGAAGAATAAAAAGAGGAAGAAGAGGAAGAAGAGGAAGAAGAGGAAGAAGAGGAAGAAGAAGAGCAGGCAGCGTCTGTGATGTGGACGATTACATAAATGAGAATTGTTTCAGAGCGGCCGCTGCATGATACAGCAGCATCTGTTACCGGCTGCAGCACGGAGCCGGATCACACTCCACTGATCCAACATGGCCGACAGGAGGAGGAGTCATAGGGCTCAAAGGAAGAAGGAGAGAGGCTACACTCCGCTGTTACGTGAATATTAATTGAATGTATATAGAAACCAGTGTGTGCCGTTAAAGCACTGCAGAAGAAGAATAAGCAAGCTCCAGTCCCAGCTTAAAGGTCTACTCTTTTTCATCAATATATTATAGGTTTCAGATAGAAAACATGTCACTGAAGTGTTTGGCTCCAAATACCAAACAGATCATTGTAGCATCCCATAATCCCCTCTGCTTCAGCCAGTGGTCGCGTTAAGCGAATATCTTCCGTCTATTACGGATTTATTTTAACAATGGCGGAAACATCTGAAAGCAGTCCGTCATTTTGAACAAACTCGGAACAGCGCCAAAGTTTCCCCGCAGCGAGGCTCCGGTGTTATGCCGTGTTAAGCATGCCTGCCAAAAAGGAAATGATACCGTTTCCAAACCTAACGTTGCCGTACAGATCATTGAAATGTCTGAGTTTTGGCTTTACGCTGTGCGCACTCCCGCCAGGTGCAGTGGGCATGGCACCTTAAATTAAAAGAGGTCTACACTCCTGCAGAAAAATGTCCTTGACACACTGAAAAAAGTGATGTGGAATTTGTTGATATAATATATTTCACTAAAGTCAATGATTCAGTTTATTCAGTGCAAAGCACAGAACACTTTTTTTATGATAATACTACGAGAGAAGTTGTGTTTTTCTTAAATGCACAGAAAATGTAACAGAGGTGCATGGCTGCCGCTCATATTTGGCAAGTGGCTGAATTAGAGCTGCATTCAAACATTATTTCTGATGTATACAATGTGATAAGACAAAGACAAATGTCAATGCCAGTTTCTTAAAGTCCATGGCAATTTGTTTTGATATTCAGTGTTTTGATATAAAACTGAGAAAAGCAGCACATGTCAATGTTTGAATGTTACTTAATCATGGAAATAGTTCAAATTTGTTATGTCAACTAATCTTTGCAGCATATTTGGTCCATAAAACATCAGAATACACTTCATGATATTTTATAATGTCTTGTTTTGACCCAATGACACTCAATCACTGCCACGTTGAAAAAACTGAAATGTTGACTTGAAATAAATGTATTATGTCAACAAATGTCAAAACATTTGAACTTCTTTTGTATTTGAACTTAATATTATTGCCTTCAACTAACCTAATACAGTTATGTCAAATCTGAAGGCATAATACATTCAATTCTCCGTTTCAGTTTGAAAATAAGCAGACAAATATTACATTTAAAAAATAAATTACATTTTTACATGAGTTTACATTTAAATGTTACAGCTCTACAATCTTAGCTAACTAGAAATGCTGTCCTCCATTCATTATTTCGTCTTTTTGCTCCATCCTTCCTCCCCTCCCTTCTTTTATTCCTTGTCCGCCCTCCCTTCTTGTTTCCATCTTTATTCCTCCATTCCTCTACAACACTTTCCATCTCTTGTTTTAGCTTTCTTTCCTCCTCTCCTCCATTTTCACTACTTCCTTTTTGTCTCCCTTTTCCTCTTTTCTCCCTCTAGGATTCTTTAGTCTACATCTTTGCGAGTCACAGTTTAATTAGAGCTGCAACCATTAATCAAGGGACAGAAGAATAACCTCCAACTATTTTGACAACATTAATCGTTGAAGTCATTTTCATGATAAATTCAGAAAATGCTGTTTTCGCCCTTTCAAATATGTCCTGCTTGTCCGTGTTTTATATCATATTCAAATGTATATTCAAGAACTTTTAAAGAAATGTTAAACACCTAAATATTACAACCAAACCTGTTAAACCCCACGCCTGTTTTTCTTCCCTTCTGAAAGGGGGTAAATTAATAATCTTTTTTCTCAAAGCAAGGTGAGTTGGATGTAGAAAAGTCAGAATCAATATAGATGTTTTTATTTTAAACTAAATTCAGATTGAACATAGTAAAAACATTTAAATTATAGTTTCCGTCCCAAAAAAAAATAAAATGGGATAGTAGACTAAAAGCTTTAGAGATCCAAAGTATAACATATAATAAGTACCCTGTATCAAGATTGATGCAAAACAAGTTAAATTTGACCTTTAGAGCCAATAGAATCGAGGGGAAGTTCCTAAATCCACCTAAACATTACCATTGGTGAATGAGAGTGATGCGCAGCCAGCATGCCCAAAACCGGAAGCTGGGTTACAGCTCTCATACACAGCAGCGTTTATATGCGTTTTAATGCCATTGAACACAACTTTGATCAGAAAACAGCAAAGGCCAGACGTATTTGCCGTTTTGGCCCTAAAGTGAAGTTGTGTGTTGTGTTTGCTTGCCTTCGCTGCTGCGAGTTTTGTTCGCACTGTGATGATACTCATTGGAATCTGTGGAATCTCAGCTTTCATATCTAGTTTGTGCAGATCCGATGAAATATAAAAGATCGCTAACGTGAGTTATGTGCTAAGTGCGTTAGCACTCTTTCGCTTAGTGCTAATTCAGACGCTTGGCGTGAGAGTTGTGTTTTGTTTGAGTAAAAATGGTTCATATCGTCAGTTCGCTGAGTCTCTTCCCGTTAAGTGGGACACATGAATAGGTTGTTAAATGTTAAGAAGCCCTGAGACACAGTTTCGTGAATATTGTTGTGTTTGGCCCCCCATGGGTGGGGGCATGGGGTTTAACAGGCTAATCTACGGATTAATAAAACATCACATTTGTTTGTTTTAATGAAATCGCCACATATTTTGGTGATAAATGTGTCATTTTAGTCACATAATTGTAAACATATTCTATCAGCTACTTAAATGAGATGATTTGATACCTTTATTTATCATAGTTGGTCTATATAGGGTTTGGACCAAAGACGTGACTTTTTATACACTAAATGCCAGATAATGCAAATAAGTATTAGTTAGAGTAAATTGTAAAGAAATGCAACAGGTGAGGAAGAAGGAATGTAAAGATTGATAAGGTGATGGAGGAAAGGTGAAGTTAAAGTGAGTAGAGGATGGAGACATGCAGGAAAAGAAAAAGATTGAAGATGGTTAGAAGAAGTGATAGAAGGAGGACGGAAAGGATAGAAATAGAAAGATAGTGAAAGATGAAAAAAGAATGAGAAAAGAAGGAAAGATGGAGGGATGGAAGAAATATGGAGGTAAGATGAAATGATGGAGAAAGATAAAGAAAAGATGGAGAAAGATTGAGCAAAAAAAGATGAAGGGATGCAAAGAAATGTGCAGGATACATGGAGGATACATGGAGGATACATGGAGGATAGGAGGATGGATGAAGGATATGGAGAAAGTATAGTAAATATTGAGGGATGGAGAAAGATTGAGGATGGAGAGTGAGGAAAGATAGAGGAATGAGGCAACAAATGGAAGATGGAGAAAGGTGGGGGGAATGAAGGGAAGATGGAGGAAGTAAGGAGCGATGGAGAAGGATGGAGGACGGATGGATGGACAGCAGTGCGGTAAACTCCAGGCGGTGCTGAGCCTGTCACTTTTTTAATGCAAATTACCTCGACACACACACACACACACACACACACACACAAACACACACACACACATATATTAGATGCTTTGGATCAGCTGATCTCCCACAATTCATCTGTAACAGAGACGTGACGTGAGAGGAAAATGGAGCTGCAGAAAATGTAATAAAATGGAAATTAATTCATGAAAATCTCCAATAAATCACTGTAGTATTAAATGGGCGCACTGACAGATATAAATAGAGGTATTAATACAAATATATTTATAGAGATGCTGTATTTCGCTGCCTAGCACGAACCCGGTTGAACCCGGGTGGTGGCGGCGGGAAGCGCGGAGCTGCTGCAGAGTTTGAGCAGCTGATGTGACACCCCTACACATCCCCTCCCTCCCAAAAAAAAAGTCCCCCCACAATCCGCCCAAACTGCCTGCATCAGCTGTTCGCTTGGAGAAGTCCCCTACCGCACCGCGTCGCCCCGCATACCGCACGCGTCAAAGCCTCCAGTCACCCGATGCAGAGCCACACAGTCATAAAATGGGTGAGGCTTTGGTACAATGAAGACCCCCCCCCCCCTCCCCCATCTTTTCACTATCACCGTGTGGGTGAGGCGGGGGGGGGGGGGGGGGGCAGTGAAAGAGAGCGGAAAAGGAGACACGTGGAAAAGGAGCAGATAAAACCGCATCCTCCGCTCCGCCCGCACCGTGATGCCTCCACCCAGCCGCACATCCACCCTCACGAGCCTCTCCATCAGGGAGGAGGCGCGCGGGCTGCGGGATGCGGCCTCTGAGTAAAAAAGAAGAAAATAAATCACTGTATTCTGTTCTCCATCAGGTCACCAGGTTCGCGTGCGTGAACGTGCACGGCCACCTTAGCATTAATGGTAGAGGGTTTATTTTCCTTTTTTAAACCCATTTACCCATCATGCATGCAGCGCTGCACGAGCAGAGAAAAACCTGAGCAGGGCCTCTGCGTCTAAACCCGCCGCGCGCACATCACCTGCTAAACGCGGAGAAGAGAATAAAACGAACGTGCCGCTGTGAACGTGACCTCCAGCCTGAGTGAGCCCCCGAGCATCCACTCATACTAGATAGGCCTACTACTGAGAGAACAACCTATCAAATGTGTGAGGAAAGCCCCCCTTTCAGGCTCCATCCACCCCCAGATCTGCAGCCCCATGCACTCTGTATGCACAGCGTGAGCCGCGCCGCTCCGCGCACACCAAGCAGGCTCTACGAGGCTTTTTAGCCGCTTTCATCAACCAGAGAGGTGGCGAGGCCGTGCAGCTGCCGCGGCCGCAGGAGGATTGGAGAGAGAGAGAGAGAGAGAGAGAGAGAGAGAGAGAGAGAGAGAGAGAGAGAGAGGAAGAGGGTAGGGGGAGGAGGAGGGAACATGGAGGCCAACATGGATGGGAATAAAGAGGTAAAATTGAGCTTACGCTTCGCAGTTCCGCCGTACGGTCCTTCATGGTGTCGCCGCGCCGAGCTGGCCTCTAGAAAACGGAGAATCGGCCCTGATGCGGGGGGGGAGGGGGGAGGTGTCCGGCGTCGTTTTGCGCTCCGAGATTCCCCAACAAGGTTTTTTTTTTCTGTTCGTCCTCCTCTTCGTTTTGCACCTCTGCTTCACTTCCCGTTCGCGGACAGAGGGATGGAGGGAGGAACAGCGCGGGGTGACGCGTCTCCGCCGACAGGAGGTTGGTTTTTATTATCCGGTGCGTTCAGACCCTCCGCTGCTACTGCTGCTGCTGCTGCTGCTGCTTCTTCTTCTTTTTTATTTATTTTAATTTAATGGTGCCTCTCCGCCGCTCTGGCTCAGCCTGGCCCCCCTTTCGGTTACGCGGCTCTTTCCTCTTCCTCCTCGGTGCGGTCGCAGTGTGGCCCCGCAGCGCGCAAAGCAGCAGCAGCCCGGCAGCAACACCACCGAGAGAGAGATAGAGAGAGAGAGAGAAAAATAGGGAGGGAGGGAGGGAGGGAGAGAGAGTGGGGAGGGAGGGAGGGAGGGAGAGAGGAGAGAGAGGGAGGGAGAGAGGGAGGGAGAGAGGGAGGGAGGGAGAGAGAGTGGGGGAGGGAGGGAGTGTGGTACTGATGCTGCAGAAAAAGAGAAAGGAGGGAGGGAGGACAGGGGGGGCGATGCGGAGGGGATGGAGCGCGAGTGCGCATGCGTCAATCCCACCCTCCATTTGTACCTGCTGCTGCCCCCCCTCCTTCTCTCCGCAGCAGGGAGGTGTGTTTGGATTCCGGTGAATGAAGATCAGGGGGACAATCTGTTCATCCTGTGTGTCCTTATTTGGTCAGGGGGAGGGAGGGGATGGTACAAATCTGATACATATAAATCACAGTGCAATGTCATTCACTAATATCTAAATTATAAATATAGCCTACTGTATATACATATACAGCATATACATAAAAACGTATAGCCTAGCCTGCATAGGCGTATATATATATATATATATATATATATATATATATATATATATATATATACATACAACCTTGTAAAGCTATAGGGCATCAATGGATTTAATTGTTTTATCAAGTAAATAAATTAAATCTGATTCATTAATTTATTTAAATGCTATCAATCGCATATGAAAATATGGTTGGAAAAGCCTCAAAATTAAGATTTCTTCGAATAAAATAAATGTTTTTATAAACAGCGATGCTTTATATATATAAAATGTTAGTATCTTAAATAATAAACAAACATAAAAAAATATATAAACTCATTTTGTGATGATTTTGATAATGTTCAGGAAAAAAAACTAAATAATTTCCCAATCTATCTATCTATCTATCTATGGTGTGAACAGTTTTGTCTGTATATCATCATAACATATGATTTGAAAATGAAATTGGTGTCAATCATGGATGTATAAAGGGAACTGGATACAGTGTTGGAGGCGGGACCCCGTTCAGATGAAAGTTGCTCAGTGGCGCATGATGCCTGATTCTGGAGAGCAACATAGCTGGATCTTGGTCCAATGGAGCCTGCGCTGTAATACTGCCGTTTGGCCACAATTAACATTCGCATCAATGTCCGGCATACTTCCTGCCTGGGGGTTGTTGTCAAGCTGTTGCGACCTTGGTTTTTGGTCTTCGCTATATTGGCTTTACTATGGCCATATTCCAAACCGACCCTACGTCCCTATGTGACAGTGAACTCCTCCCCTCTCTTAGACAGAAACAAGAATTTGTCATAATTTCTTTAACAACGTCTTCAAATCTGCATCTTTTGCCAAACATATTAGATGATAACTAAAATAAAACTCAAAGAATCTTTAAAGGCAGTTTTTTTGGTAAAGCTATTTTTATTTTTAGATTTGATATTCCTGAGCTGCTTGGTTTTTGCAACAGTCTGTAAACATACAAAACTTGACACACGTTGAGCGTTTTCTAGATTTGACACGGGTAACAAATATGTAAACATGACGTTTTTAACATCTGTATGCCGATATTAAATGTCACTTGTTTTGCAGTTTACTTGTAAATGTTTGCACAGAAAATGTGTGTACACATCGTGTTTCACGACGGACACAAGCGGCACAGAATTTGGCCAACCCTCCACGCGAACACGCAAACGGAGTGGAAGAGTGGGGTAAGGTGTAGAGGTCTGTTCGGAATTGGGCCTTGGAGGCCACCTCCGTCTTTGGTATCGCCATGTTAGTTTAGGTTGTAGTGATGTGTCACCATATATTTTTTCATATCATCTTAGTTTTTGGACGTTGGCATCTTGGCCATCTTGGCCATCTTAACTGAAGTGATACAGAGGGTACAACAGACCACTCAACAAGCCTCTTTTTAGGCTGCCGAAATGTTGCAATTAACTTAGATGAAATGAAAACACAAATTATAAAAGAGTTAAAGTTATAAGAGAAAAACACAGACAGCGACCTATCAGTCACAAGGTTGCCTCGCCCTAAAGCAGGGGTGGGGAACCTCCATTTGATACGGCCCTCAAGGTAATTTATAAACACACGCAAAAAAAAAAATCTAGACCGCAACAGAATTAAACAAGCGAGTGCCTGTTTTTCCTGGCCAAGGATAGGTTCCTTGAACACAACACGAGCGTAACGTGGTGTAGTGCTGCCGGAACGCACCGGAACGCTGCTCCAGCACTTCACAAATAAAAAATAAAATACTTTAATTGATCGGTTAACCGGTCAGTTTTTACAACTTTAGTTGTAAGCCCAGTGGCGATCTATTCATCTGACATACTGATCATACAGTCAATAACGCTATTGAAAATAATATGCTACATTACAGTAGGCCTACAACTACTTCTGGGTCTTTGTGTGTCATTCAAGCTCGGCTGTGTGTGTGTGTGTGTGTGTGTGTGTGTGTGTGTGTGTGTGTGTGTGTATGTGGCCCGAGCATATTTTGCAGGGTTGCCAACTTTGGGTACCTGGCTGGAGTGAGATTTTTATATCATGGGTTTGATTACACATATGCGCACGAAATGACTGCTATCGTGTCAGCAGCGGGACCTTAGCATATATATAGGATATATATACAATATATACAAATACACAATATTGGACACAGATTATAAAGGGCACAAAGTTTAATTCACTAATGAAAGTCAAACACATGTTTGTTTCCACTGTTTTATTGTGTGCCTGATAAGCAATTAATTGACTTATCGTACGATAAATAAAAATGAACTCGATAAATTGCCATTTACATGAGGATGTGACTAGCAGTTTGAAAGGATGTACTTTAATTATTATTATATATTATCATTATGTCAGGGGTCTAAAATGGTCATACAACGGTGCCGACAATATTATCGTTTATCGCAATCATTTCCGGGAAAATGTATCCAACAAAATTAATTATCGTGAGAGGCCTATACATGAAACACACACACACAAACAAATCTACAGACTTACTCCAAACTGCCAAACATATTAATTAACACACTTTATTTTGGCCTAGTAGAACAATAAGCAGCAGACTTTTACTTTTTTATCATTTCTACTGGATCTTAGATCTGCGCATGCGCAATACGGGTCGGCAGTTGCGAGAGAGTATTTTTGTTGGGTAATCTATGGTAGGGCCAGGGGCGGATCTACGGGGGGGGGGGCAAGGGGGGGCAGCTGCCCCCCCACTGTAGAGCCTTGCCCCCCCAGCTGCCCCCCTAACTTTTGTTTCCCTAAAACTGTACTAAAACAAACCTACACTATTTCCACAAGCTTCTCAAGCAACAAAACAAGCATTACATTAGTTAAAAGTGAATCATTTTAAATATCATTTTAGGCCCGTTAAAAACGCAGCTACGGCCCTGCATTAAACTGCGGAGCGGCGTTCACACAGCCCGTGGCTCACACCGCTGCAGAGAGGGAGCGAGCTGTCCCACTACCTATGGATCAGCTTCCCCTTGGAGCATTTCCCTTTCCACTAGTTTTGTTTTGACTAAAAACGAGAGCTTGAAACTAAATATTAATAAAACGCTTTAGTTTGAATCGATAGCGTTTAACAGACGGGCGCTGTTTCGGGCGTTACGTTACAAAATACTACGCAGACAGCGTTAGCTGGGAGATCGATCACTTTGCTAAACTACGCGGTAGCCTACTATTAAATCCACGTAAACTACACATCACAGCCATGAGGCCAGATCAATGAAACCAGGATACATCCTTTACCGTAAAAACTGGATCCAAACACAGCTGCCTGTGTGCGCTTGATCAATACTTTCTGATGTTATATTTATGATATGCTACATATTAGCTAGGCTACATGGCCCTAACTTGTAAAGTTATACAAGCATTTGTACCAGTGCTTTTCACAAGTAGACTCTTGCAGGCCAGAGTATAGGAGTGATTCAACAACAACAAAAGGACATATGAGAAGTGATCAGGACGAACAGAAAGAGGAAAAGGAAAAGAGAGATGAAAGGACCAGGAGGGTCAGAGCAGGAGGAAGAGGAGGAGATGAAGAGACCAGGATGGTCAGAGCAGGAGGAAGAGGAGGAGATGAAGACATTAGTGAAGAAGAAGAAATATATGTGAGGAATAAAGATGAAGTATCAGAAAGAGGGCCAGAGGCAGGGATCAGGAGGCAGATGAAACTCCAGCTGGACCACATGGTATGTTCTTATTCTCCTTACATATTCCATTACAGCAGCACAATCTAGCAGCTCTTAGTATTGACAATTATTGATTGAAATGTGTTGCTGCACAGGTCACCTGTAGCTCTCTGAAGAGATGGGTGATGTCATTTGTGTACTTAATTATAATTAAGTACTTACAGTATGCAGAATTCTGAGTATTCTCTGAATCGGGTGCCTTTTGGGTCTTTATATCTTTGAAAAATGAAACCAAAATGTTTGGTCATAACATCTGGTAGTAGACTACTTACATTTTCCCACCTCAGGCACAAAATATAAATAATTACTAGGAATTTCCTTGAAAAAATTTAACAGAGTTGACGTTTTTGACAAAAAGTAGGCATGAGACCTTGTTTAGCTAAGATATGGCACCACATGGAAGTCAAGGACATTACAAAATTGTAATATTTTGCAAAACTATTGTTTATTTTTGTAATAAACAATTATTTACTATTATTAATTCATACAACATAGTTGAAATGTTGAGCTTGTCAATCTTAATCTGAAAATACAAAAACTAAAATATAGGTAAGAGAAGAAACTGACACTTTTGTGATGTAATTCCCTCAATGCAGATCACACATGGACTGATCCATTATTTTAATAGGAGGGTAAATGGTATGGCGTGACGGGGTTGAAACAAACTGAGGGACAATATTGCAATTTCATAGATAATTCAAGTATTTTTTCAGAATTGATTTTTGATCAGTTAAAGTTGACAAGCATATGATTATATTAGCAGCAACATTTTGGGATAATTGGCCATTTTGATTTGTTTAATATTAAATTAATATGTAATAATGCTTAGTGAGGACATGCAAATATGTCTGTCTAAGACAACCAATTTTTTGTTTTTCTAAAACAAAATATATATTTAATTTGACATTGTAATGCAAAACAACCTGTTCCATTAATTCATTGCTTTAAAATACATGTTGTAGTTTCCTTTCATTTAAAATGGTTGAGGTAAGCTTGGGGGACTCAAAGGGCACCCGATTGTTTGTCTGAACACCTTGTTTCTCTTGTGCATTAAAGAACACTTGTGTTAGGGCATGAATTAACAATAAATAGGTTATATACAGTATAAAATACCACGTACTGTCCGCCCTCCTATGCCACCCTGGCATGACCTCTTGCCTCCCCTTTGCCCCCCCATGTAAAATGTTCTAGAACCGCCACTGGGTAGGGCTAACCCATACAGTGGTGGGGCTCAAGTCAGTATTTGCAATGTAATTACATACACGCTCCCCTTTACAGTGAAACGCCACGCGTGAGGTTTAGATTATTTCCCTGTCTCAATCCAAATTGAACTGTATGAAATAAAAAGGCACATTTGTCTTGTAGTAAATAAAAAGGGCGACCTGGAGCCAATCCTGCAATTTCCCCACAGGTGAAAGAGTTGACATGCTGAAAGCCCAACCCCTGCAGGGGGGTCTGGGTTCTCCCCCAGGAGATTTTTTAAAATACTAACATAAAATACACATTCTGGTACTCTCTTGAGAAGAAAACTAAATAAATCTATTACTACACGACATATTTAAAAAAATGAATGCCATTTTAGTTTTTTGTTACTTTGTTCTGAAAGCTGAGCCTGCTGCTCCTCAGAGAGAGAAGAGGGAAGAGGCTGTGAATTACTTTACATTGTGGATAAGGGTGGATAGCCCCCATTGTTCTGTGTGTCAAAATGAAAGACAGCCCACACACCTATCACTCATCAAACCGTGGGGTCTTATTTCATTACGTGTCGATTTCTATCAACACGTAATGTTGTATCAACGTATAGAGATGTACTACAGCAAAAGTATTCTCCGTGGGACTTCCTGCAACGACACCATGCCGTTATCTTGATTCTGATTGGCCAGAAGACATTATCAAAGACGTTCTATTGAGAAAAAACCGTTTCTAGTCTTCGGTATTCTTCTTTTTTGGCGTGAGAATAGTTTGGGCAGCGTGAGAGCGTGAGAGTGAAAGCGTGTGTCACACGCCAGATCCGTGAGAGTTGGCAATCCTGTATTTTGTGTGAGCGAGCGAGCGAGAGAGAGCAGTACCGGGAATTATTGCTGTTAGCATCTAGTTAGCTAGCTATGCTAACGAATATAAGGAGCTTTTTCTACAACCAGGTGGAAGAGAGCTCTCTCCTTTCAGACTGAGAGGCTCAAATAACCTCAGCTCAGTGAGGTAAAGGCACACCTTTATATGATCATTATAGTTATATATATATATATATATATATAAAAAAAGAGAATAAATGAACAACAGGTATAAAATACCAACAAAAAAGTTGCAAGAAATACAGTTTAAAAGGAGAGTGATTTGTAAAATATCCATAAAGGAAAAGTAAATCTGTTTACAGTTCTGGTTCATATGGGTGTTGAGAGATGTATCCATATCTTAATGTTGCTCTCAAAGTGCACCAGATTGATGCTTTCAACTTCAATATAAAACATATATATATTCCCGGGGGAGCAAGCCCCCGGACCCCCCTAGAGGAGGTTAGGTCCCCCCCCCACTTAAATCATGTTCACATGGATAGGAAACTAAATACATTTGCACACATCTTGTGTCCATATCTTTCTGTTTTGGTGGTCATGCCACAACCGTGCACGTGCATGCATGCGCGAGTCATAGTGAGTGTCTGCATTTAGCTCCTTATGCCTTTTACACACTCTCTCCAAAGCATAACATAAAAACTTTGAAAATAAAACAGAAAGATATCTGGATTAAGAGGTTGCTTTTTTTAGTAGAGGTTGAGTTCAATCATTTGTACGGCCCTCGGAGGATGTTGTAAAAATTGAAATTACACTTGAGAGGAAAAAGGTTCCCCACCCCGGCCCTAAAGCATATGCTGCTTTGTTGTTTACTCTAAACGGGTATATAACAACCAAAATGACATCATGCCGTATTGAAGAAGACTTGAATCAAGAGGTTGAGACCTTAAACTCAACCAGAAAAAAGTGTTCTGAGGTAATAAATCAGGTAAGAAGTAGGCACCTTTTCTTATAGGCCTCTACACAATCTAACATCTTTTTTAAAAAAAAACGTTTCCCCCTGTTGGATATAAGAGAGCATGGAGGTTTAAGGTTTGAAAACACATTCCCACCTTCCTGTGGAGATGTGTTTGTGTGTGTGTGTGTAAATAAATAAAAAGTATTCACAAAAATACGACTGGTGTGTGTGTCCCTCTCTGTGTGTGTGTGTGTGTGTGTGTGTGTGTGTGTGTGTGTGTGTGTGTGTGTGTGTGTGTGTGTGTGTGTGTGTGTGTGTGTGTGTGTGTGTGTGTGTGTGTGTGTGTGTGTGTGTGTGTGTGTGTGTGTGTGTGTGTGTGTGTGTGTCAGCAGTGATGCATGAGGGCAGCTGCTGTGATTTTAAAATGGAGTTTTAATGGTGAAGATGAACTCTGAGCGTGGTTGGCTGGACGCCCGGGGGAAACTCCTGGAATTCCTCTTCCTCGTCTTCATTCTCAGTGTCCTCTTTTATTACTCCTTCCATTAGCTTTTATACAAATAGTTTGAGTTGAGTTATAAAAAGCAATCTCTTACTCAAACCTCTCTTTAAAAAAAAAATCAAAAATCTACCACTTGTCTTTATTTACTGCTTCAGGTGCACACTTTTCCAACAGCTCCACTCTGCAGTATTCTGTGCAATACTACATATATCACTTAGGACTATTCCTTTACACTGTACATGTTGTTGTTTTTAGCATTAAATGTTTTTAACAATTATACATTACTGTATGTTCTGTAATGTAGACATTTTTATTATAGAGAGGCGAAGTCCCGCCCATCTATACTTCCGACCCATAGGACCTTATTTCGGAAAAATTATATATTGAAGTCAATGGGGAGAGAAAACGTATCTTTCGATCCCGTTTGAATTGTGCCATGAATTACACATATGATGTTTGTCAATCTTAAAAAATAATTTCCATGTAAAAAAAGTCACAGTTTGTCGTAAAGCTGTTGAAATATAAGACTATGAAAAATACGCAACTAGAAAGACTACAAATCCCAGAATCCCGGTCCCGCATGCTGGCTCTTACGGAACCGACTAACTCCCCTTGTGTGTATGTACAGCTCTCAACATGCCCAGACTTGTAGAGATTTCACCTCTTTTAATACTTTTCACCTCATTCTGAAAGAAAGAAGTGAAATGTGCCAACGTGACGGCCGTCTGGGTGTGTGGTGCGAGACGGGAGATCTAGTTCATTCAGCGGTTTCACACAAACAATTGTTACTTCACAGTTTTACGACACATTTTAATTTTTTTGACTTGCAAAATTATCTTTTAAATTGACAAACATCTATGTGTAATTCGTGGCACAATTCAAACGGGGTCGAAAGATAATCTTTCTCTCGCCATTAGGCGCTTTCACACCGCAGTACTTTTCCCACAAAGGTTCATCAGAACTTAGTTCATGAGAACTCTTTAGTTCTCATGAACTAAGTACAGTTTGCGTTCACACCGGAATATGTTCCTGGGGGAGGATTAGGCAAATGAAGCCGCTGACGTCACTTCTTCTTCTTCTGCTTTGGGTTTACTGGCAGGCCGCAAACAACTTCACGGCGTATACTGCCACCCGGAGTTGGGGACTTCCGAGTAAATCGCCAGAACGCCGACACCTCCTCATCTCCACCGCTCCCATGTTTTATTTTGTGTTGCCATAAGTTAGTCTCTCTGCGTTTCTGCGCTGGGCTAATGCTAATAATGCTAATGCAAGGGTAATAAAATGGCGGCTTCACAAAACTTTTGTTTTACGGGGCGTGGTTTGCAATCCGCCCAGCCAATCAGAAATAGGAAAGTTTTTCTCCCACGAAAGTCCCTGCTCTCTAGCAGGGACTGAAAGGGGGTGAAAAGGTTCTCATTAACTCATTTTAGTTCTGGCTCTTTTTGGTGTGAACGCAACATATCGGAACTATATCGGAACTAAAGTGGGAAAAGTACTGTGGTGTGAACGCGCCTAATGACTTCAATACATACTTTTTCCGAAATAAGGTCCCATGGAGGTCCACCGGAAAGGGAGGGACTTCGCCTCTCTATAGTACATTGTGCAAATGTTTACTTCTCAATGATTATATATTTTAATTGTATTCTATTCTAAAATGATGCACCTGCAAAAACCAATAATATTAATAATAATTATAACAATAACAATATTATATATAATATAATAATGTAAAAAAGTAATTTTTTTTAAATAAACAAAACCCTGTTCAACCCTTGTGCTTCACTTTAAAAAAAAATGTTGCTCGGATGTGACGGTGTCAAAATACTTCTGTAAAAGTATTATTTAGAACTGCCTAAAGAGCCTGTAAAGCATCGAAGAACCGGTACAACAATCTAAAACAATAATGTTGAAAAGCCTTAAAGAACCTGTAAAGGGGATTAAATAACCTGGTTTACAGCGTTTAAGAACATGTGGAACAGAGAGAACATGTAAAACAATCCTAAAGAACACATAACACTGCCTTAAAGAGAACCTAAAGAAAAGCCTTAAAGAACCCATAGACAGCCTGAACAATAGAACAGTGTAAAGAATCTTTAGAACAGAGTACCCATAGAACACCCTAATCCTAGAACCTGTAGAACAGTCCTAAATAACACATTACACAGCCATGACCAACATTTAAATAACTCATAGAACGACCTGAAAGAAACCATATAACAACCTTAAATAACCCGTGGAACAAGCTTCAAAACCTTTAAACATCCTTAAAGAACACATATAACTGTTTTAAAGAGCATGTAGAACACTCCTGAGGAACCCATAGGACAGTCCTAAAGAATGTGGAACAGCCTTAAAAAACTTGCAAAGAGAATTAAAGAACATTTTAAATCTTTAAATGTTTGTTTGTTCACATATTGCTTTTATTTTTAGAAAGAAAAAAACCACAACAAAGAAGAATTATTTTCTGTAAGGGGGATATCTTTTTTTTCTAACTTCTGACTAGAAGATCATGTCATATTTTACTTCATTGATCATTTTTTGATTATATTATTTTGTTCAACAAAATGTAAACATGTTTGATGCACTTAACTCTGCAGCACTTCCTAGTTTTAAAAAAAGGACCCGAGTTATAGGCCCGGGTCGTCTTTAAATCTGCCTGAAGGGGAAAACACCTGTGTAGTTAACTTAAACACCTGAGGTTTGTGTTGTTTTTGTTTCATGTTCTTTAAACTGAAGAGATCATATACAGTCAGCCACCAATTGTGCAAGTTCTCCCACTTAAAAAGATGAGAGAGGCCTGTAATTTTCATCCTAGGTACACTTCAACTATGAGAGACAGAATGGGGGGAACGAATCCAGGAAATCACATTGTAGGATTTTTGATGAATTAATTGGTAAATTCCTCGGTAAAATAAGTATTTGGTCACCTACAAACAAACAAGATTTCTGGCTCTCACAGACCTGTAACTTCTTCTTTAAGAGCCTCCTCTGTCCTCCACTTGTTAACTGTATTAATGGCACCTGTTTGAACTCGTTATCAGTATAAAAGACACCTGTCCACAACCTCAAACAGTCACACTCCAAACTCCACTATGGCCAAGACCAAAGAGCTGTCAAAGGACACCAGAAACAAAATTGTAGACCTGCACCAGGCTGGGAAGACTGAATCTGCAATAGGTAAGCAGCTTGGTGTGAAGAAATCAACTGTGGGAGCAATTATTAGAAAATGGAAGACATACAAGACCACTGATAATCTCCCTCGATCTGGGGCTCCACACAAGATCTCACCCCGTGGGGTCAAAATGATCACAAGAACGGTGAGCAAAAATCCCAGAACCACACGGGGGGACCTAGTCAATGACCTGCAGAGAGCTGGGACCAAAGTAACAAAGGTTACCATCAGTAACACACTACGCCGCCAGGGACTCAAATCCTGCAATGCCAGACGTGTCCCCCTGCTTAAGCCAGTACATGTCCAGGCCCGTCTGAAGTTTGCTAGAGAGCATTTAGATGATCCAGAAGAGGATTGGGAGAATGTGATATGGTCAGATGAAACCAAAATAGAACTTTTTGGTAAAAACTCAACTAGACGTGTTTGAAGGAGAAAGAATGCTGAGTTGCATCCAAAGAACACCATACCTACTGTGAAACATGGGGGTGGAAACATCATGCTTTGGGGCTGTTTTTCTGCAAAGGGACCAGGACGACTGATCCGTGTAAAGGAAAGAATGAATGGGGCCATGTATCGTGAGATTTTGAGTGACAACCTCCTTCCATCAGCAAGGGCATTGAAGATGAAACGTGGCTGGGTCTTTCAGCATGACAATGATCCCAAACACACCGCCCGGGCAACGAAGGAGTGGCTTCGTAGAAGCATTTCAAGGTCCTGGAGTGGCCTAGCCAGTCTCCAGATCTCAACCCCATAGAAAATCTTTGGAGGGAGTTGAAAGTCCGTGTTGCCCAGCGACAGCCCCAAAACATCACTGCTCTAGAGGAGATCTGCATGGAGGAATGGGCCAAAAATACCAACAACAGTGTGTGAAAACCTTGTGAAGACTTACAGAAAATGTTTGACCTCTGTCATTGCCAACAAAGGGTATATAACAAAGTATTGAGATGAACTTTTGTTATTGACCAAATACTTATTTTCCACCATCATTTGCAAATAAATTCTTTAAAAGTCAAACAATGTGATTTTCTGGATTTTTTTCTTCTCATTTTGTCTCTCATAGTTGAGGTATACCTAGGATGAAAATTACAGGCCTCTCTCATCTTTTTAAGTGGGAGAACTTGCACAATTGGTGGCTGACTAAATACTTTTTATATTTTTTTTTATAAAGACACATTTAAGTTGGTTTTAAGAGGGAATTAGAAGAGTATAAAAACAAGCTTAAATAATGATTAGAGTCCAAATAGAAAAATAATAATAGCATAAGCATGACATGTGACACTGTATGTTTTAGCAAACGATTATTGTAGACCTAAGAAGGTCCCTCAATAAAACTTAACTCCAATTTTGTTCTCATTGTCGTTGTTTGTTTGTTATTTTTCCCAAATAATGAACTGCCTCTGTGAGACCTATTGTTAATCAAGAAGTCTGTCACACTCCTTTAAAAAAATGCAGACACATTTTGGTTTATTTTTTATTTTATTTTCCCACACATCCAGACATACCCAGGAGGCAAAGTCATTTTACAGACATGGAATGTTGTAAAAGGTTGTCCACCAGAAATGATATCTAGGACCTTCAAGGATCACAACCTGGGTGGACAACCCGGTCAACTAGCTACTGGAAAGCTACAGTGAGGGTCCAAACAATGCAACCCCTATATGAAAAAAAGTCACATATTCTGTCTGGATCAGATGCCATCATTCTCTTTCTGATTGAATATCTCTGTGACAGTTCATGGTAAAGACAAACTGAGCCAACCTATTGAAAGAGCAGAACATAAGCTTTCAGGTGATGCCTTGGTTAAGCCTGTTCTCAATAAGGTCACTAGATGGCGCTGTGGCTTTTTTGTCTCTCCAAAGCGAAATCCATTTCAAGCAATGCACTTGCTGTGTTCAAAATGGGTAAATATACTTAAAAGATTATTTCTATATAACATATTGAAGGGTTTACATTAATATACACAAGGTTGAATTGATTCAATGTTTACATATTTTTCAGTTTACAGTCTGGAAAGCTAAAGGCAGCAAAATTCAAAATGGCCGCCACTTTCTTTGCAAAACCCTTTAATTGAAGGTTTTCTGTGTTATAGGACAAGGAAAACTGAGTTAAACTTATCTGGAAGTTGACATTAAGTTCAACTTAATGTCAAATCAATACCCTTTTATTATTTGTTCAAATCAATGTCTTTGTTTTTGTGAAAAATATCCTATTTTGATCATGAAATAAACAAAATTCCTGGTGGCAAAACATTTATTTCACATACTCTCTTCTTAGTTATTAACTAAAAATCAACAGATATGATCAGAAGTTGAACACAAAACAATCATTCACATGGCCCAGAACTAGAAAAATGTGAATTATTTAAGAAGAAAGGGGAGAAAAGTAACCTACACTGAATATACAGTACACATGTTTTCAATGTACACATGGTGGTATTCATGGTAGTGTCCCAGAAAGCTTTTTGCTTTCTATTCATTTTCTGAGTCACAGCTGCTGTCACTGCTCTCAAAGTGTGGCAGTGTGTATCCTTCTGCATTTGGTTGCCAGTCCTTGGCAACGGCACCCTATGTAGCATGGAACTGCCTTATTCTGACAGACACATGAGATTGTCTTGTTCATCGACACAGGCCAAGCTGGCTTTGTAGATGGTACCGGAACTATCCATTGTCGAGACCATCAAAATTCTGTGCATGGGGGGATTTATGGCTTGGCGATGTGTGGTTCTTTTCAGGTGCAGCAAAAATGCATTCTCTGTTAGGGGTCGTAGCTTTAGGAGCGTCGATTTGTTGTTCAGGAACTTGCTCATGCTCTCAGTTTGCCCAGATCAGAACCCTCAAAGTGATCAGCTTTGGATGTATATACAGTTATGGTGAGGTCTCGTGCCTGATTGAGGAGGTCATCTGTTATGGCATCGGCGGGGTACTCACCAAACTCTTCAAGTGCAGGTATGTCCAGACTGATGCTGCTCTTGAACCATGCCCTCTTGCCAGTGAAATATGGATAACTAGTGGTATCTCTACCATTCAGACTGTGGATGAAGGGCTTGGCACAACACTGTGAAGGTCCCAGTGCCACACCCATTTCATATATAGGCAGGTATATGCATTCTGCCCTGTTCTCACCCACAGCTCTGTTAGATCACTGAGGTGCGTTGCACCAAAGTACAGGCATATGGTAATGATGTCGGTGTCATTGAGGTTTGTGTTGTTTTTGTTTCATGTTCTTTAAACTGAAGAGATCATATTTTTTTTTTTTTATAAAGACACATTTAAGTTGGTTTTAAGAGGGAATTAGAATAGTATAAAAACAAGCTTAAATAATGATTAGAGTCCAAATAGAAAAATAATAATAGCATAAGCATGACATGTGACACTGTATGTTTTAGCAAACGATTATTGTAGATTATTGTACACCTAAGAAGGTCCCTCAATAGAACCGGTGTTCTTGTAGGATTTATATCTGTGGACGTGACATCTGGATGATCACCAACTTCTCAGTAGCAGTGGTGTCTTTCTCAAACAACATCTTCACAACATGTTCTACTTGTGACTGCCAGTGTTGTGTTTCTCTGTCTGCTGCACATGCCTCAAATGCTTACCAGTACAAGCGCCACATGGCCTCACTGAGGATCCTGAGAGCATGCATGGTTTGGTAGTGATCAGCCTTCTCACCAAACATCTTCTTGGCAGTCCCTTCCTGAAACAGACCAGCTGCAACAAGAATATCCTCTGGACCTGCATCCCTGATGATCTTGCAAACAGCCTTCATGTAGTTATGAGCTTGGTGATCCCCCCCAACAGCAGGACTACATTGCAGAACTCATCTCTGTGCTTGTCTCTGATGGCAACTGCGAGTTCATATGTAGCCTGATCTCCAATGATAATGGTATACTTGTCTCCCAGTGCATGTGATATCTTGATCAGCCGTTTCATTTTTTCTTTCAGGACAGCAGGATCAGTTAGAGATGCTGGGATGAGAGGAAGATAGCCAATGATACTGGCCGGTCTGTGTGGGTGGAGGTCTGCACAGAAGGCAGAAAAGCCAGGCAGTCCTGCTTCTGCATCTGGAGGAGCATCCAGCAATTCTGAAGTTGTAACCATTCTTTCTAGTCTTCAGCTGTGCCATCTGAGGAAGTATCCAGGCAATCGGGCTCAAGAGGTTTTAAAGTGTGCATGTCAAGGTGGCATGGTATTGATCCATACAGTACTGCACACACAAAAAGATCACACACGACACACTTAATCAAATGATAATAAATATATATATATATATTGATTAAATGAATAATACTGTACAACTGATTTACAAATGATTAAATAATTTTTAGCTTACAGTAACAGTGCTGGCTAGCTAGCTAGCTAGCTTAAAATCCTCTCACTTGCTGGAAAATCTGTAAACATTGAATCAATTCAACTTGGCATCGGCAGCAAACCTTGTGTATATTAATGTAAACCCTTCAATATGTTATATAGAAATAATCTTTTAAGTATATTTACCCATTTTGAACACAGCAAACAATGCAGAGGACCACAAGTGCATTGCTTGAAATGGATTTCGCTTTGGAGAGACAAAAAAGCCACAGCGCCATCTAGTGGCCTTATTGAGAACAGGCTTAACCAAGGCATCACCTGAAAGCTTATTTTCTGCTCTTTCAATATGTTGGCTCAGTTTGTCTTTACCATGAACTGTCAAAGAGATATTCATTCAGAAAGAGAATGATGGCATCTGATCCAGACAGAATTCTTTACTTTTTTTCATATAGGGGTTGCATTGTTTGGACCCTCCTTGTAGCTTTCCAGTAGCTAGTTGACCGGGTTGTCCACCCAGGTTGTGATCCTTGAAGGTCCTAGATATCATTTCTGGTGGACAACCTTTTACACCATTCTATGTCTGTAAAATGACTTTGCCCCCTGGGTAACAATACCAAAAATTATAATTATTATAATAATTATATTTATTTACTTATTTATTCATTTATATATGTTTGTATTGTATTCTCTCTTTCTTTATTAACCTCCTGAGACCCAGAAAGAAAAAGGTTTCACAATTCCTTCTTTTTTTATCACACAAGTCTTTAAGGTGGTATAAACATAATGACTAGCAAAAACTAAAAATATATTTTTTTATTTTAGTTTTATTGTGTGTCCTTTGTAGAGGACATCGGGTGTTAGTTATGTGAAGCATAGTATACAAACAACATTAACATACAACATTAGAGCACAACAACTCAATGCAACACATATTGAGCACTCATTTGTAGTACTCCATCCTTTTTTGAAATGCAGAGATACATCTGACACTTGAGGCACTTGATTTATGTTTTCCCACTGAATCCGTCTGCCATGAACCCTACAGAAACCTACGTGTTAGTTTTGGCCCAGTGGCCTCCATTTGTGTTGTGTAAAATGGGGTAAATAAAAAGTTAGCAAATCCCCATATCCTCCTCAGAGGACATTCATAAAAACTAGGGCTGTCAAACGATTACAATTTTTAATCAGATTAATCACAGCTTAAAAATTAATTAATCATGATTAATCACCATTCGAACTATTTTCCAAAATATGCCATTTATTTATGTATATTGTTGTGGGAATGGAAAGAAGGCGGATATATCCATTTAACATACAGTATCTATGTTTATTATAACATTTTCTGCGTGTCAAAATGAAAGACAACCCACACACCTATCAATCATCAAACCGTGGGGTCTTAATTCATTACGTGTTGATTTCTATCAACGGGGGAGTACTTCAGGAAAGTCGACGGGGGGGGGGGGGGGGGGGGCGGCGGCTAGTGGAGTAGGCCTACTTCTTGACCACAGAGTGTGAACGTTGTGATCAGCTGTTTTAGCGCAGTTCTCCAGTGAAGGGGGGGAGTCTCCCTCCGCAGCCGGTTGGCGTAGTTTTGGCACAATTCCGTTGTACAGACCGACGTTAACAGCAGCCCTGTCTGTGCACACGGAGACCGACTCTGTCGTCCGGTGATCTAACCGCCTTCTGGAAAAGCTTCACAAGTACGTCGGTACGCAAATGCGCTTTGTGACACAAGTGACGGTACGCATTTCAGATTACGCACATAACCTGCGTACCAGTTATGTGCACCCCTGTACTACAGCAAAAGTATTCTCCGTCGGGACTTCCTGCAACAACACCACGCCGTTATCAAAGATGTTCTATTGAGAAGACGATCACTACGTGACAAAAGTTTTCAAAACCGTGGCTACTGAAATCAATCTGACTAACTGCTGTCTGTACAATTTACTCCGCGCGAGTTGGCAGACTTTATTTTGCTTACTTTAACATCATTTTTCATGGTGGGGCTAAGCCATTTCTTGGTATGGGTGTAGCCTACCCCAGCCATACCCTGGCGCTGCCACTGGTGGCACGTATGGGGCGGGCCATTCTGCACATGCGTTAAATGCGTTAAATATTTTAACGCAATTAATTCAAAAAATTAATTACCGCCGTTAACGCGATAATTTTGACAGCACTAATAAAAACATTTAGTTTTAGGTCAAATAAGTATTACACTGCTCTGAAAACTCAATACACTAACTCCTAAGATGTTCCCTTACTATAATTAATTAAAAATATTGAACTCACGACACTGGTAATTACAAAATTAGAAACTTACCATTTCTCTTTCTATAAATAGTGCTTGTGTTGATGGACGCCATTTTGAAATACAATGAAATTATCTTTTTCAAAGCCACACCCCCACATATGTCATATGTTTGAAAAGCCCAGGATGTCCTCTGTGGAGTACAATTGGACTTAATGCTGTGGCATGTATAACCTTAAAGTAATGGACCAAAACCCAATGTGCTCCACAGAGGACAAAAATGAATGGGGGTATCTATTTATTTATTATTTTCTCTCCTCCTACTCTTGTTGTCTCTGTCCCCCCCTGCAGGGCATCTTCCTCCCTGCAGCTGAGTTTCACCTTCAGATTAGGACGAAGGGCAGCAGGAAATATCAGTGTGTGTGTGTGTGTGTGTGTGTGTGTGTGTGTGTGTGTGTGTGTGTGTGTGTGTGTGTGTGTGTGTGTGTGTGTGTGTGTGTGTGTGTGTGTGTGTGTGTGTGTGTGTGTGTGTGTGTGTGTGTGTGTGTGTGTGTGTGTGTGTGTGTGTGTGTGTGTGTGTGTGTGTGTGTGTGTGTGTGTGTGTGTGTGTGTGTGTGTGTCAGTGGCTTAGCCAGGAATTATTGTGTGGGTGGGCCTGGAGAAATGTAGGTGGGCCAGGGGGAGACTTATTAAGCGTGGGGTCTAAGCTGAAACTTCATTAATGATTTTAATAATTGATGCACAGGATTGAACATAAGCATAAACTAGCAGTGAAAACAAAAACATAGGCAAGGCGGCCTCAGAATGTGTGTAAAACTGACTTCCACATGAATCGGCGGCCACAGGTTGTTTATCCTTGACAGTCACACAGTGGGCACACACTGAGTCTTTTCATATTCAGCACGGTTCACTGCAGACCTCAAGAAGAAATAAGACTTTCATTCACTCGCGGCAAAACTTACTTTACTTATTAATTTACTCACAGTAAAAAAATGCACTCCCTATTCCATTGTCATGAAGGTGGAATCTAACTATATCCAGAATACGTTTTATTGGATCCAGGCCAGTGCTTGAATTGGAATGAAAAAGGTGCCAGTACTCTAAAATCAGCAACTTTTTCAAGTCAATTTTATATATACAGCCCACAAACAAGAATTTGGCTACTATAATGCTGGTGGGTTTGTCTCTTTACTACTGTATATTTTAGAAAGGTTCACTGTACTTAACATTTTTTATGATAGGCAGCGGATATGGCTAAAGCTCAGTAAGGTCAATATTAACTGAAAATATAGCAATCAAAGTCTAGATCTTCTGCTGAAGACACATGAAGCAGAGACCTTTCAGGTGAGAGCCCCTCTGGTGTTCAACATTAATGACAAGGAAACAAAGCTCTGGTCAGAAGCATTTTTTATAAAAAGCTTTAACAAAATTAAGTATTTCTGTACATTTTGAATGCAATCTAACTTTCCAACTCAGAAAACGAAAAACGAAAAAGTGCCAAAAGTCTTCTCACATGGCTGAGCTGCTTTGCAATATACTTCACCACTGAAGAATACAAATATGTATAAAGTAAACTATGATGCAATCTAACTTTCCAACTCAGAAAAATGATAAAGAGCATGAACAAAGAACATGTAAAAACAAATGCAAAATTTGCACAATCTAAAATGAGAAACTGTAACTGCAAGTAACAAAGTCTGAGCCATGGTAAAGAGTTACATTGAACACCAAGCTGATCAGATAACTCCCTGGTTGGTCTGAAGTCCTTCTATCTCCAGGATCTGTACAAATCGGCACATTATGCCAAAAGTCTTCTCACTGGGTGAGCTGCTTTGCAATATACTTCACATTGTTAGAAAAGGCTCCAGAAGGCCTTGGGGACATCAGTATCAGGGGCTGGAGCTGGACAGGCTCTTTCATCAGCACTTCTCCTTCCCTTTGCCAGCCAGGACCTCACATACTGTTCCGGATTGAACTGTCCTAGTGATGGTCCATTACATTTAATGAAAACCAGGCTGGACAGTCGGCTGACAGAGAGAGCATTCCTTTTTGCAGTAAGGATATCGTTCATGCAGCTGAATGCCCGCTCACACTCACTAGTGGAGACAGCGATGGTTCGGACTGCTTTCAGTAGAGGCTCCATGGCAGCAGGTGTACGGGATGCCCTGGTTTCCTTGTATTCGCGAAAGCCCTGAACAGTCTCTCTCCTGTCCACTTTCAGCACTTCGCACAAACGTAGCACCTCTACGTCCCCATACTGTACGTCTAACTCCTCTTCAGGCCAACTTCCAGGATGGATAACTTTCATGTCCTGGATTAGCTGATTGTCCCGGGCCTCCCGGCCATGTAATGGGATTTCTCTTGTGCTGACATGAGAGGAGGTTGTGGAAGTCATTCTGTGTCTCAGATTCTCTACCATACTGCGGAAAAACTGACCTGCATGAATCTGTACAAGCCTGCCATTCTCACGCAGGGCAACACCCTTGAAGGACTTCTCAGCTAGAGCTGTATGAACTGTAGTCATGTGTGGGCCAGGCATGGTGACCATGGATTCAAAAACTCGTATTTCTCGAGTTAAGAGCCTATCTGCTGTAGGCAGTGTCATCTCTCTTTTTTGGAGTTGTCGAGAGAGGTCGCTGAGCTCTGTGAGCGCATCGTACATCAGTCCCAGATTGCTGACAAACATTGCAGATGTGAGCACATCATCCAGGCCCTTGTACTTTGCTCTGTCTCTGGAATCCCTGCTCGTGTCGTTTGCAGCATTTGTGAAGTGATCATGAAGCACTCGGTAGTTTTCCCAGACTGCTCTGACGCTCCTTTCACTTGAAGCCACCCAGCGGATGGACAAAACACGCCCTATCACCAGGAGACGCTGTCCGACTGCTTGCGCACACTGCGCTAACTGCCTCTGATTTTTGGGGGAGGCATGGAACAAGGAATAGAGTTTGTCAAAAAAGATCTGGAAATGATTGAGCCCTGAGACCTCCTTGACCACATCCCCAACTGCCAGCTCTAGACGATGATTGGAGCAGTGCCACACAAACAGGCTTGGGAATTTACTACACAACTGGGTAGCAACGCCTGTTCTCTTCCCTAGCATGACTGAAGCCCCATCACATGCAAAAGAAACGAAACACTGACCTAAAAAGTCCTCGTTAAAATCTCTTCCAAGACACTCCATTAACGCCTTTGTGATGTCATCAGCCGTTGTTCCATCCAACTCGATCAGCTCCCAAAAAAACGTTTCGGGCTCAGCATCAGCTAATGCTGAGCGGAGACACACAACAAGCACTGTTTTACCACTAATAGTGGTAGATTCATCGACCAAAACACAGAGTTTTCTTTGGTTTTCTGTAATGTCTTTTGCCATTTTTTTCTTCAGCTCATGAGCTATGTGGTCGATGATTTCGCCACAGGTTTTATTGGAGTGCAAAACCCTGCCCACGTTCAGCCCATTCAGTTTCTGTACATTCAAATCAATTGGCATGTCTGTGAATGGCCGGCTATGTTTGCCAATTTTATATGCCGTTCGAAAAACTCTGATAGTGGTGTCTAATTCAGATGTATGCATAGACTGCACTTGATGTTGAATAGTTTCACGTGAAGCAGATGTAAGGATGTCAGCAGCTTTTACATGGGCTTGTGATTCTTTATGTTCTTTGATTTTTTTTCTCAGGCTAGCTTGTTGTTTGCCCTTGTCAACACCGAAATGAGACACTGCACACTCACCCCATTCAGTTGACAGTTTCAGTCCTTGTCCAGTGTGTATTCCCAAAGATTTGACATCTCTGCATATCCGACATCCTAGCTTCTTATCTTTAAGAAGGAGCCATGCATTGGTCTTGCAAAAATATTGCACCTGGTCCGTTGTCCAGCAGTCAGGTGCATCGCTTTGCCCGGTGTTGGTGGTGGCAGTTGAGCCAGCAGCAGCTAACGTTAGAGGCTCTGGAGGAGGCGGCGGAGCTAGTGCTAATGCTAATGCACTAGAACTTGGAGCAGGAGGATCAACCAAAGAAAGCTCCCCATCAGACACAATTTCCAACACAGGCACAGCATTCTCTGTATTTGAAGTTTCTTCCGGCGACAACCGCTGTCTTTTTGCACTTGTATTAATCCACGCTAACATTTTAGAAATGCTAATTTGTGACGTGACTTGCTTTCCTTCTCTCGGGGGCGTGCCTGCTCTGTTCTATCACTCTACATAGCCACCCACTGGGTGGGAGTTGCACTGCATAAACACAACACACGTGCATCTAGGTATGTAAATTGTAAAGCATTAAAACATGGTTTTACTAACAGTTTTCAGTATGTTGTTACTTCGGCATTATTATTATTATTATTTTGAAACGTGTATTACTATTAAATCACGGTCAAATAGGTTAATTTTGACATAGTCGTTTCCACCACAGTATTTACATGGAGAAGATAAGCCCCGCCCCCTCTCCAGCACGTTCTGTTTGAATGACAGGAGTAAACAGCTGACAGCCGCTGTGAAACTCCAGCGGTTAGAGCGATGAGAATGTCCGTTCGGCACCTCATGACGCATCTACTGAGTACCGGGCGGCTGTATATATATATATGGATGTATAATAAGAACGGCGGGAGAGTGTTGAGTACTGGCACGGTGCATGAGTACCGGAGTACCGCCAGCATGCCGGTACTGAGCAAGAAGTGCCGGTACTCCATGGGTCAGAACCAGAAGTGCCGGTACTGCGTACCGGTGAGTACCGGCCCAATTCCAGCACTGATCCAGGCTAGAAACATGTTTATTTCTGCTGTAAAGTTGGGCATTTTAACATGGGGTCTATGGAAATTGCTCCTTTTTGCATCCATCCCCTGTCGGCCACTAGATGAACTGCGGTGTGTGTGGGTGTTGCATCAGACTGACTGTCCTATTTGTTCTTGATATCAAATGATTTGTTGTGTTTAAAGGCTTCCCTTTAACACCCCCCGCCCCACCACACACACACACACACACACACACACACACACACACACACACACACACACACACACACACACACACACACACACACACACACACACACACACACACACACACACACACACACACACACACACACACCATCTTTTTGTGAATACTTTTTATTTATTTGCACAGCTTTTCACAATCACTTTAATTGTTTAATTATTTTTATTAAATAAGATAACATAACACATTCAAAACATAACATATAATAGTTTGTACATAAAAGAGAAGTATGGTGATATATTATTTTAAATGAACAGAGAAATAAATGACAAGAAAAAACAAATAAAAATCAATCTGCTGAAAACATTCCAATAAAAACAAAGAAATAGAGAAAATGTATTAAAGTATAAGAAGTAATTCCACAGTGTATACTCATTTGTACTGTCCTGATTCTTTCTTTCCTCAAGAAGAGACCCATTACTCTGTTGTAGAGATTATCTGAGTTTTCAGTTCCAGTAATAAGTCCTGTTCTATTGCCATAGAGGCCATAGGCCTTATTTATACTGGGGATGCTGGGAACATGTCCCTACCACTTTTGGAAATGGAAAATGTTGTCCCCAACACTTCAAGATAATCTGTTAAAACATTTCTTAAAATGGCGTGCTAAAAGAATTGTACAATTTGAGAGGTTTATTTGCACAAGAGAACATGTACAATCTGAAGGACTGCTCACACTTTTTGGGTGTATTTCTGGTAACACAAGTGGTGCATTTTGGACCTGCAACACGTTAAATATTAAATAATAATTAATCATTAATAATTAAATAGAGAATAGTAAAGCAATGGTTACTCCTGCTTTGCAGCAGCATAGCATATTCTGCCCCAGTTGTCTAAAAAAAACATTATAAGTAGGACCTATATGTTTGTAAGTATAGTTTGCCGGAGGCGCTTAATGCAGCAGTTGTTTTTCTTACACGACCACTAGAGGTCGAAAACTTTAAAACGTGATTATAGGTCGTAATAAGCTGCTTGAACAATCAACCTATTTGGTCGTACTAGTTGGAGGACTTGTGGCAATCACTGTAGCTGTGCACGTGTTTTAAACGTATATAGAAAGATGGAATTGCAAGGACGACAATTGTATTCTATTCTCCAGAGCTACTAATGAAATTCCTCCATGGTTCCGTTACATTTTTTGTTGATTGATGTGCAATACACGACACAGCAGCTTTTAGGCATGAGGAAACAATTCTTAATTCTTGGTACCGATTCTTTGTTTTCACTGGAAAGGGTTAGGTCAGAATGTGCTGCTGGGTCAAAAAAATCTGCCTGAGGCCTTCAGAATCAACAGTGATGCGCTTGTGCCTTAAAACAAATGGCAATCAAACTATCAGATTTTGAGTTGGCGACACCGGGGCCAGCAAGCGTACGTTGACGTCTGCATTTTAACGTCCTTTAATTGGATTGTCCGCACTAGCAAATGCTAATGCTGTGCTAACGCCGTTAGCACAGAACTCACGGTATAACACCCTTATTACTTATCGTCACTGCACATCCAACTATCGATTAGCATTGTGAGATTACACAGATTCGATATGGTATCAGTATCATCACTCCATGATCAAAAATTATTCGCAATATAGAAAAAAAAACAAAAAAAACAGACATCACAACACGCATTAGGTAGCAAAAATGGCACATGTCTTACCTTAGCTGTTATTCTGATCAAAAGTAGTTTTCAATGGCATTAAAACGATAAAAACGCTGCTGAAGGTTAATCCAGTGGTTTTCTGTCAGGCCCCCCCTTTGGAGAAAAAACAAAGTCCGGCCCCCCCAACACAAATAGTCAGGTTCAGTGGCGGCGCCAGAGATTTCTTTTGGGGGTGCTGTGGGGTAGCTTGACGTTTCATAGAGGGTGCTCAAACATTTAGGGTTTCCCATTAATGTACCGGACGCTACAGTGGAATTTTCTACTGCAACACTCCCCACGCATATACACAGTGTAGGCCTACCCGCGACTGTCACAATGAAGGCTCGATAATCAGCTCACGGCATATACTGTAGTTAAAGTGCTATTTTTACAGGTGGTGTGTGGACCTCACATAGGGGGGTCCGGGGGAAAGTTCCCCCGGGAAGATTTATTTTTAAATATTGAAGTTAAAAGCATCAATCTGGTGCACTTTGAGAGCATAATGAAGAGATCTATGGATACATCTCTCAACACCCATATGAAACAGAACTGTTAACAGATTTACTTTTTCTTTATGGATATTTTACAAATCACCCTTTTAAACTTTATTCTTTTTTTACTGTCATATAGTATTTCATACCTGTTTTTCATTTATTCTCTTATTTTTTTATAACTATAATGATCATATAAACGTGTGCCTCGGAAATAATTGTTTACATTAATGGTAACCAAAACATTTGAGACCCACTGAGATAACACTGAGAGAGTCCTTTAGTCCTTTCCTGAGCCTCTCAGTCTGACAGGAGAGGACACTCCTCCACTTTGTTGTTGAAAAAACTCCTTATATCTGTTAGCGTAGCTCGCTAGCACCAGAAGCTAATAACAACGATCTCCAGTACCGGTGCGCTCTCTCTCTCTCTCTCGCTCGCGCACATAAAATGGCTCGTTCCACACACACACACACACACAGTCGAGCTTGAATGAAACACAGAGACCCAGATGTAATAGTACTGTACTGCATCATATTATTTTTGAATCAATAATTGTTCAAATTATGATTTTAAAAAATAAAAATGTAATCCTTTTTTTTTTTTATAACCATTTTTCCTCCTGGTCTCTCGCGCCCCCCCTGGCATGCCTCTGCGCCCCCCAGGGGGGGCGCGCCCCCCACTTTGAGAACCACTGGGTTAATCCAATGTGTCTGTGTCCCTTTGAAATGATTTCTGATAATCCATCAGCAATAAACCTAGTTTTAAGTTTTCAGATTTCAGAGCGTAAAATAGGTTTTGCTTTGGGCAAACTGTGTGCGCATAGCAGAGATGTTCACAAGTCTTTTTTTGCAAGTCCAAGTCAAGTCTCAAGTCTTTGGTCACGAGTCCAAGTCAAGTCTCAAGTCTTTGTGGGGTGAGACTTGATCAAGTCTCAAGTCTTTGGTCACAAGTCCAAGTCAAGTCTCAAGTCTCTAAAAAATAAAAGTCTCATGTCTCTTCTGGTTGTAATAAGCCTTCTATTGTCTGCTGCTATCCAGTCTGTTAAGAATACTGCACAGCTATATCTAAGAAATTCAAAGCATTTACTGTATTATTATTTATCACTCCTATATCTATTAGCATACAGTATCAGTACTGATTAGCAATATGAGGAAAAACATCACACTTTAGCTAAATGCAAACAACTTATAAGCAAAACACTTCAGAATCAGAATCACAAATACTTTATTAATCCCCTGCAGGGAAACTGTGTTAAAAGTACTTAAAAGTACTTAAAAGTAAACATTTGTTCTGTGCCATTTGCAACTAAAAAACTATTGCTGCAATATTATCTGAAATATACTGAACTGGTGATATTAAAACATGACCTGTTCCAAAAGAGATATCTACCATTAACACCATTTACCAGCCAAATGCTGGTAAATCATGCAAGTGGCTGGTACTGTATGTTGCACGCACCAGCCACAAATAACAATGGCAATCTATTGAGTGGCTGGTAACATTTCAACATTCACTAGGCTAGCCATTTGGCCAGTGGACAAAAATGTTAAAATTTGACCTCTGCAACCGTATTGTTGAATTACACTGGGTCTCTAATTACATCTTTTAAGTCTACTATAAATAAACATATTCCTCTATCCTCTCACTCAAACCCAGTGTAATGGTAACCTGATAAACCTGTAACATTAACGTTACGTGGTCAACAATAAACCTGTAACCTGCCTATAAACCGACAGATGTATGTATGTAACTATGTATTTTCTACGTTTAACGTTAGCCAGTAGATGGTGGCAGCGGAACGTAATGATTAACGTTACCGACCTTTTTTATGTCATGTCAAGAGTTGGATGTCAACGCCACTCAACGCAAACAAGTGTGACAAGCAAACATTCACTCATCTTTTCAAATATTCAGTTACAAAGCTAGTAGCAAGCTAAGTTAACATTACATAGCTGATGCTGAGCTAAACATGTTTGCTAACCGTCCATATGCGTTAATGTGACTGACCTCTCCGGGTGAGTTTTCAAGTGCCTGATGAAATTTGACGTTGTTACACCAGCATCCTTGATTTTAATATTGCAGACTTTGCAGTGTGCGCTCCTTTTGTTGGTGCCGCCGGCGTTTTTGTTCGAAGTTTTTATAGTTGAACCTAATTACAAGCGGTACAGCTGCAGGTGTGCCGCCGGTCGCCATGGTGTTACCATGATGTTAATGTTAAAGGTGGGGTAGGTAAGTTTGAGAAACCGGTTCGAGATACACTTTTTGTTATATTCCATGGAATGCTCTTAACATCCCGATAGCCGGCCCGGCTAAAATAACTGGATAGCCTACCTGCCTGTCAGCCTTCCATCGGGGCACAAACTTATCTCGTGCCCTCATTGGTCATGTGCGCGTTCGGTGTGTTGGAGGAGGGGCTCTGTAAGGAAGTGGCAGATTTTCTCCGGTTGTGTATTTTCAAATTCTAGCGATCTCGAGCTGGTTTCTCACACTTACCTACCCCACCTTTAATACGCCAAAAATAGAAAACACAATGATTGTTCACGAGTCCCAAAACACGAGTCCAAGTCAGTGCTGGAATTGGGCCGGTACTCACCGGTACGCAGTACCGGCACTTCTGGTTCTGACCCATGGAGTACCGGCACTTCTTGCTCAGTACCGGCATGCTGGCGGTACTCCGGTACTCATGCACCGTGCCAGTACTCAACACTCTCCCGCCGTTCTTATTATACATCCATATATATATATACAGCCGCCCGGGTACTCAGTAGATGCGTCATGAGGTGCCGAACGGACATTCTCATCGCTCTAACCGCTGGAGTTTCACAGCGGCTGTCAGCTGTTTACTCCTGTCATTCAAACAGAACGTGCTGGAGAGGGGGCGGGGCTTATCTTCTCCATGTAAATACTGTGGTGGAAACGACTATGTCAAAATTAACCTATTTGACCGTGATTTAATAGTAATACACGTTTCAAAATAATAATAATAATAATGCCGAAGTAACAACATACTGAAAACTGTTAGTAAAACCATGTTTTAATGCTTTACAATTTACATACCTAGATGCACGTGTGTTGTGTTTATGCAGTGCAACTCCCACCCAGTGGGTGGCTATGTAGAGTGATAGAACAGAGCAGGCACGCCCCCGAGAGAAGGAAAGCAAGTCACGTCACAAATTAGCATTTCTAAAATGTTAGCGTGGATTAATACAAGTGCAAAAAGACAGCGGTTGTCGCCGGAAGAAACTTCAAATACAGAGAATGCTGTGCCTGTGTTGGAAATTGTGTCTGATGGGGAGCTTTCTTTGGTTGATCCTCCTGCTCCAAGTTCTAGTGCATTAGCATTAGCACTAGCTCCGCCGCCTCCTCCAGAGCCTCTAACGTTAGCTGCTGCTGGCTCAACTGCCACCACCAACACCGGGCAAAGCGATGCACCTGACTGCTGGACAACGGACCAGGTGCAATATTTTTGCAAGACCAATGCATGGCTCCTTCTTAAAGATAAGAAGCTAGGATGTCGGATATGCAGAGATGTCAAATCTTTGGGAATACACACTGGACAAGGACTGAAACTGTCAACTGAATGGGGTGAGTGTGCAGTGTCTCATTTCGGTGTTGACAAGGGCAAACAACAAGCTAGCCTGAGAAAAAAAATCAAAGAACATAAAGAATCACAAGCCCATGTAAAAGCTGCTGACATCCTTACATCTGCTTCACGTGAAACTATTCAACATCAAGTGCAGTCTATGCATACATCTGAATTAGACACCACTATCAGAGTTTTTCGAACGGCATATAAAATTGGCAAACATAGCCGGCCATTCACAGACATGCCAATTGATTTGAATGTACAGAAACTGAATGGGCTGAACGTGGGCAGGGTTTTGCACTCCAATAAAACCTGTGGCGAAATCATCGACCACATAGCTCATGAGCTGAAGAAAAAAATGGCAAAAGACATTACAGAAAACCAAAGAAAACTCTGTGTTTTGGTCGATGAATCTACCACTATTAGTGGTAAAACAGTGCTTGTTGTGTGTCTACGCTCAGCATTAGCTGATGCTGAGCCCGAAACGTTTTTTTGGGAGCTGATCGAGTTGGATGGAACAACGGCTGATGACATCACAAAGGCGTTAATGGAGTGTCTTGGAAGAGATTTTAACGAGGACTTTTTAGGTCAGTGTTTCGTTTCTTTTGCATGTGATGGGGCTTCAGTCATGCTAGGGAAGAGAACAGGCGTTGCTACCCAGTTGTGTAGTAAATTCCCAAGCCTGTTTGTGTGGCACTGCTCCAATCATCGTCTAGAGCTGGCAGTTGGGGATGTGGTCAAGGAGGTCTCAGGGCTCAATCATTTCCAGATCTTTTTTGACAAACTCTATTCCTTGTTCCATGCCTCCCCCAAAAATCAGAGGCAGTTAGCGCAGTGTGCGCAAGCAGTCGGACAGCGTCTCCTGGTGATAGGGCGTGTTTTGTCCATCCGCTGGGTGGCTTCAAGTGAAAGGAGCGTCAGAGCAGTCTGGGAAAACTACCGAGTGCTTCATGATCACTTCACAAATGCTGCAAACGACACGAGCAGGGATTCCAGAGACAGAGCAAAGTACAAGGGCCTGGATGATGTGCTCACATCTGCAATGTTTGTCAGCAATCTGGGACTGATGTACGATGCGCTCACAGAGCTCAGCGACCTCTCTCGGCAACTCCAAAAAAGAGAGATGACACTGCCTACAGCAGATAGGCTCTTAACTCGAGAAATACGAGTTTTTGAATCCATGGTCACCATTCCTGGCCCACACATGACTACAGTTCATACAGCTCTAGCTGAGAAGTCCTTCAAGGGTGTTGCCCTGCGTGAGAATGGCAGGCTTGTACAGATTCATGCAGGTCAGTTTTTCCGCAGTATGGTAGAGAATCTGAGACACAGAATGACTTCCACAACCTCCTCTCATGTCAGCACAAGAGAAATCCCATTACATGGCCGGGAGGCCCGGGACAATCAGCTAATCCAGGACATGAAAGTTATCCATCCTGGAAGTTGGCCTGAAGAGGAGTTAGACGTACAGTATGGGGACGTAGAGGTGCTACGTTTGTGCGAAGTGCTGAAAGTGGACAGGAGAGAGACTGTTCAGGGCTTTCGCGAATACAAGGAAACCAGGGCATCCCGTACACCTGCTGCCATGGAGCCTCTACTGAAAGCAGTCCGAACCATCGCTGTCTCCACTAGTGAGTGTGAGCGGGCATTCAGCTGCATGAACGATATCCTTACTGCAAAAAGGAATGCTCTCTCTGTCAGCCGACTGTCCAGCCTGGTTTTCATTAAATGTAATGGACCATCACTAGGACAGTTCAATCCGGAACAGTATGTGAGGTCCTGGCTGGCAAAGGGAAGGAGAAGTGCTGATGAAAGAGCCTGTCCAGCTCCAGCCCCTGATACTGATGTCCCCAAGGCCTTCTGGAGCCTTTTCTAACAATGTGAAGTATATTGCAAAGCAGCTCACCCAGTGAGAAGACTTTTGGCATAATGTGCCGATTTGTACAGATCCTGGAGATAGAAGGACTTCAGACCAACCAGGGAGTTATCTGATCAGCTTGGTGTTCAATGTAACTCTTTACCATGGCTCAGACTTTGTTACTTGCAGTTACAGTTTCTCATTTTAGATTGTGCAAATTTTGCATTTGTTTTTACATGTTCTTTGTTCATGCTCTTTATCATTTTTCTGAGTTGGAAAGTTAGATTGCATCATAGTTTACTTTATACATATTTGTATTCTTCAGTGGTGAAGTATATTGCAAAGCAGCTCAGCCATGTGAGAAGACTTTTGGCACTTTTTCGTTTTTCGTTTTCTGAGTTGGAAAGTTAGATTGCATTCAAAATGTACAGAAATACTTAATTTTGTTAAAGCTTTTTATAAAAAATGCTTCTGACCAGAGCTTTGTTTCCTTGTCATTAATGTTGAACACCAGAGGGGCTCTCACCTGAAAGGTCTCTGCTTCATGTGTCTTCAGCAGAAGATCTAGACTTTGATTGCTATATTTTCAGTTAATATTGACCTTACTGAGCTTTAGCCATATCCGCTGCCTATCATAAAAAATGTTAAGTACAGTGAACCTTTCTAAAATATACAGTAGTAAAGAGACAAACCCACCAGCATTATAGTAGCCAAATTCTTGTTTGTGGGCTGTATATATAAAATTGACTTGAAAAAGTTGCTGATTTTAGAGTACTGGCACCTTTTTCATTCCAATTCAAGCACTGGTCCAAGTCGAGTCTGAAGTCTTTTGAGCAGGAGTCCAAGTCAAGTCTGAAGTCTCTGTGTGTGCGACTTAAATGCGACTCGAGTCCGAGTCACAGGCTGCTTCTCAGGTCGATTAAATGAAATCCTTGCTTCCCTCACTTGCGTCGTTTCCCTGCGTTTAGTCCCTCCCACCAGGGAAGCATGGAGGGACGCAAGGAAACCACGAGAAGCAGGGAAATTAGTTTTAAGAGCAATGGGACGTCCTTTCCTCCGGAGCGTCACGTGAAGCGACGTCCGTTTGTGATGACGCTGCACAGCTGTTCGTCTGGCAGCAGCCAGCTCTGTACCCGTTATTTCCACAAACACCCCCGCCTCTGTTAGTGCACATTTACTGACATAAACATTAGTATCATCTGTTGTAGATCCAAATACATGAAATAAAATAAGAAGTCATTCTCAAAAAAGATAAACGCCATTCTTAAAATGTATTTAAACGAACAATAGTTTGATTAATATTGATTAGAGTGCACAATAGGAATACAATTATTCAGAGAACAAAAACAGATGTTATCTATCAAAACCCAGTTAGATTAACATTCATTGGACTGCACACTTTGTTTGTTTGTGTGGAGCAAATTAACATTTTAAATAGGACTTAATGACTGCGGTTTGGCAGCTGAATTAAAAGCTAAGCAGGTCAGTGCATGCACTGCCTCGTCCAATCAGTGAGCGATACACAGTAAGGGGGCGGGGTGAGTATCTGAGGATTTCATCGGAGGATGGTCTGGTGGTTCCTCGGTTATCGCTCCTCCATGATCGCTCCTCGATCCTCGGTCCTCCGGCAGAAATAAGAGCCATGGGACGGTACTCAAGATGGCGCAGGCAAATCAACTTCCGGTGAGACCGAGGACCGAGGAGCGAGGAAATGAAAATAGTCGACCTGAGAAGCAGCCACAGACTCGAGTCCCCATCTCTGGCGCATAGCTCTCATTTCTCAATGGTAACATGTGTATGTGGAAATTCCCCTTCGATTCTATTGGCTCTAACGGTTCAAAAGAGATGTCCATCATCAAAATCGACCAATGGGTTCCAGAGAAACGGCAAATACACCCATTTCCACCCAAATGACCCCAGAGATGGAGTTTATTTTTGCTAAACCTCTCTAAAAAGGTAAAATGTCACTTGTTTTGCATCAATCTTGATACAGGGTACTTATTATATGTTGTACTGTGGATTCCTAAAGCTTTTAGTCTACTAACCCATCATCCAAGGGTGGTTTTCACTATAAGTAAAACATATTTTTTGGACGGACACTATAATTTACAGTTTTTTACTATGTTCAATCTGAATTTTCTTTAAAATAAAAACATCTATATTGATTCTGACTTTTCTACATCCAACTCACAGGTTTATCATTACTTTGAGAAAAAAGATTATTAATTTACCCCTTTTAGAAGTGAAGATATGGTCATTTGTTCTGGAAATGTCATTTTCGAGCCTGAGACCTGAAAAACAGGCTTGGGGCCTAACAGGTTTAATAATCATGTCATCACTATCACTGACATGAGCCATCATGAACGAACTTATGCTAATCATAAATCTATCGATCATGAATCTATCGATTAGATTTATGATTAGAAAAGTAGGGTAGACATGTGGATATTATCCGTCTGAACAAAACGTGCATTTATCTAACAGGTTTGTTTTCCACCTGATTTTGAGCTATTTTCTAAAATCCTATGGAGAAATCCCATTGCTTTTTTGTCGAGCGAACCCATGCGCAGCTTACTTCCGGGTGTGAGGACGCGTCACTGCACCATTCTATAACACACATGCATCAACTTCACAGCGGGCGGAACTTGTCAAAAAGTCAGCGAAAATAAAGCCCACCCATTTAGAGGGAATATATGATTGGTCAACTGTGTCGTTTGACATTACTCTCTCATTGAGTTACTATAGCTGGGCCCTCAGTGAATTTACAGCAGGACCACCAATCAGCTCCTGTCTCGCAGAGAGGGCCAAAGGAGCTTCTTTCATTTAACCCTTCACATTCCAACAGAAACTAAACAGGCAGATTTGAAGGATTTATTTCTTTGGAAATGTTATTTTAAATACAATTAAATCAAGTTATTTTGGTAAAACTAATGAAAAATATAACAATATTATTTTAATGTTTTCAAATATTATTTTTTTAGAATATCTTAGGCCCTCAGAGAGGGCCCTGACGGCTCGCCACTGAAATGTAGAGGAGTACAAATACCAGGTTAACCTCTGAATTGTAGTGGAGTAGAATTACAAACTAACAATAAACATGTTTTACATGCTGCTGTAACAAAAACATTTCCCAACTTGGGATCAGTAAAGTATATCTTATCTTAAGATGATCGATGACTAATGCCCATTTATTAATTATATGTTTTAAATGTGATAACACTAATGTGTTTCCCATTCCCTACACCTCCAGGGGTGTACACAGTTTAAAGGTCCTGTAGGAGCCATTTTGTGGGTGATGTTGGTGTGTCAGTTTATTTAAGTTATATGTATGGTGCAATATTATTTATGAACACTGGGTGGCGGGGTTTAGCTGCACCGGGTGTATATAAGGAGGTCATAGGTGACAGGAGATGGGGGGACACATTAGGAGAAGAGCATACCGATTCCACCAGCCCGGCAGATGCTCATAGAATCACGAGAACGCTAAATTAACCCTGGTATGTAAAGACGAATAAACATCATCATAAACCACAACTAAGGACCGGAAAATCATCTGTTTGTGTCTGCGTCTGGATCACTTTTCAACCCTTCTGTGAAAGTAACGGCACAAATATATAGGACATAGGAAAAGGAAATTGCCATTACATTAAGTGGAATCGTACTTTTGAGTGAAACTGGACAATTGGATTCACTTCAAATTGGATTAAGGATCGTTTTCGGGGAAAACAAATAATTGGATTATTGCACCATCGACTTCTCATCACGGATCAGCTGCACACGCCACAATCAGCTGGAGATTGTTCCCACCTGCGAGGACCGAAGAGGCTGAGAGAGGACTGGGAAAGCGGCCGGGTATGTGCACCGTGCAGCATGATAAGTAGATTGTTTTGGAGATATTAAGCTGTATTGGACAATGGCTTAGTAAATGGATGTGGTGCTGCAACATCAGGGGCGGCGCCAGGGGGGAGCTAGGGGGTGCTGAAGCACCCCCCAGGATTACCAAAGCACCCCCTAAGCACCCCCAAGAAATATGTGTTGTTTTTTTGTTTTTTTTATTATTATTTTTATTAAATTAAATTAGAAATATTATTGATTACATCAATGCATATGTGTGAAACAAACACATTTTTGACCAAAAACATAAAGCCAACACAGGTGATATGATTAGGCCAATGGCCAGCACCCATTCGATTTTTGACCTACCCATAGGCTAAATTACTTTGTGACACTTGAGTGACTTCCTGTTAGCTAGAGCGCCAAATGATTTGCTAACAGCAAAGTGAAAAATTTATTGATCGTTTGTTAGTCCTTAAACGTCCACGTGTGGACACTCAATCAAAACCAACTGAAAGCGAAAGGGATTCTGCACATAATAGGCCTCGTGAGTACAAGTAGCTTACTTCTGGGTCTCTGTGTTTCATTCAAGCGCTGCTCTGTGTGTGTGTGTGTGTGTGGCACGAGCCATTTTGTGTGCGTGCGTGCGCGAGCGAGCTCGCCTCGCGCACCAGTGGGTATCTACCGGAGATCGTTGTGGTTAGCATCTGGTGCTAGCTAGCCAAGCTAATGGATATAAGGAGCTTTTTCAACAACAAGGTGGAGAGAGAACTCTCTCCTGTCAGACGGAGAGTCTCAGGTAACCTCAACTCAGGTGAAGTAAAGGACTCTCAGTGTTTAGATAGTTAACTTTAGTCTAGTTATCTCAGTGGGTCTCAAACGGTTTGTTTTAAAAGGAGAGTGATTTGTAAAATGTCTATAAAGAAATAGAAAATCTGTTTACAGTTCTGTTTCATATGGGTGATGAGAGATGTATCCATAGATCTCTTAATGTTGCTCTCAAAGTGCACCAGATTGATGCTTTTAACTTCAATATTTAACAAAAAATCTTCCCGGGGGAGCTAGCCCCGGACCCCCCTAGAGGAGGTGAGGACCCTCCTAGAGGAGGTGAGGTCCGCTCCCCACTTGTAAAAATAGCACTTTACCCCTGCCTATATGCCGTGAGCTGATTATCGAGCCTTCATTGTAACAGTCGCAGGTGCACTGTGTGTGTGTGCGTGGGGAGTGTTGCAGTAGACAATTCAACTGTAGCGCTGGTGCATTAATGGGAAACCCTAAATGTTTAAGCACCCTCTATGAAACGTCAAGCTACCCCACAGCACCCCCTAGAGAAAATCTCTGGCGCCGCCACTGTGCAACATTGTCAGCTGTTTGAAACAGCGCGCTGTCAGCTAACGGACAATTCCTGAGAACGAAACTTAAAGGGACAGTGAACATTAATCATGTCTGGGAAATCTGACGTCACGTCACAAGATGGCGCTGTTGGACTGCAATCTGTGAGAAAAAAGGATTATCACTCACACTGCCAAAGGATTGGAATTGTTTATTGCAAACTGCCAAAAAGCAAGAAACTTCAGTTACAAACAAGTAAAGAAGTTAATGGAAGTACTGAAAGAGCTTATGAGCTCAGAAGACAATGCAAAGGAAATACAGTTGAAACTGGTTGAATTTAAGAAGTTGTGTGATGAACTAAAAGAAAATCACAAATCATTAACTGACCTTCAACTGCCTGAAGAAGAAATGGGAAAGCAAAGGCAGTGGCTGCAAGAAAAGATGCATATATTTGATGGATTTATACAAGATGCAAATGTGTGGTTATCTGAGAGTGGACAGGCAATCACACACTCTATTGTGGGAAGTGCAATAGAACAAAGTGTCAGCTCAGATGACATCGGACCTGATGACAGCATTTCAAAGGCATCACACCCTCAGTCAAAATACAAACCTGGTTCATCACACGCATCATCTACCTCTTCTGCTCGAATTAAAGCCCAGGCAGACAGGGCGGCTTTAATCGAAAGGGCGGCAGCACTGAACAGTCAACATGAGCTTGATGTAGAAGGGGAACAATTAAAACACCAGAAACAACAGTTGGAACAACAGAAACAACAGTTGGAAGAACAGGTGAAACGGAAAAAGGAACAACTGGATATACAAACTAAGCTGGCCAATGCCAGGCTAAACGTGCTCAGCATGGGATCAAGACACACCTCTAGAGCATCAGATGGGATGAGCTCTTACTACAGAAACCCTACAGCAAGATTTAACGTACAGGCCACTGAATTCTTGCCTCATCAAGCCCAAACCTCTATTCCCAGACAAAGTATACAGACACATGTTGACATCACACCACCTGTAATTAGCAATGGTAATCAAGGTGACATCTATAACCTAATCCAGAGGCAAAATGACCACTGCTATGCTGGCTCAACAACATCTCACTTCTACTTTACCTCCAAGAGACATTCCTGTTTATGACGGTGACCCATTGCAGTTTGAAGCTTTCATCCGTGCATTTGAAAGAGGAGTAGAGCGGAAAACTAATGATGAAAGTGACTGCCTGCATTACCTAGAGCAATACTAGAGGACAACCACAGGACCTAGTGCGCAGCTGCCAACATCTGCCTCCAGCTCAAGGTTATCAAAGGGCAAAACAGCTGCTTAAAGAGCACTTTGGTAATGAACATAAGATCGCCACTGCATACATGAACAAAGCATTTACCTGGACAATGATCAAAGCCGAAGATGTGAAAGCACTGCAAGCCTTCTCTTTGTTCCTAAGAGGTTGTTGCAATGGAACATCTCACCTATATGGATTAAATGAATGTTGTTTCAAACATGAAACACATACTTCAGAAACTACCCTACAAATTCAGAGACAAGTGGAGGAATAGAGCATGTCAGCTACAGGAAGAGCGTGGGCATCGAGCTACATTTCCTGACCTTGTTAGCTTCATAGAGAGGCAAGTGAAGATACTGTCAGATCCTCTGTTTGGAAGCATCCAGGATGATAAACCAACTGCAGCTATCAAAACTGTTATCTCTACCTTTTCAAAGGGAAAACCAAGCCTAATGGGAAGTAGTTTTGCAACAATTATTACCTGCCCAAGAACAGCAGTGCTAGAACATGTAACAACGAATGGAATGAAAATACCTCCATCAAGCCACAACTCCCTACATTTGTGTTTGTTCTGCAGAAGAAGTGGTCACTCATTGGAGCAGTGTCCACACATCCTGAAGAAAACACACAGAGAAAAAATTGACTTTTTGAAAGGAAAAGGGGTGTGTTTTGGATGCCTAAAAATAGGACACATGAGCAAACATTGCCACAGTCGTTTGACATGTTATGTGTGCAATCAAAGTCATCCTGAAATACTCCACATTGAACAAAAAGGCAAAAGAGAGGAAGCAGAACACACAAAACAGAATGGGAAGCCAATGGAAAGTAATAGTGTCATCTCACCTCATACATGTGGTCACATTGGGGCCGGTGATGAAAACTCCATCTTCTCCATTGTACCAGTACAAGTAAAGAGCCACAAAGGGGACAAAGTGTTACAAACTTATGCATTTCTGGACCATGGAAGTTCATCCACCTTTTGCACAGAAAGTTTAATGAGGAGGCTAAACCTTACAGGACAAAGGACTAACATTCTCCTAAAGACAATGAATCAGAGAAAGATTGTGTCTAGTCATCATATCTCAGGTTTGGAAATATCGAGTCTGGACGAAAACAATTTCCTTCAACTATCCGATGTGTTTACATAAAACCATGCCTGTTTCCAAGCACAATATTCCTCTACAAGAAGATCTGGAAAAATGGCCTTACTTAAAGGACATCAAAATTAATGAAATTGCTTCTGGCATTGACCTACTCATTGGGACAAATTCTCCTAAGGTATTGGAACCTTGGGAGCTGATCAATAGCCAAGGAGAAGGACCGTACGCTGTAAAGACCCTACTGGGGTGGGTCTTCTATGGTCCCCTAAAAGGAAGCAACGACAGCAGAGATGCTAATGGCCACCCTGTTGCTACTGTCAATCGGATATCCATTGTACACCTAGAGGAGCTATTGGTCAAACAATACAATCATGACTTCAATGAAAATACAAGTAAGGAAACAGAGGAAATGTCCAGAGAAGACAAACAATTCCTGAACATTATGAATCACTCTGCAAAAACCACAGATGGACACTACTGCCTAGACTTACCATTTAGACAAGAAAATCCTAGCATGCCAAATAACCGATGCGTCGCTGAGCAGCGTATCCAAGGCCTGAAACGCAAGTTTGGAAAAAATGAGAAATTTCACGATGAATACACTTCCTTTCTGACGGAAATGATCAACAACGATTATGCTGAAATGGTACCAGTAAACCAGCTAAAGCCAAGTGATAACAAGCGTTGGTATATACCTCACCATGGGGTATATCACTCGAAGAAAGGAACATTAAGGGTGGTCTTTGACTGTGGTGCTGTCTTCAAAGGAACATCACTTAACTGCCAACTGCTTCAGGGTCCACATCTAACAAACTCACTCATTGGAGTCCTTATCAGATTTAGACAAGAACCAGTTGCCTTAATGGCTGACATCAAAGCAATGTTTCATCAGGTTAAGGTGTCAAAGGGGCATATTGACTATCTGCGATTCCTGTGGTGGCCCAACGGTGATGTGCAACGGGATCTTGCTGAATACCGGATGAAGGTACATCTTTTTGGAGCAGTATCATCACCCAGTTGTGCAAACTTCACATTGAGAAAGACTGCTGAGGACAACAAAGATAACTTTACAGCAGATGTGGTAGACACAGTTAAAAATAACTTCTACGTGGACGATTGCCTAAAATCCATGCCCTCTGAGTCAGAAGCAGTAAAAAATGGTAGGAGACCTGATTGCTCTCTGTCGAAAGGGAGGATTTATGCTGTCAAAGTGGATCAGCAACAGCCGTGCAGTATTAGCATCCATTCCACAACAAAGCAGAACCAAAGAGACCTTGGACTTGGATAGGGACAAGCTACCAATGGAAAGAGCACTGGGATTGCACTGGTGTGTTGAAACGGATGTGTTCAAGTTCAAAATTGCTGCACAAGAACGACCATATACAAGACGTGGCATCTTGTCTGTTGTCGGCTCTATATACGACCCCTTGGGATTTCTGGCACCATTCACCCTACCAGCCAAACTGATCATGCAGGAGCTTTGTAGGAAGAAACTTGGATGGGATGAAAACATACCACAAGCTTTAGTTCAGTAATGGTCAGGATGGCTAGCAGACATCAATAAGATGGCAGAGTTTCAAGTGGACCGGTGCATGAAGCCAACAAGCTTTGGTCATGTCAGACATGCACAACTGCACCACTTTTCTGATGCTAGTGAAAGCAGCCACGACACTCTTGAAGCTGATTCAAGGGAGAAGAAGAGAAGAAAATAAACTACAAATTCTTTAAGAATTACATGCTAACACATACACACCTTTTGTATAGCTCCTTTATTATTTATTGGTAATTGTCTTTTTTCCCATACTAAAGCCAATTAGGGGCCGGTGTGTAGGAGCCATTTTGTGGGTGATGTTGGTGTGTCAGTTTATTTAAGTTATATGTATAGTGCAATATTATTTATGAACACTGGGTGGCGGGGTTTAGCTGCACCGGGTGTATATAAGGAGGTCATAGGTGACAGGAGATGGGGGGGGACACAGTAGGAGAAGAGCATACCGATTCCACCAGCCCGGCAGATGCTCATAGAATCACGAGAACGCTAAATTAACCCTGGTATGTAAAGACGAATAAACATCATCATAAACCACAACTAAGGACCGGAAAATCATCTGTTTGTGTCTGCGTCTGGATCACTTTTCAACCCTTCTGTGAAAGTAACGGCAAAAATATATAGGACATAGGAAAAGGAAATTGCCATTACAGGTCCCATCATATGCTTTTCTGGTTATTACCCGTCCCCTTGTGTGTTTTGTAGCTTGTTCTGCATGTAAACGGTCTGCAAAGTCACAAACCCTCAAAGTACACCGTTGCGAGTAAAACTCTAACACAGAAAATACGTATCTATGCCCCTGAAACGACACCAGTAATCCACCCGTTATGACCGGCCCGTTGGCCACAACAGGAAAACAAAGGGAGATGTTCAAAGGTTCCAAAAACCATGGCACTTTATTGATTAACATTCCAGAGCAACACCAAGAACAGGAGAGGACGGACGAGGGGAAAGGATCAGAGCGAGAGTCCTTCTGCAGCCGGCTTGGAGAGAGTCAGGACCGCCTCCGCTTAAATAGCACCTCGGCTCTGGCCAGGTGTCCCCGATCACGCTGATTGGCCTCTTCAGCTCCACCCCACCGCAGGACCTGCAACACACCTGCACAGGCTCTGGGACCCATACTTGCCAACCCTCCCGATTTCATAGCCCTCTCCCGGTTTCCTCCCGGGGTCATATTTCTCCCGCATTTCTCCCGATTTCTGACAAAATCAGATTTACACACGACTGTTTCCACTCTGACGTTATTACAGCTACATCATTGTTTGGTTTCCATGGTAGCGCGTATAGCGTGCGCAACTAGATAGTCACAGAACAAGAATGGACAACTCGACCCTCTGTTCACTCCTTTCCTGGTCCAGCCCACACATATGCTCCATCAAGAGGATGGTGCTACAGGCCGCAAGGCATTGCACTCAGAACTACAATAAGCACGTTAATGTTAATCTAACAGCTCCGTTGATCCACTAGCACCACCCGTCAGGGTACTCCGTTTCGCTCTTTTCCGGCTTAATGAAAGCTTTAGCGCAAGTTCAATAAGGAAGACCTAACAATGAGTCACTTACACGTCACTCTATTGCTCTCTCCCCCCTCATTAAATGCGTGGGCGTCACCCCTCAGCAGCCAATTGCTGCACATGTTAAATGCCTGCTCTTCCTTCCTGTCAGTTGTCATTTCAGGTGACCACACGCCGTGGTAGTACTACAATACTCCTCCTCGTGAGAAAAAACCGTAAAAAACAATTAGCTCAAGATGTCCAACTCGGACAATTCGGAACACGAACCTCCTCTGGAAGTCTTCAATCCCGGTTCCTGCAGCAGGGCATTCCCACAACCCCAGGCCTCACTCTCTCTCAGCTCCGAGAGCTCTCGGACCAGGTCTCCAGCGTAGCTCCCCAGTCCGGGGCAGCAGCTCCAGTCAGCTCCCCAGAGAGATCAGGGCGAGGACGCGGCCGCAGCCGCGGAGGTAAAAAGGGCAGGAAGTCGAGCCCTCCAGGATCCCGTCCGCCTCCAAAATCCACCCCTTCCCAGGCTCGCCAGGCCGGGAGTGTCACTAACACGCCCCTTATGGAGAGTAGTGTGGCCGGCTCCCTGCAATCCCTGGCTAGCTCCATGATAGCTATCGATGCTCGCCTCCAGGCCCTGGAAGACTCCGTCACAGGAGCTTCAACTTCCGTTGCACTTAGAGCAGCGCTTTCTGCCTCAGTCCCGCCGGGGTTGCCGGGTCAGGGTGTTTCACGCATTCCAGCAGTAGCTCCTCCTTATTCTCTGGCTTCGGCCCTCCCAGCCCCCCCTTCAGGTAGGCCTTTTATTTCCCAAGCCGCCAACATCTCCTCACGGCTTAGGTCGAACATTCTTGAAGGGAAGGATGTTAATCTGCTTAGCCTTATTCTGCCCTCCCCGGAGTGCGATAAAGCCATCGCCACAGGAGGAAATATCACCGCCGTCTTTAAGGCCGCAGACCCCAGGCTTATCAGAGATATCAGCTTAGGGCAATTTATGGTCGCTTTCGGCATCTTCCGTGATGTTCTCTGCTCCGTCTACCCTGAGAGAAGAGTAGAATTAGATGCGTACATGGCCATTATCGGCGACATTAACATTAGATACGGGAAATCTGTCTTCTATCAGTACCACAAAAGCTTTTCAAGCAAAGCAGTGCTCCACCTAGCGCATAGCAATATCCGCCTGGATTGGTCAGTGATGGACATTGAGCTGCTCGTGATGGCCACCGGCGGCCAATCTGCTATCTCATGCAACAGCTGCGGAGCGCAGGGCCATATCGCTCCCCTCTGCCCCTCAGTGCCTTTCTCCGCGCCCAGAGCCTCCCACATGCAGTATGCTGGGAACGATAGACCAAGCCGTCAGGTGCAGATTAGACACGAAGATAGGATTTGTACTAGTTTTAACGAAAATGTTTGCACGTTGTTCCCAGGCGCAGCCTCACAGTAGCTCTGCGCCAGAAACCTCGTGGTGGAAAAACATTTTGAAATATCACCCCTCCACTCCCATTAACATCCCTCAGCTGCGCTATCTACTCACCCAGATTCCGTGTTTGTTGACTATCTCCTGTCAGGGCTCTCCCAAGGCTTCAGGGTAGGGGTCCTCTCGTCTCCTACAGTGACTTTAGTAGCAACAAACTTACAGTCAGCCGCTAAAGAAACCAGCATAGTTTCCCAGCTCATCGACAAAGAACTTCTCAAAGGATATATAATTGGTCCTTTTAGCTCCTCCCCCTTCTCAGTGTTCCGTTCAAATCCCATCGGAATAGCCACACGCAAATACTCTGAGAAAAAAAGGCTGATTTTCGATCTGTCCGCTCCCCGCTCCAGCCCATTCTGCAGCATCAATAGTATCATCCCTCAGATCAGTTTTCCCTTCACTATGCCTCAGTGGATAATGCAATAAAGATGATCAAGTTCACAGGGCACGGAGCTTGGCTCTCCAAAGTGGACATTACCGATGCCTTCAAAATCATCCCCATTCATCCGTCTCAGTGGAATTTGTTCGGTATTAAGTGGGAGTCCAAACTCTATTTCGCCGTTCGCCTGACCTTCGGGTGCAGAAGCAGCCCCTGCATTTTCAATTCCTTCTCGGAAGCGCTCTGCTGGATCCTGCTGAACATTGTCAGAATCCCCTCCGTCCTTCACCTACTGGACGACTTCCTCCTCATAGATCCGCCACAGGACAGCTCAGGGATCTCACTGGCCAAGCTTAAACATTGCTTTCAGGAGTTAGGTGTCCCTCTCTCTAAAGAGAAAACGTTAGGTCCCGACACATGCTTAGAGTTCTTAGGCATCATCCTCGACTCCATAGACATGTAGGCGTCTCTCCCCTCCGACAAATTGCAGCGCATCCGGGACATCACCAAGTCATACTGCGAGCAACAAGCTATCACAAAACAACAGTTGCTCTCACTTCTCGTACACCTCAACTTCGCCATGCACGTCATCCCCCAGGGGCGCTCCTTCATCTCCCGCCTCCTGGACGCAGCATCGGCGGTCGACAACCTCCATGACTGCGTTTTCTTAGACGAAGGCTGCCGCTCAGACCTACGTTTCTGGTCCCTCCTGCTCGCCCACTGGAACCGAGTTACTTTCTTTTACGATGACCTCGTGTGTTCCTCTGACTCAATGAGGTTTTTCACGGATGCCGCCCCATCCGTGGGTTTTGGGGGTTTCTTCTAGGGAGAGTGGTTCGCAGGGTCATGGCCCCCGTCATTCCCTAATCATGCTTCATCCTCCGCTCTGCACAAGATCTTTCCGATCGCCGTTGCATGCCACGCATGGGGTCACCTGTGGTTCCGTAAACGCATCAAGGTGCTGTGCGACAACCAATCAGTGGTCGGAATCATTAACAAGGCGCGCTCCCAGTGCAGTGACATTATGCCATTCATGAGAAGCATCACGCGGTCCTCAATAATCCATAACTTCATAATCACAGCTCGCCACATTCCCGGTCACCTCAATGTTGTTGCTGACTCCCTCTCTCGCTTTCATTTCCAGACGTTCCGGAAGCCAGCTCGCAACCAGTAGGAATCCCTCCACTTCATCTCCTCTCTCTGCACTAAACGAGAGTCCCCTAGCTCGGCACCTCGAGTCTGCTAGATTCTTCATGAGAAAGGGCTTAGCCGCTTCCACCCTCAAATCCTATGATTTCGCATGGAGAACGTTTGCCTTTTTCTGCTGCTCAGTAGGTGTCTCACTCAAACCTGTCCTCATCTCCACCGTGTGCGCCTTCATGTGCTACTGCACCACTGACCGACACCTCAAACCTCAGTATATCCAGAGCCTCTTAGCAGGCATTCAATTTAATATTCGCTGCTCCGATCCTAGCTTTCCCAGCCTATTTTCAAACTCAACAGTTAAACTTATTCTAAAAGGATTGTACAAGACGTTTCCCCCCGCTGCAGACCCTAGGCTCCCTATCACGCTCCCCGTCCTGCGCCTCATGCTGTCCACACTTAGGAAAGGATTATTCTCCCCCTATATCGACGCGCTGCTCGATGCCGTATTTTTATTAGCCTTCTATGCGTTCCTCCGACAGCTTCCCTCACGTTCGATCCCAGTCAAGATGTCTGCCTCTCCGACCTAGTTTTCAACGCCAACCACTTTAGTCTCAGCCTCAAACACTCCAAATGCGGGAGGAGCCTGCTCCGTTATCGCAGCTCGTACCGATTCCCCGTTCTGCCCTTTTAATTCTATGATTAAATTCCTGCGCTGCAGACCCCCCATCAATCCGTCCTCACCACTTTTTCTTATTACAGGAAATGCTCCCTTAACGCAGCGCCTGTTCAATTTCTACCTCAAGCAAGTTCTCATTAAATCCGGCCTATCACCTATATCATACTCGGGACATTCCTTCAGGATAGGTGCAGCCACCTCTGCTGCTAATCAAGGTCTCTCTACCTCATCCCTACAACAACTAGGACGGTGGTCCTCCTCCGCCTTCACAACCTACATTCGCCCGGACATCAGCTTCCCAAAGATCTCTCAGACCCTAACTATAGTATCTATGCATATAACTGGTGGTGGTTCATAACACGTTTACACGTATACATGTCTCATTATGGTATCGGATTTCAAACTGCATTCCTGTCCTAGTCCGCGGGCCCCCGCCCACAGGGAATAATGTCTCGTCTCACGTTGCATCGACATGTCACGGGCTACATTCTCCTGTACGCATGTATCTAATCCCAGGCCCGTGCTCAAATGTGTCTGTGTAAAATGTATACCCTGCGACGTCAGGTTGTGGACTGTGTGTCCCCGTAGACTTCGGTCTTGTGGACTGTGGGTCCCCGTAGACTTCGGTCTCTGTTAAAAAATAAGATCCCTGCTTCGGCAGGACGTTCAACCTTCGTGGCGGCGTAGTCAAGCCCTGCTAGCCAGGCAGGCGACCCTCAGGTCATTTTCAGATAAGACCGGCACTGATTTCGGCCGTCAGAGTCTCAGCATGACCCATTAGCTCCGGCAGTGATTCCGGCCTCCTGCCGCATACATACGTTAATCTATTATTTCATCCCCAGATCATCAGTCACCCTACAAGGTAAGAAACTCAGTTCATCTCAGTATTCTATACTTCACTGCTTTTGGGGATTTCATCGGAGCGGTTCTTTCCCTCCTGAATGATTATCCTGCAAACCGGGGCCTAATCGCCAAACACCATTCCATTCTCCTGTTGTATTATCATGGCAATCATTTCATTTATATGACGTGTAACAATAAATATGTATTCCATTAGGGATGCACGATATTGGTTTTTTGAAACCGATACCGATAACTTCCTGCTTCTCAAGACCAATACCGATAACCGATAATAAAAAAAAATGTACGCCACTAATTATTTTAACGCGATTAACGCATGTGTATTTTTTTTCCTCGGCCGCCCCGTAGTTTCAGAGCGCATCGAGTTTAAAATACCATCTACAAGCTGATGCTGACAGCCCCGCTCCTATCGCCCGCTTGTGGCAGACCACACTTCCACGCTCACCGGCAGGCACCGACTGGCCATCTGGAGGACCGGGAGGGTGTGTGTATGTGTGGCCCGAGCGAGCGAGAGAGAGACCGTACATGCATTGTTGTTGTTAGCATCTGGTGCTAGCTAGCTGCAACGAATATACGGAGCTGTTTAAATGAAAACAGAGGAGCGACATTTCGCCACAACTGCGCCGAGCACTTGACTTTATGCAGGAAGCCAGACAGTGGGACATTGTACGAAAAGTCAGCACACTCAGCACGGATAGTGCGCAACATGATTGCAGCGTCCAGGCAGCTCCGGTTCGAGCATATGCCTTGAGTTGCACATAGCTCCAACGCCCATACCACCGACGACATGTTTGTTTACTGTCATGGCTTCACGAGTTAGGGAGCGCTGGATTTGTGAAAAACTCCCCTCTTCCTAAACCACTAATCTCACAGTACTGGCAAAACGGGAGGAGCCGAGTGAAAAACAAGCGCCCCTCATCCCAATCCACCCACACCGCAGTATTTTTTTTCTTTTTTTTTACCCAAAAAATATATTGTATATTATCGGGGCTATTAATACTGGTATCGGGTTTATCGGGATGACGTCATAATTCCTAATATCGGACCGATAATTATCGGGCCGATTAATTATCGTGCATCCCTATATTCCATACATCACGTCTCTCCGGTTTGAAATACTAACCAGGGGCACTGGCAGCACGATAGCAGGAGGTGCCACATCAGCCCACACCGACTACCCGCAATGTCATTACCCAGGATCATCGTGACCCCATTTATGGGCAGAGCTGGCCGCACGCCAACCGCTACTTCGCCCTGAAACAGATCCGAAAACAGCATCATTTTATGGAGAGGTACCTGAAGAACATTTAATCCCATTCCAAGCATCGGAATGAACAACCCCATGTATGTGTCCTCTGAAAACGGCAAGGCAGATGCTAAAATGAACGAATCAAATGATTCGGTGTCACGTAATATCTTCACCCGCACTTTCTCATCGCTCCCCACCAGAGAAACAAAACCCTCAGTCATGAAAGGCAAATAAGACTGCAGTTCTGAGCTAGACCCCTGTGGTTTCAACTCACCATCTAAACGCCCAGTCACCTGCTCAGCGACAGGTACCACGAACATTGCTAGCCTGGGACTACCACTAGTCCCTTCCTGCTCAGCTTTAGCCCTAAATGCATAGCAGTCTTTTCTCCAGTGCCCTCACTCATGACAGTAATGACACACATTGTCAGGCTCACGTGCACCACGTACATACCCACTCTCTTGCCCAGCAGGTCTCACTGGACGACCAGAGCACGCTCCCATACCCGAGGAATTTCCACTGTGACTGCCGTGTACGGCAGCACCTCCCCCAACGTGTGTCAAAACATAGTCATCTGCTAATGCATTAGCTTCAGCAGCTGTCCTGACTGCGTGCTCACTGATATACACCGCAATGTGCCCGGTACAGCATTTTTGAATTGCTCCAGAATGACGAGATCCCGCAACGCCCCGTGAGAATCAACGTCAGTTGCCGCACACCAGCGATCGGAATGGATGGAAATATCCCGAGCAAACTCGAGGTGAGATTTATCACCTCTCTTCCAATTCCTAAACCTCTGACGATAAGCTTCAGGCACCAGCTCGTAAGCCTTGAGAATGGCAGATTTAACCAAATCGTAACACAAATAGTCACTGCCACTTAAAGACGAATAAGCCTCCTGAGCCCTCCCGGTTAACACACACTGTAATAATAACACGCACGTGGCCTCAGACCACCCCCTTACAACAGCGAGACGCTCAAACATTGAAAACATTCTGGATCCTTTTCATTAAACCTGGGCACCAGCCTCAAATCATTTAATGAATCCATTGACCTCCCTGGCGTCCCGCTTTGACTAGCTGGATTATCAGGAAACAGGACATCAGCCGCTACTTTGCCCTCTCTAATGGCGCGTTTCCACTGCAGGCCTCGCTCGGTCTCGCTCGGTTTGGTTAGGCCTTATTAGGCCCGGCTCACTTTAATGCTGCGTTTCCATTACAGTTTAGGAACTGGGGTAGTTACCATAGTAACGCAGTGTAGGCGGAGCCGTGACGTCATCTTCAATGAGCGCCCCAAAAAACAACACAGCCGTTAGCTCTTAGCACTCAGAGCTCACAGCTCTTCATATCTGTTCAGAAACTAGACAAAAGTTAAACAAGTACAAACCACAGACTGCCTGTGTCATGGCGAATACAGTCGCTGGTTTATTTATGTCTGTATAGGCCGTTGTTTTGAGTGTGGACGGTCGGAGCATATATAACGTTAGCTTAGCCAAGCTCCATTTCGAAAACGCGCATTTTAAAAGGGTTTTTCGCCTGCAGACTTGTCAAAGCATTAATTCATGGTTTTTACTAACTGGTATCAGTATGTTGTTACTTCGGCATAATTTTGAAACGTGTATTACAATTAAATCACGGTCAAATATGTTCATCTTGTAGTTGTAGCCCCCTTGCCAGCGATTCTCTCTCTAGTTTAGCATACTCAGCCCATCTCAGCCTGGTTGTTCCTGGCCCTAGAACCACGATTTAGTCGGGCCAGAAAAAAGGTGAAAAAGTAGCCCCGGGCCAAAACTAGGCCAAGTGGAAACGCAACCAAAAACGGGCCCTGCACGGCTCGGCACGCTTAAAGCGAGCTACCCGCTGCAGTGGAAACGTGCCATAATTAATTCCAGTTTCTCCCTCTGCAGCTCCAATTTAGCCTGCTCAGTTTCCTGCCTCAACTTCTCCAAAGACAACGCTCTTTCTAGCTCAATGCCCTGTCGCATCTTCTCCACGGTCAACTCCTTTTCCGTCTCCAACTCTAAGCATAATCTGAGTAACTCCTTCTGTTGGTCGAAACTCAAAACAGCACTTTGACCCGCCATTTCTATTGTGCGCCCGGGGACAGGAGTATCAAACACCTTGCTCTTTAACAGTGGTGTAGTGGGGATGTTTTTACTGGGGGGGACGCTATTTTAATTAGGTCATCCCAAACAATGCCACACAAGTGCGCACGCTCGCGCAGTGCACTCACAAAACGGGCAGACAGGTCCACAGAAACTACCGGTATGCTTAGTCCTACTTTAGTTACTGTACTGCAAAATGCTGCTTTTCTCTCTCTCTCTATCTCCACTTTCAAAATCTATTTAAAACTCATAACAAATAAACAAAACGAAAAATATAGCCTTATGCAAACAACATTGAATCTGGACTTCAAATTATTCTGATTAGGCCTATCCTACATTGCAAATAAGCAGACAGCGCTGCTTTTCTCACACACACACACACACACACACACACACACACACACACACACACACACACACCACACACACACACACACACACACACACACACACACACATGTTGTGGAAATAATTATCATAAGACGCCAATTAGTAACATACAGGACAAACCTCGATGTCTGTTTACCTTCTTTAAGGACACAGGCGGCTTAGCCAATAATGTTATTGTTCCCATTCTGTGACCGGTCAATACTGGGATACAGATGGTCTGTGTTGTGGGTACACTGGGACACTTCCTTCTCTGTATTTGTGGACTCCAAGGTAAAATCTTCGAGGTCATAAGTGTCCGAGGCAAGTAGCTCTGTGTTCCCACACTGTTTAGGCTATCTCCTCAAATATGTTGTTTACTCTCTGCGAAACCAGTTAGATGGGCTGGCAAGAGAGAGGCTCTCCAGAATTGACGTGGCAACTCTACCGTGGAGTCAGAACCTCTGACTCTTGGATTTGTGATGTGAATACTCTGGTACCAACTCCAAATAAATCACAGTGGTTTGACATCAAAGCTCCGACTCTTCCCGTGTCTCCTTCCTGAGTCGGTGACTCCACTGCATGCTACACAGAAGTTTCCTCTACAACACACACACACACACACACACACACACACAGTCCGGCTGTAAACTGACAGCACCCAGTGGTTTAAGGGAGGAAGTGCATTATGTACAGAAGAGTTGACCCTGTTTTGCCTCGTGTATTTGTTAACTGTTCTGCTTCAATACATAATTTTTCCGAAATAAGGTCCTATGGGTCGGAAGTATAGATGGGCGGGACTTCGCCTCTCTATAATAAAAATGTCTAAATTACAAAACATACAGTAATGTATAATTGTTAAAAACATTTAATGCTAAAAACAACAACATGTACAGTGTAAAGGAATAGTCCTAAGTGATATATGTAGTATTGCACAGAATACTGCAGAGTGGAGCTGTTGGAAAAGTGTGCACCTGAAGCAGTAAAAGGAGTAATAAAAGAGGACACTGAGAATGAAGACGAGGAAGAGGAATTCCAGGAGTTTCCCCCGGGCGTCCAGCCAACCACGCTCAGAGTTCATCGTCACCATTAAAACTCCATTTTAAAATCACAGCAGCTGCCCTCATGCATCACTGCTGACACACACACACACACACACACACACACACACACACACACACACACACACACACACACACACACACACACCTACCTACCTTGGGTTTTGAAGACTGTAAATCCGAAATGGATGAACAAACTTTGCAGCCTTGTTTCCTCCGCCACATCTCCTCCGTCCATTCCATGCATCTGGGAAAGGTGAGCTTGAGATAGCTAGGGGAACGTTGCTAGCGCAGTTAACGTTAATGCTAGCATTATCCACGTCTTTAGGCGGCTCTTCTGATGATGTAGTACTAGTAGCAGCTTCACTTGTAGCTTCGGTGCTGCTAGCCTCTTTCTTCTTGTGAATTATATTCTTTTTAGAAAAGAAGTCGAGTAAAACATGTTATCCTGCCATTATAGAGCTTTTTCGTTAGCTCGCCGTGGGTGTGTGTCACTGACACACACCCAGCTTGCGGGGTCACGAGCGTGATGACGAATCATAATTTTTTAAGGAAATCGTTTTTATTATAATTACTGTGAAATGTATTATGTTTGTCATTATTACAACAAATACACACTTGCAACTGATAACACTGGCAATGATTTTATATTTATTAGACTATTAAAAAAAAAAAGATCCTGCTCCAAATAACGTCCAACGCCCACTACACCACTGCTCTTTAACAAACAAGCCCTCAAATTCGCTTTCACCGACTCTTTAACTCTCTTATCGCCAATTTCAAAACCATAATACTGAGCTATGTTCACCAATTGATCCTTGGTGCACTGATCCAAGAATCCTTCAGAAGCTGCAGCCACAAACGCCCCCACAATATCCTCAGTATGCAACAATAGCTATCTTTACAGAGGAAATGCAATTTCTTAGCCCACCTGTGCACACAGTAGGAATGAGCAGCCCCGCTAGCTGACTTCCTGATCACAAATTTACTAGGTAACTCCCCCCCCCTAGTCTTCATGAGGCGTAGCGGTGGGTATTTATGCACTTAAATCCCGCTGGACCGAGAGAGGCGACCAGGTAACCGGCAACCCCCCTGAACCACGGAAGTGCTCCCGAGCAAGTTTAGGGAAAAGGGAAAGTGAAGCTCTAACCGCTGTACCTCAACACTATCAAAGCCTCCCCAGACGAAACCCAAAGGGGAAACGCCTCTTGAACCTACCAGGGGAAACACTCCTATTATATACACAGGCGGGACCACTACCTATGCTTCAGCGAATATTTAATAGAACAGATCAGCTACCGGTCATCAATTCACCCAAACCCGGGACCATACGCGTTCCAAAATAACGCCTAGGAACCCCTAGAGTGCATATACAACACCATATAATAGTAGAGGAACAAACCCCCCAAAAAGGCTTGAGTTATCGAGATACCCCTACCCGAGGTAGAACAAAGCACAACCATGTTTTTTCATTACTTTAATATCTGTAATATATGAAACGGATTGTTGTATAAAAATATTTTACTGCAAAATAAAAAAATTTTGTTGATATATGGAACCTTCCCATAACCGAAAATAGTGAAAATGTAGGCTCCTCTGAAGGGGGCCATGTCAACCTTATCACGTGTATATCTGGAAATAAGGATCAGAATGTCACCAACTTTGGTTTATATGTTCAGGGTGAGGCAAAGCATACACTAAAGCACATTTTGTACCAATACCTTTGTCCATCTTTGTAAAATATACAATCAAACACTGATACAATTTAGGCGGAAATGAAATTTGAAAGGAAAAATCCAAAAGGTATGTTTATACTTTTCTGTCATTATTAAAGTTAGGAGACCAATCCCCAAAAAACCTTATTTATATGTAACAAAGAGTGTTATCTTATGATAAAAGTTGGTTATTTGACTATTAGGGGCTGGTAACCTCTTCTGTCACCAGCCCCTAACAGGTTGCTAGTGCAGCAAGGTCTTCAAACTGACAAATAGAATGGGCCCTATAGGTGTAAATGGATGAACGAAAGGACACAGACCATAGATTAAGGCAAAAAACAAGATTTCATATAATTATTTTCTATATAATATATATAATAATAAACCCATCTTTATCCTTCTTAATGCATTTATCTTTATATTTAGTTAATCTTTGAATTAACATGGCGATAGGCCTACTGTGAGCCAACAGGCTTACATTTAAACCAGGTATATCAGGGAAAGATATTTAGCCTAAATCAGGGGTGCCCACACTTTTTTGGCTGGTGAGCTACTTTTGAAATGACCAGCTCACCGAGGTCTACCAACCAAAAATAAAATCCCAAATTGCAAGGGTTGCTGAATAACACGTTTTATTTATACATGGGATAACTACAATAAGGCTGCAACAAACGAATTTCATAATCGATTAATGAAACGATTAATCGACTATTCGGACTATTACTGTATGCCTTGCACAATTTCTCAAGCGCTCTTATTTAGCCATCAACTTTTAGATTTAGCTTGAGGTTGTTTTCGGCATGTGGAAACTAACAATGAAGACAATCAAGATTAATACTTGATTCAAAAATACATATATTATTAAATTAAATGTGAACAAAATTAACATTGCTTTTTATTTAAATTAAATCAATAATATTTCACATCAAAAGAAACAACAATGTTTTAACAAATCGTATTAAATAATCTGATGACAGAACTGTAAACAGAATAGCTGAAACTTTAACAAACTAAATAACTCAGTTACCTCTAATCATTAACCCATGTTTGTATCATTGAGTTAACTCCGTGTGTTGCTGCTAGCATACATAACACCTGACGTGGAAACGTTACTCGTGGATGGGGCTACAGAGCTACTTTGGTCATGAAGAATATGTTTCTCTGTTGTCCCCGTTCATAAAGCATAAAACAACAGCATCAGAGCACGGTGCAGAGTCTCTAGATGAGTTTACAGTAGTCCCTCGTTCTTATTGAACATCCATGTTGTAGTCCGCTGTATAGACAACTGTAGTTTCCATGGTTTCCCCACAGCAGCAGACGCACATTTATGACGTCCGCTGGCGCATCATAAACACGTCGGATAGTGAAAGTGCAGTCGGATTCTCTAAAGTACCGCAGTCTCTTCTCCTAAATCCTTTTGAATTCTCCTATCCACTATCCCTTAACCCCGTGACGTTTCACTCAGAGGTCAAGGAATAGAGAGGCGAAGTCCCTCCCCTTCCGGGAGCCTCCATGGGACCCCGGAAGCGGAAAATTATACATTGAAGTCAATGGAGAGAGAAAGGTTATCTTTTGATCCCGTTTGAATTGTGCCACAAATGACACATATGATGTTTGTCAATTTAAAAGAACATTTTACAAGTCAAAAAAATAAAAATGTGTCGTAAAACTGTGAAGTTACACATTTTTTTGTGTGAAACCGCTCAGTGAACTACAGGTCTCTGGTCTCGCACAAAACGCCATCACATGGTAACACCATGGCGACCGGCGGCACACCTGCAGCTGTACCGCTTGTAATTAGGTTCAACTATAAAAACTTCGAACAAAACGCCGGCGGCACCAACAAAAGGAGCGCACACTGCAAAGTCTGCAATATTAAAATCAAGGATGCTGGTGCAACAACGTCAAATTTCATCAGGCAATTGAAAACTCACCCGGAGAGGTCAGTCACATTAACGCATATGGACGGTTAGCAAACATGTTTAGCTCAGCATCAGCTATGTAATGTTAACTTAGCTTGCTACTAGCGTTGTAACTGAATATTTGAAAAGATGAGTGAATGTTTGCTTGTCACACTTGTTTGCGTTGAGTGGCGTTGACATCTAACTCTTGACATGACATAAAAAAGGTCGGTAACGTTAATCATTACGTTCCGCTGCCACCATCTACTGGCTAACGTTAAACGTAGAAAAATACATAGTTACATACATAAATACATCTGTCGGTTTATAGGCAGGTTACAGGTTTATTGTTGACCACGTAACGTTAATGTTACAGGTTTATCAGGTTACCATTACACTGGGTTTGAGTGAGAGGATAGAGGAATATGTTTATTTATAGTAGACTTAAAAGATGTAATTAGAGACCCAGTGTAATTAAACAATACGGTTGCAGAGGTCAACTTTTAACATTTTTGCCCACTGGCCAAATGGCTAGGAATGTTGAAATGTTACCAGCCACTCAATAGATTGCCATTGTTATTTGTGGCTGGTGCGTGCAACATACAGTACCAGCCACTTGCATGATTTACCAGCATTTGGCTGGTAAATGGTGTTAATGGTAGATATCTCTTTTGGAACAGGTCATGTTTTAATATCACCAGTTCAGTATATTTCAGATAATATTGCAGCAATAGTTTTTTAGTTGCAAATGGCACAGAACAATTGTTTACTTTTAAGTACTTTTAACACAGTTTCCCTGCGGGGGATTAATAAAGTATTTGTGATACTGATTTCTGATTCTGAAGTGTTTTGCTTATAAGTTGTTTGCATTTAGCTAAAGTGTGATGTTTTTCCTCATATTGCATTGCAATAGCCTGTTTAAAGTGATCATATAACAAACAACTAATCAGTACTGATACTGTATGCTAATAGATATAGGAGTGATAATAATACAGTAAATGCTTTGAATGTCTTAGATATAGCTGTACAGTATTCTTAAAGGAATGGTATGCTCATGACACTCATTTTTAAATAATTATCATCTGATAAAACAGACCAGTCTCTGCCAGTCTCTCTCTTTTTTTTTTTTAATCCGATGACATTATCAGTGATTTTAAACTGATAAATTACCGAAATAACATCAACACTGTGGGCGGCGCCATTTTACCGAACGTGACGTAAACCATGCGTTTGGTTTCGAGGACACGTTGATGTTCATGTTATTTACTGTAGTTACTCTCTTCAAATATGCCTCATTGTATCGCGAAACATTGCCACAATTCTGATAGGAACAATCCACGGAATGCTCGGTTCTATCTGTTGCCAAAAGGTAAGCATAGAAAGTACGTTCGGAGGCAGTGGCTAGCGAAATGTGGCCGGCCCGAACCGAAAGATCCACAGGCGCATGTATGCAGCGAACATTTCAAGTTTCCGGACGACTACTCTGAGAGTATGATGAAACATAAAATGGGATTTATTGAACAACCATTACTTAATGGAGATGCAGTACCATCGGTCTTTCTGGTGTCATCACCGACCAGGACACCAGTTCGGCCAGTTGAGAAATCGCCCTCTGCAAGTGTGAAGCGACGGAGGACCAGAAGTAGTGCTCGGAGTAAGAATAAGGTATGTTATGGCGCATTTTCATTGCAGCGGGTAGCCCCGTTTAAACGTCCTTTATCGTCCAGGCCAGGCCAGTTTTTGGTGGCCTTTCCATATAGCGTAGTACCGGCTAGTGGGTATTTCCCCCCAGTTTTTCCGGCCCCATAAAATCGTTGTTCTAGGGCCAGGGACAACGAGGCTGAGTATGCTAAACTAGAGAGGGAATCGCTAGCAAGGGTGGTACTACATGCATACATATCTAGTAATCAAAATCATTGTATCTACTAAGTAGTACTAAGTAGGCTCGAACCTGTATGGCTGAATTCCCCCTTCCAATCTCTTCATATTGCTCAAAACTTCGCCATGTTTTCGTGTGTTTACAAAGTGAACGCATGGATGACGTCACGACCATCACGTGACTTCTGAAAATGGGCAAAATGGCAGCGGCCTGACGGAATATACAGGTTTTGATAAAAAAGAGCTATAAAATCATTATTTACCGGGGAATATCGCTGATTTCTTCAGGGTATGGTTTAAACATAATGTTTCACTAAATACTGAAGTTTTGATTAATTATCTAATGAGTGGAGCATTCCTTTAACAGACTGGATAGCAGCAGACAATAGAAGGCTTATTACAACCAGAAGAGACATGAGACTTTTATTTTTTAGAGACTTGAGACTTGACTTGGACTCGTGACCAAAGACTTGAGACTTGATCAAGTCTCACCCCACAAAGACTTGAGACTTGACTTGGACTTGTGACCAAAGACTTGTGAACATCTCTGTGTCAAGCAATACGGACTGGTGAAGTCCCAAATGATAGCTGAGGATAGTTGAGGATTATGGGTAGTGTAGGATAATCTGATGTTTTTAGTTGATGAGTACGGCAGATATCACTGTAAAATAATTTGACAGTGAGGGGAATACTTCCGGTTTTACTATGAAAACTTTGAGACCGGAAATACTGTTTTCACCCCGTGAGGGTTGACGCTAACTTTGCATGGACGCTGGTCAATAGAAATTAATAGGGGGAAATACGTAGTATATTCACGTTCTCCTAGCGAGACCTCAAATAATCTTCGTAATATCTATCAAACTATAAACCCTACATCCACTGGACGTAAATTCTAAAAGTACAATATACACTTCTCGCTAGAAATCTAATCAAAAAGCATTTTAATGGCCAAACTATCCTTCAATTTAGGATTTTCCAGAGAGGGTTATTTGTGAATATATATACGACCAGGGGCGGCGGGGTACTGTAGGCAAGGCTAAGCCTTCCCAAATATTTTTGTCACTGCATCCTGGTAAAATAAAAACATATGTTTGTGTCTTTGGCGCTGCTATGCAGCCATCTGTGCCCTGTACTATGAAGCCAGTTCAACAGACCTGCCTGGATATGTTTGAGTAACAAACTAACTAACAACAACAAACAAACAAACTATATCTCGCTATGCGGTCCTACGACGCTGGTTATCAACTCGGTAAATCAAGCCAGGGGCCCTTTCTCATTTCTCTAACTCCCCTCCTCGACTCCCCTCCTCGACTCCTATCCTCGAGACTTAGTACCGCCCACAGGAGATGCGAGCGGAGGACTCAGGAGGGGAACCGAGGAGAGAGGAGGGGAAGCAGCAGGCGGTTAGAGAAATGAGAACTCCTCTCCTTTGAGCGGTCATTTTAAAGAGACGTCCATTAATGATGACAGGAGGCACAGCAGCCCTCTGTCTGATGGACAGATGTGCTCATGACCACTTATATATTTACTTTGATTCATTCACAGTGCGGTATAATGAGACAATAACAGGCTACAGATGCGGACACACACACACATATATATATTTATATAAATATATACCATTTCAGAATCAAACAGAGCACTCTCATAATAACGTAACACTATCAGAGACTGGATATATCCCCCCCCCCCTCTCTGGTCGCTACAATGAGGGAAATCAATTACGGGCCAAAAGTTTTATTTACAAGTATTAAAAGTAAGCATAGGACACCAAACCAACTGAGACCTGTCTGTCCGCTGCATCTACACACTGTACATCACACACACCTACACACTGTACAACACACACACCTACACAGTGTACCACACACACCTACAGCTCCTAAAGCATATAATCAGGCTACAGCCGTTGTGTATTTTATTATGTGAAGCACTAAATGGTTTTAAAAATATCGACTCTTTGTTTGTAGTTATCTACTAAACTAAAGAAAATAAAGAGAGTAATGTAGGCCTGTTATACTGAGTGATATATATTATACATACTGCTCTGCTTTCTGCACGGACCTCACAGCTGTTCTCACTGTAAACATCGCATCGCGATGAAAGCAGTTACTAAAGTAATATCCAGGGCCCAGGAGTTCAGAACTTTTAATCCCTATCTGATCAGATCAGATTTGGATTTTGGGGAGTTCAAAACCAAAAAACAGGATTAGGATCGCTTTGATATCAGATCAGGAAATCCAATCCAATCTTTAATCTGGATCAAATCTTCAAAACGGGTAGTTCAAACCGACAACACAGGATTGGGATCAGTTTGATCCCAGAAAATTGGATTATCCTGATCCCACCAGAGGGGTGGATTTCCAGTGGATTACCAGAGCAACATGTACTGTAAAATTTATTTAAAAATATGTTTCAATTTAAATTAGATGGCAAAGTTTGTTAACTGAAATAATACACAATTTTTAGCCTTCATGGGAAATACATTTAATTTTTTCCATTTTTGGTCACGTTTGTGGTGGCCTATTTTGTTTTCAACCAAATGTTGATGACATAAATGTTTATGCTCATAAAAGTATCACAACAAAGATTGTCAATCACAAATGTAATTTAGATTAAATTAAAAAATATCTTCAACAAAAAAAAAGTCCATCATCTGTCATCACCTTTCAAAAGTAATAGGCTACATGCACTAGGGTCTGAGACGTACTTCCGCCTTAGCCGTTATACTGCTCGGACGCTTCCGGGTTGCTTCTGGTCTGCGTAGCTGAGCGTCCACAAATGTTTTACTGTTTAAATCTGTGGTTTAAATATGAGTCGACGGAAGATTTTCAAAACGGAGCATTTGCAAAGACAAGTAAAGAACTACTCCGAGCACTGCTGTGTCCCACTTTGTACGGCGTCAGCTAAATTCAACGGCGTCCTAAGTTTCCATGGCTTTCCGATCGAACTCGAGCTGCGAAGACAGTGGCTGGTTAAAATACGACGCGATAACTTTACAATCTCCTCTCACTCCAAGGTCTGCAGTCGTCACTTCGCTACGGATCAACTAATAGAGCCAAAAACCCTTGATGGCCGTAGGAGGCTTGTGAAAGGTGCTGTCCCAACTCTGTTTGAGTGGAATCACTTCACTGCTCAAACACCGCGGGCTAGTGTTTGGGAGAGAAGGGAGCGGCCCACTGAACCAGTCTCTCGGGAGGAGCAGGAAGAGCACATCGATGTCCGTGACCATGACTACTGCTCAACCCCTGAACCAGCTTCACTGGACATGTCCTCTCAAGCTACAGAAGACAACTCCAAAACAGTGGAGGATCTGCAGAAGCAACTGCAGGAGTTAAGAGTCCAGCGAGAGTTTTGCTTACAGCGGTTTGCTGGCTCCGACGACAACATCCGATTCTATACCAGGTAATGTTTTGGCTAAATTCTATCCAAGTTTTTGAGATGGGTTAGCTTATAAAGAATCCTGTTTACCTGCCGTTTGACTGCTGACTATTTGCATGCAGTGTTGGAATAAGTAGGCTACTCAACTTAACTGAAGTATTGGTACAAATACTATGGTTTGAAAATACTCCTGAACTGAACATGTAGAATCATAAATCATGTGTTTTCATAAGTAACTAGAAACTATGAAGGTTAACTAAATGTGGTGGAATAAAACATACTAATACTAACAACATACTGATAATACTTTACTACAAGTGGAAATCTTCAAAACCTTACCAAAGTAAAAGTACATATCAATATCCACTGCGTTTCTCCCAGTTGCACACTTAAGAATGAAGAGTAAAAGTAGTCATTCTGTGTAAAATGTTCCCTGTATGTTTTAGATTATTATTACTGCTGCTTTAATGTAGTTGTTACATGTTACTGCTGTATATTACTATACCTGCACCAAGTGCCTTCTTAATCAGTCGATTTGAATTGTAATGTATTATAGCAAACAAGAGGAAAGCATTAGCCCATGTGTTACAGTTAACGAGTCAATTAATGACTGACATGTCTTTTGTGTACAGATTCCCGAGCTATAACCACCTGATGGCCTTCTGGTTTTTGATTGAGCCTTCCATTTATAAAATGGTTCGTGTTACAAGAGCGATATCAGCTGCCAAGAGGAATGAAGAAGTGGTTACACACGCACGTCCATCAACGGTAGGCTACGTTTCTTTTAACACACAATCTAAACACAAACTGAAGGGAAAATGTTTCTCCAACATTTCATTGCTTTCGTGTAGGCTAAAAGGCTATAGTACTCAATCCTTTTTGAATACATCAGAGAACTAAAACAACTTAATGTTTTTCCCATGGTGTGCTACACTCATGACATTAATATAGTACCCTTTTTTTGTTTATCTTCCAGAGACAGCTGCTTCAGCCAATTGACGAGTTCTTCCTTTTTCTCTGCTTCCTGTCGGTGGGTTTGAAAGAGAGGGACCTTGCAAACCGCTTCAACGTACACCAGTCCACTGTGAGCCGCATCATTGCAACATGGACGAGTTTTCTTACAACTTTATTGGGGTCACAGTGCATCTGGCTTACACCTGCAGAAGTTCAAGCCCACCTCCCAGAGGCATTCAAAGATTTCCCAGACACACAGGTGATCCTGGATTGCACAGGGCTGAGGTGTCAAACACCATCCTCACTCCTCCTCCAAAGTGAAATGTATTCTACATACAAATCTCACTGCACCATGAAAGCCCTGGTTGGCATAGCCCCACATGGCGCAGTGACATTTGTTTCCAGTCTGTATGGTGGTTCTGTCAGCGACAAGGAGATTTTCAAACAATCTGGAATAGCTGCGTTGTTGACTGAAAACATGGCAGTGATGGTAGATAAGGGCTTCCTGATCAGCGATTGCTGCAAATGCAAGGTGTACTGCCCACCTTTTCTGTCAAAGCAGAAGCAAATGCCAGCCTATCAGGTGAGGGAGACACAGGCCATTGCCAGACTGAGGGTTCATGTGGAGCGTGTCATCAGGAGGATAAAAGAGAACAAACTTTTTGATGGTGTCATCCTCCTGTCCCATGCCTACAACATCAACCAACTGTTTGCAGTAGCATGTATGCTGTCAAACTATCAGAACAAAGCACTGGTCAAGAAATGGGTGAAATAAGACAAGATGATGACACCTGTGCAGGTAGCTGTGATTAAGCTGGGTGAGCACACCGTAATCCCGTGTTGCCTGACACACGCTAGTGTTTTGTTTGAATAAATGGTAAATAGCAAATTACAATGCGTTGATGATTTCTTACAAATGCAATGATTTACTATTCATTACACAAATCACTTCACTTTATTGTCTTTTTAAATACAATTGTATATTTATTTACATATATGAAATGTGACAAACAATATATATCAAAAACAAAATATTGAAATCACATTTTGTTGTCATTCAGAACACATGATTGAGGGATTGCCTCCTAAAACAATGACGGCTGAGCCAGGGTCTAGCAGCTAACTGCTTACAGAGTTAACAATGGCTACAGTGCCCACTACTTTTTTAATGACAGGTACTTCGGCATGTATGTGTAAAAAAAAAAAGGAAGTCTACTTTTTCTCTGATTGCTCTTTGCACTTCTGGATCTGTGTATATTCTTTGCACCAGGTAGTCCTCTTGTGCACACACTACAAAATCACACCACTGCATCCCAGATTCAAGAAGTTGACCCTGTACTTGCCAGTAATAGGCATGGCTTTTCTTGAGCTTAGGGGAGCCACATTCCATCTGCACATATTTGCAGTCGACATAATTTGGGACATTGGGACATTTGAATTGAACAAGGCCAAATTGGGGATATTCTGTTGGGTCAAAAACAACTCCTTCAGGGGAGGCACCAAGCCAGGGCGTAGAGGGGTGAATGACAAGGCCACAAGGGGAGTAGTTCACGTTTGCCAGTCTACTGTATTCAGCTGCTACTGTGGGCTCCATCTCGGCACCTCTCCTCATTTCTGCAGTCTGCCTTGTACATTTGAGTATTCGCTCTGCAAGACAGTTAGCAGAGCTCTCACCTCTGACGTGACAAATCTCTCTAAACCTAGAGGCAGTAACCCTGGGTTTGCGGAGCAGATGCCACTCTGAGCTAGAGCTTTGCTCACGGGTAGCCTCCTCAATTTTGTGAGACATTTCCAAATCAACAGATAAGCTGTTCATATGTAGTTGCTCCTCTTCTGAGCACACCAGCGGTAAATCACATGGCAAGATCACATACCCCTCTATGGGCAAGTGGGGTGTTGGTGGTGTGTCAGTGTGAAGTGTGGTGTACCGAGACGTCAAAGCAGGCATCTGATAGGACAGAACACTGCCCTCCTGCACAATCCCGAAGGCACTTTCCACAAGGGGCTTGTCAGGTCTCATGTTCATTGTGGTCACAAGCGGCCTGTCTTCAATGCTGAATGCTGAGTATGCCTCCGTAACTCTGAACAGGCAGGGATCTGGTAATGGCCCCACCATGCCTCTGTAGAATCCACTCCTACAAAGAATGGCAAAGACAATATAGCACATTAATGTGACAATAAAGGTTAGGAATACAGCACCAGAATTATGAATTTTAAAAATACAGGAAACACAATTTTCCAGCTAAAATTACCTTACTCCAGTCTGCACCATCCTATTTGGTACAGGCTTGGTGAAGACCATGGAGTTGATGGGCCCTGGCTTCACACCCTTAAGGAAAATACCATTACTGTTCGTTGAGTCACTTTAAAACAAAAACTCTGTGAAAGATTACAAGTATTTGAACCTCATTGAAATTACCATTGTTCGCGGCTTGTGCCATTGCTGTTCCGATTCAGTACAGCTATGCACAGGTGGCACAACTGGCATGTTCAGTTCAGTGTAGTGTGCTGTTTGGAACAGCAATGCTACTGTGTGATTGCACAAAACAGTTCCTGCAACACAGGAGCACTGGTTGTGCGTGAGCACCACTGGTGATGAATCACGAAGCGTTATCTAAAAAAGAGAGAAGAAATACTAGTGATTAGTAACCTCACTTGTTACTATGAGCCAGGAGGTTATTATGAGTAGAATTATTGGTTATTTTTACTGACCCATTATCCTAGAAGAAGCATGTATTCCTGAATGCTTAGTGTTACCCTCTTACCCTACAATACCACAATGAACTTTCTTTGGAAACTAAGATGCCTTGAAAATTGTATTAAAGCAGTTTTGACTATATATTTGAACCCCCAAACTTACACATCCATAATCAATGTAATAATATCTGACCAATCAGCTGTGATAAAGCAGGGAGAAGTAGGACACTGTTGAGATTCCCTTAAGGTAAACTAATGTTTAACTGAACTGAAACTCAATAAACAGGGGGGAACAGTGTCAATGCTGCCTGCCTACACTCAAACTGTGTGCTGTCTCGCTCTTCCGCATTGACCTGTAGCACAAGGCTCTCACGCTGACCTGTCCTGTCAGCCTGTCTTTATTGGACACTGAATGAAGAAAAACAGAGCAACAGCGTTAGATCTATACTCACGTCAACACATCTATGGCAACATTGCTTTACAAAAGCTGATACCATTATGCAGTGTGGCTAACAACAAGACAACCTTGGCTAGGCTATAAGGCTATTAAACGATAGTATTTGTTAGCAAAATGGCTAATGTTTTAAAGAATTAACACCAGAAACAGTACATAGCGTTACCCAGAGCCCTATAGTAGTCTACTATAGTAGTAGTATAATAATAATAATAATAATAATAATAGTAGTTATACTATAGGGCTCTGGCGTTACCTAGCTTTTGACAGCTAATGTTAGCGTAACCCGGAGCATAAGCTAGCTGGTTAGTACCGGTTACTTTCTTACCTTCATAGTTGTGTATATATGACGCAGCATATAATTTGAAGCCTTTATCGAGTTTGCTGGCTGGGGCTTTAGTCGTCCGGCAAATCCGATGAACATCTGACATTTTTAATTTCGGAAGCTCTTGTAGGCAGCGGGTGTAGAAGGTCGTCATTTTCAAACAGGAAATGAATCGGCCGCTATGAGTAGAATGCGGAAGTGACTGTGCATGTAGCCTAATGCGGACAATAGATGTCTCTGCAATGTGGTCTCTTGTCTTCCTTGTATTATTTTTCATATCCACTAGATGGCGATCGGTAGGATTAAAGCACTGATATTCAGGATCTAGTCATCTTGAAAAATCGTAATCTGGATCAGGGTGATCCTATCCTGAATTGCTTTGAACTCCAGGGACAACATTTGGCCAACTTGTCTGATCCTGGATCACAAAAAATGGGATTTCAAAATCTGATCAGATCTGATTGAGATTAAAAGTTTTGAACTCCTGGGCCCAGGGGATGCATGCAGAGCTGTCAATGGCTGAGATAAGTCCGCCGTGCGTCACGACTTTTTGAAACATCTCTGTTCCCGGAAATGCATCCACGAAGGAGCCGTGGAGGAGCCATGGAGGACCCATCAGTGTATCCTCGGTTATAGCTCCTCCAGAGAGCCTCCTCGACGCTCGATCCTCGGTCCTCGAAGTGCATTTAGAGAAATGAGATGTCCTTCAACATGGCGCGCTGAAATTCATTTCCGGGTCACTACCGGAGGACCGAGGAGTCGAGGAGGGGGATTTGATGAAATGAGAAAGGGCCAGGGTTTCTCTCTCCAGCTGAGAGCGCGTTCACGTGAAAGGGGCGGGGTTAGCAACATTTGACCAATCACAAACAGGGACAAGTGTACTGACAGCGCAGCGTCATACTTCATTAATGAAAAGTAAACTAATATTAGACAAATATGAACTTTAAACATCCATGACTTAAACATATAATCCAGGATACAAGCCACAAGGAGAATATAGAACAACTGGTTAAAAAATAAATAAACTACCGAGTGTTTGAAAGCGTAACAGTTTTATGATATCACTGCCCCATCTAAGACACGAGTGGATCTGACTTTAATTACATTTGAGTTGATTGTTTCGTCAACCTAATGTGTTGCTTAAAATAATACTTCTGCATAGTTAAGTGTTGCACGGCCAGATACGGCTCGAGAAGCTGACTCAGATAAGGAAATATGATATATTATGATATTATATGATCGATGATCTGATTGATGACGTGATATGAATAAGTGCGACACGTTGGCGTCTTCTCTGCATACGGCAGTTTAAACTGTATTCCCTTTATCCTGTAATATGACTTGATAGATTTAAACTCCGCACACTGAGCTCTGATTGGTCAGCAGGCGGTGCTTTCACTGAGTTGATCTCTTATCTATTGACGCCGGAGGCAGGCAGCGTCAGGTAAAAAAAGTTATTTAGCCTTCCCAAACCTGAGCCTCACGCGCCGCCTATGTATACGACCCACCGAAGTGTTTGCAATCAACGGGAGCATCAGCCCATATGCCGCAAATTGTTGTTTCTTACAATACCACTAGGGGTCGAAAACTTTAAAACGTGATTATAGGTCGTAAGCTGCTTGAACAATTAACCTATTTGGTCGTTTTTTGGAGGAGGACAGGCTGAACGATTGCCACCATTGTTCTTGTTTTGAAGGATATTCCCCTGCACTGAAAAACACTGAAACATTGACTTTATTGACCATGTGGCATTACATTATTCTAAACAGTGACGTCATTAAGTGGCTCCTCCTGGGCTTTGTTCAATAGAAAAGCAAACTGGTTCGCACCCAATTGTTGACCAAGCTATCCCTGGAACGGAACTCAACAGAAACAAGGTTTCACAATACAGCTCACAGGACCTGATTATTTTACACTATTCGTTACAATAGTTCCATATTTGATCTTAGTTTACAACTTAGTTCCTCATGTATTCACCGTGATATACTAAAGCAAATTTCTTGTATGCAAAAACGTACCTAGCTCTAAAGATTCGACAGTTAATATTCCGACAGCTGTGCTCGATGTAAAACACTGAACACAATTTGCACACTGATGAAAATATTAAATGTGTCTCCACTTCTCAGTATTCAGTATACATGTTTTGGCAAAGGTTACATATTGCACTGAAGAACTTATTCTAAAGAGAAGAAATTGATAAAAAGATGATGTCTTCAGATGAATACGATTTTTTTGTTTTGTTTGCTAAGCCATGTTTTTTGAAAACGCCTCTGGCTGATATTTTGGCCCTTCCGTGAAATAGTGACATCACTATTAAACACTGGCGCTTCTATTGGCTAGCTTTCTAACGTTGTACCTGATAGGCTAAGGGGCGGGCCATCTCTAAGCAGTTGACCAATCACAACAGAGCCGGCCAGCTAACCAATCAGAGCAGACTGGGCTCTGGTTTCAGACAGAGGGTGAAAAGAGGTGATGCAGCACAGGCAGTATGAGAGAAAGAAAGAGCTTTTTGAACATTAAAGCATGGAGACAAGTCACAGTAGAGACACTAAAAACAAATATGACCCTGAAAATGAGCATAATAGGGCTCCTTTAAAAAAGAAAATCGTATTGTTTTCGTCATATAATGCATAGTGTTTCTTTATGTGCACTAGACACTGCCTCCTAAAATCTCACAGTGATCTTGTGCCAGTTATAAAAGTGCTGAGTAGATTGTTATTTTATTTAATAATATATTATATAACAGAACACTCAGCAGGTTTTTATTATCCAAATATGTGAAGGGCGTCATCATTATTCATTTATTCAGTTATTTAAATCTCCTCTTCCCCTCACTAAAGTCCAGAAAATCTCCTCATCTGTCTCCATGAAAAGACTGAGGACATAAAAACACAAGTGAAAGGACATTTACTGCATTAAATACGATGTTAGAGTAGTTTAACTTGACGGTTTTCTGCTACTTTTATTTTCACTGCAACCGATTTATGATACAAAAAACATGTTTACAGGGACATAGCTGTAGGAGATTTATTTTAAACATTTGTATATTTTATTAGCACTATTTTGTAATTATGTATTTACATTTTTCCGAGTATGTTTGTACGTTGATAAAATAATGTATCCTTTATGTTTCTTGAAAATCTAATGAAGAAAGTGCAAAAATAATTAATTAATTAATTAATTAATAATGATTTATTATTATGCATTAAAGTGCACTTATCATGCTATTTTAAGGCATATATTATGGGTCTCAGATATATAAAAATATATAAAAACATGTCTATGATGTGTTTTGCTCAAAATCCAAACAGATCATGCATTTTAGACATCCCTTATACGGTATGAGGGATGTCTAAAATGCATGATCTGTTTGGATGATCTAACAGGGCTGCAGTGGGGTTTGAACCTGTGACCCCCTGATCGGAACATCAACGCACAACCCACTGCACCACAGGCCTCCAGTATGTTAGTATAGACTTTTACTTTTAACAAAGTATAAAATCTGATTAGTTCTTCCCCTCTCTGCACACAATACTTGTATGGGATTTATTGTAGGAAAATAAAAGTGCATAGACTCCAGTCTGCAGAGTTTCAGTTAAAGTATAAAGGCTTGAGGCTGTGGAGGATGACGTTTCTGTTGTTATCTCTTCTCGCCAACCAGTTTATCTTAAAACACTTCCTACAGTTTACATGCTACAAACAGCAGCTTTACTGAATGTTGTTTTATTGAAAGTTCTGTTCTCACAGTTTTTTATAGATGTCCCAATGGTCCATTCTTATTTTTTTGTAGTCCTTTTGTGTCTCTTTACAGTAATCTTGTATCTCTACAGTCTTTTTGTGTCCCTCAATAGTCATTTTATGTCTCTAAACAGTCATGTTGTGTCTCTTTGTAGTCATTTTGTGTCCCTTTACAGTCATTTTGTGTCTCAGTCTTTTTGTGTCTCTTTATAGTCATTTTGTAACTCTTTACAGTAGTTTTGTGTCTCTGCTGGTCATGTTGCATCACTTGGTAATCGTACGTGTTGTTTTATTTTTGTCTCTTTGCAGTTGTTTTATGTATGTTTGTACATGCTTCGAGTTGCTGTGTTTTTCGGTCTCTTTGTGATAGCATTGTGTCTTTGTATTTGATTGTCTTTTCTAACACATAATAACACTGGAGGCTCTGCCCATGTGTTACCTGCAGAGGTTTTAAGGGTTTAGTTTTCCTGTCTCACCGCCCTTTAATTCAGCATTACATCACTGACAACACCACAGCGTGTCAGCAGCAGAAGGGGGGGGGGGGGGGGGAGCTCTGCTTTGTGTCCGCAGAGCCTGCTCTCTCATTGAGCCATGCCGCAGAAGAGGGACACTCCCCCTTAAAAGACCTGCGCGTTTTGGCCATGCGTTACGGTAACTGTGACGAGCGCGGGCCTGTAGCATGAAAGGGGGGCGGGGTCGGCATTATGGTCGCTGAGCTCCATCTATTTGTTGTGAGGATCTGCAGGAGCCACAAATATACCTGGCCCGCACACATGCCCCTCTCTCCGTGACCTCCTCTCGCTCTACGGCTGCCTTTGTGGAACCATGAGGCGGCTTGACGCTGCAGCGGCGACCGCTGACTGCGTGGAAGTCTGCAGCCTTGTTTTTAAGTTTCCGTGTGCAGGCCTGTGGCAAGCCCCCAGGAAGTGCGCCGGACTCAGAGGAAAATATTCGTTGTGTCCAAACGGCGGTACTACAATTTTCGTATCAGTCCGTGGCGTCCCTGGGCCCAGAAATACTTTTTCCCATTGACTAACATTGGGAAAGAGACTTCTGTAAATCAGCGGATACATTTTTTTAAACTAAATAAATTACCCAGTATGAACTATTTTATTATTATAATCATTAGGTCCTTAAAGTTGTAAACTGCACTAAAACCCGAATCTAGATTTATTTTCTCTCTTCACTCATTCTAGTGAGCCGAGAGTGGGAGCTCGGGGGGCGGGGCTTAAGGGGCGCATGCTCTGTGAGGGCACAGCCAGGCATGATGGGTAATCTGTGACGTTTCGCTCTCTCAAAAGTTGGGCCATTTTGTCCTCATGCGCCAATGAGCAGCTCTCATAGGAAAGAACAAGATTCCGCCTCCCACGCTGTATCCAATTCTTATTATACATCCATGGCCTGTGGTGTGAATGCAACATGTGAATGCAACGCTGTGTTATGTCATCAGTGTGTTTTCTGTACATGCTCATGCAGACACAAACCAGAGGGGAAGTTCAGATCATTTCCTGATTTATTTCAGTGTACACGCATCAAAGAGTCCTTTTAAAATGTTTAGTCATCACTTTAACTGCACACACACGCACACCCTTTAACATTTGCTTATGAGGCATTACTGTGCACAATATTGTGCCTTATTATGACCTTTAAGAGCTGCTCTTTTAAATGTTAGCTGTTTAAATCCTTTCAATCATCACTAGTAAATAGTATTTTACATAATATGCTATATAAATGTCTCATTATGAAGAATCAAGTGACTATTATTTAATTGACATTTTGACAATATATGAAACGTTTTTAAACCTTACCTTTGAACTGTCTACTTTTATTTTTTATGTATTTGTAATTCCTTTTTTTAAACCTTATTTTACAACAGTAACCTCAATATTATTTGCATTTTTATTTATTTTTTACAGTTTACTGATTTTACCAAATGCGTCTTTTATTGTTATTGTATTATTTGTATTTCTTTGCAGTTTTTATGTAGTACTACTATGGGACAAATCCCGAATAAAGGACTTCTTTGTGTAATAATAACGTTTAATCTTATTTTTATTTTATTCTCTTTTCATCTTTTCATAGCTTATTTTATTTTTATTTACTCTTTACTTATTTTACCTTTTTTTTAAATCTTATTGTTTATATCTTGTTCTGTGTTATTCCGGGCAGTAAAGGGTTTCCATAAATTACAAATCTAGCTTTCTAATCCTCTACTACACTAATGATGTTTTCTGTATGTTCAAATTACTTTGGCTACTTTTCTTTAAGCTTACATATGTTACATTTCTTTCTCTCCACACTCTTACACTTGGATCACCAGGGCTTTGCCTTCCTTAGAGAAACAAACAGAGCTGAGGCTGATTGGAGGTTTTTTTGGCTGACGTGGAGCAGGGAGGCCTGGTGGTTTTACGAGGTGCCCGTATAGGCCTGTATATGTGGCTAATCCTATAGGCTGCTCCTACAGACTTTTTATTGTGTCCTCCTTGGAAACCAGTCATTCCTTAGGAACGCTTGTTTTTAGGCTGCATCGAGATGATAAATTACCCAGAGAGGAAACACATGGGTCCTGGGGTGTGTGTGGGGGGGATAATGAATTAAGTGCTGACAGAAAGTGGATTTGCCACTAAACCTCTACAAGAGACACAACATGCCTATACAAAGACACAAAATGACCATGTCACACACAACATATAGACAAAAACTGACTGCATAGAGTCACACTGTTACTTCATAGAGACAAAAAATAACCACAAAGAGAAACAAAATCATTACGGAAACACAAAATGTCTTAGACATAACATTATTACAAAGATTCATAAATTAACGACAAATGAGACACAAAAACACTACAGACAGACACAAACAATCACTGAGACATGAAAAGATTAAAAGAGGCACACACAAATGAGACACAAACACTAGCAAAAGACAGAAAATAACATAAAAAGACAAAATTACTACAAAGACACACAAAACAACTCCGAGAGACACACAATGACTACAATGAAACCAAAAATAAATGACAACATTTAGTATCAACTAACAATTTTACAAAAGTGCTTTCTATGCAAAACATAAAGAGGCATCATTTATGACAAGTCAATGTCAGTAACTCCAATAATATCACAATATTGTTTTAATTAGCCTACTAATGTTGTTTAAATTATAATTTAAAGCTACAGTTCTTAGTCCGAAGTGCATAATTATTGCAGTGGTGCAGCCTCAGTGTGTACTTTGTGGGTATTTTGCAGTAATAACACGGTCCACTCCTGACATTTGGGAGTGTTATTCTCTGAAAGCCAAAATGGCGAGGTGGCTTTCTGCAAGAGCGAGAGCGTGCACGGCCTAGACATGTGGGCGGTAAAAATCTGCTGCGCCTCTACTCGGGACTTTCCGGCAGATCCTGCAAAGGAGCAGAAGCCGCGCGGTGCGCGGAGACAGAGAGGGCAACAAACGGAGGAGCCCAGCCGAGCATCCGCTGTCACCACGAGCGACCAGGGCTTCAGTTTTTACAAAGTTTCCCGGAGACACAGGGCAGGTGGGAAGCCTGGGGGCTCGGGTACAGAATTATGAGAGAGCCCTCTAACCGGAGGGGGCGAAAACATGAACGGGGCCGTGTACATTTCGTTTTTCCAGGGCCAGCTGGAGTCCGTGCTGGAGCAGGTCGTTCAGCTAGCCGTCCAGGAAATAAGCAAGACGGTGGGCTCGAGCCTCAATACGCTGCTGCTGGAAACCGCCGTGAAGGAGCAGGAAAACCGCAGGCTCCGGCTCCAGGTACAGACGTGGGAGTCGAACCAGCGCAACAGCAGCAAAAACAACGGAGGGTCCCCGGTGGCGGGTAGGAACAAGACTGGCAGGGCGGCGGGCGACGAGAGGGCGGACAGCGGCAGGACAAAGCCCGAGCAACCGCAGCTATACTCCCCCGCCGGGCACGGCACCGAGACCTACCTCCACACCGACACACGCCGCCTGGAGCAGCGGGGACGAGTCGTTGGTAGGCAGCCGTTACACAACACGCACATTCACACATAGTCACGCAAACAAACAGTTTCGCGGGGGCACTCCTCCCTGTGTGTCCCAGCACGCACACGTTGCGTAACTCTTCAGGCCGATTTAAGGTTTATGAGTTCAGAGAGAAAGTGAGGCCTGCAGGTGCTCAACAAAGATCCACGCATGGGCTGCTCCTACATGTGCAGCCGGACAAAGAGGCTCCAGACGGGGAGAAATATGGTTCAGGGAAGCTTAAAATGGATCTTAACTTTATAATTGGGGTTTTTATTGGAGTATAATAGAAAAGAGAGTGGTTATAATAGCAAACCAGGACTCATTTCTGTGAATAACATGCTGGTTTAATTGGACTATAATCAGAATCTGGTTTATTGCCAATATGGTTACACAAGGAATTTGCTTGTGTGTAAAATGGTGCACACATAAACACAAGTTGTAGGCCTACTATAGGAGCACTTAAAGGACCATTTTTAAAAAACTAGTATAAAACTTAATAAGTATTCTATTTAAGTGATGATATATTGCACAGAAATATCAACATACAAAAAAGGAAATCAAAATAATAATTTGACAAATTGCCCCTAAAGGGACAAATAATCCTCAGACTGGTGCTGGATGGGTCTGTGACCACATCACAGAGGTTGAATCAGCGTTTTGGGGAAGAAATTAACCGAGGCGGGAAAAAGGAGGAAAACATAGATGTGGCACAGACGGTGATATATTCATGATCATGATCGGGTATGATAGAAAACTTCTGATGCTAGTTACTACTAAATTACACAAAACAACCTAATAATAACAATTGTTCTAGCACTGGCCGATATGGAGTATATCAGAATATTTGTTACCAAATATCTTTATAATGATATTGTGACAATATTGTAGGGTGGACTATTAGTGCTTTCATAAAATGTTCACACAATGAGAAAACATTTATAAAAATGCATCACTTTGCTCTAATGCAGCTTTTACAACGAAAGAGAAGACACATATTACGATCTCCAACAGCTAAGACAATGTCTAGTCTTATATCAGAATGTAAACATATTATTAATATATACCGCAGCCCTACTAATTGGGTCAATACAGGCCACGGTTGTCTAAAATTGAAACTAAACGGTTCTCTTATTTTGTTTTAAAACCAAAATATAATGTTTAGGTTGATGCTAAATTCAAATGAGGTAATTTGCACTCAAGGAATAAAAGTCTGAAATTGGCCAACATAAAAAGTCAAATATTTGACTCCTTATAATCTCAACATTTGTAAATACTGAAAAACAGAGTTTAATAATATAAAATCTTGTTAAAAGAATGAATGGACTGTGTACTCTGCACAAGGGGGGTATATTAGTGAGCTCTGTTTCAGAAAGACTCTTCCTGTCAGGATATGAGCCAAGCCGTACAAAATGTGCCACTTCCTTACAGAGCCCCTCCTCCAACAGACACGAACGCGCCCATGACCAATGAGAGCACGAGATAAGTTTGTGCACTGATGGAAGGCTGAAAGGCAGGCTGGCCATCCAATCATTTTAGCCGGGCCGGCCAAAATGATTAGTCGTGCTTTTTACAGCACTACGGCTTCCACAGATGACATTTTTGTATGGATTTTTTGTCAAAGCACTTAAGATATTCATTGCTATCGGGATGTTAAGAGTGTATCTCGAGCCGGTCTCTCAAACTTACCTACCCCACCATTAAATAACAAACTAAAAATCAACATTTTTGAATATCTTTTTTCTAAGAAAAAAATGTTGAACAAAAAAACACACCATATACTATATCATTTACACTATTAAGATAGGGGTGTAACGGTTCACAAATATTTCAGTTCGGTACGTACCTCGGTTTTTAGGTCACGGTTCGGTTCGGTATGTTTTCGGTACAGCAGAAAAATGATCACAAAAGATAAAATATATATATATTTTTTAATTATTATTAAACTGTGAATAATGTATTCACTCAAATAAATACAAAATAAAATAAACATTAAGGTGCAGCATTTCGATGAACTGAAATAATCTGTATTTGAACTTTACTGTACTAGTACTCACAAAACATAAACTATTAGTTTTGGGTTTTTAATTATTATTAAACTATGAATATTCACTCAAATAAATATAAAATAAACATTAAGGTGCAGCTTTTCGATGAACTGAAATCATCTGTATTTGAACTGTACTGTACTAGCACCTAAGCAGCCAGCTTGACATTATGACTTGCTTGTCATTGTATTTTCATGTTTTTTTAAAGAAAAAATTAACTTGTCCACATTGCTTGCCGAAAGGGCAGATCTGCTGGCACTAACAATGTCTCCTGATGTGGAGAACACCCTCTCGCTAGGGACAGAGGTAGCACAGCCAGGTAGGGCTTTGCTAACATGGCAACATAAGGATATTTGGCGTTTGTAATAGCTTTGGCTCGGTCTGAACTCTCTGCGAGTGGTGGAGGCTTAAATGCTAGCGGGAGATGGGTTTGCACTTCAGTCTTTTTTCTTTTGGTACTGGTGATATTCACGTTCGGGTGATGCCTTTTCAAATGAGTGTGCAAGTTTGATGTATTGCCAGCCGCGTAACCAATGTTAGTTGAACAATGCCGACAAACAGCTTTGGTTCGGTCCACCTGTCTTTGTCCTTCATCCTTGTACGTAACTGCGAAACCAAAATGTTCCCAAACCGGAGACTTCAATGATGCTGGAGGATTTTCGAGCTCAACTTTATCTGCGTTCGCCATTTGGACAGTTTCTCAAATTACTGACTGAATTTGAACGCATCCCTGTGACCAGCTCTCATGGTATGCCTCTCGTCCAATGAAATGACTTGCTCGCTCTATGACGCGTTGAACCCAATGTGACCAAATGACACTGAATGCTGCGACGCAGCACCTGAGAATACTTCCAAAAAGTTGTTCACGTTCTCAATTTTTTACGTTTAACATTATATTCGTTCGGTACACACGTGTACCGAACCGAAGGGCCCGTACCAAATAATTTCGGTACGTGTACCGTTGCACCCCTATATTAAGAGTATATTTTTTTCAGATTTTTGCAAATAGCTTCATATCAATACGTGATTTTAAATGAATTTTTGCAAGCTGTTTCTCCTTTTCTTTGATAAATGTCTTGGAATTATTATTTCATTATTTAAAATGGTTGACAATTTACTTTTTCCTTGATTTGCTAATCCATATATTAACATTGTAGATTTGAAATTGTAACTAACAACCTTTAGATGCATAAAATGTGTCGCCTTGATTTAGAAAATGATGATACTTTTGAGACTTTTCTTATAACAAGATAATTATTTGCATGAAGTCTGAACATTTTCCAACTGGAGAAGTCACTGTGATTGCCCTCTTTTGCACTACAAAGACATAGAGTATACTCGTATGGTTTTATTATTGTTGCTAGCACTTTCTGTTCCTACAATGGGGACCGTGTCCGTCCGCTATTTTACATTACATTAAATTGCCTTTAGCTGACGCTTTTATCCAAAGCGACTTACAATAAGTGCATTCGACCAACAAGATACAAACTTGAGGAAAACAGAATCATAAAAGTACATCAGGTTATATCTCTCACAGGCTCCGCCCTCTACTGGACTCTATGGGTACTACCTTACCCTGCGAGCATTCTCCCACTGAGACTTCTATAGACGTAGCCGGCCTTGGGCGGGCCTACCTGAATGCGCGCGCATCACACCGTATAAAAGGAGGCCTCGCCTCCTGACTATCATCCTTTTCTCTTCAGCAGCGGAAGTGATTCCACGAGAGACTGAGAGACGTTTGAAAGAAGAGTTATCATACCTCCAGGGAGTTGCCACTGCTAGAGACCCGGGCCTGTCCTTCGTGCCCTGGCTGAAATAGCGGGCGCCGATCCCCACCACCTTTTGCTTCGAGTGTTTGGGGGACCAGGATATGGCCGAGGCGGTGCCATTCACGTTCGCCATTCCTTCCGGGTCTGGAGTCCATGGAAGTCCACCGCCCAGGGCTGTACTCTCCCTGGATGATGATCAGGGCGGCGGGTGTGTGGGCTACTCACTCATTGTTAGAGATGCCCCCGCCTCACCAGGTCAGAGCGATTATTGGGCCGCAAGGCCGAATAAGTAGCTTGGTCCACGGGCCTTGCCCCAGGCCCGGTTCCCCCGGGGACCGGTGCTCGGTGGCTTCACATTAGGGCTGCACGGTATTGAAAAAAACTGACATCGCGATTTTTTTCCCCCCCTGCGGTATATATTGCGTTTTTTGTAACCTGTTAAACCCCAAAGTCCCGGCGGGTACTTTACTTTTTTTTTCACGACAGTGTCTCAGGGGATCGTAATATTTAAGAACCTATTAATGTGTTATACCAGATTAACGGAAAACATCTCAGCTAACTGACGATACAAACAATCTTTACCAAAACAAAACACAAGTCTCATAAGAAGCATCTAAATGACCCCTGAGCGAAAAATGCTAACGCACTTTGGCACAGAACTCAAGATAAAAGTACCCTTATTACTTATCGTAGCTGCACTTACAAGATATCCGATTAAAGCTGAGGTTCCACAGATTATTTAGGTATATAGTATCATCACTGAGTGATCTGAACTCGGACAGGGGAAGCAAACACAGACATCACAACACGTACCTTTACGTAGCTTCTAGGGAGATGTCTCACCATAGCTGTCAATCTGATCAAAAGACGTGTTCAATGGCATTAAAACGAGAAAGAAAAAACGCGGCTGAATCGGTTAATCCATAGGTTTTTAACGTCTCTGTATAAAAAAAATGATTTAATTTATAATCATTAATTCCATTTTTATGTAAATATCGCAGAGCAAAAGTTAGCTACTAATGGTAGCCACCAGAGTGGCTGCTGTTTCCGGTCTTGGCTATGCGGCAGTCCAGCGCAGTCTAACACACACACACATTACCAAATAAGGAGTGAGAGTGACGACGCGTAGCCAAAACCGGAAGCTGCATACACTCTGGTGGATACCATTAGCAGCTAACTGTTGTGCTCAGATTTTTACATAAAAATGGAATTATGGATTATAAACAATTGCTTCAAAGCCACAGATACATTATCAACCTATGGATCAACCGATTCAGCCGCGTTTTTTCTTTCTCGTTTTAATGCCATTGAACACGTCTTTTGATCAGATTGACAGCTACGGTGAGACGATCTCCCGTAAAAGCTCCGTAAAAGGTACGTGTTGTGATGTCTGTGTTTGCTTCCCCTGTTGCGAGATCGGATCGCTTAGATACTATACTTAAATAATCTGTGGAGTCTCCGCTTTAATCGGATATATTGTATGTGCAGTTTCGATAAGTAATAAGGGTATCTTTATTTTGAATTCTGTGCTAAAGTGCGTTAGCATTTTAAAAAAAAAGAAGAATAAAACCGCACGTCCCTGCGGTGTGAATACCGCGCATCCGCATACCGCGGTTATCGCCATGACACGGTATATCGTTCAGCCCTACTTCACGTGATATAGGGTCGACCCTACTTCATCACAGGCCGCCGCCGCTGCCCGCCATGTGATGTCCCTGGGATATCACGCCGCGTGGCACTTTCCAAAGAGGATCGTGTTGATCTCCTGGGAGCCCCCGTGTTTACGGAAGGGCTCTTTGGATCGATCTCCTTGCTCACGGGATGAGGAGTAGTCGCAGCGTGGCTGCTTCTTGCCCATTCCCAGAGGAAGAAACACTGTCCTACACACCCCGCCCCTGCTGTAAACCCCAGTATAGGGAGCCAGCAGGTGGGAGTGTGCACGTGAGTGGAATACACCGAGTGCTGTCAAAGCACTGTGCGGGTTCAAGAGACGCTATTGCCGGCGTGCTGTTGTCAGAAAACACACCTTGCCTGGTATAATAGCTCCGATTAATGCATTTCACCGTTGCAATGGGAAATACAGCGTTAATACTAGGGATCGACCGATATGGCTTTTTCAAGGCCGATACCGATTATTAGTAATCAAGGAGACCGATAACCGATATTTGGAACCGATATACATTTGCAGTAAAATCAGAAAATCTTGGTGTTAAAATGTAGAATAACACAAACTCCAACACAACTCAACACAACTTCTTTGAAATGCATTTAAGCATATATTATGTTTAATGAACTTTTAAACATCTTACAACTGGTTTCCTCTCTGTGCCCTTTTCTTTAGTGCAGTCATCTGCAATGAGTTAGAGAGAGAGACAAGAAGTGGGGCTGCAGGCTGACATGCTTAACTAACAATAATGCTTAATTTATTATATCTGTCTATCTAGCATAAAATCCCAATAAGCTGCTAGCAACTGCAAAACACTAGTGCTAGCTAATGTTTTGCAAACTATTAAAAGTGAGGCTATTACAGTAGACCTAGTTAGTCTAGTAGCCTCACTTCTAATATGTTGCTGAACATTTGCTAGATACATGTTGGCTAGCTAATGAGCTTCACATATCAACCTGAAAAACTGTGAGGCTCCACTCGCAGCCCCTCCCCCCCCCCCCCCCCCCCCTCCGCACCACAGTTACTCCGCTGCGAGACGCTGCACGCACCCCCAACTCTAACTGACTTCCCGCGTCCCTGTGTAACTGGGAAACTGATAGAATTGGATCATAAGATCGTGGTGTTTTTGCAACTTCAGCATAGGGGATTGGGATGTTTATTGAACTTCGGTTTAACACATGTATGGCTCTGCCGCTCAGCGCTGCTGCTTGCTTCAGTCTGTGTCTGCGTTCTTTCGCACCTGCCTGTAATCTGAGAAGGTCCCGCCTCTCTGGCTGGCTCCCGCCCGGAAAATCTTTAGTAATAGCCTATCAGATAGCGCTGTGGGCGGGACATTGCTCGTGTACACAGAGTGGTGACTGCAGCCAGAGAAACGGCCGCATCAGAGCCAAAGTTTTATCGGCAATTTGATAAAAAAAGGCCGATACCGATAATCGGTCAAATGCGAAATATCGGCCGATTATCGGTCGACCCCTAGTTAATACGTGGGCGCGCGGCCCTCGTGAGTGGCCGCGGTGCGTTCAGGGACCCCCGCAGGAGAACGGTGGTTTACGTTTGTAAACTCTAGTTCTGGAGTGAGGTGTGTGTGTGGGAAAAATGCATTCAGTAAAGACTATTGCATTAATCCCAGAGTAAGAGTAATTTCTCTCCACAATTCCACTTTTCCCCATAATGTCCGTTTCAAAGAGACGGCATTGTGACGGCGCGCGCAGCCCCCCTCGGGCCACGATGCGTTCAAAGACCTCAGTAGAGAGGTGAGACGAAGGGAGAGGTGCCGGCACGGAGATCCCGTGCCCGCGGCGCTCTCCACCTCTTCGGCCCACCCCGTGGAACCGGCGTGCCGGCACTCACGGGGACGGGCTTTCCGTCTTTACGGATCTGGCTGGTGGAGGGAGAAAATCTCTCCGCCCGGGACGAGGGGGCGAATCCCGCCTCCTCCCTGTATAATGCACAGATCACTACGTTTTCTAATAAGAATGAGGTTGATCTGTATCCAAATCTAAGTGTATTTTGTTTTCACAAAGGCTACACTTAGGCCTACACACAATGTTAACCGTACAAATTCCCCATTCGCTGCCCCAGCTGTAGCTCCTGTAAAGGAGGTGGCTAGTGGGCATGCGCAGAGAGGGATGAACCGCAGGGAGTGCTATCTAAAGGAGAGCGCTATGCGGGTACAGGGACATTATGGCCGGCGTATTGCTGTCAGGGAACACACTACGCCTATAGAGCAAAGACTCCAATGCCGTTTTCCCGTAGTGGTAAAGGCTGCATTATGGCGGAGCCCGCACTCACACAAGAGCGCGTGGCGGTGCGTTCAGGGATCTTAGTAAAACACACTACGCCTATAAAGACTCCGATGAATGTTGTTTACCGTAGTGGTGAGAACAGCATTAGGGTGGAGCGCGCGCTCACACAAGAGCGCGCGGCGGTGCGTTCAGGGTCCTCAGTAAATAATCGGCCCTTTCTGTGTCAACCCTCCATGGGCAAATCTTCCCTTCGCGGGGAGTTTTGCGGCGGAACGGGTCACCAGAGAGTATCACAGCTTCATAGCTGCTGCCCCACAGCTGAGGGCCTGTCCATTAACACAATGTTCTGGGGAATGGAAACTCAGCTGTGTGCAAACAAGGTGGAGGGACAGGAGGACGCTGAAACGGGGCTATTCACTCCAGTTTTGCAGCGTCCCACTGTACCACATGTCTATACACTGTACCAGTGTATCACATGGACCACTGTCTTGTGGGTGTCCCACACCCACCTCTTTTATGGGCATGCAAGAGGTAAATCTGTCCTCCCATGGAGGAGATGTGTTTCCTCTCAGCAGAGATTCAGGCTCTGGTGCAGAAACAGGCTGTGTCTGTTGTGCACCCTCAGCACAGAGAAAAGGGTATTTATTCCATGTACTTCCTGGTTCTCAGGAGGACAGGGGAATTCAGACCTATTCTAGATCTCCGCGGCCTGAATCGCCACATTTCCTGCAGGAAATTCCGCATGTTAACTATGAAACAGTTACTGGGGCTTGTGCAGCCAGGCGATTGGTTCACCACCATCGACCTGAAAAACGCGTACTTTCATGTAGAAATTGCTCCAGAGTACAGAAAGTGTCTGCGTTTTGCCTTCCTACGAGTACAACAGGCTGCCGTTCGGCTATTCCCTATCCCCACGCACGTTCAGTAAATGTGTGGCCACAGCGCTTCAACCGCTGCGCGCCCACGGCATGAGAGTTTTATTTTACTAGAGGACCTCATAGTCATGGCTGGGTCCCGGGAACAGGCAATGTTTTGCACAGCACAATTGATCACACACCTAACCAAATTAGGCTTTGCGATCAATTGAAAAAAGAGCACCCCCATACCTCACCAACAGGCGTTGTAGTTGGGAGTGGTGCTCGATGCAGGCGCACTACGCGCCACCCTGTCGGAGAGCAGAAGTGCGTCCTTTCTCCGGGCGGTTCACAGGCTGCGACAGGGGGCGACAGTGACAGCTTTAACTGTCATGCAGACTTTGAGTCTCGTGGCGGCTACTCACATTGTGGTCCCGCTGGGGTTACTGCATATGCGCCGCCTGCAGAGGTGGTTCTCCAGCCTGCGTTTGGATCCCAAGAGGCACAAACGGCAGCTGGTGACCATCCCCCCCCTCAGTGGAGGGCAACCTCCGGTTTTGGGGGTCCCCGGATCACCTCCGGAGGGGGTCTCCACTGGGACGGGTGACCTCCTACATCACAGTGTTCACGGACGCATCCAGAACAGGATGGGGAGGGACCTGCCTGAAGAGGGCTATAGGTGGGCGCTGGGCTCTAACAGAGTTTCGACACAGCAACCTCCTAGAGCTACGGGCGGTAGTGTTAGTCCTCCAGCATTTCATGCCCCTAATTCAAGGGAGACATGTATTGGTCAGGAGCGACAACAGCACCACAGTGGCTTATATCAACAGGCAGGGCGGAGTCCGCTCCGCCGCCACAGCGGAGAGGCTGTGGTTATGGGCTTCAGAGGTGGTGTTAGCCCTGAGAGCCCTCCATATCCCGGGACTGGAGAACAGGGGGGCCCACCTCACGTCGAGGGGCGGCCCCCTGCCAGGCGAATGGACGCTTCACCCGGAGGTGGTGAAGCAGATCTGGGCCCAGTTCGGGAGAGCGGAAGTGGATCTGTTTGCCAGCCGGCGCAACAACCACTGTGCGCTGTGGTTCTCCATGGCCCTGGGCGACGACCCGCCCTTGGGGGTGGACGCGTTTGCACACGTGCCATGGCCAAGGAAGCTGCTATACGCCTTTCCACCGCTGCGTCTCATTCTCCCTCTCCTGGGGAGACTGAGGCGAGAACGTCTGTCAGTCATCCTAGTGGCTCCGGACCGCGTCGGGGTGCCGTGGTACTCAGAGATGACACAGATGAAGGTGGGCCAGCCCTGGGCGGTTCCCCAGTTCTGGGGGGCGATGTCTCAAGAGGCAGGTGCAATCGGGGCGTTACCCACTCTCGGCCAACCTCTCCAGGCTTAGCTCCTGAGAGGGACAGGCTGAGACAGGGTGGATTGTCTGACAGTGTTATTCAGTCTATCCAGGCAGCTAGAGCTGGATCCACCACAGCCTGTTACAGGCCAAGGTGGCTAGGATTCCAGCAATGGTGTGAGGAGAGGAGAATAGAGCCCCTATCTTGTGAGTTAGGCTCTGTTTTTTCCTTCTTACAGTTACTGGTGGACAGAGGGCTTGCGCATTCAACAGTGAAAGTGTATGCAGCAGCCATCTCGTCCTGCCATGAGGGATTTGGCGGCAGGTCAGCCTTTAGTCAACCACTGATGTTGCGGTTTTTACAGGGGGTCAGGTGGCTGCGCCCAGTAGTGCACGCCTCCACCCCGCAGTGGGACCTGCCCCTAGTGCTCGGAGCTCTGGTCTTAGAACCATTTGAGCCTCTGGAGCTCTCCTCCCTAAAAGCACTGTTGTGGAAGACAGCTTTGCTTCTCTCCTTAACGTCAGCCAAAAGAGTGTCCGAGTTAACTGCTCTGTCGGTGCACCCGAGCTGTTTTTTGAGCACACTTTCTGCGAGGTAAGCGCAGCAGGGTTTGCTCGGTCAGCCACAGCCCAGATTTCTCCTCTGCTACAACCGGGTTAAGGGAGAATGTGGGGCAGCAGCTGCTGACCATAAAAGCCGGTCAGGGGCAGTAGGGTGGAATGTTGTTGGACGACAGTGCGCGTACACATCGCGGCTCCACCCACTGTACCCATAGAGTCCAGTAGAGGGCGGAGCCTATGAGAGATATAACGTTGGGTTACGTATTGTAACCCTTGTTATATTAGCACAGGCGGAGCCCTCTACTCAGGGCACTGTCTGTCCTATTCTGCTCGCTGAAGAGAGGTGTAGGATGATTGTCAGGAGGCGAGGCCTCCTTTTTTACGGTGTGATGCGCGCGAATTCAGGTAGGCCCGCCCAAGGCCGGCTACGTCTATAGAAGTCTCAGTGGGAGAATGCTCGCAGGGTAAGGTAGTACCCATAGAGTCCAGTAGAGGGCTCCGCCTGTGCTAATATAACAAGGGTTACAATACGTAACCCAACGTTTCATAGAGCCAAAACATTTCAAGTTTTACTCAACTGGCTTTAGATAAGCCAGTCCTTTATTAGTATATAAGTGCTTTGTTAGCAATTCTTTGTTAGTAATTCTATTGCTCGAAGTGGAGTCGAAAGAGATGTGTTTTCAGTCCGCGCCAGAAGATGTGCAAGCTATCTGCTGTCCTGATTTTCAATGGGGAGCTCATTCCACCATTTTGGAGCCAGGACAGTGTGAGAAAAAGTTTTTAGAGAGTACTTGTCCATGGACAAGTGAGTTTGGCAATTTACTTGTCCGAATACATTTTTCACTTGTCCAGAATGGACAAAAATTGGGGCCACTGGAATCTTCTTCTTCGTCATCGTATTTTACACTTTCCCACGGTTTTTACAACACCGCTAACGTAAGTGAGCGGTAAGATTTTACTGCATCACACATATGGTTGGGTATCGTTTGGATTTGAACGATTCCGGTTCTGCTTTTCGATTCCGGTTATTTTCGGTTCTTGATTCCGGTTCTTTGAGAGGGTAAAAATAAGTCCCATGACAAACTGGGAGAAAAATATATTTATGAAAACATTAAGTCAAATCTGTATTCCTATTTACAAATCACTTCATACTGTTGAATTTCTTACGGTTATTAAATAAAATTATATAAAAATAATCTCTGCATTGTTTAGTTAGTTCTAAGTGGTGCAGTTTGAGAATGTACAATTGGCCCAGTCTCCTGATGTTACACTGCAACCTGCCTGTGAGACAGAGTCCAACCACACATGTCCAACACATAGGCCTAATAATAATAATAATAATACATTATTATTATCTCAAAAAGACAAATAATCTAGGAAGTTTAACCACTTGGATTAAACCGGAGGTGACAAGTCTCGGTGTCATCCTGGACTCAGATTTGAACTTCAACGCCCATTTAAACAAAGTCACCAAAATCGCTTTCTTTCATCTCAGAAACATAGCGAAGGTAAGACCATTCATAAATCACAATGATGCAGAGAAGCTAATTCATGCTTTTATATCTAGCCGACTAGACTACTGCAATGCACTATTCACTGGTCTCCCCAAGAAAGCTATTGGAAGACTCCAGCTCATTCAAAACTCTGCAGCTAGACTACTAACGAATACCAAAAGGAGGGAACACGTTAGTCCTGTCTTAGCTACTCTACACTGGCTTCCTGTAACTTTTAGAATTTATTTTACGGTGCTTCTCCTCATATACAAAGCTCTAAATGGACAAGGACCCAGCTACATTGCTGACTCTCTAATGAACTACACACCTGCCAGAACACTGCGATCATCAGATGCAGGTCTATTAGAGGTCACCAGAAAGAGTCATAAGAAGATCGGTGATGCAGCCTTTGTAAACTACGCCCCAAAACTGTGGAACACGTTACCCAACAATATTAGGGAAGCCAATACATTAGGCATTTTTAAAAGGCAGCTTAAAACCTATCCCTTTACCAAAGCATTTGACTGATTTTACACTATTATACTGCACTATTCTCTGTGATTGACATTGCACTATTTCTCTGTTTTATTCCCCATGTGTTTATTTTTAATTATTTTATCCCACTTTATGCTTTGCTCTTGCTGCTTGTTTTACACTGATTTTATGTCTTATTTTTTACTGATGTAAAGCACTTTGAACTGCAATCCCCTGTATGAAAGGTGCTATACAAATAAAGTTATTATTATCATTATTATTATTATTATTATTATATTTATAGCCTATAGGCCTAGTGCTTTTCTACAACTCAAAGATGCTTGCACGCTTACACATGTCCTGCAATACACATGCTGCAGCTGCCCAGCTGCTCACTGTTTGTAAAAGACAATAAATAATATTTTCATTTCAATAATGTACTTTCTATACCCTGCTTCATAAACAATACTGACATCCCTGTGTTCCTCCGAGTCTGGGGGTCCGGGGATGTGAGGACAGCGCGAGGACACAGACAGGGAGGCTGCTTCATAAAGGAAATGGCGGTCAACATAGGAGCTAAAACGCTTAATAACCTTCATTACGTGTTAGAGAAAGAACATAAGAAAGTTTGACAAGGCTGTTAAACGGGCAGCGGATCTGCTGTGTGTAGAAAGAGAGAGAGAGAGACGCTGAGCTGCACCGTGCAGAGAGAGAGAGAGAGCTGCGGGGCTCGGCCTCACCTCCTGTCCTCACAACTCTTATTAAACCCTGCCACTGTGCTACACGTCCCGCCCCGCCCCCGTCTAACTGTACAGAAAGCGGCGAGATGCATTTCCTTAGGAATCGACAAGCAGAACCGAAACTAACATTTCTAAACGAACAATGGCGGACACGGACAATTTGCGAATGAGTTCTGCCTTTTGTAAACTGAATTTATCAATAATTTGTCAATAAATCGGGGCGAAAAACGTCACTTGTCCTCCGGACAAGTCAATTGAAAGATCTACTTGTCCGATATTGTAAATAACACGTCCTGGACGGTGGGACGTGTACTTTTTCGCACACTGCAGGATAGCAAACCCACGTGTTTTTGCTGATGGGAACTTGGGTCCCTCTTGCAGTGCTGGTGCAGCGAGCTGTTTGGCCGATGCAGTGCACGTGCTGGGGTGTACAGTTTAACCATGTCCATATCCTATGGATGTAGGATGGAATCTGCAACTTCAAAAAGCTAGCTAGATCATTGTTCAACAAAATGTCTTTCCTCTGTTTTCACCAGCGAGGTAGTGATGGTGCCTACTGTTCGCTTTTTGCCTTTTCACTGTTCTGGAATTACACGAGGAGGTTGGGGTCAACTTTGTGATTAATATTCGTCATTTTAGTTTTTTAACGCGTTACGGATCGCGAGAAATAACGTTGACAGTAGGGATGGGAATTTGAAAGCAAATGTATATTCGAATATTCGACCCCCCAAAAAACGGTTAACCGAAATGTACACGTATCCTATAAAAAAAGAAATTGGGTAAAAAAAAAAATTGTAACATTTTTTTCTCGAAATCTTCTGTTTCAATAACTTTTGGAAATAAATAAATACATGTTCAAATAAGTATAGAAACCAAGTCGAATTTGTCAAGCGTATTGAACTGGTGATCACAGTTTGACAGCTATAGGCCTACAGCAGGGATCACCAACTACATTTGCCCAACGGCCAAAATGTATCCAATAGACACTATCGCGGGCCAGCGATTTTATATAGCCCAGAATTTTGAAGTTGTTGACCGGGGGGGCAGGGTTACTTTGTAAATGTAATCAGTTACTGATTACAGAATACATGCTCTGAAAGTATATCAGAATACAGTTACAGTTACATGTCTTAAAAAAGTATTCAGATTACTTTTAGAATACTTTTGGAATACTTTATTTTTCCATAACAGATGGGTAACTTAGGCATCCCTCCCAAAAAATAAAAATTAATAAAAATATTCATAACTCATATTCGAATACCTGAATAATTATTTGAAAACCTGAATAATTTCGAATATTCAATTAATCGTTCCCATCCCTAGTTGACAGCCCTCATTTTTATACATGACCTTACAATGCGTGTCACACGTGTGTCCCTCTGGAGGGAATATAGGGATTTTAGCCTTTGCATACCATTTACATGCACAATAACCTAAACTAGAGAATACAATTCCTGAAGAAATTGCTAGTGGGAATGCTTTATGCTGAAATGTAATGTGTAAGAAGAAAGTGAAGAATTTACATTGAAATGACACATGAACACTAGGGACTTGAATGTATGATGAGAGAAGAAAAGAAAGTAAAAAGGCTTGGAAAAGCAGCAGAATATTTGAACTGCAAACTTTTGAACTAACTTGATGGTGAATAATCTGTCGCCATGCCAACGGCATTTGATGACATCCCATAATATGCTTAGATGCGTTGATGGCTGCATCGTTACCAAACCTGTGAAGTTTTGGGCCATTTGGAGCATTTTCACTGAAGTTATGAGAAAACCGTGTTTCATGGTGAGCATTGTGTTGCCATGGCAACGGCATTTGAATAAATCTCAAAACTGTCCCGTAGATGTCTTCACGGCTAGACTGTTGGCACACATGTGAAGTTTGAGCACTTTTTGAACATTTTCATAGGAGTTATAGCGAGGGATGCGTTTCCATGGAAACGGCATATGATGATATAATTGACGTAGAGCTGTTGAGGGCTGGACCGGTGATATACAAGCGAAGTTTGGGGGGCGATCGGACCGTGTCCATTGGAGTTAGAGCGACATCGTGTTTTATGGCGAGGGAAACGGCATATGATGACACCCCATAATTGACGTAGAGCTGTTGAGGGCAGGACCATTAACCATTATCTGAAGTCTGCTGCTCTGAGCATGTCAGTTGGAGTTATGACATCATCGTGTTCCATGACGCAGGTGTTTATATTTGAGCTAACGACGTGTCCAGAGATCAAAGGTTTCCATGGTGATCAAATAAATGTGGCAAAGGCTCAAATTTGTTGAACAACACATTTGTAACAGGTTTGTTTTTTGACCAAAAAATATGAACAGTTGGAAGATTGAACATGGGATTATTATTAGGATTATTTGTAGGTCATTGAAAAGTACAATCATTTAGATAAGCTGACACTGTAGTGCATTGCTGGTTTTAAAAGTGATTTATAAGAGTCATGTTTAAAGATGTGCAATACTTAAAATGTTTATAAAGATCCTCTGAGTGTGTGTCATTAGTTAGCTGATCAAATGTTAGGGATGAATACCTTGACATATTGACTACAAGAGCTTGAATCAAACAAGCAACCTTGTATTTGAAAGATTAACTCACATAGCAACAGTCGCACGTGGTATCAGTGGTGTGGCTGAGTACTTTAAAGGGTCATGAATAGAGGGGACTTGAATGTGAAATAAGAACAAGAAAATAAAAGTCTAAATGCATGAAAAAGCAGCAGAATATTTGAACTGAAAACTTTAGAACTAAAGGCGTACATCACCAATAATGTCTAAAATATGTGGAACATGTTGAAGTCAGTATGAAGTCTCCATCAGACGGAAAATAATAGGCTGAGACAGTCTGTTAAACTCCAGTGACCACGTCATTAGTCTGCTGCTCTAATTATGTCAATTGGAGTGATGACATCATCGTGTTCCATGACACAGGACCTAACGATGTGTCCAGAGATCAAAGGTTTCCATGGTGATCAGTGAGAGGAGAGCATTTTCATTGTTCTGAATGAGAGATAAACCTGTTACATGTGAACGTTATGTTGAAGAACCGTAACAGATATCGGTGAAATTTCAAAGCGTGAAGCATGTCAAGGAACTTGAGCATCTGAAGTGTACTTTTTGTGTACTTTCGGGTTAATAATGTGGCCTTTTTGGCAGATTAACTAAAGGTGTGTGGCTGCTGTGGTGGGGAAAGTTGAGACTGAATTTACAATGGGTTTTAATGGAGACATGTTGAACGTTTTTGTCACTTCATGCCCTCAAGAGGCATTTTGTTTAATTATTTTTGCTTAATTTATTTTTATCTTTCAAGCTACGAGATGTTTTCCTACGTTTCTCATGAAAAATTATGTCTCAGGAATGTAGGGTTTGGGAATTATGGCAGGTTTGAAAGAAAATATGAAGGCAAAATTAAATCTGTCCTCCACTAGCTGTGACATCACACACTCTAAAATCTGAAGAAGGCCTCTTTAACAAGGTCTGAACAATGTTTAATATCTTTAAAAGTATGAATCAGATTTAAAAGTTGTGTTAGACGAATAATGTCAGAAAGATGTGTAACATTTTAAAGTTGGAATGAGGTTTCTGAGTGAAAGTATGAAGGAGCAGCTAGCAGTTGAAGAAGGAGCAGTTATCAGTTGAAGTTGCATGAAGATTGTTAAAGTCTGAAGAGTTCTCCATTGACTTCCATGTTAAAAATGGGAAGTATTATGGGATGTATCTCTGGAATGATAAAAGTAATAACCATTGATTCCCGACCGAGCTGAACATTTTGATGTTTGAACGGAGTTTCTGCGATGTTCAATGTGGGAGAAGAAGCAGCGCAAAATAACCCGGCGGAATAATAAAGAATTTTGTGCGTAGCATAACAGATAGTGGGAATGCTGTGTCAGCATTCCCACTAAATAACACACTAGACGGAATGGAAAACCTTTAAAAGATAAATAGGGCCTCTTTTAAAACAAATAATAACAAAGAAAACAACACCATATGCATACATTCTGCATTCTGCATATATTGTGCAATCAAAACAGAGGGATTTAGATTACAATGACATGTGTTTTGGATTTTACTGCTGTTTCAAAGATCTTAGATTTTCACTGTAATTGGTATCGACTGCTAAACCTCTGGTAGCGTGACATCCCTCGAAATAATCTCAGTCACATTCAGACGTGTTGGTGTTTGTTTGGGTGTGTTTCAGTCTGCAACACACACACACACACACACACACACACACACACACACACACACACACACACACACACACACACACACACACACACACACACACACACACACACACACACACACACCAGGGCTCTCGACTAACTTTTTTTTTCACCATCCTCCCAGAACCGTCCCGAAATACAATCTAAGCCGTCCTGAAATTAATGTGGAACCGTCCTGAATTTAAAATGTTAGTTTTTCTACATTATCATTAGTTAAAATCATTCAAAGTGACCTTTAACATAAATAAAACATCATACAAATCATTAGATGATAATTCATCAACCTTTTTATTTGAGTAAATCACATAAACAAAGGCCAAATATATTTAAACAAACACACAAACGAGAAAATTACTCTAATTTTGAATCCAATCAAGTCCCATCCAATTAACAAAAAAATCCAACACTGTCCTGAAGACAGAACCCAGAGTAACCACTAACCAGGATGACAGTCTGTCAGTCAGGAGACCTTTACAAACTGCCCCGCCCCCTCACACACAGACGGGAGAGAGAGATCTCGTCTGGATTGGAAAACTCGAAAATACATCATTCTTTCACACAGTGACGTCACGAGCTACCCACAATGCAACACGTGCCATATAAATATATATAAATGCGCCATTTTCCTGGAGGTGCTAATATCCTGGAAGTGCACATATAAACAGCTAGCTAACTATCCAGGCAGAGCGCAGTAGGTTTTTTTTCTGAATTAACGACCGAAGAAATCGCTGCATGTCTTCGGATTACATCTCTGGACTTGAGGGGTGTGCTCTAGGTCGTTACCAGCGTAAACTAGAGCTGTGTGGGTTGTTACAGACTGCCTGCAGATGTATGGAAAAACGACAGTGGCCTTCGTCGATTTTGGCTGCATCTACGTCTAATTTCTGGAAACACCAGGTGAATACCCCACTTGTCACAATAATATTATCATGCCATTGCATATATGTGGTATTTTAGAGTTGACTAGATATTGATTAAGGCAATAGACTATGATATTCTGTACAGGAAGCTTAGCAACACCTAGACGGTGTACGGCTGCTTGCACCTCGCGTAAAACGACGCAGACCGGAAGTACGGTGTCGCGCTCGGCCCAATACCCGTATGTGTGTGTGAAAGAATAGACGCATGTTTTAGTCTTATTGCATATTAGAAACGGAGTTGGCGAAACTAAAACTGCGATATAATGTGTATGTAGCAATAATACATGACATATATTTTTTAGATGTCTCCAGTACTGATAAAAAGTCCGATAACGTCGGAGCTTAACGTTACCACTGTCTTTAATAATTCCGGCCCGGGGCTCGGTTCCCATCCCTACATGGAGAGGCGCAGCATATTGCTAAGGACTAAATACGATGGAGAGTTCTCATCTCAGCCTTATTACCCATAGGGGATGAAGAGGAGTAAGTAAATAAAGAGGCCGGCGCTCCAGGGTCTGGTTCTGGTGTGCGTTTTTGTGATGTAACGGTAAAACATTTCAGAATTCCTCCACGGGATGCCATTGTCATTGTACATCACTCAACCCGCGAAATACACACACTCAGTAGCCTAGCTAGACCCGCAAATTTGCGGGCCAGGAATTTGCGGGTACAGCCAGCTGTGCGGCTGGCTGACAGACACGTTGTGTGTGTGTGTGTGTGCGTATTTCGCGGGTTGCTAAATGTTTTGTGCGTGTGTGTTTATGTTGACAACTTCAAGGACGTTTAATCTGTTAAACCCGAGAGACCCCGGTTCCACAAACAGTGTCTGAGCGCATGTTCATTTAATAAACTATGAATGTTTTATATCCATGTAATAGGAAGAAACTCATCTAACTGATCATTTTAATTTTTTTTCAAAAAAAACCCCACAATGCTAACGCTGAGCCTCTGAATTAGCAACGAGCGAAAAATGCTAACAGATGACTGCACCGAAATTCACTCACAAAACCTTATTATTTATCTTTGCTGCACATCCAACCCATCGTTTCACATCGTGAGGAGACACAGAATCGATGGGTACTCATTATCACTCAATGATACGAACTCTCGGAGATAATAACAAGAACACATATCAAAACATATTGAGCTAGTTAGCCAAAAACGGCAAAATGGCTCACCTGTGTGGTAGTCTGGTCAAAAGTGGTCTTCAATGGCATTAACACGATAAAAACGATGCTGAAGTTAATCCATAGGTTAATCCAATGTGTCTGTGTCACTTTGAATGATTTCTGATAATCCATGAGATATAAACATGCTTTTCGGTTTTGAGAGGTCAAACCTAGAGACAGCTTCGCTCTGGAGCAAAACTGCTTTTTGCTAAATCTGTCTAAAAAGGTCAAATATCACTTGTTTTGCATCAATCTTGATACAGGGTACTTATTATATGTTGTACTTTGGATTCCTAAAGCTTTTAGTCTACTAACCCATCATCCAAGGTTAGTTTTCACTATAAGTACAACACTATCATTTACAGTGTTTTACCATGTTCAATCTGAATTTTCTTTAAAATAGAAAACATCTATATTGATTCTGACTTTTCTACATCCAACTCACAGGTTTATCATTACTTTGAGAAAAAAGATTATTAATTTAACCCTTTTAGAAGGGAAGATATGGTCATTTGTTCTGGGAATGTCATTTTCGAGCCTGAGACCTGAAAAACAGGCTCAGGGCTTAACAGGTTAATAACTGTGTGCTACTACACAAAACGTGCAGTCGGTTTCATTTTCATCGCCGTTTGTAGTAGAGTTAGCAGGGTATTTCTTATTTTAACTCTCGTCCCAAATTCGTCCCAAAATTATTTTTGATCCTCCCCGACACTATTTTTTTTGGCCCCGGGACGGCGGGACTTCCTTAAGCTCGAGCACACACACGCACGCACGCACGCACGCACACACACGCGCGCACGCGCACGCGCGCGCGCGCACACACACATATAAACATGGAAAGACATGAGGCAGAAACATCCTCTGACAAGGTCGCTTCACTCTCACGCATGCATGCACACATCTGCGCACTCGAACGCAACAACACGGCTGATATGCAAAGTCCCCCTCTGACCCCCCCGCGTCTTTAAAACTAGACCACGGACCTCACACGCCATCATCGGCACGAAGAAGTGACGGCCAATCACTGCCGGACCTCAGCTGGAGTTTATTCATCCTCATACACATACAGACGTCCACAATATGGCGAGATTATTAATATTTAACACCTTTCAAAAACTAGCCATAAAAGGCACAAGATGACAAAATGACACAAGACTTACAAAAATGGGGATAAAATGGTGGATAAAACAAGTTTTTGAAGCAGGTGATACATCTCTGTCTTGTGAAAACTATGCATCTTCAAATGATTTCCACAATGATGCACTTGCTTTGTCTTGTGTGATAAATCCAGTGCACCCGTTGGACTGGACTGATTGAAATATTTTGGAATAGATGTGCAGGAATATTTCAGCAGGTTGTGGAAGTATACTATGACATATATATTAGGGATGTCCCGATCACCTTTTTTTGCTCCCGATCATTTGATTTTGACAATCTGCCGATACCGATTTTTCCCGATCCGATCTTTATGCAATGCATTATGAGAAAAAAAAGCATTCAAGTTGTCCCTTAAGGTTATTTTTTTTATTTAAATGACAGTACCCAACTATCCATTCTATCCAACATGGATATAGCTTCTTTTCTTTTCACAGCAGCATTGGATCAGTTCAGTTGTGCAGCATTGGATCAAAACAAAATAAAGCTTATCAGTGGTCCACCACAAAATAACCATGTAAACAAATTGAGTGCAGATAGTGCAGTAACAAAACAAAAATAACTCTACTGGAAAGAGGTAGCTTGACTAGCTTCACAAGTTCACATTCAGTCACAAATAATAAAATAAAAATGTGGCTTAGTGCAGAATTCTAGCCTTAAGACTAACTAGTCTAGTATTAATGCAATGAACAACAGCAGCTTAACATAACATGAATAAACAAAGTATTATATTTCCATCTTACTGGAGTAACACAATTCAATAGTAATCAGCAGTGAACCACTTCTTTTTGTTATTCTACAGTATTGTTGTTTTATAGTTATTTGTTAATGTAACCCAATTTGTGTTCTTTGAAATTGAAAAGGATATCGCATTGTGTTGGTTACTTTCGTTGCAGTTGTATGTCTTAAGTGTAATTTGTCTTGGCTTCCTATTTGTGGACATGCTTTTATTTTGAAGGAGAGGTAGCGCGGTTGACAGGAAGTTGTTGTTGCTTTGGAAACAACGTGACGGAGATTAACGGAGAAAAGTAATATCTACATATAAAGATGGAGAAAGTAAACGATAACGTTTATGGTTAAGTGTTAGCACCCCCCGAAGAGGCACAAGCTCTTACGTTGATATTGGAGATTTCAATAAATTCAATTTGAAAAAAAAACGGGGGAAAAAAATGAAAAAAGAAACAATCGTATTAGATTGGTCGTGTTGAACGTAGCTCTGTTCTTTCCACCACGCGGAACCTCCTTCTTGCAAACATTGCATCTGGCTGTTACACTGCCTTCGCTTTCAATTTTATAATACTTCCAAACTCCTGACATTTGCTCTGTCCGACTCCCGAGTCACCAGCTGAACGTAGCCTCTCGTTAGCTTACTGCTACTATTAGACACTGCGCCCACTCTGTTGCCAGATTTGAGAGAAATAAGCAACCAGGTCTGAAAACAAACCCAAAGAAAGCAACACATACATGATGTTGTGTAATTTGAAACCAAAACTAAGGCCTCAGGATGACTTTAAGACGTGAACATGGTCATTTTTGTTTTGTAACATTAAATAAAATATTTTTTTTAAGGGTTCCCGATCCCCGATCTTTTTCTCCCGATTCCGATCTTTTAAAAATCACGTGATCAGCTCCGATCCCCGATCACGTGATCGGATCGGGACATCTCTAATATATATATTAGGGCTGTCAAGTTAACGCACATTTTTTTTAACGTCACTAATTATTTTAATGGGATTAACGCATGTGTATTTTTTTCCTCGGCCGCCCCGTAGTTTCAGAGCGCATCGAGTTTAAAATACCATCTACAAGCTGATGCTGACAGCCCCGCTCCTGCTGCCTGCTTGCGGCAGACCACACTTCCACGCTCACCGGCAGGCACCGACTGGCCATCGGGAGGACAGGGTCCGGGAGGGTGTGTGTATGTGTGGCCCGAGCGAGCGAGAGACCTTACGTGTATTGTTGTTGTTAGCATCTGGTGCTAGCTAGCTGCGCTAACGGATATAAGGAGCTGTTTAAATGAAAACAGAGGAGCGACATTTCGCCGACAACTGCGACGAGCACTTGACTTTATGCAGGAAGCCAGACAGTGGGACATTGTACGAAAGGTCAGCACACTCAGCACGGATAGTGCGCAACATGATTGCAGCGTCCAGGCAGCTCCCGTTCGAGCATATGCCTTGAGTTGCACATAGCTCCAACGATCCATCACACACACACACACACACACACACACACACACACACACACACACACACACACACACACACACACACACACACACACACACACACACACACACACACACACACACACACACACACACACACACACACACACACACACACACACACACTGTATTGTATTATTGAATGAGAGGTTCCAGGTTGAATTGAGGCGAATATTTGTAATGTTCAGAGGTTGTTGTGTTTAATATTCATGAGAATATTTGTCATTGTTCAAATGATAATAAACATTAGCATAAAGCATATTTGTCCACTCATATGTTGATAAGAGTATTAAAAACTTGAAAAATATTCCTCTAAGGTACATTTAATTCGCGATTAATCGCGATTAACTATGGACAATCATGCGATTAAATATTTTAATCGACTGACAGCCCTAATATATATACATGATTTATTTTTGATCTAATTATTTTTGATCTGAATAAAAACCATAAAAAATCATGATGACAATTTAAAAGGATAAATTGTTCAAAATAATTAACTGTACTCATATTTCCAATGTCATGTTAAATACTTAAAGGTGGGGTAGGTAAGTTTCAGAAACCGGCTCGAGTGCACTAACATTTGAAAGTACACAGCCGAAAAGAATCCGCCCCTTCCTTCAGACTTCCTTACAGAGCACCTCCTCCAACACACATGAACGCGCACATGACGTCAGCAGACTGGTGAGAGTGGCCGCCTGTTGCTGGCGAGTCATTGAAGTACTGCTGCAATGCACGCCCAATGACTGCACGCCCAATGAGGGCACGCCCAATGAGGGCACGGGATACATTTGTGCGTGCACGAGATGGAAGGCTGACAGACAAGGCGGCAATCCAATCCGTTTAGCCGGCCCGGCTGAACGGATTGGACTTTTTACAGTATTACAGCTTCCACAGATGACATTTTTTTATGGATTTTTTGTCAAAGCACTTCAGATATTCATTGCTATCGGGATGTTAAGAGCATTCCATGGAATATAACAAAAAGTGTATCTCGAGCCGGTTTCTCAAACTTACCTACCCCACCTTTAAATATTAATATAAATATAAATACTGATTTTAATATTAGCCATGATAATTGTGATTTTCACCATGATAAAACAGTCTCTAACGGTTTGTGCTCACGTGATGCAGAACAAGTAATTCAATGTTTAATGAAAGTGATACTTTAACTGAGCGCAGCAGCAGAGTGTCGTCTGCAGATTGAGATTAATGGAGACAGCGAGATAATGAGACCACAGCCCGACACGCTCGGGTCAAAGGTCACGCTGCTTTATTGTTAGGGAGCTGGTCTACATGTCTGAAACTTTCACTGAGATGTGTGCTCACTGAGGACACACAAAGTGAGTGTTAGTGTAAGTTATCAAATGAACCCTGCAGAGATCTTCAGCTGCTGAAAACTGACATTAAATGCTCCTGAAGTGTTAGTTTAAAGCTGGAGGTCAGGATTACTGTTTAATTATTTCTAGATTAACCATTGGGGCTTTTTGAATGAATTGAGTAAAAATATAAATTCCAGTTTTCCAGATGCCTCACTGATGTATGCAGATGTTTTAAGTACAGCACTCTTAAGAAAATGAGTGTCAGAGGGCCTGACCTACAAAATGTAAATGGGAAAAAAATAGACATGCAAAACAATCAAGAAACAGAAGACATCACAAATAAAAAAGAAACGGACACAAAACAAGGAAAGCGATTTTAAATGTCACAAAACCTACAAATATTGCTTATAAATGGCATTGAGTTGCTAGAGAAAAACCCAAAATACAGCAAAAATCACCTCAAAGACTAAAAGAAGACGCAAAGCAATACAAATGATGCAAAAAGGCTACGAATAGACTAACAACCACTATTTGATGTACAATGCCTACACGGAGACAAATAACAATTGGGTCAAAAGGTCCCAAAAAAGATGAAGTAAATGCAAAACCAGAAAAAAATGCAAAGCAATCACTAAATAATTAAAGGGAGATACACAATTACTGAAATAGACATTAAGATTATCACAATGACAAAGTTACTTCAAATATATATAACAATTTTTTTTATGCAAAACCGCTACAAAAACAGGCAAAACTACTATACATAGATCACAAAGGCACGTTTCTTGTGCCTGTTTAGGAAGGGGGGGGGGGGGGGGGGGGAGGCTCCAACAAGTCTATGCCCAGTGTCCCATTATCTCCTTATCTGTCCATGTGAATTTGCTATTGTGATTTATTTTTAATGATGGCATTTTTATTTAAATATGGAGGACAAAAGACACCATTGTTCTGCGTTATTAGACATGACCGAGACACACAAAGCAAAAAATGCAGAACATCATCTCATCGTCTCCGGTCGAGGGGAAACCCAGACACAGTGTTTCCGTCAGACCAGGGCTCAGAGGGCGTCCACCCCGAGAGCAGGGGGTGTGACGTCACGTTGTGACACACGTTGTGTGTGACTTGAATTGAGCTGTCCCTTCATAGATAGTAGGCTTGTTTGAGACGCGTTGCGGCTCGCCTCGAAAGTAGACGAGAATAGCCGATCGCAGCCGGGGGAGGTCTCAAAAAGCTCACCTGAAGTCGGACAGCTCGGAGTCGGCTTCGTCTTCTTCTTCTTCTTCTCTCCGTTTTTTGGCGGATTGCAAACCACTTGAAGGTGCATACCGCCACCTCCGGAGTCGGCTTGACTCGGTTTGCATTTATAAAGAATGCACACATGTGTTTAATCGTTAATGTCAGATATGTAGGCTACTAAGTAAATACATTTGTTCCTGCTCAAGATTAGATTCTACTTTATTGTTATTGCACATATTACAGGTACTGAGACAACGAAATGCAGTTTAGCTTCTAACCAGGTGCAACAAGCAGTAAAGTGAAAAGTAATGTACACAATCTACAGAATAAAATATAGAATGAATTAAATGATGAATAAACAGTGAGGGGTATGAATACACTAGATATCAGCCTGTGAGCAGTATGAACAGTGTGTATGAATGTGCTAAGATATATAACGTATGAAAACGGTAAGCAGTGCAAGTAGCCTATAGTATAAAATATAAAGATATTAATTTCATGATGATAAACATTGTGGAACAATTATGAAAAATGGGAATGGATGTGGCGACGTAAAACTGACACAAAACAACAACAAACTTTTGCCGAGCCAATTGGAGAGTTTCATCAGCAGCACGTGGTAAAAACCACCAATGAGCGCTCAGCTCGAGATACCAGCGAGTCGTTTCCCATCAAGCATTTCGCTTCCGCAGCCCGTGGAGAGGAACTGCGCCGCCTCGCCGCGCCTAGCTCTCAAGGCTGCGGGCGTCTTTGTCCCGCGAGATTTCAACGTCTCATGTGGGCGGGCCTCCAGAACAAGTCGGACAAAATGACTAATCATCATGCAACGCACTAGCAAGACGTTGATCGCAACTGCGCAGGTCTCGCTTGTCTCAAACAAGCCTAGTATCTCTTTACGTGAGCCGGATCATTTGGCTCTGCTCACTAAGAAGAGCCGGCTCTTTCGGCTCCTAAACGGCTGTTCATTCACAGTTTACCACGGAGCCTCAGTTTCGCCGCTGCGAGGCTCCGGTGCTCGCAGCTCACGCACTTATAAGCCTGAGAAAATATCATTTCTGGAACAAACAGAAGTTCTTTAATATGAACACTGCATGTAATCCCCCTTAATGTAAATATCAATGAACCTTTATTAATCAGAAAGGGGAAACTCCAGTTGTAGCAGCCCAAAGTGTTTGGAAGCATCATCATTTATTGAAAAATGAATTTGAACTTTTCGACCTGTTACGATTATAAACTGAAGCAATAATATGTAGGTACTTATTATTTATTACATTCTCGGCTGAGGGAGGAGGGAGGAGGAGGAGAGAGGAGGATGAGGAGTGAGAGGAGGAGGAGGAGGAGGAGGAGGAGGAGGGGAGAGAGGAGGAGGAGGAGGAGGAGGAGGAGGAAGGAGGAGGAGGAGGAGGAGGAGGAGGATGAGGAGGAGGAGGATGCGTAGGAGGAGGAGGAGGAGGAGGGAGGAGGAGAGGAGGAGGAGGCGGAGGATGCGGCTGCAGCTGATGAGGCGGAGGAGGAGGAGGAGGAGGAGGGGATGAGGAGGAGGAGGAGGAGGAGGAGGATGAGGAGGAGGAGGACGGAGAGGAGGAGGAGAGGAGGATGAGGAGGAGGAGGAGGAGGGAGGAGGGATTAGGATGAGGAGAGGAGGATGAGTAGGAGGAGGGGAGTCGGAGGCTGAGGAGGAGGGCTGCGGAGGAGGATTGATTAGTCTTATCGTCTTCTTATTCTGTATTCTCTTTCTTCTTCTTATTATCTTCTTCTTTCTTCTTCTTCTCTTCTTCTTCTTCTTCTTCTTCTTCTTCTTCTTCTTCTTCTTCTTCTTCTTCTTCTTCTTCTTCTTCTTCTTCTTCTTCTTCTTCTTCTTCTTCTTCTTCTTCTTCTTCTTCTTCGAAACAGGACCGATACGTTTCAAATTTGTCCAGTAAAATAAATTCTGTCCGAACATTTGACCGGCAAGAAAAAATCCTAGCGGAAACCCTGCTTCACATATGAACAGATTTCTATAGTTTTATTTAATACAACTATTAATTGTGACTTAACATACTCCTGATATAACACCCGATTTACTCCTTTTTAAAGATCGACAAAATTACAGTAGATTTACAAGATAATTTCAATATGTGCATGAAACAAACGTTTTTAAAGAAAGTGAGGAAAAATAAACAGAAGTGTTCCGAGATGTTTAATCTGATTTGTAAAATAAGTGCCCCTAGCGTTGAGTATAGAGAAAATGTAATTGAAATGGTTATAATTTGGATAATTGGTTGTTTTTTCAGTTATGACCAGGACTAAAGTTTTGTCTTTTTAATATGCAATATCTTCATAGCAGTTTTACTATGTGGACATTTTTCCCCTAAGGACAGCAAAGATTTTTTTTTTTATTCAACAAAGACTTTCTCAGTAAACCTTTGTGTTTTATTGTTGAACAATAAACCTGGCTACTGATTATGACTCAAGGCTATTTTGTAAAATGCAAAACAATTACAGCTTGTTTGCATATAAAACCGTTAATCCTTCAATATACAATACATTTAAAATAAAAAGGGCAAAAGCATAAAATAAGGCAAAATACATTCAATTTGAATGCAGGATTAAGAAATAATATATTTAAAACGGAATGTAAAATCAAATATTGTCTGGTAGAATAAAGGCTGTTCTAATATATGATAAATTATAGATGATGATGGTGTCCCTTGCCCCCCCCCCCCTGCAGATCAGCTGAAGTCTGTGATGGAACAGGTGTTGGACTTCGCGCTGCACGAGCTGACGAAGATCGTGGAGGCTTCGTTTGACGACCTGCTGCTGGAGATCACCAAGATGGAGAGCGAGCAGCAGCTGCTGGAGGAGAGGATGGACAAGGGGAGAGGAGGAGCTGGGGGTCGGAGGAGGGGATCTGAGAACGACTCGGTGTCCCCCAGTGGGTCTGATGACACCCAGGAGGAGCTGGCCGAGGCCCCCGTGTCCAAGGAGACGCCACAGGCAGATGGTGAGCCCCCCCATTCAATTTAACTGAGGGCCACACTTGAAAATGGAAATTGGATATGTAAACATAGGAAACATATATTCTAACGACTCGTCAGCAGCAGCTGATCTCTCTCTCCCGTCAGATTAGACTTCACTCGCGTTTATGTCCATATCGATCAGATCCAGCTAGTTCTAGCTAATGATATGACTACCTGCTTATTAAAAGACACCTAAACAATAAGTGTCGCTATGCAACCGGGTGAGGCCACAAAGTATAGCGCAGCATTATGCATTTGTTTACATGCCCACCGGAACCCCGAGGCATTACCAACAGATCAACGCACAATCAACCCATACAGGACATCTCTTTCTCCACATTAAGTGTTAGACATTAGAATTGACTATTCTTGTCTGTCACATACTCTTCTTGTCTGTTGCAACTGATGCGGTATTGTGCCAAGGGGAAATTATTTTGACCGGAGAGATTTGGATTTGCCGGTCTTCAGCATATTTTACCGGTCAAAGTCCGGTAATTAACGGAAACTCTGTTTGGGACTTTAATAACAATAATAAAAAGTAAAAAAAACAAAAAAACAAGAGGCCCCATTATGCTTTTTGGGGTTTTCCCTTTCCTATAGTGTGTTATATAGGTTTGTTGTCCACCTCCATTGCACGCCTCAGAACTTTAGTTTGACACGCGTGCTCCAGGCAGGTTCCGTGGAAGGAAATGCATCAATCTCGTTCACATTAAGAGCAAAATGAGGAGGCTAGCCCAGTGGTTCTCAAACTTTGTTCAATAATGTACCCCCTTTGAAAAAAAGATTCAGCCATTACCCCCTGATCAGCGTAAAAACATTTTGTTAAGGAAGAAACGCCTATATAAAGAGGTACAGTACAGCGCTGCACCATCAGTGTCTGATTTATTAAAACAACAACCTTGTAACTGAGAAACACTTAAATGCTACATTTAAAATGTTTACAATCCATCACTAAATTCATGGCAAACCAATTTTAACATCATGCAATAACAATAGGACGACATTAGTTGCATTGAACTGATCTTTTTAATAAGTTGTCCTTACAATGTATAGTGAAACATGGGCTTGTGCTTCACTGAGGATCTTTGTCATTCTGACAGGGAGGCCACTGCAGTTATTACACTTTCGTGTTTTGAAATATGTGTAACTGTTCATATAAAACCCACACTGCTCAAACTTCGTTACTTTTCCTAAAATTGGTATATTTATTTATTAATTTTGGGGCGTGGGGAATGTAGAGAAAAAAAAATATGAGCATTTATACCTATAACCGCCAGACGGGATTTTGACCCCTCATATAAACATATGCATAATGCTGCGCTATACTTTGCGGCCACACCCTGTTGCCTATTGTTTAGGTCCTTTGATAAGCAGGCAGTCATATCATTAGCTAGAACTAGCTAGATCTGATAGATTTAGACATAAACGCGAGTGAAGTCTAACCGGACGCGAGAGAGAGATCAGAGATCAGATCAGCTGCTGCTGACGGAGAACACGCAGCTCTGCATGATCACAGCTCCGCCACTGTGACGGACCGTTGAGTGGAGCAAAATACACTAAGAGTTAGACCTAACACACTTAGCTTGTTTATCTACTCTGGAACTAGCTAAACTAGTTATAAATATATTTATTCTTTACTGTCGGGTCACTTATTACAGGTTCAGCGAGCTGCACGAGACTGATGGGCTGTCAGGAGAGGGAGAGGAAAAGAGAGCACCCCGTTTATTTTTCCCATGTTATTATCCAGAGTTTCTGTAAACCTTTCAATAAAGTAGTTCATCTACTATTAGCAGTTTGTTTAAATGCATTACTTATGTTGTTTTTTTCATGAACATAAAATAAATCTCACGTACCCCCTGCAGTACTCCAACGTACCCCTAGGGGTCCGCGTACCCCCATTTGAGAACCACTGGGCTAGACCTATGGAGAGCTTTGCCACATTCACCCGAGCCTTTCCAAGCAGACCTTGAGAAGTTTGCTGCGCCTTGACACAGACAGACTACCAGGGCCTGACTGATCTAGTCCCCAACTCCGGGGACTTCGGGTGGCCGTATACGCCGTGAAGTTGTTTGCGGCCTGCCAGTAAACCCAAAGCAGAAGAAGAAGAAGAAGTGACGTCAGCGGCTCCTTCAGGGACTTATTCCGGTGTGAACGTGATTTACTAGATAGTTCCAGCCAGGAAATAAAAGTTCCGGGAACTATTCCTGGGAAAATTACTTGGTGTGAAAGCGCCAAATGGGCCCTCTCTTTTTACATGATGAGAGTACAGAGTTTCATCCTTCCCCGCCTTCTCTCCTCTTTTCCTCCTCCTTCCTCTTTTATCTTCCCCCTCAGACTTGGGGCGCCCCCCTGTCCTCTCCGTCGCTCAGGACTGGGTTCCCATCCTGGACAAGGTCTTTGGTCAGAAGTGGTGCAGCGACGTGTGGCAGATAAAGGAGATGGATGGAGAGGCGGGGGCCGGTACAGGACGGGGTCTGGGTGAGGGCCGGGTTGAGCACGCGGCCCCCCTCTCCAACCGCTCTGTGACCCTGGAGCCCTCCCCCTCCTCCCCCCAGCAGGACCCCCGTTGGACCCCTCTGGAGGACATGGAGGTGTTTTCTCCAGATGAGGAGGCTGCAGGCAGTCAGAGGGACACCTCGGGCCCCCGACATGGACACCCCCACAGCCCCACAGGTGAGCCCGAACTCCTTCGGCTGTGTGACAGGAAACCCACCCTCTGCACACAAACACATAAACGGAAACATCACACACCTGAGAGAGCAGAAAACAGAGGCCAGGGTGCTGCGTAATGAAAAGTAAACTATAATCTTAAACAATTTTGAACAAGTTAAACTTAACCAGGATGAAAAGCAACATAGTTTCAGCTGCAAAGTTCAGGAAGAAAGTCAAAAAGAAAAAACTCTGACTGTGTGAATGACTAAACTAACTGTTTTTTGGCCAAATATCACTGCTCCATCACACATGGAAGTATTTTAATTTAGCAAGATAACACTTGCATTATCCAGTGTGCAGCACTGTGAGACACAGCCACATACAGCTCAGGAGCTGACACACACATAAGTAGGGTTGGGTATCGTTTGAATTTCCACGATTCTGATTCCGATTCTACTTTTCGATTCCGGTTCTTAACGGTTCTCAATTCCGATTCTTTGAGGGGCAAGGTAAAAAAATGATACATGCTTCTTCCACCAAAAAAATTACATTTAATCGAGAAACTTTTACACAGGTTAGTTTACAGTAATATTCACATTAATCAGTCATAATATATATATTCACTGCTATGTAACTGTAACCTGAGAACCACTGAAGCTACAACAGTGCAACAGTCCAACTTTTAAAGGAACCCCCCCCCCATTTAAAAACAGTTCTTGTTGAGAAAAACAAGCATCTGCCTCTCAGGCATACCGGGAAGAAATGTTTGAACATTTTGAAGTAAAATGCTTCAATCTGATGCACTTTAAGCAAAATTACTAGAGACTAGATCTAGGGGGTACAACTCTAAACACCCATATGAAAAAGATCGGTTTACATTTGAATAATTAAATAAGTATGTGAACATAACCAGTAACCCATAGCCAATAACAAATACATGTAACGTATTTTATTTTTGTTGTTCATTCATATCTTATTTTACTTTTTTATTTATGCATATGTTTTTATCTCTCCAGTTTAAAACGATATGTCTGGTTTACTGTCCTATAGTATACATTGGAATTATTTCAAACCTGTTTTATCCCAATCATTATAAAGGAGTGCCTTGGAAATATGTTTTTACATAAATTGTGATCAAAACGTTTGAGACCCACTGAGATAACTTAGACTAAAGTGAGCTGCGGGCGCCAGATAAACCAACATCCCCCACTTTCATCACTTACAGCGCCCATCGTACAGGGCAAATGAAACGTGTAACCGGGATGAAAAGGGTGTTACATTTACTTAATTATGAATGTTGTTGCATCAAGGCCGAAAATTAGGATGAGCGCCAACGGTCAAAACATTGTTTTTTTCTCCCAGAGCTGTCAGCGCATCTATAACGCCAGTGCGACGGGGCGACCCTGGTCTCAGGTTACGCTGTAGGAAGTGTAGGTACAAAACTACATTTCCCGCCCCGCCGCAGTCATACAGTCGGCTACGGAGAGCGGCGAGAAACATTTCCTCAGGAATCGAAAAGCGGAACCGAAATTCACATTTCTAAATGATGCCGTTGGAATCCAAATGTTGGAACCGGTTCCGAACCGGAACCGGTTCTCGGTACCCAACCCTACACAGTGAATTTATGATGTGAAATGATGTGAAATGAATGATAAGTGCGACATGTCAGCGTCGTGTACTTATGTTGTGGGGCATTGTTATTAATTAAAGTAACCTTGCTTACCGCAATTGTTTTAAAAGTCAGATCATTCTGAATATGGGCAGTGATATTCATTGGGGTAAAAGCACATCATTAGTGTTTTATATTTTCCTGCAATAATGTGAATACAGGATAGAAAGAAATACTCACACTTTGTTAAACTTGGTGTTTTATTTAATCTTTCTCATTTAATCAACCACAGTACTTTCTTGTTTTTGTTTTGCTACTCCTACTCCACTCCATCTCAGAAGGAAATATTATACTTTTTATTGAGTACCTAAGTTACTTTGCCGTTTCAGATTACTAATATGAAATATAATAAATGAATATTACAGACTAAACTACCTTATCTTTATATAAAGTATTTAACATGAGCTCCTTTATTACCAACTGCAAAATGAAAGTGATGAACACATTAATGGATCCAACATTATAACAAAATTAAATAATATATTTATAATACTGCAAAATAAGTACTTTTACTTTTGGTACTTTAAGTATATTTTAAATCTAAAATCTATTACTGACGCGTGTGGGTGTCTCTCAGTACTGCCCTCCACTGGACAGTTATATTACAATGATTTATAACATTAAAACACTGACGGGGAAATCTTACTGCACAGTTTGTACTACAATACAAGCAGGATTTTAACCAGTACTGGAGTATTTTCCCAGTGTGCATATAGTACTCTCTCAGCAGTAATCTGATTACCAAAGGTGGGAAGTAACTAAGTACATTTAAGTACTGTACTTAATGTGCCTTTTTAATTTTAGTATTATATATTTTTTTACCTCGTCTGTACTGTCCTGTTTTTCACTCTCACTCTGTTGCCGCTTTAAAGCCCTGAATTCCCCCACGGGGATTAATAAAGGTCCATCTTATCTTAAGTACAACTTTGAGATACTTGTACTTTACTTGAGTATTTTAATGTTATGCTACTTCTACCCCAATACAATTCAGAGGTACATTGTATGCTTTTACTCCACTGCATTTATTTATACATTTAGTTACTTTACAGATTTTGATTAATGTGAAATATAAACAACACTTAAATCAGACTTATGATCATGAGTACTTTTACTTTTGACTAAAGTCTTCTACTTTGACTCAAGTACAATATCTGAGTACTTCTTCCACCTCTGCTGATGACCTTCCTCCCTTCTTAATGTTTCTCTGCAGGCTCTTCCGGCCGGCGCTCCTCAGCCTCGATGCTTCATCGCCTCCTCACGCTGCCGTCTCAGCTGCTGGACGAGGAGGAGGACGCCGCCAACGACACGCTGGTCGCTCTCACCATCGAGGGAGTCCACGACCTCCGAGAAGCCATCGAACAGCACCGCCTGTTGCCCCCACCCAACAGAGAGGAGGACGAAGAGGAGGAGGAGGAGGAAGAAGAGGAGGAGGAGGAGGAGGAGGACAAAGGGAGGAAGGTGAGTGAGGAAACAAGCATCTTTCAGTATTTCAAATATATCAAATGTTGCTTGTTTTATCAATTGTAAGTGAAATAATGATTATATGTTTTGTAAGTTATGTTTTTGAGTATACAAACTTTTAATATTAAAAATAAAATCATGATAGTGTTGTGTAAATAATCCGGCACCTTTTTGAAATGAAAGCTTGCAGTTTTAAACTAGTTTTATTTTTTTCAACTGCAGATATTGTTTTAAAAATGTGTTTTTATTAATGAATGCACTAAGCATGGACGCAGGAAGGAGGAACCTCCTAAAAACAGATAAAACGTCCCCTTTCTTACTGATATGTGTGCCAGGAAAGAGGTTTGTTTTTAGTTTTCAAATAAAAGATACGCTTATTGTAGGTTCATTATAACAAAATGTCCTCCTATACTGGATTTTATGTTTGGTGTCTTAATCAATTTGTTATCTCTGTCATTATTAATTTTAAGTTGTTATTATAAGTTGTTATTGGAGAAAGGATCAATATAACAGCTGACTTTTTCATGTATCTATAATATAATATTTGTTGCTGTGTCCTGTGTGAGCAGAAGAAGCGGCGGCGGGTTTGGTCGGAGTGTGAGGAGTGCGGCCGGAGGTTCAGCCGGATGTCTCTCCTCAAGGCTCACCGGCAGACGCACGCAGCGGAAAACACGGCCGCTGTCGACACGGTGTCCCCCGTGCCCACAAGCAACGCATCAGCGCTCCACTGCTCCACCTGCGGTAAGAGGTTTTCCTCCGCCACCCGCCTCCACAGCCACATCCGGGCCCAGCACCCCGGGACCCGGACCTGACCTCCAACAGAGTCCAACAAGAAGCTAAACAAACACCACAGCAGTATCCACAGAGCAGAACCAGAACCATGAAGGGAAACTCATCAGGATCCCACTCCAGAACGCTTTGAATAAAACAAACATGACCAAAGGGATAGACCGGTTTTACACTCTAAAGTACTTCTATTCTGAAATATGGAAGCCAACTCCAGGCCTTCTGTAGAGCACTTTATTATTAGAGCTGCAACTAAATTATTTATTCCACTATTTATTTATATTTCCTGTATAGTTATAGTTACTGTATGAAATTACAAAAAGCTAAAGTGAAGATGCTATCAACTGAAACAAAAGTTATTTTTGTATTACTATTTTACAAATTGTTCAAGTAGCAGTACTAACATAATGAGAAAACATAAACTTTCTTTTGATTTTTTTCCTAAAAGAGGGTTTAAAACAAAGTTGCGCAATAATATTTAATATTAAGACCCTCAAAACGTAAATGATTCTTTTAAAAAGATTAAAAATCACCACAGATAAAGATTGAAAAGAACTCTAGTCTAAAATCTGTCTATCCCTTGTCCTTGGTACCCGACAACCATTTTAGAGCGTATGGAAGAAAGTCACATGATCGATGATCACCCAGGACCAGAAGGAATCCAGGTCCAATCTCGGTTCTGCCTTGGATCCGGCTCCAGGTAGACATTACAAACACAGATTTATCAAGTTCAGGTGCTGACAAATCGCTTACTCAAGCTCCATTTCTTTTTTTGAGTATCAAAATATTCAGCTTCTTTCCACGTTGATCATTTTGAATGTACATTTTCAAGCCGACAAAACACTAAAAAAGCCCATAGACTCGACTCCCCCATCGGATTCAGTTTTTTAGCGATGGGGTCCGACAAGTAAACAAACAACTCTGCCAAAGAGGGAAAATATTTATTTTATTTCACCATTGAAATGCATTGCTATAAAAGATAAAAACTGTACTACTATCAAAAAAGGGGAAGTTAAAATTGAAGTGAATAGGTTTAAAGAAAACATGCTTTCTTATTTTAAAAAGATAGAACATGTAGAGATTGTTCCCATTCTCTGCAACTACAGGGAAATGTTCCTATTTCTAATTCCCCCGTTGAACTAATGTTATACGGGGGCTTTTATTTGGAAAATAGTTTGCTTATTTCCTCCAGGCTGCAATTAAAGAGTGTTTTAGATTAAACTATTTGAAAATAATAGTTTTAAAAAGGTTTTTCCCCTCATTTAACTTTCATTTAATCATTTGAAAAGTATGTTAGGTAGAAAACAAATGTAAGTGGCTTTTTAAAAATTATTTTAACTCTTAACAAATGTTGAAAGCTGAATAGATTTGATAAAAAAAGATTTGTAGACATCTGAACTCCACAAAACACTTATTAATCCCAACTCTGGATTTCAAACGGGAAATAAAGAACCTGAACGGGGAATAATTGCTGAGTAAGCGGAGATGAAAAACGTAATGTTTCAAACTCCTCTTCTTTTTAAATCCTGTAAAATACCCTCTTGGACACGATACGGGGCCCCACCTCATGAGGTGAGTTTGAGTCCCAGCAGGACTTTTTATTTTTTATTTTTGTTGTTGCAATAAACTCGTGGCCTCAGCAGTCGGACGGTCGGAGCTTCCTGTTGATGATCGTTGTTTTTCTCCTTCTCGTGTTGGATCTGTAAAACGTGAATTTGCAGGAAGATTGATTTTTCTATCCGTTTTTGTTTCAAAGTGCCCTTTTATTGTTTCTCTTAACAGACTTATTTTTGGTTATCGTCAGGTGCATTTTTGTCAAGTTTTTGCGAGCAAAAGGAAGAGAAACTTTGTCAGTGGCATCGATTGTTTTGGACTCAATGAATGTGAATCTTTTGTTGCACAGTTTTTACTTTACATACAGGTCAAACAAGAGAATAGAGGAAGGTTTTTAAAATCTGCAACGGTTTCCTCCTCTGCATCTTTCTCTCCTTGCTTACATCCTTCCTTCCTTCATCCCTCATTCTTCAGTTAAGCGACCTCATGTTAACACACGGATACCTCCTGAAAAAAACACAACCATCTTTTTTATATACGATTTCTGATCGTTTACCTTTGTTGTTATTTGTTTTTTTTCTGGCTTCAACTAATTAATCATGTGCTTTAATGGATCTGATCTGCATTGATTCCCATTTGTGCCAGGCAAATAATTTACATTTTAATTAACAGTATGTTTTTTTTCTAACCCATTGAATTTTTTTCCTGGCAAAACAAGTAAGAAACTTCCAATATAAATGACAAACAAAATCAACTTGGCCACACATAGTTTATTACAGAACATGTTTTTTGCTTCTACAAATATTGTCATCTGATTATTATTACATTTTCTTTACTTATATTAATCAAATCTGTATGGAAGCCCTTAACTGCCAGGAAATTGACAAAATAAATGATAGAAAAAAAAAATAGGAGTCGATAACTTAAGATGCCTCAAAATGTTGAGTTGTATTAAAACAATACTATACAAACCTATAAAGATTGAGACATTTCAGATCAATTTTAAAAAAAAAAGTAAATTCAAAAACGCTTATGAAACGCCAATTCCACAATTTACTTTATTAAGCTTTTTATCAGTTTTTGCGTTTTCTAGGGATTTGAAAAAAATGTACTATGAGTCAGAAATGTAAATCTATATTTAGTATAGTAATGCTGTCCAAGAAAACTAAAATGAATTGAATTTATAAAATATAAATCTCAGAAAAACAAAATAAAGAAATGTTTTCTGCCAGAAATGTTTTCTTTGATGGCTGTTTTCTACAAACTGGCTTCAAATATGTATTATTTCCTTCACTTAATGGGCATTTAAAATGTGGTAGCCCATTGGTGCCAGGGGAAGAAAAACATATACAGAAATAATACGTTTTCAACTATGTGAAATCTATCAAAAATAAATAAACAGATTAAGTGGATAAAATCATTTGTTCCTTTAATTTCACTAAAAGATCTCAATTAAACTGAACAACTAATCTAAAATGCCACAACTTGTGTTGTTTTTTTAATCATTCCTACCTTTCCATCTGTTTGTGACGTTATCTCTTGTAGCATGCATACGTCAGGAAGAGATGGAGGGATGTTGGTGACTAGAAGGATTAGATGACGGATATAAAAACAAATATCAGTGATAAATCTCATGATTTTCATGTTTCTGCTCCGCGATGCTTCAGCACGAACAATCGAGACGTATCCATCATCTTTAAGCTTTGTAAATGTGCAAACTGAACGTTTTTCTAGCCTCAAGGTGATTCTGTTTTTACTTGTCTTGAAAATAAAAACATGTAAGCAATATGAAGCCAAAACTCTGCCGAGCGGCTGGAGTTTGATTTACTGTCGGAGAGAGCTGAAAGTGGTCATGATGCGCAAAAATATATCACTGTTTTCGAAAAACATGTGATTTGATTTTGCTGCAACATGACCACGGGTGCTCTCCGATATAATAATTGTAATTTGATATATGCTAATGATGCCTAATAATAACTGATTAATTGAACTGCCTCTACTTTAATAACAAAAGCTAATTATCTGCTCTGCTAACATCTGAATGACCGCACCGCATTTCTCCAAACGCCAAGCGTCTATCTTTTTTAATTTGTTGTACTTTCAGCCTCCACATGTTCACACATATTCATAGCCGAGGGAAGTAGGGGTGCTGGAGGTGCTGCAGCACCCCCTGTTGGCCAATGGTGTACATTTGAAAAGCTGAGCGACCACCTAAATAAAAACGATTAAACTACATAAAATAGTACTAAAATTTGCCGTACTGTATACAGTAGAATATAATAGTCATTGTATATATTGTAGGGCTTTTTTGCCGGTTACTATTATGTTCATGTTACTGTTGAAATCTCTCCCCACTTTTGGCCGCACCCCCTAAGTAAAATGACTTCCCGTGGCTATGCACATACCTCATTTTATTTTGTAAAACATCTGAAGTGTTTTAAATGTTCCTCACCACACAGACCTCATTACCTCATTTGACTACGATTATGTGTATTATATGTATTTTTTTTTTCTGTTTATTATTTCTTTTATTTGTCTCAAAAACGAATCGGGTGAAAAACACAAAACTGCAAAGAGATAGTCTTCAAGGATTGTTTTTTATCATTAAAAAAAACGTATTTAAAGGCCTTAAATAACAAACTATGACATGTTTATAAGAGTTTGCCCCAAAATATGGAAGCCCATTTATTATAATAAATGGTTAAAGAGCCTTTTTCAAAAATACTAATGTTGGATAAGAATGCAGGGACAATTTGACAATGGTTAGAAATATAAAAATGTTTACTTACTGTGCTATCATTTTAACGATCAGGTGTATTTCATAATAGCTTATAGTTTTTTACTTGGAGTCTGACTTTAGTTTTATTTTTATGTTTTGAATCTTTCCATTTGTTACACTTAAAGTTTGAGCGCTTTAGAAGCACTTAAAATGGAAAGGAAAAACAACAAATGATTTACTTTCGGATAACATTCAATTAATAACAACGGTAGGATACAATGAGATGAGAACATCAAATTGTAATGGTATAAAGTTAAGTAACCAAATGACAAATATGAAATGTGCGAAAAAGCACCAAACTAAATATTGTAAAAAAGACTATTATTTGAGATGTTCTTTTTTAAATCAAAAACTTCCGAAGAAAACCCACAGTTTAAAGGGAACATGGGAGAAACCTCAGGGAGAGCAACAGAGGAGGGATCCCTCTCCCAGGACGGACAGACGTGCAATAGATGCCGTGTGTACATTGAAAAGATAATACATAAATTGGACACATGGAAAATGGCAGAGAGGATATGAGGTTTTTCTCCGACACAATGGGACCTTTTAATCAATCAATGCTTCACCTGTTGTTGTTTACAGAACACCATAGAAAAAGAGAGAAATGCTTGTGGTTGAAAATACGTAAAAGGGAAAATTGTGAACAAACTGAAAGGAACCTCAAAGAGTGCAGACCTGCGCAAAATTAAATCATCTAACCCGTTTCATAAAACATCATGCTATTAATGTTTCTGTTGTTCCTGCTTACAAACAAATGCAAAGGAAATGATATAGTATTTCAAACTGACATTCACAAATTGTAAAAGTGAGTATGTTGGATTTTATTTAAAAATGGATCTTATACTAATATGAGTAATACTAAGCCAGAATTATACAGCATACAGTGTCACAGCAAAGACCTTTAGTAAATTACTGAATCAACATTGACAAGGGAATACTATTAAATGTTAATGTTGTATACTCAAGACTTTTATAAAAACTCTTCAGGGTGTCGTTGCGATTATAATAAATTCCACCAGATGGATTTCATGTGTTCATATCACAGAGCAGATCCCGGCTCCTTTGATTTTCATTTTATATGGCAGTTTTCTGAAAAGTGGTTATGTGGTTTCCATTTGGAGCGATTATGATGTTTCAGCCTCTCCGTTAAAACTATGGGCTAAGGGAATAAAAACGTTACGTTTCAGCAGAGGGGCACCTCTCTCTTTAAAAAAAAGTAAATAAAAAGGGTTCCTTAATATCCTTCATGGTTAGTTTGTAGAAGTAAAGCTGGAGTTAATGGAACTTCATGCCGGGGTTCCTCAGGGAACGATTCAAGGTCCTGTTTTTATTTGATGCAACGCGGGAATGAGGGGTTGAAAGGGATTGTTTTATTAATTTCAAATGTTTGACTTTAAGCAGACTGTGTGTTTGTATTGGCACAGGCAAATGTGACTAATGTTTAAGTTTTATTTTTAAATATCTATTTCTACTCCCTGTATAATCTCAATGAACTGACTTGCTCTTGTCTGTCGAAGAAAGTTCATATTGTTCTTGGATTTGATGCAATACTTTTGATAAAAAAATGTGCCCTTTTTTTGTAATTTACCAGTCTAATAAAACCAAATCTTCAATAGTTTCCTATTTTAAAAATGACATTTAAAAAGTGCTGAAGTTGAGTGGCAGGCAGTTGAAGCTTCGGTCAGAAAAAGAAAACTTAATGTTAAAATCAACTCAGAATTGATATGACCTTTGACTTTTTTGTGACCTATGTCAGTTTTGAGTTAATTATTGCCAACTTTCTCCATCATTAACCAGTGGACTATAGTACATTCTCTGTATGTTTGGCTGTTTTTGTGCCCGTGTTGATCACAGCAGCACCGTCTGAATGTCAAATACGCCACATTACAAACTGTCTGCCATGATAATGTTATGATGAAGGCTATGGTGATGGTGCGTTTTTTAATTTCTATTACCTGTTTTAGTCGATGAGACCGGGTACTTTTTAGTGTTACAATTCAAGGAAAACCAATAAATGTTCACAACGACCAGCTTGGCCTGAAGTGTCTGATTTACTCTCTGCTGATGGGGGAACAAAAACCTTTTTCTTTTTAATTATGCTTTTTGGGGGTTTTCTGTACTATGTTTCTGTGCATGTAAATGGTCTGCAAAGGCTAAAATCCCAAATTCCCTCGAGAGGGAGTTTTTCTCCAACACACACCTTAAGAAACCCCATACTGCTCAGTAATACTGTGAAATGTTGACTTTATTTGATAATGTCAGTAAAAAAGTAACGTTTATGTTTTGCCTTTTGGTGTTGAACGGTCAAAACAAAGCACTTTGGCAGGTTACAGCACAGGGACTATAAGCACAGTAACTTGCATGATGTAATTTCTCGGTCATGATCGGTTGTTTCCGTGAATGTTGTGTCACGGTAAATGTTGCGGCCGCAAGGTATTGTGGGACAGCAATTTCTCCTTTCCTTTCGTAAAGGAAGGTCCAGGCTGAAGTCGAATAGTCCATTTAGCTAAGGAACCTTCCTAACAGAGTGAAATGACCCGGAAGTCCCTCAGTGGCAGCCATGATAAGTGCCGTTCGAATTCTCTAGATGATAGGAAAGGAGGTTTCAAACTTCCTCTATAGCTTAGGAACCACTGGACCTCCCTAACCGAAAGGAGAGGAGACAATGCTGCCCCACAATGCCTTGCGGCCGCAGCATTTGCCGTCACACAACAGTCGGCCGTTCACGGAAACAACCGATTATGACCGAGAAATGATATCATGAAAGTTACGGTGCTTATTAAGCATTTTAAAACGTATGTGGTAAGTTGCCAAAGTGCTTTGTTCTGAACGTTCATCAGTATTATAATCAAAAAGAGAAATATGAACGTTAGTTTTTACTGAAATGATCAAATAAAGTCAACATTTCAGTGTTTACTGAGCTGTGTGAATGGTGATTTACACAGTGATAGATGTTAAGAACTTACGTTTATAATAAATACATTTGTATTGATTTTAAGATATTTTCATAGTTCATACAATCATGCGTATTGGGATCATTTGTATTAACGTGGACCGGAGGGAGAGGGTGACGACGAACATAAGTTTCACCTTCCTTTTTTATTTAAAGGTGACATGTCATGTTTGTCCGGTTATTACCCGTCCCCTTGTGTGTTATGAAGGTTTTTATGCATGTAAACGGTGTGCAGAGTCAAAACCCTCAAAGTACACCATGTAGCGAGTAAACTCTAACACCTCCCCAAAACGCCTCGTTGGAGATACGTCACTGTCCATTTGATTCTTCCGGGTACATCATGATGTCATGTCGTCCCCGGAACGAAATGGACCAATCCGTGGAGCCGTTACGTTACGTCCGCGGAGCCGTTACGTTAAGCCCCCGCTGATTGGTCCAAATTGACCAATCCACGGACTTCCTCACACACTCAGTGCAGGCAGCTCTGCTGATCTCTCCTCCCTGGCTGCAGGCTGATAACAGACAGTTGGGATCGTGGCGAAATTCTCTCTGCAGACCCATTCTCTCTGCAGACCCATTCTCTCTGCAGACCCATTCTCACAGCGTTTATCAACCTTTTTCTTACTCAATATCAAGCCACACTTATTGTTTTTACTTCGGCTGTGATTTTGTGTGTGCTCAGGATGAGTTTGGCTGTGTTTCGCTGTGTATCGCTAAACAAGGAAATCACACCTCCACGGAGCTCAGCGCGATTCACAACGTCCCAACTGGTCCCGACCAATCGGAGCACACTGGGCTCACAGGGAGGGTGGGGGCAAGAGCTGCAACGAGCCTTTTAGTGGAGAGAGTGAATACTGCTGAATACACATACTTTACAGAGATGCTGTATGCGAAACCAATGTGAGTTTGGAAAATTGCACAGTATAAATCTATTCTAGTAGACGTCAACAATGGAATTATGATCAGTGGAAATGGCCATGACATGGGACCTTTAAATTCCAACTTTGGTCATGAAGAATATGTTTCTCTGTTGTCCACGTTCATAAAGCAACAGCATCAGAGCACGATGCAGAGACTACAGATGAGTTTACAGTGGTCCCTCCTTCTTATTATACATCCATGTTGTAGTCCGCTATAGAAAACTGTAGTTTCCATAGTTTCCCCACAGCAGCAGACGCACATTCATGACGTTCGCTGGCGCATCATAAACACGTCGGATAGTGAAAGTGCAGTCGGATTCTCTAAAGTACCGCAGTCTCTTCTCCTTTGAATTCTCCTATCCACTATCCCTTAACCCTGTGACGTTTCACTCAGAGGTCAAGGAATAGACTCCGTTAGGAACCTTCCTAAGCGTAACTGACAATTTGAACGCAACCCTTTGTTTACTTCTGTAACATAGTGACATCATTACACTCGGGCTTCAATTGGCTAGTGCAAAATATCAATCAATCAATGTTTATTTATATAGCCCAATATCACAAATGTTACATTTGAGAAATCTCAGGGAGAGCAACAGAGGAGGGATCCCTCTCCCAGGACGGACAGACGTGCAATAGATGCCGTGTGTAAATTGAAAAGATAATACATTTGCAACATAGGTAGTCCAAATGTTTGGAAATGCATGTGTGTATAATAGGAAGATGAATCCACGAGGATATCTATCCAGGACCACAGCCACGACTCGCGATCCAGGGCTCGCGATCCAGAACACAGGACCGCAGGATCATCCATGACTCCGGATCCCGGCGTATATAGACACCAAAAAGATTTTTTTTTGGGGAAGCTGGGTTAATCGGAACATGAGAGTACACAGGTATAGACAGAGAGAAGGAAGAAGTAAGATGTCCCCCGACAAACTAAGCTTATATCAGCAAAACTAGGGGCTGAATCTAATCAGCCCTAACTATAAGCTTTATCAAAAAGGAAGGTCTTAAGCGCACTCTTAAAAACGGATAGGGTGTCTGCCGCCCGAACACAAACTGGAAGCTGATTCCACAAATGTGGAGCTTGATAAGAAAAGGCTCTGGCTCCCATTGTACTTTTAGAGACTCTAGGAACAACCAACAACCCTGCATTCTTGGAACGCAATGCCCTCGTAGGACAGTAGGGTATAATGAGTTATTTAAGGTAAGATGGCGCCTGCCCATTAAGGGCTTTGTAGGCGAGAAGAAGAATTTTAAATTCTATCCTGTGTTCTATAGGGAGCCAGTGTAAGGCAGCCAGAACAAGAGTAATGTGGTCCCTTTTCCTAACTCTGGTTAGTACACGAGCTGCAGCATTTTGAATCAGCTGAAGCGACTTGACTGACTTCTTGGTACACCCTGATAATAAGGAGTTACAATAATCCAGCCTTGAAGTAACAAATGCATGGACTAGTTTCTCTGCATCGTTTTGAGGCAAGATATGCCTGATTTTTGCAATGTTACGTAGATGGAAGTAGGCGGTCCTTGAAATTGATTTTATGTGGGCGTTAAAGGATAAATCCTGATCAAATATAACACCAAGATTCCTTACAGTCTCACTGGAGGCCAAATTAATGCCATCCATAGTTAGTATATCTTTAGATAATTTGTTTCGTAGATTCTTCGGGCCAAGTACAATAACTTCAGTTTTGGTCGTGTTTAACATCAAAAAGTTTAAGGTCATCCACGTTTTTAAGTCCTTGAGGCAGTCTTGAATTTTATTTAGATGATTAATTTCATCCGGCTTGATTGATAAATATAGTGTAGGAGTATCATCCGCATAACAATGAAAATGTACAGAATGATTCCTTATAATATTGCCTAACGGAAGCATATATAATGTGAACAAAATAGGTCCGAGCACTGAGCCCTGTGGCACTCCATGGCTAACTTTGGTTTGCGTGGAAGATTCATCGTTGACACGTACAAACTGAGAGCGTTCAGATAGATAGGACCTAAAACAGCCTAAAGCAGTTCCCTGTATGCCAACTAAGTGCTCTAATCTTTGCAATATGATATCAATAGGCGCATTCACACCGCAGTACTTTTCCCACAAAGGTTAATGAGAACTTAGTTCATGAGAACTCTTTAGTTCTCATGAACTAAGTACAGATCGCGTTCACACCGGAATAAGTCCCTGGGGGTGGATTAGGCTAATGAAGCCGCTGGCGTCACTTCTTCTTCTTCTTCTGCTTTGGGTTTACTGGCAGGCCGCAAACCATTTCACGGCGTATACTGCCACCCGAAGTCCCCGGCCGGAAGTCCCCGGAGTTGGGGACTGGCTTCAGTAGAAGCTGCTGGGACTCCCAGCAGCTTCTACTGAAGCCTTCCGAGTAAATCGCCAGAACGCCGACACCTCCTCATCTCCACCACTCCCATGTTTTATTTTGTGTTGCCATAAGTTAGTCTCTCTGCATTTCTGCGCTGGGCTAATGCCAATAATGCTAATGCGAGGATAATAAAATGGCGGCTTCACAAAACTTGTTGGGAGTTTTACGGGGCGTGGTTTGCAATCCGCCCAGCCAATCAGAAATATAGCTCTTTTCTCACAAGAGAGCCGCTCGAAAGTCCCTGCTCTCTAGCAGCTCTCTGCTCTCTAGCAGGGACTTTCGTGGGGGTAAAAAGGTTCTCATGAACAAATTTTAGTACCGGCTCTTTTTGGTGTGAACGCGACAAAAGAGTTCTCATGAACTAAGTTCTCATGAACCTTTGTGGGAAAAGTACTGCAGTGTGAATGCGCCTATGGTCGATAGTATCAAATGCAGCACTGAGATCGAGCAAAACAAGAATAGAGACATGTTCCTTGTCTGAGGCTATTAGAATATCATTTGTGACTTTAACCAGAGCTGTCTCTGTGCTATGATGTGTTCTAAAGCCAGACTGAAAATCTTCAAATAAATCATTGTTTTTTAAGTAATCACACAGCTGTTTTGCGACTGCTTTCTCAAGAATTTTAGAATTAGAAATAGGTCTGTGCTTTTTAAGAAGTGGTTTTATCACTGCTACTTTGAATGATTGTGGAACATAGCCTGATAATAAAGACATATTCATAATATTTAATAAATAAGTGCTAATTAATGGAAAAACTTCCTTCAACAGCTTAGTTGGAATTGGGTCTAACATGCACGTTGATGGTTTAGAAGAGATAATCATTGAATTTAATTGTTCAAGGTTAATGGCTGAAAAGCATTCTAGTTTACTATCTAGTGTAATATTAGAACTTACGTTTCCGGGAGCTGTTGATAACACTATACTGGTCAAAGGCAAGAGGTCATTAATTTTGTTTCTAAGAGTAACAATTTTATCGTTAAAAAAGCACATACAATCATTACTACTGAGTGCTATGGGAATAGAAGGCTCAATCGAGCTGTGGCTCTCTGTCAGCCTGGCTACAGTGCTGAAAATAAATCTTGAATTATTCTTATTCTCATCTATTAATGAAGAGTAGTAGGCTGCTCTCGCTTTACGCAGTGCTTTCTTATATTCATTGAGAGTAAAATACAATTATGAACCTGAAAATGAGCTGAATTTTTCCTAAGAGGATAAGAAGATCCATAGAAACTCCTTTGAAAACCACATCCGACTCCTATTAAACATTTGTATTCTTGTGAGAGAATCAACGCTGCTTAACAGCTACTGAGGTATAAAACAACATGACTAAATAACATTTGGGATTTGTCACATGGTCAGTGGCGTTTTTATATGTACAAAAGTGGTGGGGCACACAAAACTTAGATGTCTATATATAAGCTTCTGCAGTGAGGTTCATGGCTGGTGAGGCTCTGACTCTTCAGGTTTACAAATATTATATTTTGACCTAAATCAAAATATAATATTATTTTCAAAAGCTTTTTTTGTCTGATGCTTCAATTAATTTTAAACAGACAGTTCAACAAAAGGTTACCCAAAAAATGTAATTGTATCATTTAAATATTGAATTGTTCTCTCTTAGTAAGATCCCATTTTCAATAAAATTGCAGTCTTACCTTGACATGAAGATGAAGTCCATTTGCCTATCCTTCTGGACAAAAATCTCTATTACTTTTTTGTAAAAGTCCTCCTTATGTTCTTGTAGTTTCAAAAGTCTAAATAAATCTGATCTAATCAATAGATTTATGATTCGAAAATTATAAAAGTAGGGTGGACATGTGGATATTATCCGGCTGAACAAAACGTGCATTTATCTAACACGTTTGTTTCCCACAGATCTTATTTGGAGCTATTTTCTAAAATCCTATGGAGAAATATCATTGCTTTTTTGTGGAGGGAAGCCATGCGCAGTTTATTTCCGGGTTTTAGGACGCGTCACTGCAACTCTCTCGTCTCCTCTTCACACACCACACTTTTCGCGGCACACGTACTTACAGCCAATCAGCTCTGAATTATGTGAGATGACGTATGGTGGGGATGGCAGCACTATGCCCCTATGGTCATTATTTTTTTGCCACACACATTAAATAGGACAATACTCTGAGCATGCGCAGTGTAGTTTTTACAGTCACCATTGACTTAAACAGGGAGAGGGAGGGGCAGGATCGGGTTTTGTCCCACATGGCTCAAAACAGCTCAATAGGCACACACTGTAGACACTAATTAGAAGAACACAGACTAAAACAGCAATGTACAGACGAATCAGATGATTAAACATGATCTTAAAATATATTTTATATATTTTTTAATTTATTTTTTGCATTTTGTTGTAATCATTACTTTTAATACTTTCTGCTGACACTAGGTGGGGCTGTGCCCCACCTGCCCCTAATGACCAGTCGCCACTGCACATGGTTAATAAATGGATTTTTCTCTTTCATTTTTTCACACTCTTAAAGATGTCATCTCTACGAATTTAAAGTTACATGGTTGAGCAACTGTATAAATGATCATTTTATGGGTAAAGGATTATTTTAAAGGTGGGGTAGGTAAGTTTGAGAAACCGGCTCGAGATACACTTGTTGTTATATTCCATGGAATGCTCTTAACATCCCGATAGCAATGAATATCTTAAGTGCTTTGACAAAAAATCCATAAAAAAATATCATCTGTGGAAGCCGTAGTTCTGTAAAAAGCACGACCAATCATCTGAGCCGGCCCGGCTAAAATAACTGGATGGCCTACCTGCCTGTCAGCCTTCCATCTGTGCACAAATATATCTCGTGCCCTCATTGGTCATGTGCGCGTTCGTGTGTGTTGGAGGAGGGGCTCTGTGAGGTAGTGGCAGATTTTTTCCGGTTGTGTATTTTCAAATTCTAGCGCACTCGAGCTGGTTTCTCCAAAATTACCTACACCACCTTTAATGCAAGAAAAAAACAAAATACCAAAACACAACTAAAGACAAAGCTAATTAAAAAAGTTGTTGCAGCTGAAGTCTAAATTGAACATAAACAAAATAGTTGATAATATATGTATTAATAAACAAACTAAAGTTAGTCTAAATGTTTTCTGCCAATCATATTGCCTGGGCCGGTTAATTTCATGCAATTATGTGAGACACTAATGGTAAAATATGATTTGTATACTCTTTTCCACCTATAGTGTGTACAAAATGTATGAGTTTAACAATACCTGATTTTACTTACATACACACTTTCTAGTTTCATTCTTCACTATATTCTGAAGCGTTTTACAAATATCATTTAGAGCCTAATTAATAGAACACGTCGTTACTAAAAATAATAAGAGAATGCCTCCGTCCTTTGCATATTAAATGTAACATTTCAGAAAACTTGTAATACACAACATAATGTAAATACTCAACTGCGGATGTGATATTTATTCACCTGTCGTGTCTCTCTTAAATATGACATCATTTATTTAATGAGCTTGTTAATTGCCGCGGAGTGACGTCTCCACCCGCCACTTGTCCGCGTTGACCCGGATCAGCGGGGGCGCGTGCTACACGCTCATTCATTCCTTTGTGATTATACACAGGGCGCGTGGAGCTAACATAAATACCATAAATACACGAGCACAGATGATGCTGTACCAATACAAATGTTTACCGTGCGCGCACCCGCTCGGGCAACTGCGCGCGAGAATAGCCCACCTTTCACCACTACCGTTGCCGTAGTTACCTGTGTACCCGCCAGAACGGGTATGCGCACGAGCGACCATTGGGCAGGAAGGAAGAAGGATCGAAGGGGGAGAGAGGCAAGGAAGGGAGGAAAGGAAGGAGGGAGCGGAATTAGTCAGCGATAGAGGGGAGGAGAGGAGGCGAGGCGGCGGGTTGTTATGCCGAGGTGGACGTGGCGGGTCCGGCGGAGTTAGCTACAAGTGACTGAGGCGGACAGCAATGCACCGGACCACCCGCAGGTAACGTACCACAAGCCCCTCCGATCTTTCCAGCTCTGCCCCGGTGTGTTGCTTCTCTCCTCGCCGCTCTGCTCAGTTTCCGGCTTCTCCTCACAGCCTGCACCGCTCTCTGACAGATCCTCGCGGGTCGCAGCACAGATTTCATAAATTGACCCTTTTGTTTCTGAGCTGTCAGCAGCATCCAGCGGAGCCCACCCCACATGCTAAACAGAGATAGTGCCCAGGACAGCGGCGGAGGCTAGCTACTCCTCTCCGTCCGCCTGCCTCTCCGCTCCACTCTCACTTTATCACCCCCGTGCTAACATCAGCTAGTTAGCTTAGCAGACTGCTTGTGTGATAAACAAGATGGCCACTGGTTAGCTCTGCTAGCTTGTTAGACATGGCATCTTGCCCTGTCTTTGTATGCCAGAAATGCGCGTTTAAATACATGTTCCTCCTCTGTCATGTGGAGTTTTCTCCCCCGATTGGAACAACCACCGAAACTAAACCTCCCCGCGGATGAACCAGGGGAAGCGGTGTTATTGTGAAGGCATCCTCTGAGGGGTAAATCACCGCCAGATTGTGTTTGTTGCGAGAGGCTGCGTGGCGGGTTGAAAGGCTACCTGAGTGTTTGCAGAGACAGGTAACCCCTTCACATTCAGCCCGAAGAGAGAGGACTGAGCGGGCACACCGGGGGCTGCAGCCGGGGCTCGGCAGGAATGTAACGGTCTGTTTTTAGAGAAAAGTGAAGACTTGTCGGAGTTTAACGTTAACGGCTGATGCCAGCCTGCAAACTTTACCGTGTGTGTGTGCGGGGTGGCCTCTGCAGCCACCAAGAGTAAGAACTGTTCTGAAACTCTTCTTCAGCAAAAGCATTATCACTGCATTGTGAAAAGAACTGCACTACATGTCCTGCGTTTAAAATGTAAGTAAAAGTATTGAGTTACCAGTAAAATGTAAATTAAGTACTGACGGTTAAAGAAATGATTGTGCAGGTAGTTAATTCATAAATGTTTTTATGTACAGTTAAATGTAGTTGAACTACCTAAAGTGAAGTCATTTTTTTCAGTAAACTGTATGTAGAGTTACAAATATGTTTGCATTACAAATATTTATTGTCAGTGTTTTATATAAAACTATGTAGTGCAATGTTCTGACACTGTGTTTTTAACACAGTGTCAGAACATTGGAAACGTGTGGAAAGTACAAGTTATACATACATAAATTCCAGCACACTCATCCAGTGCAAGCATAACATTACTAAAGATATGTAAATCTCTCTCATGGCTCTTTTGTTTTAGCTTGAACTGCTGGTTTTACTTTTCTGTAGTATAACTAGGATTTATCTGTATCTATATAACCTTCCCATCCTCAAGACAAAGACCTGCAATCTGATCCACAAAGTCTATGGAGACATAGGAGTGACAATACAATTAATTGTGGAAAATATATGTATAATAGAAAATAACTTCATGCTTCTAAAGCAATTAAATAAGTATGAAAAAATGCCTAAATTATGTTTTACATTAAGTTATTTGTCTTTAGGGGTCGGTACAAACTGTAGACTTAGGGAAAGTAAAGATATCTGTCGGCTGTGATTGGTTTATCCTCGTCTAATGATAAGTAATGCGCACTGCTGCATTCCAAGTTAATATACTTTAAACTATGGGCTCCCTGAAAAATACACGACAGCATCACTCTCATTTGAGCACACTTTCCGCGCATCAAAACAAACCAAAAAGGAAAACAACCGTGCATAGAACGCACTATCTTTACGGCTGCTTAATTGATCTACAAGTGTCTTTAAACGGTGTCTTTCACGTTGTTGCAGGCTGGTGCCAGTCCGGTGTGGGTGGTGACCACAGCAGTGAGGACACACTCTGAGGAACACGCCCCCCACCGCCACTCAGGACGGGTACATTTCTACAGGGGAGGGAGGAAGGACCAGGGCGGAGAAGGTTTTGGTCCCAAGCGCTACCCGAGGTGTTGTACCACAGATAGGTGAGGAGGATCAGCCCCGCCCCTCACCATGACTGACTTGGAGGCCGATTGTTTGAGCCTCGGCCTGCCCCCTGAGTGCAGCTCCCCTCCCCCTTCCCTAGACGTCTCGGAGGTGGCCGAGCCTCTGGTGATGCTACCGTGCGTGAAGAGTGAGCCGGAGGACGGAGACCTGGAGCCCATCTGCACCGTGGACCTGTCAGAGATCCAGCCGCTGTCCACCGCCGAGCTGGGCCACGAGCAGATCAAGATGGAGATCAGCGGCCTCGACTACATCAAGTCGGAGCACCACGGCCATCACGTGGACCAGCACCTGGGCCACTTCACCCACAGCGATGCCACGGAGCTGGACTACAAGTCCCACTACGAGCCCAGCTCCGTGTTTGACTACATCTCCCAGGTACCCCTCTGCTCACAGTAGGTTTACTTTTGCCTTTATGATAGTCAGCTAAAGGTACAGTAACTGGTAACAGTAAAGGCAGAACGTTTTTACTCTAATTCCAATAATCCTACTATAATAGGGGCATCTTGAATTAGTCCCACAATGATACAAATGTGCAGTGTCATAGCAGCAAAAGGACAACAATGATAAGAAGTACAGAAAAGCAAAATATAATAAATAAGTAAAAAGTACAGGAATATTATAAATATACATTTATTTTGTTGTTAAAGAAAAGTAGACTGAGTAGTTAAAATAAAATTACTACACGTACAGTATTGCACAGAACATTTATATTGGATTAATTGTGAGTCTAGATCTGTGCGGTCTACTGAGAGCAGTATCACTATGCCGTTACCATGGCGAATATGTGCAATATGACAATATCAAGTTATTTTTGTTTTAGTAATGTGACCATATTATATAATATTTAAAAAAACGTAAGGGATATTCATCTCTTAACATGATTCTTATTTAATTTTGTTAGCAATGTAAGGAAACGTAGTGAGACGTATTAAACAAAAATCATGCTTGTATTGGCTCTAAATAGGAATGTAATGCAGTGTGCGAAAAAGTACACGTCCCACCGTCCAGGACGTGTTATTTACAATATCGGACAAGTAGATCTTTCAATTGACTTGTCCGGCGGACAAGTGACGTTTTTCGCCCCGATTTATTGACAAATTATTGATAAATTCAGTTTACAAAAGGCAGAACTCATTCGCAAATTGTACGTGTCCGCCATTGTTAGTTTAGAAATGTTAGTTTCGGTTCTGCTTGTCGATTCCTAAGGAAATGCATCTCGCTGCTTTCTGTACAGTTAGACGGGGGCGGGGCGGGACGTGTAGCACAGTGGCAGGGTTGGGAAGCAAAACTCGTTTCCGAGTAGGAACAAATAACAATTGTCCGGTCCCGGGATTAATAAGAGTTGTGAGGACAGGAGGCGGAGCCCCGCGGACCGCAGCTCTCTCTCTCTATGCTCCGTATCAGCTGCACGGTGCAGCTCAGCGTCTCTCTCTCTCTTTCTACACACTGCGGATCCGCTGCCCGTTTAACAGCCTCATCTTTGTCAAACTTTCTTATGTTCTTTCTCTAACACATAATGAAGGTTATTAAGTGTTTTAGCTCCTATGTTGACCGCCATTTCCTTTATGAAGTGAAGCAGCCTCCCTGTCTGTGTCCTCGCGCTGTCCTCACATCCCCGGACCCCCAGACTCGGAGGAGCACAGGGATGTCAGTATTGTTTATGAAGCAGGGTATAGAAAGTACATTATTGAAATGAAAATATTATTTATTGTCTTTTACAAACAGTGAGCAGCTGGGCAGCTGCAGCATGTGTATTGCAGGACATGTGTAAGCGTGCAAGCATCTTTGAGTTGTAGAAAAGCGCTAGGCCTATAGGCTATAAATATAATGTATTATTATTATTAGGCCTATGTGTTGGACATGTGTGGTTGGACTCTGTCTCACAGGCAGGTTGCAGTGTAACATCAGGAGACTGGGCCAATTGTACATTCTCAAACTGCACCACTTAGAACTAACTAAACAATGCAGAGATTATTTTTATATTTGTATTCAATAACCGTAAGAAATTCAACAGTATGAAGTAGGGGTGTAACGGTACACGTACCCGTACCGAAATTATTCGGTACGGGCCCTTCGGTTCGGTACAGGTGTGTACCGAAGTGTACCGAACGAATATAACGTTAAACGTAAAAAATTGAGAACGTGAACAACTTTTTGGAAGTAATCTCAGGTGCTGCGTCTCAGCATTCAGAGTAATTTGCTCACATTGGGTTCAACGCGTCATAGAGCGAGCAAGTCATTTCATTGGATGAGAGGCATACTATGAGAGCTGGTCAGAGGGATGCGTTCAAATGTAGTCAGTAATTTGAGGAACTGTCGAAATGGCGAACGCACATAAAGTTGAGCTCGAAAATCCTCCAGCATCATTGAATTCTCCGGTTTGGGAACATTTTGGTTTCGCAGTTACGTACAAGGATGACGGACAAAGACAGGTGGACCGAACCAAAGCTGTTTGTCAGCATTGTTCAACTAAAATTGGTTACGCGGCTGGCAATACATCAAACTTGCACACTCATTTGAAAAGGCATCACCCGAACGTGAATATCACCGGTACCAAAAGAAAAAAGACTGAAGTGTAAACCCAACTCCCGCTAGCATGTAAGCCTCCACCACTCGCAGAGAGTTCAGACCGAGCCAAAGCTATTACAAACGCCAAATATCCTTATGTTGCCATGTTAGCAAAGCGCTACCTGGCTGTATCTGCTACCTCTGTCCCTAGAGAGGGTGTTCTCCACAGCAGGAGACATTGTTAGTGCCAGCAGATCTGCCCTTTCGGCAAGCAATGTGGACAAGTTCATCTTTCTTTAAACAACATGAAAATACAATGACAAGCAAGTCCTAATGTCAAACTGGCTGCTTAGGTGCTAGTACAGTTCAGTTCAAATACAGATTATTTCAGTTCATCGACATGCTGCACCTTAATGTTCATTTTATTATATTTTGTATTTATTTGAGTGAATATTCACAGTTTAATAATAATTAAAAACCCAAAACTAATAGTTTGTTTTGTGAGTACTAGTACAGTAAAGTTCAAATACAGATTATTTCAGTTCATCGAAATGCTGCACCTTAATGTTTATTTTATTATATTTTGTATTTATTTGAGTGAATACATTATTCACAGTTTAATAATAATAATAAAAATATATATATATATGTTTTGTTTTGTGAAAAAAAATTCTGCTGTACCGAAAACGTACCGAACCGAACCGTGACCAAAAAACCGAGGTACGTACCGAACCGAAATGTTTGTGAACCGTTACACCCCTAGTATGAAGTGATTTGTAAATAGGAATACAGATTTGACTTAATGTTTTCATAAATATATTTTTCTCCCAGTTTGTCATGGGACTTATTTTTACCCTCTCAAAGAACCGGAATCGAGAACCGAAAATAACCGGAATCGAAAAGCAGAACAGGAATCGTTCAAATCCAAACGATACCCAACCCCAGTGTTTTCCCTATATACAAATAGGGGCGGCGCCAGATTTTTTCCACATTATATGCTGTTTGCCCATATCCAATTTAGTGGTGTAGTGATGATTTATTTTTGTAGGACGAGCCTGAACTAAGCATCACAACGGCTCACTGGACAAAAAGCAATGGGATTATTCCATCTGATTTTGCAATATTATAGAAAACTAGATTTGTGGTAAAAACACGATTATGATACTTGCATGTTAAATGTTCATAAGTGCTACTCTCTATATCAGTGATTCTCAAATGGGGGCATGTGGACCCCTAGGGGTACGTTGGGGTACTGCAGGGGGTACGTGAGATATAAAAAAAAAAGGTTAATTAAAAAAATACCATGCATGATTACAAAAATAATAGTACAATAAGTTAAATAGAAAACACAATTGTATATAAAATATTCCACGAAGGGTTCAACATCCGTTCTTGTGCTTTTCTAGTGCTTAACTGGTTCTTCTCTGTTTTTACAAGTGTGTAGTCACTTTGCTCAGCGCTACTGCTTGTTACAACTTGTATTTTCCGTACTCGCGATTAACTGTTATTGCTCAGGTTAATCTCGCCCTCCTCCGACGTAAGCGTGAAGTATTGATACTTGCCGGGCAGCCGAGTGGGGCCAGCTAAGAACCGGCTTTCGGTACTGAGAGCCGGCTCCGCTGCGGTGGAAAGTTGCAGTGTTATTACATAGTTTGTTTATACAGTGGGGCAAAAAAGTATTTAGTCAGCCACCAATTGTGCAAGTTATCCCACTTAAAAAGATGAGGCCTGTAATTTTCATCCTAGGTATACCTCAACTATGAGAGACAAAATGAGTTAGAAAATCACTGTCTGATTTTTAAAGAATTTATTTGCAAATGATGGTGGAAAATAAGTATTTGGTCAATAACAAAAGTTCATCTCAATACTTTGTTATATACCCTTTGTTGGCAATGACAGAGGTCAAACGTTTTCTGTAAGTCTTCACAAGGTTTTCACACACTGTTGCTGGTATTTTGGCCCATTCCTCCATGCAGATCTCCTCTAGAGCAGTGATGTTTTGGGGCTGTCGCTGGGCAACACGGACTTTCAACTCCCTCCAAAGATTTTCTATCGGGTTGAGATCTGGAGACTGGCTAGGCCACTTCAGGACCTTGAAATGCTTCTTACGAAGCCACTCCTTCGTTGCCCGGGCGGTGTGTTTGGGATCATTGTCATGCTGAAAGACCCAGCCACGTTTCATCTTCAATGCCCTTGCTGATGGAAGGAGGTTGTCACTCAAAATCTCACGATACATGGCCCCATTCATTCTTTCCTTTACACGGATCAGTCGTCCTGGTCCCTTTGCAGAAAAACAGCCCCAAAGCATGATGTTTCCACCCCCATGTTTCACAGTAGGTATGGTGTTCTTGCGGTGAGATCTTGCGTGGAGCCCCAGATCGAGGGAGATTATCAGTGGTCTTGTATGTCTTCCATTTTCTAATAATTGCTCCCACAGTTGATTTCTTCACACCAAACTGCTTACCTATTGCAGATTCAGTTTTCCCAGCCTGGTGCAGGTCTACAATTTTGTTTCTGGTGTCCTTTGACAGCTCTTTGGTCTTGGCCATAGTGGAGTTTGGAGTGTGACTGTTTGAGGTTGTGGACAGGTGTCTTTTATACTGATAACGAGTTCAAAGAGGTGCCATTAATACAGTTAACGAGTGGAGGACAGAGGAGGCTCTTAAAGAAGAAGTTACAGGTCTGTGAGAGCCAGAAATCTTGTTTGTTTGAAGGTGACCAAATACTTATTTTACCGAGGAATTTACCAATTCATTCATTAAAAAATCCTACAATGTGATTTCCTGGATTCGTTCCCCCCATTCTGTCTCTCATAGTTGAAGTGTACCTAGGATGAAAATTACAGGCCTCTCTCATCTTTTTAAGTGGGAGAACTTGCACAATTGGTGGCTGACTAAATACTTTTTTGCCCCACTGTAATTGCACATTTTTTTCAGTTACAACATTGTTGTTTGTTTAACCCTCTCATGCATTGTGGTCACTACATTAGAGACTGCTAATTTAATGCTGTTTTATTGTATATGCATTAGTGTTGCACGGTGTACCGATACTTGGAAAAAAAAAAAGTTAAAAAAAATCGCAGGCTTTGCGATTTGATAATCGCATCATTTGATAATCGCATCATTTGAAATCGCGATTTCGATTTAAAATCGATTAATCGTTCAGCCCTAGTATAGTTGCACATCAGGCACCACAGTGGATTTTATTATAATATTTGTGTATTGTATTTTATAGTTTTTGCATAATATATCATTTTTTTAATTGGTTTGTTAAACATATATTACTTAAAAATCTGTTTTTTAAAAAATGTCTCATGCATAAAGATGAAAATATCCTTAGTTTGTTGTAATTCGTGCATGGAGTTAATAAATCACACACTGATGGAACATCACTATATTGTAATTATTTATATAGGCTTTTTCTATCAAAAATGTTCAGGGTCGGTCAGGGGGTACTTGGCTGAGAAAATGTTTCAAAGGGGGTACATTACTGAAAAAAGTTTGAGAAGCACTGCTCTATATGACACATTTTATTGTAAGCTAAGAAATACAGCATCAAGTATTGCTTCAGACAGCAGGTTAGGGGGACTGGAGCCATACACAGCGGTGCAGTGATGTGAAGACCAACCCAGAAGTTAGCTTCGCAAGAGTTTTCTCTGATTATTGTAGAAAACGAGATCTGTGGCAAAAAAAGCTTTTATGATACTTGTATGTTTTGTTCATGTCTTCTAGGGCTTCCCCCAAATAGTCGATGAATCACTAGGCAACTAATTAAGTCATCATCGAGGCAATGTTTTATCAGTCGATTAGTTTAAAAAAAATATATATATATAAAATAAAAACTCGCTGCATGTGACGCGTCAGCCAGAAACCCTCAGACTTCATTCAGAGCAGAGCCTGGTCATTAACTGAATTTGGTCGGGCAGGAAATCCAAAGTGTGGATCTACTTTCTGAGCGAGTAAAGGCAAACTACGACGGCAAAAAGTCTCCTCCATATCCACACCATCAGAGCGCAGCTTCCTGAATGCCGGCTTCATAACAAAACACAGAGCTTAATTATCCTCAACGTGTGTTGGAAAACGGCAGCAGGGAGCAGTAGCCTAGCTTTGTATCAACATATATAGACTAGGGATCGACCGATATGGCTTTTTCAAGGCCGATACCGATTATTAGTAATCAAGGAGACCGATAACCGATATACATTTGCAGTAAAATCAGAAAATCTTGGTGTCAAAATGTAGAATAACACAAACTCCAACACAACTCAACACAACTTCTTTGAAATGCATTTAAGCATATATTATGTTTAATGAACTTTTAAACATCTGACAACTGGTTTCCTCTCTGTGCCCTTTTCTTTAGTGCAGTCATCTGCAATGAGTTAGAGAGAGAGACAAGAAGTGGGGCTGCAGGCTGACATGCTTAACTAACAATAATGCTTAATTTATTATATCAAAACAATGGCTGTCTATCTAGCATAAAATCCCAATAAGCTGCTTGCAACTGCAAAACACTAGTGCTAGCTAATGTTTTGCAAACTATTAAAAGTGAGGCTATTACAGTAGACCTAGTTAGTCTAGTTGCTTCACTTCTAATATTTTGCTAAACATTTGCTAGATACATGTTGGCTAGCTAATGAGCTTCACATATCAACCTGAAAAACTGCGAGGCTCCACTCGCAGCCCCCCCCCCCCCCCCCCCCCCCAAACTCTAACTGACTTCCCGCGTCCCTGTGTAACTGGGAAACTGATAGAATTGGATCATAAGATCGTGGTGTTTTTGCAACTTCAGCATAGGGGATAGGGATGTTTATTGAACTTTGGTTTAACACATGTATGGCTCTGCCGCTCAGCGCTGCTGCTTGCTTCAGTCTGTGTCTGCGTTCTTTCGCACCTGCCTGTAATCTGAGAAGGTCCCGCCTCTCTGGCTGGCTCCCGCCCGGAACATCTTCAGTAATAGCCTATCAGATAGCGCTGTGGGCGGGACATTGCTCGTGTACACAGAGTGGTGACTGCAGCCAGAGAAACGGAAGCCAAAGTTTTATCGGCAATTTGATTTAAAAAAAAAAGGCTGATACCGATAATCGGTCAAATGCGGAATATCGGTCGACCCCTAATATAGACCTATAATATATCATCATTCTGACCCCAGAAAACGGTAAAGCTTTCATTTCATGATGAGCGATTTTTGCCGACGCTTATATTTTCAGTGTTTCCGTTTCCTCTGTAGTATTTATTGGGTTGTTATATTCAGATATGAATAATAGAAACTAGAACTAAATGTTCCGTGTGTGTCCTCGCTGCTTGTTCACACACACAATAAGAATCCTTAGCGGAGCTTCTGCTGTTTATACCGCTGCGTCCGTGCGCTGTGACTCTCATGCGCTCTCTACATTTAATTTATATTTCAAAGGTTCATTATTAGTTTTATTTTATATTTGATGTGAAGCACAACGTACCATGCTGTTATAATAACGCTCTTCATCAGCCTTTGAAACTGAAACCATTTTGGGAGAAAAAAAAAGAATTAAAAAAATATATATTTATAATCATAAGGTATCATAAATGTGAGACGATTAGTCGCCTTAATTGACGACTATTGGTCGACTAGAAAAATCTTGGTGGTGTTGGTGTTAGTCATCAGCAGCGAATATTCGGTGCGCGCGTGCACGTTTTTATCATGTGTAACGTTACTGTTTACGGCGGGTTAAAGCCTTCATCATGGCAACTGGACAACAACTAAGCTAAGCTACTACTTACAGCATTCAGGTGACTTTTCATAGTTGTTGTGCCCAGAGTTTTTGTTTTTGCCGGTCAACATGTCCGTTAAAGTTTAAATCTTCCGGACAAAATAAGAAAAGTGCCGGTCAAAGGTCTTCTTTGTTATTTATTGAGCTTTAAAACAAATGTATATGATTTTAAATATTAAACAAACTACATTATTCAAAAGTGTACAGTAATTTATAATAAACGGAGCGCTCTCCCCCTCTCCTGACAGCCCGTCAGTATCGTGCAGCTCGCGGATCAGTAATGAGTGACCCGACAGTAAAACTAACCATATCTCAGGGCTCGACATTATAAATGGCCCGCTGGCCCGAAAGCACTATTTAGACACCCCGGGTCAGCATAACGTACTTTCCACTTGGGGCCACTAAAAATATTGCTTTATAAAAAAAAAATGGTCCTGTGGTATTGGTATTTTGACAAGCCATTTTGTTAAATTGTTTCGTTTATCAACGCTACAACATAGGGTTTCGAGAGGCGGTTGTCGTTGTTGGGTGAAAAGCAAACAGCGGTTTGCTGCGGATCGCAGTACGAGCAGGCTCCCGTGAGCGGGAGCGCGCTCCTTCACTACAGAGTATCCCGCCACCTAACCATTTGCCAAAATGTTTTTAATACCAGCGGTAACCGGCCGAGCGCCGGGCAAAAAACAATCTTCAAATAAAAGAAAGTCACCGGAGGAGTTAAAGGAGAGTGAGGGAGTAGGAGAATAAGAGGGAGAGAACGTTTCAGCCACAAAGACTTGATCGATGGAGTTGGTGCAGTGACGGGTCCTAAAACCCTTTTATAATTTTCGAATCATAAATCTTATCTCGATTGATAATACAATGTGAATGATTGAAATGTTACCCTTAATGTCTACCCCTGTATCTATAACTAGTTTAGGTATGGTAGTTTGAGAGGTAATTAAAATAGCTAAGTGTGATTTTCTAACCTGAGTGTGTGTTTTGTCCGCTCACCGCTGCATGTGATTATGCAGAGCTGCGTGTCGACTCGTCAGCAGCAGCTGATCTCTCTCTCCTGTCAGATTTGACTTCACTCGCATTTATGTCCATATCGATCAGATCTAGCTATTGAAAGCTGAGATTGTATATATTCCCGCATTTTAACAGTGCAATTAAAGTAGTATAAATATAGTATAAGAATGTGGCAATTCGCCTTTATTGATAGCATACATTTAGGAAAAAAGCAAAAAAAAAACGAATATCTGAATAACGAAATTGAAAACCAAATAGTAGGCCAACGACCGAATATTCGGGTACAGCCCTACTGTTCAGTTAGCTTTAACAGGATTATAACTGCTGGTTTTACTCAACTTCAATCAATTTTATTCACACTTCTCAATATACACATTTAGTGGTGGCATGTAACTTAATATATCTACTTAAGTCCAAATGTAAGGTACTTAAATGTTTTCTTTTCATGATACTCTTTACTTTTACTTAACTGCATTTCACAGGGAGATATTGTACTTTTACCTAACTTTTATTATTTGAGTGCTTTATAACTAGTCTTTATAAATTAATCATTAGGTGAATTGACAGAAAGTATATAAGAAACAATTTTGATAGATAAAGTACTTTGAAAACTACATTTTCCTGTTTGTAATCACATACTTTTACTTAGATTTTCCATGCAGCCCAAAATAGGACTTGGCTGTGTTTATCTTTTTATTGCAGTGTGAAAGTGTCCAGAGAAACATTTTCTGCAGGTCCGCAAGATTACAAACAACTAGGAAATACGGAAGGAATCACTTCGTGTTTATTAACACAGGGTAATACTTGGTTAAGTCTTATAGGCATTGAATTAGTAAACTTAATTGGTATTAAAATGTCTTCAAAAGTGTTACAAATTCTCAGTGATTAAATGTGGGATTTTATAAATATGATGCACATATTTTTTTTTAATAATTTACCAAATGCCTCTTGCAAAAATGTCACAGTTGATTTACTGACAATTGTATTCTGAGTGGCTTTAAAATGTCTTTAATCTAATGTGCCTTAATCTCCAGAAACATGGTCACAAAACGAATCACGAAATGTAAACAATATTTTCTATTTACATTTTCTTTGTTAACTTATGATGTGATTTGGTGTCATTATCGAGTACTTAATGGTTTGCTGCCTGTCTGCTGCAGGTGACGGACACGCTGGAGTACATAAAGTCGGACCACCACGTGGACCTGCAGTGTTACTACACCACGGAGCTGAGCGGCCTGAAGTGTGAGTACCCCGACAACATGTCCGGCCACCTGCCGCACAACGGCCTGGAGTCCATCCACATGGCCGAGCTGCGCACCGAGCTCAACAAGCTGCGGCCCGACGCGCTCCTCTTGGAAGGCATGAAGCTCGAACCCGAGTTCGGAGGGGGGGCGTTGTACGAGCTGCAGCCGTCAGAGGTGGGGAAGTCAGCGGGGGAGGCGGCGGGGCAGGGAAGGTTGACCAAAACCCAGAACGCCACCTTGAGAAAAAATCGCAACATGCAGGGGGAGAAGCCCTTCTCCTGCACGCAGTGCGGGAAGAACTTCAGCACGTTGGGCAACCTGAAAACTCACCAGCGCATCCACACCGGGGAGCGGCCTTACACCTGCTCGCAGTGCGGCAAGAGCTTCGGCCAGGCGGGGAACCTGAAGCGCCACCAGCTGATCCACACGGGGCAGAAGCCCTACGTGTGCGCACACTGCCCCAAAGGCTTCACCAAGGCCGACGACCTGCGCTCGCACCAGCGGCTGCACACAGGCGAGCGGCCGTTCATCTGCGTCACCTGCGGGAAGAGCTTCGGCCAGTCGAAGGAGCTGAAGGCACACCAGCTGAGCCACACAGGAGAGCGGCCGTACTGCTGCCAGCACTGCGGCAAGAGCTTCACCAAGGAGTCCAGCTACCGCAACCACGTGCAGATCCACACGGGCGAGAAGCCCTACACCTGCTCGCAGTGCGGCAAGACTTTCAGCAACTCGGGCGTACTAAAAACCCACGAAAAGATCCATTCGGGCGAGCGGCCTTTCGGCTGCACGCAGTGCGGGAAGAGCTTTGGCCGCCTTGGACACCTGAAGGCTCACCAGCAGATCCACACGGGGGAGCGGCCGTACGCCTGCCCCCACTGTGGGAAGACTTTCAGCCAGTCGGGCCACCTCAAAGCTCACGAGCAGATCCACAAGCGGGATCGTGCTGACACGGCCAACGGCGGCAGCATCGGCGGCAGCAGCGGCAGCAGCAGCGGCAGCAGCAGTGGCAGCAGCAGTGGCAGTGGCGGGGGCAGCGACAGCAGCTAAACTCCACACCCTTTAACCTCTCGGAGAAACAAAGTATTATTCCTCTTTTTTTATAAATACTATATATAAAGTTTTTTCCTTATGAATCTTTTCTTACATTTTCATACCTTTTGCATTATATCTGTGGGCAGGGTGCTCTGACTGATTTGCTCTTATGCAAGTGTCTGCGTGTGTGTTCATGTACTGTGTGTTTGTGTGTGGGTGGGGCGGGACTGTAGATAATCTTTAAACTGAAGTCCCACTACTTATTCTGATACAAGCACAAATACTTCAGTGACCAATCTTGAGTACTTAATTTAGTTTTTTACTGAAAGAGACCAGCAGCTGAACCAGGACGCTGTTTACTCATCCTCAATACTATCATTATTAGTAGTAGTATTATTAATATTAGTATTATATTTCACCAGCGCTCAGGTGTTTCCTTACGCAGTACTTCACAGTGAGTACTTGTACATGATAATGTGTAACAGAATACAGAAATGTTTTGTACTTTTATAGCCTCATTTAAAATGTTTCTTATCTGGATTAAATCCAGAGGAATTTTACTTCACTACTGTTTGCACACAAACGATGATGGAGAGAGGTGATGTTACATTTAAAAAAAAATAATAACTCATTAAAGTGGTACATATATATGAAAGAATACTTTATTACGAGAAATAAATCAACAGACTTAAGTGAAAAAACCTGAGAAATTCTCTGAGATTAAAGTGGTAGTTTTTTGTTTCAAAGACTCTCGTAATTAAAGGAGAAAAAATCACAAAATTACATTTACATTGACTATTCAAATCTCAGAAAATTACAAGTTTTTTAGCTCGTAAATGTACGAATGTTATTCGCCAGCTGGTACAAATGAACATTTGCAGATTTAAAAAAAAAAATGAAATGTTAATTTACGTTAACCTAGAAAGGAAAATAAATGGGAACTACATTTGTATTTTTTATTAATCTTTAAATAATGAAGGCAATTCAACTAACAGGGTAGTAAAACACATCAAATTATCACATTTTATTTTTCTTTATTTACAAAATTAAAGTAGATAGTTATGAAAGTAAATAGGGAACTAAACTCAAATCATATTAAATAAAATAAAAGTAGGGAGCACGATTTTTATTGGACCCAATATCAAAGTCAACTTTATTGTCAATCTTTCAGTTTGTGTGTACAGACAGAGAGATCGAAATACCGTTTCCCAAAATCCCGAATGCAATATAAGGATGTCTATACTATGAATTATAATCCAAATAAAGCATTATTACTATAGGAAATCAAATATATTTAATTCAAACCGATAGAAGAAGCACGCGTACAGTGTGCAACATCTTTTTGATTTTATTGTATTTAAAAAAACGTGCTCATTTGACTTTATTTGAATATTTCATCAAGTTATCAACTTCTTTTTTTTAAAGTTACTATTGGCTGAAAAACATCCATAGCGTGCATCCCTACTAAAATAAATGATGTATTGAAAATGAAACATTCAACCAAAATATAAAAACCTTTTTTTGCAAGTTTTACACTTTTTTTAAATGAATTATTAGTCGAGTTGGCAGCTTAGTGAATCCGGAAATGTTGAGTACTCAACGTTTTATGTTAGAAATATATAGTACGGGACCCACAGCCGGATGCTAACTTGCATATGTTGTAAAATGCATTATAACCTGTTGGCAATAGTTAGCACAATTTTGGAGTGGTTTTAAATGTTATTTAGGATACCAAATCCATTTTCTGATATTTTCAGGATCAGAAATTGCAGTTGTAACCAGAAAGTGGCCATATTTGTACTCTCAGTGGGCTGATTATGAATACCATGAGTAGTGTTGCGGACATTGGATATAGAGTACAATATGAACGTTATTATCTCTACTGTGGAACATTCTTTTTCACATAAATAGCCAATCTGTCCAATCCGAATGATTCAGAGTCCCCTTAATCTTAAAGATCGACCCATAATTTATAAAAATCAGTCCACTGAGAGTTCAAGTATTGGCATTTTCTGGTTAAAACTGCCATATTGATCCTGAAAATGTCAGAAATTGGCTCTGCATCTTCAAGTAACCACAAAAACCAGTCTCAAATTGGCAAAGCAATTTTTAAACTATTGTCCCAGGTTATAATGGTAATTAACGCACTTATGCCGATTGTACAAATTGCCCAACATATGAAAGTTAGCATCTGACAGTTTCTATGTGCTGGAGACCCATGCTATACATTTCTAACATAAAACTATATGAGCTGGCAAATAGACTATATAAATACTTTAACCACAAAAAACGAAATATTGGCTTTTTCTTTTTTGTTGCTTTTTCTAATTTCCTCTGCTGGTTTTACCTCCGACAGCACCAGTGTCCATGATTACAAAGTCAACATTTAAGATGATAAGTTAAGATGCTTTCAGGAAAAATCCCTGTAGAAACATGCAGACTATAAATCATTTTGTATTTTTGTTAAGCAGGGTCCTGGTTCAGTTAAAGTACATTTCAATCTTTTGTCAAGTGTGTACAAGTACTTCCTGTTTGAGTACTTCCTGCCAGTTTACTCGTGTTTCCTTCCTGCGTTGGGAGTTTACTGTATTGTTAAAAACCTGATGATATAATTTAGTTATTTTTTATTGACTAGTATTGATCAGGAGGCACCGCAGTGACGATAATCTGCTGATACGACATTCCTCTTATTGGTTTTTGTAGCAGGATTAAAAATCATTCCAGTTTTTAGCATCGTCGGGCTCCACAAGGACCAAAAAAAACCTGACGGCAGCACAAAGAGCCCGACTCACCGATCGCTCACTGTGGACACATCTTTATTACCGCATTCCTAATAAAATGTAAGAAAAAGAAAGAAAGAGCGTCTTGTACTGGAAAAAGATTATTAAAGAAACTAATGACAAGCCAGCTGTGTTTTTGCTTTATTTCATTTTCTTTAGACTTAACTTGGCACTCGTATTTTTCAAGGTATAACACCATATGTTATTACAACACATTTCTTGTCATGACTACCTACGAGTAAAACTTATGTATGAAGTAATTGTGCATGAATTGTTCAATACATCTTGACCGCCAGGGGGCAGTGGAAGTTAATGTTGAAATAACCAAATTTCTACTGTTAAATTATTCTTATTATCTTCATTTAAAAAAATTAACTAATAGTATTTTATTTCTCTGACTATTTAAAAAAAAAATATTATTAGCAGTAGAACTGTATTTGTATTACATTCTAATGTCAATCAATCTAACTGTTTTACGTAGCTTTGAAGTCATTTTCAAATCTTAGTTTTCTCCAAGAAATATATTATTATTATACTTATTTTATATATATTTATGTTTATAATTTGTCCATTTTAATCTCTTAATTCATTAATTAGGGCCTTAGGCTCTGTTTGACTTTACAGTTAAATGTCTTCCTTTTTTTTCAAATGTTTAAAAATCTAAATGATGTATTTAATATAAATGCAAAATATGACAGCATCCTGTTTAATGTTATCTTTAACATGACGTAACATTTCCTGACGTTAAATACTCAACGGTTTGGGAAGGCATGGAAAAAGCTTTCTCATGTTCTCTATGCCACAGCTCTATATATAGACATTTTTATTGATTGGGATAAACCCCTTGAGATGCACCATCATGTTTTCAAGGGGGTCCCGACAATAGCAACAACTTACAGACATACATAAACAAAAAGACAAAATGCAAAACATGACACACAAGACAAACCACATACAGTCTGTTAAAGAGCCTGTGACAGCCTCCCAACAACTGTTGTGCAATGAAATATTGGGCTACTAGTAATCTCGAACCGTCAGTTTAAAAAAGAAGGTGCGATACCGTTCCGATAAATATCAATAATTTCGAACATCGCGGGGAAATTCCTTCGACTCATTTTGAAGTTTTGGGGGAAGCCGGAAGTGACGTCAATGCGGGAACGCTTCACTGTGCGGCGAGAGAGCCAAACACTAGTGCTGGGGGGAAACGATTATTTTGAAAACCGATTAATCGGGCGATTATTTGATCGATTAGTCGACTAATCTAACGATTATTTTTCTGTTGTTCAATTCATAAAAAACGTAATGTAAAAAAATTTTTTTTCACGATACTGTGTCTCAGGGGATCTTAATATTTAAGAACCTATTAATGTGTTATACCAGATTAACGGAAATAATCTCAGCTAATTGACGATACAAACCATGTTTACCAAAACAAAACACAAGTCTCATAAGAAGCATCTAAATGACCCCTGAGCGAAAAATGCTAACGGACATTGGCACAGAACTCAAGATAAAAGTACCCTTATTACTTATCGTAGCTGCACATACAATATATCCGATTAAAGCTGAGACTCCACAGATTATGTAGGTATATAGTATCATCACTGAGTGATCCGGACTCGCGACAGGGGAAGCAAATACAGTCATCACAACACGTACCTTCACAGAGCTTCTAGGGAGATCGTCTCACCACCGTAATCTGATCAAAAGACGTGTTCAATGGCCATAAAATGAGAAAAAACGCGGCTGAATCGGTTAATCCATAGGTTCTTAACGTCTATGTATAAAAAAATGATTGAATTTATGATCCATAATTCCATTTTATGTAAAAAAATCGGAGAGCAAATGCTAGCTGCTAATGGTAGCCACCACAGCTAGCTGCTGCTTCTGCTAGGCTATGCAGCAGTCTCAGTGAGATATAAATATATAAATATCTTTGCGTTTTGGACTAACTTTAAAATATTCCCATGCTTTTGAAGACCTAGGGCGAGATGTTTTCGTTTGGGGGCTTCGTGCGCAATCCTGTGAGGAGGAGGTGGTAGCCGTTTCAGTCTCCATTGTGTTTGAAGTGCGATTGCGAACTGCTTGTTGCTTTGGGTGACCCACGTGTGTGTAGCGACGCGTCGACGCGGAAATATGTCGTCGACGATATTTTGAAGTCGACATCGTCGACGCGTCGCTACAGCACTACCAAACACGGACAAAGTGTGTTGTCATGCGTAGAAATTGTGAATTACTGAGTTTAGGCTCGTTAATAACGTTTTAATGAAGTTGACTACAGTATATTCATATTTGTCAGTGCTTTCATGTCAATTCGGCAAACATAAACATACATGATCGTGGTGAAGATGATGATTACATTAGGATTAAAAATCGGTAGTGAGAGCTGCTGAATTTCCTCCCGTCGGATGTGATATAAAAACAAATCGATTATTTTTGTAGTTGTAAACTCAAGTGGATGAAACTACATGTATTAGTGCTTTCATGTCAATTCGGCGAACATATGATACATTAAATGATCGTGAGGATGATTTAAAAATCGTTTGTTTGAGCCGGTCTGCATTTCCTGATGAGAAAACAAACCGATGCTTTTTGTAGTTGTAGTACACCAACATGGATTAAACGTGTGTTTTTTTTACCACAATGTTGGGGAAATTAATGGATAAAATGCACGGATTATTATTATTATTCCCACTCCGATCGGGACACTAGGTCCACCGTTTCCCCGCAGCGAGGCTCCCCCCGTTGACAATTTACTAGCAGTACCGAAGTGGGCCGGTCGAGAGTCCCGGGATGATTTTTAGTCCCAGTCCACCACTGGCTACATGACCGTATGATCGCCCATATTGACGCACCTAATTCCTAAACTTCTAACAGATACAACATAAAGCGATCCTTCAGCCTCATATGAGCTCTCAGACACGTTCAAAATTAAACTGTCATCGCTGTCTGAGCTTGCTGCTGTGTGCGCCATCGTGCATTTACATTCAGATGCTGTGATCCTGAACGGTGCAGCTGGAGCGCTGTGCCCGCAATGACGTCACATAATTTGGCGGGACTTGAAGAACCCCGAGAAGATCCAGAAAATGGTCAACATTGAAGGACAAATTAATGGTTATCAAAGTACAAATATCCAAAATCAGTTCAGTAACGGTTTTCAAGGGGACAATATTTACTCAAATTGATGGGTTTGGATGATGGGGGAAACTCGTGTCACAGGCTCTTTAAGTAAAATTCAAGCAATTCATACAATCATTACAATTTGAGACAGTCAAGCAAATCAGTTTCATCAATATCAGTTTCATCTATGGAGCAGCAGAGGACAGACTCCAGTTTATTCTCCCTGAGGAGGTTGCAGTGTGCAAGGAGGAGTGCACCCCAAAAGGGCAGTACCCCTGTGATGAGACTGTTTTTGAACTGTGCGTTCTCCTAATGGGTGTAAATCGTTGGAGCTCTCCTGTGGATGCATATAGTGCAGTGGAACTGTATTCACTCTTAAGAAATGAAATACTTGAAACTATTTTAATAGCCCATCATAATGGGTACTTTGTTTCTGCATTGCCCCGGAAAAGACACTTCAAATTTGCAGAAACACTGTCACCTATTATTGTAACCTAACTTTGTTAACATTACAGACCTTTTGGAAAGTCTATGTTAAGGAAGGTGCAGAGATAATAAGAAATACATCATATTTAAATTCATAAAATGATGGAGCAATGAAAAACAAAAGCATTATGCACCTAATTGGAGCAGTGATATTTCTTTATTGCAGAGCAAGTGATACATTGTATAATATGTGTCCTGTGCTGAAAATAACAAAGACATTATTGTATATGTAGTATCAAGAAGATCTCATTAATGTTTTACTCATCAAATGTATTCAAATAAGAAAAAAATTACCTTGTGAGTGTTGAACAATATTTTCCTCTGAATGAGTAAGTACAAGTACATTAAGTACAATTACTTCAAACCTAAAGAGCCTTGAAAACCTTTGAAATCATCATACTTTCATTAAGAAATGACCTAAACAAAATATGACATGTACAATTCGTTTTTAGTATGCACATGTATATACAAGGACTAACGGTCATTCTTCCTGTAAACAAGAGACTATTAAACAGTGTCTCAGAACCCTCTTCTGTAATCAACAAGAATTTGTGTGAATGTTATTTTTCAGCATGTTTTAAAGAATGTATCTGTTTGCTTGTGCAAATAATTGTCACACTTAAGCTTAAAATGAGAATGTCTGGCCAACAGCTTTCAATATCAATATTCCTACCTACACAATGTCCATAATCCAGATGTTGCTCTCTAGAATAGAATTGAACTCACTGCGGAAGTCAGGAAGACTATCATAGTTGTCAGACAGTTGCAATATCATCCCACATGTACGTCCAATTGGCCTTCTTGTGAAACTGCTTTGAGCTATGAACTCCACCTCGATTTGACCAGATGTTAACAAATTAGAGCCAGTGCAGAACCTCAAAAATCTTCCAAGCTTTTCCTCATCAAGTTCCCTGATGTACCTCTTCAGGTGAAGTGTGACCTCGGCTTCCTTTGATTTCATCTCTGTAGGAAAGTGTAATACACTTAACACCTTCTTTGGTGTTAGTTTGAGGTCACTGTACATTTTGGTGAGTTCCCAAGAGTTCAATGTGATCTCCCTCCAGCAGCCGATGACAAACATTGGTTTTTGTACCTTTTCTTTGTGAGATATTTCATCCAAGATTTCTGGGAGACTAGCAGCAGTGACCCTCTTCCTACATTCATAGCTCTTAAGCACGTCAAGAAGTTCATCAGCATCAACAGAAGAAAAATCTGCCAAAGCATCCCTGAGGAGATCCTGCTCCTGGCGGCTTACAAATTCAAGGAATCTTGTCTGCAGGTTACTGTGCGCTGCCCCAAACAGCATTTCCTCTAGAAAAGGTGGAGCTAGCTTGATTGACATGTACTGACAATCTTGAAATCCTTTCATAAAAATTCTCCCAATAGCTTTCCATGTAGCAGTAGAGAAATCATGCCTGAGGAAAGGCACTTTTACAGTTGTTCCAAGGGTGCATCGTTCATAAAACTCTTCCCAGAAGCTACTGTAGACATCTGACAACTCCAGACCCACTACCCTTTTCTACTGAGTTAATAATAATAATAATAATACATTATATTTATATAGCGCTTTTCTCAAACTCAAAGACGCTTTACAGTCGGGGGGAGGGTAGACAAACAAGGACAGGCAAAAACAAACTAAAATAATAAAACAAATAAAATAAGATAAACAGAAAGGGCAGTCATGAGGAAGTTGATTGAGGGGGGGGGCGGGCTTATGGATATACAGAGTTGAAGAGATGAGTCTTGAGGCGGGACTGGAACAGGGTGAGGGAATCAGACTCACAGAGATCTTGGGGGAGGGAGTTCCAGAGCTTCGGGGCTGCCACAGAGAAGGCTCTGTCCCCAAAGCTCCAGAGTTTGGCCTTGGGGGTGGAAAGCAAACAGGCTGAGGTGGATCTGAGGGACCGGGGTGGTTGATAGAGGATGAGGAGGTCAGTGAGGTAGGGGGGGGCCAGATGGTTAAGGGCTTTGTAAGTGAGGACCAGGAGTTTGTAGTGGATGTTGTCAGGAAGTAGACGTTTCACTTTCAATGTTTTGTACATAATGTCAGGGTCAGAAAATGCTGCTGTCACTTCATTGAAGCTGTTTGAATGGTGTAAAACCAAAGTATTGTCTGGCGAAATGTGAAGAGGGCTTTGGGGGAGCTCATCAGGTTGATATATCAGTGTGTCACTAAGACTGTCATCACCCCCTGTTTGCGCTGGACCAAAAGTGATTTCAGGGTCAGAGGTATCTGCTTCTAAAATAGTATAGTTGGTTTCTGCAGACAAAGTGATAGGATCACTGTTAATGTTGGCAAATGGACTTGCAGGGTTCTCTCTGTTTACTGAGGACTCTGTGAAGCTTTCTTCTGTGACGCTTTCTTCAGAAATAATGAACACCTCTGGAAGGTAGTCATGAGATTCATCTGTCATCAACTGATTATTTGTCTCTATTGTGGCAGTAAATCAGGCTCGGACACAAAACTATCACAGTCAGTCATCATGAGCCTCTTCATGCAGCACTGATTTTGGTTGTGTTGCTATGTAGAAGCGTACAAGTGGGAGTTTGACAGTGTCATATATCATTTCGATAGAAACATCATCTGGGAAAGGATTTAGCTTGAAGTCCCAAACGTCAAATTGAAATCAGATTTGTGATCTTTGCTTGATTTACCCTCTGGGAAGAACAGAGCCTTTCCTTCTTTTAATAATTTTGTTAAAACCTCCATGAACGTTAATATCAATCAATCAATGTTTATTTATATAGCCCAATATCACAAATGTTACATTTGTCTCAGTGGACTTCACAGTTTGTACAGAATAGCAGTATGACAATACGACACCCTCTGTCCTTAGACCCTCACATCGTAAAAGGAAAAACTTCCAGAGAAAACCCCACAGTTTAAAGGGGAACATGGGAGAAACCTCAGGGAGAGCAACAGAGGAGGGATCCCTCTCCCAGGACAGACAGACGTGCAATAGATGCCGTGTGTAAATCGAAGAGATAATACATTTTACAGCGTAGGTAGACCGAATGTTTGGAAATGCATGTGTCTGTAATAAGAAGATGAATCCACGAGGATATCCATCCAGGACTTATGATCCAGGACCACAGCAACAGGCAGCCACGACTCAAGATCCAGGGCTTGCGATCCAGGACTCAGGACCACAGCAACAGGATTAGCCACAACTCAGGATCCCGCCGTAGATAGACACCAAAAAGAAAATTTGGGGAAGCTGGTTTATTCGGAACATGAGAGTACACAGGTACAGACAGAGAGAAGGAAGAAGTAAGGTGTCCCCCGACAAACTAAGCCTATAGCAGCAAAACTAGGGACATCACACGGAGGTTTCTCCCTGAAGACTCTGCAGCTCTCTGGACACCACGCTGTCTCAATCCATCCATCACACAGAGGTTTCTCCCTGAAGTCTGCAGCTCTCTGGACACCACGCTGTCTCAATCCGTCCACACTGAATATGAGAGGGGAAAAATGAAAATAATAAATGCTTTAGACAATAAGAAATATAAAAGTGAACCGTTCAGTTGCTCAGTTTTTTTAGATTGTCAATACTATTACTGTATAACTAATATCTCAGGTTAAGAGGCACCTTCAAATAAAGATTGGTCTTTAAATACATTGTGTCTTTGAATTGTTTGTCTAAAGTCAAGGATCTAGAACTGGTACTTGTAATGGTACAGTCTGGTTATTATGCTGGCTTCGTTCTAAATAGAAAATAGCATTGATAATTTACAAAGGCTTTAAAAAAACAGCAGGAGCCCTAGACAATTATAAAACTTGTCATTATTTCAGTACAGTTCAATTGGTTTTATTTTCATAAACGGTTATCAACCGTTAGTGCCAAAGCAGTAGGCTAATATTAATTACTGCTGAAAAGACTGCAACCACTACTTGTTTAGCTAGCCTAAACTCAACAAAGCTAGCGTTAGCTGGCTAACTGATGTTATTTTGCCGCTAAACTGCACGATATAAAACGGTGGTCTTCATAGCGGATTTAATCCTCAATCACAATAATAATATTCAAAGTAATACTGGGGAAGTAATGGGTAAAACTTACCATTGATTGACGCGCCATGTCAGCGGACTGGTATCGACACGAACCGTTAGCCCCGCAGTCATCCGGTTCGACCTGACTGTGGCTGTGACTGTGTGTGACTTACCCGAGCCTCGTCGTTCTGATAGCTCCGCCCCTTCGCTCCAACCTCCCCCCACACCTACAGGTGAAAATTACTTTTGCGACACATTCATCGCAAGAAGTGTAGCACAAGTCAAGGCCGCAGATTAGTCGATTTATACTGCCACAGAGCAGATTCGTGAAGTTGTAATGACTGATTTGAGAGGTTGTAATAACCAAGTTGCCGTTGTAATGGAAAATCTATTTAAAAGATATATATTTTTCTGCAAGTAAACATTTCATCACTAAGTAAAAAAAAAATTCTACAAGCTACACAACTTTTTTTTCCTTATGTCTAGTGTTAATTTCGTTGACTAAAACTATGACGAAATATGTTCGTCAACGACCTTTTTTTCCATGACGAAAACGAGACGATGACGAGACGGCACCGACGGCAGTAAACAATAACTAACGAAATCATCATGCAATATCGCGACGAAAAGTGACAAGATGAAAATGTAGTTTACTAAATAAAAACTATGCCAAAATCTCTCTTTACTTTCGTTGACGAAAAATGAGGAGACGAAATATTATCAAAGATAACGTTACATCTCTGATAGTCAGTTTTTCTCCCAGCAGTTCCATTTCCGGTGCTGCGGCAGGGCAGCAGCTGTGTGTCTGTGCTGCGCGCGGCGGTACATTTGAATTACACCGGGCACTGTGAACTGTCAGGAAGACTCGGGTCTAACTCATGGTCTAACCTTATTTAACAGAAAATAAAATGGCAACAACAGGGCTTGGGAGTACTGGTCGAACTCGCGTTAACTGAATACCCCCCCGTCAGCGCGAGTGAGTGATAAATTGTGTACTCGACGGATAATAATGGATTATGACGGAAATGTTACAATCCTGTCCGTCAAAATGACTGACAACGAAAAAGTCTAAAGCCACCACTGCTTGGGAGAAAGAAACAATGTGATATTTGGGCCCATTTTCGCTACAATGAGGCGGAGAAAAAAAGCGAATGCATTGTTTCATCAGAAGGGAAGCAATGTGGCCATAACACAGGTAAAAACACCACAATCCTGACCAGATACTCTCTGCAAAGCTGCATTCTTAATCATTCAACCTGTGTTTTTCATCAAATAAGGACAAGATATAACCTTATTGTGAAATACGTTTGACTAAAATGACAAATTATTGGTTTTGGCTAGACCAGTTTGACTGAAATGTTCTATATAATCTGATGACTAAAAAAGACTCAACAGTTTTCATTGACAAAAAGTAGACTAAAATAATTAGTTTTCTTTGACTAAAATAAGACTAAAATGCTCAGACTTTTAGTCGACTAAAACTTGACTAAATAAAAACAGGATGAAGGTGACTAAATATGACTAAAACTAAAAAGGAAATTTAACACAGGACTAAGACTAAAACTAAATAAAAAAATAGCTGACGAAATTAACACTACTTATGTGACTTCGAATTTGGTTCACAGATACATGGATATTTTATACAAGAGTAAATGTATGCACACAAGCTCAGATTTTTTTTCTGCAAGTGCTCACATCAGGTTTTCCAGGGGTACTCAAACTTTTTTGTTAAAGGTCCACTTGTGAATTTTATACAAGGTCAATGGTCCGGATCAATGCCAGCAAAGTCGTCCCCCCCCCCCCATAGTTGCGGAGCGCTATGCATGGGGCCCCCTTGAGGTGGTTTCCCGACTAGTCGTTGCAGTAAATTAAAGGGTGTTTCATGTTGTCGTTGCTGTGGACCTTCTTAATCTTTTTTAATGTTTTTATTTATTTATTTTTTGAAATTGTTACGTTTATTCTGGTTTGTTTTGTGTTTGTATCTTTTATTTAAAATTAATTAATTAATTTAATGTTTTGTGAGCTGAGCTGTGTGATTTTATATTTTATGTATCTCTCTGTACAGCACTTTGGTCTGGAAGTTTTAAAGTGCTATATAAATAAAGTTGGATTGGATTGGATTAATCTACCTTATTTGGGGGCCCCCTTCTGCAAGCACTTGCCTGTCGGTAAACGGCGCCCCTGTATACACACACACACACACATTCAATACATACATACATACATACAGTATGATGGCTTGAACTAGTGGGAGAAATGTCACTGTTTGTCTGTAGCCAATGCCTTGAACCTCGGCAAAAATGGCATTAGAAGCATTAGAAAGTCAAGGTAAACTTGCGGTTAACTGCAATGCGTGTCACGCTCGCGCACACAAGTAAATATGCACGTTAATTCTCACAACGCGTCAGACACAAGAAAATATATATTGAAGGGGACCTATCATGCCAAATGCACTTTGTGATGTCTTTTATACATAAATATGTGTCCCCGGTGCGTCGGGGAACTCACGCAGCATCAGAAAATAAAACCCTCTCTCTTTTCCTTCGTACCCAAATCTTTTTAAAACAGGGGTACAACGAGCGGATACAGATTTGCTGCCGATCTAACGTCAAATCGGCAGCGGACCCACAGAAAATTGCTATCAGAAACAATGCCTAACGTGTTTTGGACGTAATCTCGTCTTTGTTTACATTAGCAAGCCTCGCTAACACTCAGAGCTAACCTGTACTGTAAGCACATGTGTTTAAAAAGCAGGAAATAAAAAAAGGAACTCACCTTGTGATAAACCCGCAAGAGAAAAAGCATTTGAGCTCCATACTGTTTCATAGATAATCTTTGATGTGGTTTAGAACAGGATGGCGTTTTATCACAGCAGAATTTAACTTTATCTCCGGTAGAATTCTGATCAGGCATTAGCTCCCTCTCCTCTTTTTTTTATTTGTATTAAAGTTAAGGACCCAAAATCCGCGTTTCTCTAACAGGGCTGCAAAAAAGGGGTATGAGCTACATGGCTACAATGGGTGAACTGTTTGGTATTTTAAGCAAAAAACTTCACAGACATGTTTTGTATAGGTATGGCCCTACAATATATTTTTCCAATATAGCATAATAGGTCCACTTTAATTTACATAAGAATCAGAAACATTTTCTTTTTATGTTTTAAAAAAAAATTTTTTATAATGGGGCACAGGGTTCGGTCCGGATTGATTTGAAGTTCGGTCCGGAGTTTGAGAAGCCCTGGTGTATAGTATATCAACAAAACATGATGCTGCTATACTTCCAGTCAACCTACAGTAAACCAGACATACACAGATCATTTGGAAACTAATGCCAGTTTATCTTAGACCAGTATACCTCACCTAATGCATACCTGTTATTTTGCAGGCCTCTGTTGACCCTTTTGAGTAGAGGCCCTGTAGCTCAGGGTACCTACTGCCAACACTGAAAACATGATACAGCAATTCAGTTTGTTGATAGAAGTTTGCATTCTGCTTTCCTAACAGGCATCTTTAATATGATAACATGAAACAGGGGGTTACGTATTGTAACCCTAGTTATATAAGCACAGACGGAGCACTCTACTGGACTCTATGGGTACTACTCTCTACCATGCTATGCGAGCATTCACCTACTGAGTTGCATAAACGTAGCCGGCCAATCGGGGTGGGCCTACCTGAATGCGCGCGCAGGCCCACAGTATATAAGGCGGCTACGCCTCCCGACTGTCATCCTACACCCTCTTCAGCGGGCGGCATAGGAAAGACAGGGCCCCCAGGTAAAGGGCTCTGCCTGTGCTTATAACCCCCGTTATATATCACACAGGCTCCGCCCTCTACTGGACTCTATGGTACAGTGGGTGGAGCCCCGATGTATAAACGCCCTGTCGTCCAACAACATCGACCCATCACACTGCCCCTGACCGGCCTTTGGTTAACAGCCACCGCACCCCAACTTCCTCTCATCCGGTTGTGACCGTGGAGAAGTCGGGGCCGCAGCTTGGATAGAGCACACTATCACACTTGTGCATCGTTTTACTTAACTAGGTTTGTGTTAATCCACCGGAAATAATGATCATTCTCATCTACTGATACCTGGCATTGAGGCCATATGTTGCTGTTTATGGTGCTGAATTTGTAGTGTGTGTGTGCGATCACAGAGCCTGCAGAGGCTATAAATGACATTGATTTGTTGTTTAAATAGGGGGCCTACAAAGCCCCAGGGCCTGATGGCAGGTTAAGGCGGGCTTGGTCTCAGGGGATCTTAATATTTAAGAACCTATTAATGTGGTATACCAGATTAACGGGAATAATCTCAGCTAACTGACGATCTAAATGACCCCTGAGCGAAAAATGCTAAAGCATTTTGGCACAGAACTCAAGATAAAAGATACCCTTATTACTTATCGTAGCTGCACATACAAGATATCCGATTAAAGCTGAGGTTCCACAGATTATATAGGTATATATATCATCACTGAGTGATCCGAACTATTGACAGGGGAAGCAAACACAGACATCACAACACGTACCTTTACGGAGCTTTTACGGGAGATCGTCTCACCGTAGCTGTCAATCTGATCAAAAGACTGGTTCAATGGCATTAAAACGAGAAAAAACGCGGCTGAATCGGTTAATCCAATATAATAATTTTTTTATTTATAATCCATAATTCCATTTTTATGTAAAAATCGGAGAGTAAAAGTTAGCTGCTAATGGTAGCCACCAGAGTTATCGCAGCTTCCGGTATTGGCTATGCGGCAGTCTCACACACACACATTCAACCTGGTCTCACCAGAATGCGTGACTCCACCACGACTCCTTAACACTGCATTGCGTGGTGGAGTCACGAACTTTGCTATATTTACGTGTCTGCATCACGCAAACAACGCCAATGTAAAGTGAATGAGGCTGCTTTGTCGTGGTGCACACACACATTTCTACAATGTCCAGCAGTGAGCTTTTATTCTATAAAACGTTTTTAAAATCTACTTTATAGCTCACGGGAGGCTTCTTTTATTTTATTTGTATTCATAATAATTTGTATTTTTCGTCAGAATGTATTATTATTATTAGTTACGAATTTTTGTTCTCAAAAAACAGTGCATTGTGTAATACAACTGTGATTTTTATTAAATTAGTTGGATGGTTCCCTTTAGTTAACGTTTTTTAAAAGAAAATGATATTCCGATTTGATCATGTCCCCTTTATTGTATTACGGAGAGCAATGTGAGCGTCCATTCCCATTGGATAACGCAGGATTTTACACCCGGAAGTAAGTATTCTCTTTACTGTCGATTGATTTTACAGTGATATCTGCACTACTCATCAACTCAAAAACACCAGATTATCCTTGTTAATTACACAACATTGATTGGTTTAAAGTGTACAATGCTTTTGTAATTTCCCCCTTCGATTCTGAGAAACAAATATTTGTTCTGTTTAGGATGGCCGAAGACACTACACTACCCAGAATCCTCAGCTATTGTTCCGCTTTGCCTCACGCTCTGTGATTGGTTGACCTCCAACTGCATTCCATATGAAATAAACGTTTCGTAAAAGATAAAATCATACTTTATTCAGCAGTGCTTGCTTTGCTCTTTGAAAGTCATCACATGAATGCATTGTAATAAATGGTTTGGCTGCATTAAATATTACACATCTGTCGTAGTTCTTTATTTATCTACAGAGCTCTGGCCTCAGAATAGACCGAAAACTATTATTTTACCGTTCTGTTTTAATTTCACAATAAAGTTAGTAGTAATATTTTGTTTTGATATTATTGTTTTTTATTAACTACTAGACCACTGGGTCATGTTAAGACCTTCTTTTCTGTGTTGCTGTGGGTTTTTTCCATCGCTTTTGTGTTACAAATATCAAAACAATAACAGAATATATCCGTCGTAAACTAAACCAGAAACAGCAGTATATTTTATTTTGTTAACACTGTAAACTCGACAGCTTTTTAACCCGCACCTCCTACTGGTTAAAGCACGTTATTACACGTTTAGAGTAATTGCAATGCAGGTAGATTGTGTTGCTTTTTAATGACTGTTTTAAAATGCCTTTTTCTTAATGTCTTTCATTTTTGTAAAGCACTTTTGAATGTGTTATATTTGATGAAAACATTTAAATATTAAGAGTACATACAAAATAGTGGGAAAGTAGAAGGTCAATGATATAAATATAGAATAGAAAATATCAAGAATATACTGTAAGTCAGTGATGTGTGGTGAGGTTCATGGCTGGTGAGGCACTGACTCTTTCAGTCAGATTTACAAATATTATATTTTGACCTTAATCGAAATATTCGGTTATTTTCAAAAGCTTTTTTAGTCTGATGCTTCGATTAATTTTAAAGAGACCGTTCAACAAAAGGATACCCAAAATCTAAATATTGGATTGTTCTTTCTTAGTAAGATCCCATTTTAATTACAATTGGGGTCTTACCTTGACTTGAAGATGAAGTCCATGCTATCCTTCTGGACAACAATCTCTATTACTTTTTTGTAAAAGTCCTCCTCATCTTCCTCTAGTTTCAAAAGTCTAGTTTGTTGTTTGCGTCTACCGTCTCTGCGTAGAATAACAGGAGCAACAAGAACATGTGGGCTCACGTGGGCCCCCTTCAGTGCGGCAGAGGTTATGGCTGCCTCCCCTGGTGCTTTTTTCATTGCCGTTGTATGATGAGACCAGCGAGCCTAAATATCATATATACGTGAAATAAGTTATTTAGAGACTATGGATGGCGAGGATAAATGTAATAAAGGGATCTACAAACATTACATTGGTGACATACAGTGAGATGGTGCAGGCATGCGCTTAGGGCCCGCTTTCCAGCCAGTTTCTGTGGGGTGACGCATTCTGAGGTGAGGCAGAGCTCATCTGTGCCTCACCTCACCCCACAGTAACTGGCTTGAGCGCGCTCACAAAAGAAGTGCCCGCGTTAAATTAGTGCCCGCGCTCCAGCCAGTTACGAGAGGCAGAGCTCGTCCCTGCCTCTCTTCTCATCGCGCCCCGTAGTTGTAGCGGAGCTCGGCAAATATGCTGATTTTGACTGTAAAAAGCAATTGGAATCATACATAAATCATATTTACAACACAGATCAGTGGAGACATTTTATTATTATTACTATTTAGTTTTCCTTTAGTTGTTTTTCCGTTACATTGGAGTATGACAGATGAGGCTCTGCCTCCCCTGACTGCACGTCGCTGCGTAAGTGATCTCTACAATAAAACAGTTTAGTGCCTGATAGGAGGATGTGCAAAACAGACAAACTAATAAGGCTTTATTTAAACATTAAAGAATACTTTAGGTTAAGGTCTTCTTTTAAATAACAAAGCTTTGGGGGTATCTATCTACAGATAAATATTAAGCCTGACAAAGTACTTAACATCTAATATATTGCATGGTTTGTTTTGGAATTTGACAATCAACTTTCCTGCAATGTTAACTATGTTGAAGCACTTATTTTAACTGATATTATACATATTAATTATACTCTTATAAGATGTATGTAGATAGAATAAGAAATGTGCAGAATATGTTTAATGGTGGACATATCGATAGATGTCTTGTAATGCACTGTTGAGGAACCTGTGACCCAAGTTTTTCATTATTTGCATAACTACACCGTAGTTGTGTATATGATGTGTCAATAAACCTTAGAACATCTTGAAATCTTGAAAGGGATGTGCAAAATAGCCATTATACAGTCTTTAATTAACTATTAGTAGAGAATAACGAGTAATGAATACTTTATTACTCGTTTCCATTCATGTCAATTGCAGATAAATGTTTAGTCTTCTCAAGCACCAACTATCAAATATCTCTCCTGATTGTTGGCACTTGACAATTACCTTCCCTGAATTTTACTCAGGTGTAACTAAAGTCTGATTTAAGGGTTGTTTATATTTCACATCATTAATCAGAATCTGCAAAGTAACTAAAATAAATGTAGTGGAGTAAAAATACCAGGTTAACCTTAAAGAAAGCCCTCAGGATTATAAAAGACCCCCATCACCCCAGCCACAAACTGTTCTGTCTGCTGCCGTCTGGCACAACAGCCACATTCTAGGAGAGGATGTGGCTGCTGTGGAGGACTACAAGTACCTGGGAGTGCACTTAGACAATGGGCTGAACTGGAAGATCAACACTGACGCTGTGTACAAGAAGGGGATGAGCAGACTCTATTTTCTGAGGAAGCTGAGATCCTTCCACGTGTTGGCAGCAGCTTGGAAGCAGGAGTGGGAGTCAGCCGGGCCCTCCCGAATCCACCGTTACATCTGGGACCCAGGAGATGGCGCCATTGGAGGAGACGACCTACCGCGTCGGCAGTGGACCACTCTGAACCGTCTACGAACTGGGGTCGGTCGCTTTAAAACATCAATGAAGACGTGGGGCTTGGCGGACAGTGCGGCATGTGAGTGCGGTGACCCTGAGCAGACCGCTGTCCATATAATCACCATCTGCCCCTTTATATAATAGCATGTGTGAAGTCATTCCTTGGTTCAGAGCTGCTGGAAGAACCAATTATGCCAAGTACATGCCGGTCTACGTTGCAGAAATGAAAGCTCTTGAACATGAACAACCAGAAGCATACACATTCATGCAAGAAGATGGTGCTGAGCAGAATGCCATCTTTATTGAACAACGCCTGGCAAAATCCAAAAAAACTAAGCGCTTCAGTGATCCTGAGAAAAGAAAACAGTGTGCAACCTTCAAAGACATGAAAACATCAGGTGGAGTCAGTACTAGAAAGGTTCACATGGACTCAGATGTGCTCTTTCGAAGATTACTTGCTGTATCCAAGCAAAGAGAGGTATCCATGGAGACTGTAATGTCTCATGAACTTGCTGCTGTCCCCCCCCTCTTTGTTTTATGATGATGGAAGCATGAGAAAGACAACAAAAGCCGACCTTGCTAAAAAATTGGAGTCAGTAGTTGAAGAGACACAGCAGTTGCCTAATGTTGCTGAACCATCTGCATACATCATCGATGGCATGGCTCTTCTACAGAATCTCCCTGACTCAGGCTTTCAGACATTCAATGACCTGGGTGAGTGTGTCTGGAAGAAGATCACAACACTAATGGAAAAGGAAAACAACAACTGTGTTGCTCTAGTGTTTGATAGGTATGATCATCCACACTCAATCAAAGACCTGGAAAGGCAAAGAAGAGGCACCATCCAAGCAAGCAGATCTACACATGTCATCACAGGCAAAGCCAAAGTTCCTAACTACAGGAAATACCTCAAGGTCAGTGGTAACAAGGCTGCTTTATTCAGCTTTGTAAGCAACTACATAGCCAATACAGGGCTCAGCAAGTCAGGTGTTGACAACTTGACAGATCTGTATAGTGACCAGGAGGAGGCTGACACCAGATTGGTATTACATGCAAAACATCTAGCAGAGTCTCATTCTCGGGTCGTCATCAGATGTGATGATACCGACGTACTGGTTTTGCTTGTGTATTATTCCAGCAAAGGAATGTTTGGATCCTCAACGGTGTTCATGCACTCTGGACATGGCCCAAGGGAGAGGTTTGTCCCAGTCTGTCCCATCGCAAAGAAGCTTGGTGCAGCATTTTGTGCATGTCTACCTGCATGCCACGCCCTCACAGGTTGTGATACCACAAGCAGCTTGTACAGAATTGGGAAGGCTACTGTGTTTTCAAGACTTAAGACCCATCTGAGTGACTCAAATGAGATGGCCAGTTTTGGACTTTCTGGAAGTCTGGAGGAGGCTATTCCTGTGGCAAGAAATGATGCCCTCCTTCTGTATGGCCAAAAGAAAAGGGAGGATGTCCGTCCTTGCACCACCTTGGATGAGCTGAGGTACACACTAGCATCTACAACAGATTCATCAGCTGCAAATCTACCCCCAACAGAAGATGCCTTCTAGCAACATGTATTAAGAGCCATGTACCAGACCGCAGTGTGGTGTCACAGCCATGTGGCCAAGCCTCATCTCTGGAACCCAGTTGGTAGAGGGTGGAGGCTCAGAGAAGATGGGTCGATTGAACCAGTGATGTTCGTCAAAGAACCTGCACCTAAAGAAGTCAGAGACATCACCCACCTATACTGTAAGGATGGAAAGTGCAATGATAGCAGCAAATGCCAATGTCTTTCAGTAGGCTTGACCTGCACAGAGTTTTGCTCTTGCTCTGACTGTCCAAATGTGAGCCATGTTGTTTTTGATGACAATGTGGATGAGTGATAGAGATGTGTTTATATGCATGTATCCCCCGGCTCCCACTAGCTTAGGTTTACTTAAGTTTAGATAAGAACATTTAATTTGAATACTAAAGTTTGTTAATCCAAAAACCTGTTTCCTTGTCTCTGTGTCTCACCTAGTCCCTGGCACATTTTGGCTGCAGTTGGGCATAACAGTGTATAAAGACACCATAAACGATTAGTGACATAACTCGATGAGTATGTAAGCTACCTTTACAATTGGTATTGCTGGATTCAGTAGAACCACACCTTTTCAACAAGCCCTTGTGTGTGTTGCTATGGCAATCCATGCCAGGGTCACTACAAAGTAAAGAGATCATTCTACATAGATACATTTCCGCCTAGTGCTGCGTACCGGTACGCCGAACCGGTACTGGACTTGTAAAAAGTTTCGGTTCAAGTCCGGTTAAAACCGGAACGTCGGGAACCGGTACTTGGACTCGCAAAAAAACTAGCACTTACGTATATTCTGGTGTCTGTGGTTATTTAAACATTCCCTGATAAACGTTATTCAGCGTCAATAAATGAGTGCTAATCCCAGTGTGCTCAGTGTACAACATCACATGTCATTTCACCTTCGATTCACGGTTTGAAAACGTAGCTTCCAAAAGCACGAGCAGTGAACTCCAGGTCCACGTGACTGAACTAAAAATGGAAAGAAACAGACTAAGAAATGACGTAAGCTCCATGATCAAAACTGCCAAAAAGAATTTCATCAATGTCAAAACTGAGGAAAACAAAAATAAACCCCGTGAACTTTGGAAATTACTCAATAACCAGCTTGGCTGCAGTAAAAAACTCAAAACGAGATTTTCTAACTTAAACATAAAGACAGATAACAGGCTCATCACAGACAAACTGGATGTGGCCAAGTACTTGAACATTTTTTTCACAAACATAGCCACAACTCTTGTAAATAAATTACCCTCCCACTCAGGGCTTTTTGGAGTAGATCACATCATGACCTACTACAAAAACCTAAGGGTACGCAAAGATGATTTCAGTCTAGCAAGGATAACAACAGCAGAGGTACTCATTAAACTGAGCGCCCTCCAACCTAACAAGGCCACTGGCCACAACAATATCCCCTCCAAATTCCTCAGAGACACAGCAACCGCCATCTCACCAGTCATAGCTCACATAATTAACCTCTCCATAAAACAGGGAAAAGTACCCAAAGACTTCAAAATTGCAAGAGTAACCCCCCTGCACAAAAAGGGCAGCAAATTGGACCCAGGCAACTACCGCCCTGTTTCTATACTTACCTCCATCTCGAAAGTCATGGAAAAAATAGTATATGAACAGGTCGAAAAGTACCTCGCGGAAAATAAACTAATCTATGAATTTCAATCTGGCTTTAGAACATCCCACTCCACTGACACATGCCTTCTTTATTTGAGCGACCACATCAAACAAGAGGTGGACGAGGGCAAGTACTGCGGCATGGTGATGCTGGACCTACAAAAGGCTTTCGACACTGTCAATCACCCCATTCTGATTGACAAGCTAAAAGCAACTGGTTTTGATAAACTATCGGTGAGCTGGATGCAATCCTATCTGGAGGGGAGAGAACAGATGGTGGAGGTAAACGGTACTCTGTCCCCCCCCCTCCCAGTGAGCTGTGGTGTTCCACAAGGAAGCATATTAGGTCCGTTACTGTTCCTAATTTATGTAAATGACATCAGCATCAGCATGTGACTGCAACTTGTTCCTGTTCGCGGACGACTCAGCCCTGCTGGTCTCTGACAGGAGCAGATTGCAGGTTGAAAAAACCCTCAGCTCCGAGCTCGGCAGAATCTGCACCTGGCTCGCCGATAATAAATTATCATTACACCTGGGTAAAACAGAGTCCATTCTCTTCGGTTCGAAACATAATCTCAGCAAATCCGACGACTTCTCAGTTGCAGTGGGTGACATTATTGTCACAAGTAAGAAGGAAATTACATACCTAGGATCTATTCTTGAGGCAAACCTCTCCTGTGATAAAATGGCATCCAATGTAATAAAAAAAGTCAATCAAAGAACTAGATTCCTATACCGGATCTCCTCTCTGGTAAACAAAAACACCCTGAAAACTCTGGCAGGAGCACTCATTCAAGGGTACTATGACTATGCTTGCACGTCATGGTACCATAGCACCTCCAAGGCGCTACAAATAAAATTTCAAACATCGCAAAATAAACTGGTCAGACTACTGCTTGACCTTTCATCTAGAACCCACCTCACCTCTGCCCACTTTGACAACCTAGGATGGCTTAGAGTAGACGACAGAGTACAGCTACTTGCAATGGGCCTGGTCTACAAGATCCACTACACCTCTATGGTACCCAGGTACATGTCAAAATTCTTCCCAAAGGTCAAGGAATACCATGATCATAACACCAGAGGGAGCTCCACAAATCATGTGAAACCCAGATTTGGCACAAAAAAGGGGGAATACACGTTTCGCAATTATGCTACATCAAGGTGGAACGCTCTTCCCACAACTGTAAAGGAAAGTAAAACTATACTTACCTTCAAAACCTCTCTTAAAGAGCACCTTCGGGGGAGAGCATTGCAAAACTGGCCCCGGTAATGGTACAAATCTCAACCTGTCGTTCAATGGACAACTTCCCCCCCCCCCCCCATCTATGTATATACTCGCATTTTAGACTAAGATATACTATATCATGGGTCATGTCTCAGTATTTAACTAAGTGTACGTCTTTTCTGCGTGCATCCGGCACTTCATTCATATTCTCGGGTTCATGCTCACTTGGCTCGTGGTAAACCAGGTTACGATATTCATGCATCACCGTACTCAAGCTAACAGCTCTCGGGCATTATATCGTCTACATCTCCCTCTTCACCGGACATCGGCTCGTGCCGCCAATCAAGATCTCTTCAGTTTACCTATGGTAAATATGCATATAACTGGTGGTGGCGTCTAATAGCATATCAGGGCTTTCGTTCAGACAGGTGCAGCCATTCAAGGCATATCTCCCTCCTCCCTGCCAACTCGGACGGTGGTCCTCCTCCGCCTTCATATCCCACATTCGCCCGGACATCCGTGCGTGCTGGCCATCCAAGGTCCGAACACTAAACGGTATTTATACATACAACTGGTGGTGGTCTTAGCAAGTCAGCACATGTACGTGTCACCGTGTTCATGTTTAAACACTTCATATCGTCGTGACCTTCAGGTTTGCTCGTATTGAATCCTGCCGCGCAGGTTGCGGCCAGTGGGTCCGCATTATGTTTAAACCCTGCACGTGCAGGGCGAGTAGGTCAGTGTCATGTTTAACCCTGTGTGTACAGGTTGCGGCCTATGGGTCAGCATTTGAGGTATGTCTTAAATTTGATTTAAATTAAATAGTGTATTTAATTCAAAATTACGCCATATTCATCCATCCATCTTCTCCCGCTTATCCGTGGTCGGGTCGCGGGGGTAGCAGTTCCAGCAGAGAGCCCCAAACTTTCTTTTCCCTGGCGACATCAACCAGCTCTGACTGGGGGATCCCAAGGCGCTCCCAGGCCAGCAAAGAGATATAATCCCTCCACCTGGTCCTAGGTCTACCCCTTGGTCTCTTCCCAGCTGGACGTGCCTGGAACACCTCCCTAGGGAGGCGCCCAGGTGGCATCCTAACTAGGTGCCCGAACCACCTCAACTGGCTCCTTTCAACGCGAAGGAGGAGCGGCTCAACTCCGAGTCCCTCCCTGATGACCGAACTTCTCACCTTATCCCTAAGGGAGACACCAGCCACCCTGCGGAGAAAACCCATCTCGGCCGCTTGTATCCGCAATCTCGTTCTTTCGGTCATGACCCATCCTTCATGACCATAGGTGAGGGTAGGAACGAAAATGGCCCGGTAGACAGAGAGCTTTGCCTTCTGGCTCAGCTCCCTTTTCGTCACAACGGTGCGGTAAAGCGACTGCAGTACCGCTCCCGCTGCTCCGATTCTCCGGCCCATCTCACGCTCCATTGTTCCCTCACTCGAGAACAAGACCCCGAGATACTTGAACTCCTTCACTTGGAGTAAGGACTCATTCCCTACTTGAAGTGGACAGTCCATCGGTTTCCTGCTGAGAACCATGGCCTCAGATTTGGAGGTGCTGATCCTCATCCCAGCCGCTTCACACTCGGTTGCGAACCGATCCAGTGAGTGCTGAAGGTCGCAGACCGATGAAGCCATTAGAACCACATCATCTGCAAAAAGCAGTGGTGCAATCCTTAGTCCACCGAACTGCAGACCCCCTCCCCCATGACTACGCCTCGAAATCCGATCCATGTATATTACAAACAGGATTGGTGACAAAGCACAGCCCTGGCGGAGGCCAACCCTCACCGGAAATGGGTCCGACTTACTGCCGAGGACCCGGACACAGCTCTCGCTTTGGGAGTACAGAGATTGGATGGCCCTGAGTAGAGACCCCCTCACCCCATACTCCCGCAGCACCTCCCACAGTAACTCCCTGGGAACTCGGTCATACGCCTTCTCCAAGTCTACAAAACACATGTAGACTGGATAAGCGTACTCCCAGGCCCCCTCCAGGATCCTTGCGAGAGTAAAAAGCTGATCCGTCGTTCCACGACCAGGACGGAATCCGCATTGTTCCTCCTCAATCTGAGGTTCGACAATCGGCCTGACCCTCCTTTCGAGTACCTTAGAGTAAACTTTCCCGGGGAGGCTGAGTAGTGTGATGCCTCTGTAATTGGCACACACCCTCTGATCCCCCTTTTTAAAAAGGGGAACCACCACCCCGGTCTGCCACTCCTTCGGTACCGTTTCCGACTTCCACGCAACGTTGATGAGACGTGTCAACCATGACAGTCCCTCAACACCCAGAGCCTTCAGCATTTCCGGGCGGATCTCATCCACCCCCGGGGCTTTGCCACTGTGGAGTTGTTTGACGACCTCAGTGACCTCCCCCCGGGAGATTGGTGTTGATCCCCCGTCATACTCCAGCTCTGCCTCTAACATAGAGGGCGGAGTTGTCGGGTTCAGGAGTTCCTCAAAGTGTTCCTTCCAACGCCCTAACACTCCATCAGTTGAGGTCAACAACGTCCCATCCTTACTGTACACAGTTACGCCATATCAACATTGATTTTAATTTCTAACAGTATGTATGTATATCACTATGAATGTAGTATGTACTGTATAATGTACACATGTAGAGTTGTAGAAAATACATGGTGTACAGACAGTACAGTACACTCTGACTGTACAGTCACTACAGTGTAGTGGACTCAGGGACTGTTTGGTTACTTTAGTTTGGTAAATGAAATAAATGTTTGAACTGTGTAGTAGTTCACTGTAGTTGCTGTCATAAGTCATTTGTAGACTAAGTGGCAAAAAGTGTTTTTTTTACATTTGTACTTTGTAGAGAAATCTAGACACAAGTTGGAAGGGAGCACAATACACCTGACGAGTTTGAATTTGAGTTGATTATGAGTTAATTTTCACACAACTCCACACAAGCCATGGGTTCAGGTCCGGACTTATAAGTCCGGACCTGAACCTGAACCTCTGGACTTGAGTCCGGACCTGAACCTGAATGTAAGTCCAGGTACGCAGCACTATTTCCGCCTATTGTAGGTATGTGTTCAAATGACTGTCTCCAATTTACATTAAGATATTGACATTCACTCTTTTCTATAATGCAGAGGGATGTCCTGACCTCAGGTATGCCAAGTTTTAAACCTATCAGACCTTCCATTGTGAATCTACATGAGTTGTTATGCCTCAACCCCCAGACGGCCAACCTTTATTTTTAGTGTGGGGTGTCTAAGTTTATATATCAATTTCACAACTTTTGCAGTAAAATATTTGTATACAACAATCCATTTCATGTATGGGAGGCCTTAGAGATGAGGAAAAAGTAAGTTGTGTTTTGTCCTAACTCCGGGAGGGGTATCTCAAAATGTTGGGGCCATTGTCACTAGCCTACTTATATAGACCACCCTCGGAACAGTGGTGTTTTCTCCTGGATTGTAGTTATCATTTTAATAAATAAATAAAAACACTTCGTTTAGTTTCGGAAATTCTTTGTTGTGTGTTGCTGCCGGCCCGTCTCTCCCCCATTCTCATTGAGTATTTTACAAAGAGTGAAACAGCGCCCCTCTACATGTTATGGTGAAACAGTAGATTGCACTTTCTGTTGCGAGAGGAGGCCAGCCGAAATTGGCTTCTCTTGGTGAAAAAAAATTGAGGGATTGACCAATCAGATGAGGCTCACGTCATGCCCCTGCCAACCTGTGATTGGTCAGGGCCATGCCAAGGGAAGCCAGAGGCGGCTGGCTTCCCTTGCCTCACAATCCAATCAAATCACATCAACTTAGTGTTGCAGTGACGCCTCCTAAAACCCGGAAGTAAGCTGCGCTCGGATTCCCTCGACAGAAAGCAATGGGATTTCTCCATAGGATTTTGGGAAATAGCTCGAAATAAGGTCAGTGGAAAACGAACCTGTTCGATAAATGCACGTTTTGTTCAGTCGGATAATATCCACATGTCTTAGACATGTGGATATTATCCGACTGAACAAAACGTCCCCTCCAGGGTGCGAACTGGAGGGGAGCAGGGGGAGCTATAGCTCCCCTAGTGGTGACATGAGCTCCCCTGGGAACATGGTTTGTGAAATTTGGGGGGAGCTCTCTAAAATACTGATATGATGACCAAATCAATTCCATTTTGGGCATGTTTTTTTTTCAAAGGTGTAAAATAAGTGAAATAAAATTATATTTAGAGTTTATGATTCATGAAAAAAGTGTCGCCTGCTTGCACACTGCCCGCAGCTCCACCCACTACTCACAAGCTCGTTTAGTTAGCACTGCATGTTTACCAGGCATTGTTGCTGCTGCTGACATGTCGAAAAGAAATAAACAACTTACCTTGGGCAATTTCTTTAAAAAGACGGCCAAACAACCTGATCAAGAAGACCAACCGAATGTAGCTGGTGGTAGCACATCGTACGTTGTGACTGCTGCTACAACAGAACCGAGAGAGGAGGGAGCTAACGTCAGTGCTAGTGCTAACTTGACAGCTAACGTTAACTTGGGGGCTGAAGAGACACAAGAAGACGAGCCAAGAGAAGCTAACTTGAAGACTACAACTACCATAGTAGAGGTCGAAGGAGATGTGGAAGAAGATGATGATGCTACTGATGACCACCCCACCTGTTCTTCCTCTTCCTCCCTGCCTGCTGCTCGAGATGGGGGGGGGGGCGAAGTCGCTGCGGTGGTCCCGCGGCCGCCGGCTGGCTACTTATGAGAGAAGGGCTATGTGCATCGTTGTGTTGTGTGTGTGTGTGGCGTCGCGTCTCTCCAGGCAGTGAGAGGGTTGTGTTGTGCTATAGCTGTATTATTAATATTAATATTGTTCATGGTTGGTGCCGCTGGCTGCTCTTATCGCGTGTGTTCGGCTCTGTGCAGGTTACAGCCATAATAGGCTATAGCCCATGTGAAACAATGTAGCTTGTTTTTGAGTCATTTTAAATTGATTTAATTAAACAGTCAAACGTTACATTGGTGGTCCGTGGATTATTTATTATCAAGTTGATTGAAGTTTGCGTAGCCCATACATGCTCGGGAAATCTGTTGACATGAACATGATCCATCGGGACGTTTTCATGTAAATGTGCAACAGATTTTCTCTTTATAATAGGCCTATGTCTGTGCTGTTGCTATTACATTACATTGCATTTAGCTGACGCTTTTATCCAAAGCGACTTACAATAAGTACATTCGACCAGGAAGACACAACCTTGAAGAAAACAGAATCATATAAGTACATCAGGTTTCATAGAGCCAAACATTTCAAGTGCTACTCAACTGGCTTTAGGTAAGCCAGTCCTTTATTAGTATAAAAGTGCTTCGTTAATAGTTCTAACGCTCGAAGTGGAGTCGAAAGAGATGAGTTTTCAGTTTGCGCCGGAAGATGTGCAAGCTATCTGCCGTCCTGAGGTCAATGGGGAGCTCATTCCACCATCTTGGAGCCAGGACAGCAAACCCACGTGTTTTCGCCGATGCACGGATTAGCATTACCGGGTGCTGTAATCACTCATCTGGTTACGTTATTACATTGACCACCACACCCCCGACCCAAAAGAAAGGACGTATTATTGGCTTCCCCTAATCTTTTCCCCACGCCATGCTACTGCCTCGGAAGCCAGCCTCTTCGACCTAGGACCAGAGATGCGGGCATGGCTACACGACACCAAGTTTGACCTCTAACGTTACACGAAAGAATTGTGCAGCAAGATGCTGGAGATCTTCTACCAGTCTGTTGTGGCTAGTTCACTCTTCTTTGCTGCGGTCTGCTGGGGGGGGGGGGGGGGCAGCATCAGAGCCGGTGACACCAGCAGGATCAATAAACTGATCAGGACAGCTGGGTCTGTCATCGGCATCAAGCTGGACCCCTTTGAAGCTGTGGTGGAGGGGAAGACACTGAACAGGCTGTTGTCCATCATGGATAACCCCACCCATCCTCTCCACCTGCAGCTGGACAGTCAACGGAGGTCCTTCTCCAACAGACTGCTGCAGCTCCGCTGTCACAAGGACCGATACAGGAACACATTCCTGCCCACTGCAATAACACTGAACAATAATTCACCTCTGGCTGGAAGAGAACTCTCTGCTCCATAGTTTCTCTTGGAATAAAACCTCGCTGTACATTTTACACATATATAATCTGTTCAATATTTAATATTCCATATATTTTTGAATATATATATTTGCATATATAATATCTATGTATATTTTCTATTTCAAAACGTATATTTTCTATTTTCTTTTCTCTCTATTCTTGTTTATTTGTAATTGTGTTTTATTGTAAAATGCCTTGTCTTTTATGCTGCTGCAACAAAAACAATTTCCCAAATTGGGATCAATAAAGTACCATCTTATCTTATCGCAGCATCCAGACTAAAACCACCAGACTCAGGGACAGTTTCAGCCCACAGGTCATAAGACTCGAAAATGACATTCCCAGAACAAATGACCATATCTTCCCTTATAAAAGGGTTAAATTAATAATCTTTTTTCTCAAAGTAATGATAAACCTGTGAGTTGGATGTAGAAAAGTCAGAATCAATATAGATGTTTTTTATTTTAAAGAAAATTCAGATTGAACATTGTCAAGTTCCGCTGGTTTTTTGCAGACTCCCCACTTGAAAGGGACTCGAGGCATCTACTGGACGTTAATTTAACAGGATTCCACTCCACAGCTTTTCTTTTAGACTTTTTATTTAGTAGATTATGCAGCTTAATGCAGCAGCTTTAATCAGGTGAAAAACCTTTAAACAAGAAAGGTGCATTTTAGTGATCAAAACAAACAAAACATGTAAATAAACCTCACTATCAAATGCTTCTAACAAACAAAATGAACATGAATGAATAACTTTCTCCCCTTTTTAGCAGGACTCTTCAGTGGGTCAAAACAACAGGATTCTAAGTCAATCAAAAATTAAACTTTCCAAATATAAATCCCTCTCTCCCACCTATCCCTCCGAAGATAACCAACAGAGCGTCCAAGCACAGAATGTCCCCCACAACCAGCGCACCACACTGACACCTACTCTCTGAGCAATGCTGCGCAGAGTTTTGACAAGACACGTGACTAGGGATGGGTATCGTTTGAAATTTATCGATTCCGATTTCGATTCCGGTTCTGCTTATCGATTCCGGTTCTTATCGATTCCCCGTTTCGATTCCAAAATTGTAAAATAAAGAGGTCAAACGTTTAGATAACAAAAATATATTTATTCTTAAAAGCTTTAACTGAAATTGTTACTAAAAAATATACATGCAATACAAATGTATTGCACAATAGCTGTGCTTTATTTTAACTGAGCTATGCCTGTGGCAAGCTATTAACAGGCATTACACTTTGCCTTTTCTTTTTCTTTTTTAGTGTAGTGGAGCCTCACTTCAGAGTGTTTACCGCGACCTATCTTTGGTGTTATGAAGTGACTGAGCTCGTGAAATGTCTACGGGAGGGCGGGGGAGCATCGCTGCGGGGCAACTGTGGACCTCTGTCGCCTGTCAGCGCAATTTATATGATGCCGTTTAAAAAAATGAAGGGCGGTGCCGGCCGTCAGCGTACCGAGCCAGCCGTCAACGGCCCGCTGACGACCGGCCGTTCTGTGATTCTCCAGGTCCGCCCTGTATTGCACCGGGTCACCGCAGCACCGCGGTGCAGACGGACCCGCTGGAATACAGGGTCTACCGCGTTTAGGAACCGTTAAGCAGAACCGAAATTGTGTATTTTGTATGGGTACCCGGTACCCGGCATTTTCTTATCGGTTCTCATCTGGAACCGAGTTTCGGTTCCCAACCCTACACGTGACACACACGCAAACAATCCAAACAGAACATAACATCAGCGGCTCTGCGGAGCTCTTACACAACATTTTTGATCTGCTCTTACCGGCAGCCTGTCCTGACTTAGTAGAAAAATGCCTCCCGTCTGCATGCTTCCGTCTCCCTGGATCGCACACAGCAACTATTTAAATACCTTCTTCCTACTGCAGCTGGGGCTCTCTGATTAGGGTGATTGCACCCAGCTTGCTAGAGGAGGCAGGACTGCCTGCGATCGTTTACACCTGTTGACTATCCCTACTAATTGGTGACTTGTTTTCTGACTACTTGTAGTCTGTTTTTACTCTTGTATTTATTAAAGCTTTACCCCCTAATCCCACCAGCTGCGTTACGCTGCGCTGCGTTGCGCTGCGCTGCGTTGCGCTGCGCTGCGCTGCGCTGCGTTGCGCTGCGCTGCGTTGTGCTGCGGCTGCGGCGTTTTTAACGATCGCGGCCACTCTAGTCAATGGGTGCTATTCCACCAGACCCGCTGCGCCGCGCTGGGCCGCGGCTCGAAGCGTCCCAGAAGCTCCTCGCCGCAAGGAATTTCTAAAATATAGGATGAATCCTATTTTTGACGCGGCGCAGCGCAGCGCAGGCAGGAAGTGGAACGTTCATCCAACAACTGTGAGGCTGCACACACGACGCTCCGCTTCCGCAACGTTTCGAAACGCGCCTGGTGGGTTATGACGCAGGAGGAGGTCGCAGAGCGGCGCAGCCGCAGCGCAGACGACGCAGCGCAGACGACGCAGCGCAGACGACGCAGCGCAGACGCAGCGCAGACGCTTCCGGTGGGATCAGGGGTTTAGGCTCTGTTTGACTTTACAAACATAGTAAAAACATGTACATTTTAGTGTCCGTCCAAAAAATATTTTGTACTTATAGTGAAAACTAACCTTGGATGATGGGTTAGTAGGCTAGAAGCTTTAGGAATCCAAAGTACAACATATAATAAGTACCCTGCAAGATTGATGCAAAACAAGTGGTATTTGACCTTTTTAGACAGATTTAGCAAAGAAAACCTCTTCTGGGGCCATTTGGGTGGATTTTCCTTATCTCTGGCCCCCCTTCTTCGATTTTGACATGTGACATCTCTTTCTGACCGTTAGAGCCAATAGAATCGAAGGGAAATCGTCAAATCGTAACCTATGGACAAATCGTAACCTATGGATTAACTACAGCATCGTTGTTATCGTTTTAATGCCATTGAAGACCAGTTTTGACCAGACAAAACCAAGGTAAGCCATGTTACGGCCCGTCCACACAGCGGCGTGCGTTGAAGCTTCCAACGCTTCTGCCCATTCACTTTGAATGGGGTGACGTCACTTTTAGCCAAACTGCAGTTTGGGAAGCGACGTGGAGCGTTGCTGGCGTTGCTGGCTTCAAAAGTTGAGCAATGTTCAACTTTTGACGCCTCGACGGAGGCGTCAGCCAATGAAATCCTGTTTATGCAAATCTGCCAGTACAAGCGCTAGCCAATCAAACCGCGTGTATGCTGGGAGAGACTACGCAGTTCATTTCCTCATATTCCAAAAAATTGAGAGAAAATTCATTATAGCGGTAGTGAATCACCCGGTGCTGTATGATCAGTCTCTGTTCATCTACCGGGATACAAACCGGAGGAGCGAGGCATGGAGGGAGGTGGCAGAGACAGTGGATGAAACTGGTAGGTTTTCGCCTGTTTGGGGATTTTATATCCAGTTTACTTCGTTTTAACATTGCTATTGCTTTGTATGTCGGGGGCGGGAGATTCATGTGATTGGTTGTTGGTCGCGTTGCTCGCAAAAAAGCTTCAGATACGCCCACCTCCAAGCGTCAACGCACGCCGCTGTGTGGACGGGCCGTTAGCGTTGTAGGCTACCTAGCGCCACATGTTTTGATGTACGTTTTTGTTGATAACGGTTAGGTTAGAATTTTTCGCTCGGGGCTAATTCAGAGGCTCACTGTTAGCATTGTGTGTTTTAAAAAAATAAAAAAAAAGAATAAAAAAGATCAGTTAAATGAGTTTTTTCCCGTTATATGGATATCAAATATTCATAGTTTATTCAATATTAAGGTTCCTTAGAAGTTGTTTCCTGCAAATGACGTGATTTCCGTGGGGCTTAAGAGGTTTTAAACACCTGAACTTTGAAACAACATCCATAACATTCATCTGGCTGCTACTTAGAAATGATGTATCTAATATATCATATTCCAATCACTTGTAGGCTCTTATTGCACTATTTCACTTTATACTATTTTACTATTTTTCTGTTTAAGTATTGACTTGCACTGGGGGGGGGGGGGGGTAGGAGACGTTCGATTCCTGTTTTGAATAGTGTGCCGTCGATGGGTTTCATTCCTATCATTTCATTCCATTTCAAAATGCTGTTTGATGCTCGGCGTAAACTTCGCGCACTGCCACTCCAACATCCAATCACAGAACTTGAGGACAAATCACGGGGTTTGTCAAGCAAAGCACATGGTGTAGTCCCAAACGATAGCTGAGGATTCTGCCATCCTAAACTGAACAAATATTTGTTTCTCCGAATCGAAGGGAAAAATTACAAAAGCATTGTACACAATTTAAACCAATCAATGTTGTGTAATCAACAAGGATAATCTGGTGTTTTTGAGTTGATGAGTAGTGCAGATATCACTGTAAAATCAATCAACAGTAAAGAGAATACTTACTTCCGGGTGTAAAATCCTGCGATATCCAATGGGAATGGACGCTCACATTGCTCTCCGTAATACAATAAAGGGGACATGATCAAATCGGAATATCATGTTCTTTTAAAACACGTTAACTAAAGGGAACAATCTATTTGACACAGCTGAAGCTCTGGCCTTATTAACTAATTTAATAAAAATCACAGTTGTATTACACACAATGCACTGTTTTTTGAGAACAAAAATCCGTAACTAATGCACCATAATACATTCTGACAAAAAATACAATTTATTATGAATACAAATAAAATAAAAGAAGCCTCCCGTGAGTTACTAGAAGCTATAAAGTAGATTTTAAAAACGTTTTATAGAATAAAAGCTCACTGCTGGAAGTTGTAGAAATGCGTGTGTGCACCACGACAAAGCAGCCTCATTCACTTTACATTGGGGTTGTTTGCGTGGTGCAGACACGTAAATGTAGCAAAGTTCGTGACTCCACCACGCAATGCAATGTTAAGGAGTTGTGGTGGAGTCACGCATTCTGGTGAGATCAGGTTACACACATTACCAAATAAGGAGTATGTGGGAGTTCCCCTCGATTCCATTGGCTCTGAGGGTTAGAAAGAGATGTCAATCAGCAAAATCGACCAAGGGGGGCCAGAGATATGGAAAATCCACCCAAATGACCCCAGAAGTGTTTTTTTTGTTGCTAAATCTCTCTAAAAAGGTCAAATTTCGCTTGTTTTGCATCAATCTTGATACAGGGTACTTATTATATGTTGTAGTTTGGATTCCTAAAGCTTTTAGTCTACCATCCCATCATTCAAGGGTGGTTTTCACTATAAGTAATTTTTGTTTTTTTGGACGGACACAATCATTTACATTTTTTTACTGTGTTCAATCTGAATTTACTTTAAAATAAAAACATCTATATTGATTCTGACACTTCTACATCCAACTCACAGATGTAACCTTGCTTTGAGAGAAAATATTATTAATGTAACCCTTTTAGAAGGGAAGATATGGTCATTTGTTCTGGGAATGTCATTTTCGAGCCTGAGACCTGAAAAACAGGCTCGGGGCTTAACAAACAACTCCTTGTTAAAAGATGACACATTAATCTCCATCCATCCATCCATCTTCTCCCGCTTATCTGTGGTCGGGTCGCGGGGGTAGCAGTTCCAGCAGAGAGCCCCAAACTTTATTTTCCCTGGCGACATCAACCAGCTCTGACTGGGGGATCCCAAGGCGCTCCCAGGCCAGCGAAGAGATATAATCCCTCCACCTGGTCCTAGGTCTACTCCTTGGTCTCTTCCCAGCTGGACGTGCCTGGAACACCTCCCTAGGGAGGCGCCCAGGTGGCATCCTAACTAGGTGCCCGAACCACCTCAACCTCCGAGTCCCTCCCGGATGACCGAACTTCTCACCTTATCCCTAAGGGAGACACCAGCCACCCTGCGGAGAAAACCCATCTCGGCCGCTTGTATCCGCAATCTCGTTCTTTCGGTCATGACCCATCCTTCATTACCATAGGTGAGGGTAGGAACGAAAATGGCCCGGTAGACAGAGAGCTTTGCCTTCTGGCTCAGCTCCCTTTTCGTCACAACGGTGCGGTAAAGCGACTGCAGTACGGCTCCCGCTGCTCCGATTCTCCGGCCCATCTCACGCTCCATTGTTCCCTCACTCGAGAACAAGACCCCGAGATACTTGAACTCCTTCACTTGGGGTAAGGACTCATTCCCTACTTGGAGTGGACAGTCCATCGGTTTCCTGCTGAGAACCATGGCCTCAGATTTGGAGGTGCTGATCCTCATCCCAGCCGCTTCACACTCAGTTGCGAACCGATCCAGTGAGTGCTGAAGGTCGCAGACCGATGAAGCCATCAGAACCACATCATCTGCAAAAAGCAGTGGTGCAATCCTTAGTCCACCGAACTGCAGACCCCCTCCCCCATGACTACGCCTCGAAATCCGATCCATGTATATTACAAACAGGATTGGTCAAACACTCCATCAGTTGAGGTCAACAACGTCCCATCCTTACTGTACACAGCATGGATGGTTCCCTGCTTCCCCCTCCTGAGGTGTCGGACAGTTTTCCAGAACAACTTTGGTGCCGCCCGAAAGTCCTTCTCCATGTCTTCTCCGAACTTCTCCCACACCCGCTGCTTTGCCTCGGCCACGGATGAGGCTGCTGCCCTTCGGGCCTGTCGGTACCTTGCAACTGCCTCGGGAGTCCCCCGGGATAACAGATCCCTGAAGGCCTCCTTCTTCAGTCGGACGGCTTCCCTGACCACCGGTGTCCACCAGGAGGTTTGAGGGTTACCGCCGCTTGCGGCACCTAAGACCTTGAGACCACAGCTCCCCGCCGCGGCTTCGGCAATAGAGGCTTTGAACACCGACCACTCTGGTTCAATGTCCCCAACCTCCACAGGAATGCCCGAAAAGCTCCGCCGGAGGTGTGAGTTAAAGGCCTCCTGAACTTGGGCCTCCTCCAGACGTTCCCAGTTCACCCGAACTACACGTTTGGGCTTACCAGGTCTTTCCAGAGGCTTCCCCCGCCACTCGACCCAACTCACCACCAGATGGTGATCAGTTGACAACTCCGCCCCTCTCTTTACCCGAGTGTCCAAAACATACGGCTTCAGGTCCGATGATACGATAACGAAATAGATCATGGACCTTCTGCCTAGGGTGCTCTGGTACCACGTACACTTATGAGCATACTTATGTTCGAACATGGTGTTTGTTATGGCCAATCCATGACTAGCACAGAAGTTAACAAACCACCACACCGGTTCAGATCAGGGGGCCGTTCCTCCAAATCACGCCCCTCCAAGTGTCTCCATCATTGCCCACATGTGCATTGAAGTCTCCCAGCAAGATTAAAGAGTCCCCTTCAGGAGCCCCATACAGGACTCTTTCCAGGGACTCCAAGAAGGCCGTATATATCTGAACTGCTGTTGGGTGCATAAGCACACACAACAGTCAGAGTTTCCCTCCCCCATAACCCGCAGGCGTAGGGAGGCGACCCTCTCGTCCACTGGGGTAAACTCCAACAACGAAGCACCCAACCGGGGACTTGTGAGTATATTAATATTATATAATATTATAAATGATCCCAAGCTAATAAACCACGAATTCCAAACATTTTTACTCCAATTTATATCAAACTGAGTGCACAGCACAAGACCATAGCCTGGATACATTTTTTAAGAATGTTACACTTCCTGTCAGGGGTGGACTGGGAGGAAAAAGTGGCCCGGGGATTAATTGACAGACAGGCCCACTTAATGTGCAGCATGTGTCAGCCTGCCGGCGACGAAAGTGTGTTACTTAACAAAAAAAACTATGCATTTAATGTTATTTTGGACCATTATTCATATAGTAATCACATTACCTGAGCACTTGAGTTGCCGAGAGCAAAATAGTTAATATATTATATTTGCAAGTTGAGAGCAAAATTAGGGACAAAATATATGGATACATCTCTCAACATCCATTTGAAGCAGAACTGTAAACAGATTTACTTTTTCTTTCAACATTTATTCGAATAGCAAGTAAAGGCAAAAGTGACTGCACCCAAAACAATACACCTGCTAGCTAACTAGCCTAAACTCAGTAACAGAATGTGGGCAACACGTTCTTCTCCACAGCCGCGCAACCTCTGAGTCAGACGTCACTTCCCCCTTTTCTATCCTACGGGTACAGCCACTCCCCCTGAACCCTGTTTCCCTGCCAACCAACGAAATAGCGTCTGCCATAACATCTCTTACATTGGGTAAGACCCCTGCAGAGATGGGGTCGTTATTAATTTTTTAAAATATATTATATTACTTTTTTTTAAATGAATATATTACACTACTTCATTACTCTCTACACAAAGTAACTCGTTACTTTACTCGTTACTTTACTCGCTACTTTACTCGCTACTTTACTCGCAGGGCCGGCCCGCCCCTCCCTACGGGCAGATCACGCAGACTGCTAAAGTTTCAAATGTTCTCTTTAGTTCAGTTTCCATTATTGCATAAGACTGATCCAGCTCCTGAATTTTTCCTATCTGACCATGACTGTCCTCTGTCTCCTCCTTTCTGTATTTTGCGCAGTATATCTCTGCTCACGCTGTTGCGTGGGCGTGTTCTCCTGCGTCTCTCGGCCATGTGTCGCACTGGAACACACAGCAAAGACTTCAGCCGAGAACGTACGAACTGCGCATGCGTGAGTGGCAATAACTCCCCTTACCAGCAGGCGGCGGTAGTGTGTATTCGTCATTCAAAACAGGCAACAACCGGAAGACAGAGAAGAAGAAGAGACTATGTGATATAAACAAACAACAAATAGCGTGTGCGTTAGCTTCACCTTAGCATGTGTTCTTTGCAGGTGCTTGTTGAGGTTTGACATGGTGTTTACAGCAGTGGATAACAGCTTCTGGCCTGGACACAGTTTGCACCTCACCGTCACATTCCTGTCTATTCTTCGGACGAACTCAAAATAATGGGCATACCTCCACCCAGGCCAGGATGAAATGACTGAGGGGGCTGTTCAAAAATCAGAGGGGGCGATTTTTTTTTCACAACAACGAAAAATATTGGTAATTTAATGAATTGACACACCGAGCTTTTTTCCTTCTCACTGCTCTACAATCTCTTTGCTTCTTTATTTTTATTCCGGATTGACCCCTCTCATTCTGTTCTGTTCCTCTGATCTTTAATAATAGATAGCACATTATTAGATGGCTGCACTTTGGTTAACAGACTAACATTGATTTCCTCAATTTATAAATGGACAGGCTCTGTAATTATACCATAACCTTTTCTCCTCTATCCCTTAACTCCTCTTCCTATACAGATTTACTTACCTCTAGTCAGTTCAGGATTAAGGTGAGACACCAGGTGAATAGGGTAATTTTTTTAACTTAAAGGTAGGTATCAGCTAGAAAGTTCTCCAGTTAATTACTTACAATAAGGCAATTGTCTTTTGTATTACAAGTTTTCTGAAATAGCATGTTTAAATATGCAAATTAACCATTATCTCATTAAATATGCACATATTTTAACTAGGGCTGTCAAGTTAACGCGTTAATAACGCAAAAAAAAAAAAATTAACGCCACTAATTATTTTAACGCGATTAACGCATGTGTATTTTTTTTCCTCGGCCGCCCCGTAGTTTCAGAGCGCATCGAGTTTCAAATACCATCTACAAGCTGATGCTGACAGCCCCGCTCCTGCCGCCCGCTTGTGGCAGACCACACTTCCACGCTCACCGGCAGGCACCGACTGGCTATTGGGAGGACCGGGAGGGTGTGTGTATGTGTGGCTCGAGCGAGCGAGAGAGAGACCTTACGTGCATTGTTGTTGTTAGCATCTGGTGCTAGCTAGCTGCGCTAACGGATATAAGGAGCTGCTTAAATGAAAACAGAGGAGCGACATTTCGCCAACAACTGCGCACTTGTCTTTATGCAGGCAGCCAGACAGTGGGACATTGTACGAGAAGTCAGCACACTCAGCACGGATAGTGCAACATGATTGCAGCGTCCAGGCAGCTCCCGTTCGAGCATATGCCTTGAGTTGCACATAGCTCCAACGATCCATCACACACACACACACACACACACACACACACACACACACACACACACACACACACACACACACACACACACACACACACACACACACACACACACACACGCGATTAATCGCGATTAACTATGGACAATCGACCGACAGCCCTAATTTTAACACATTTCAGGAATCGAAATCTGAACTTTGGATAAAGCCAGGTTAAAAATTCGTGTTTCATTTTGTAGTCATATTAGTATCTAAGGCTTTTACAGAAGGGATATTGGATATATCTTTTTAGTCAAGTTTTAGTCGACTAAAAGTCTGAGCATTTTAGTCTTATTTTAGTCAAAGTAAACTAATTATTTTAGTCTACTTATACTTTTTGAACATTTCAATCAAACTAGTCTAGCCAAAACCAATAATTTGTCATTTTAGTCAAACGTATTTCACAATAAGATTATATCTTGTCCTTATTTGATGAAAAACACAGGTTGAATGATTAAGAAAGCAGCTTTGCAGAGAGTGTCTGGTTTATGGTGTTTTCACCAGCTGTGTTATGGCCACATTGCTTCCCTTCTGATAAAACAATGCATTCGCTTTTTTTCTCCGCCTCATTGTAGCGAAAATGGGCCCAAATATCACATTGTTTCTTTCTCCACTGCTTTTCGTTGTCAGTCATTTTGACGGACAGGATCGTAACATTTCCGTCATAATCCATTATTATCCGTCGAGTGCACAATTTATCAATACTCGCGCTGACGGGGGGGTATTCGGTTAACGCGAGTGCGACCACTGCTCCCAAGCCCTGTTGTTGCCATTTTATTTTCTGTTAAGGCGAGACACCCCAGGTGAATAGGGTAATTTTTTTAACTTAAAGGTATCAGCTAGAAATTTCTCCAGTTAATTACTTACAATAAGGCAATTGTCTTTTGTATTACAAGTTTTCTGAAATAGCATGTTTAAATATGCAAATTATCCATTATCTCATTAAATATGTACATTTTTTAACACATTTCAGGAATCGAAATCTGAATTTTGGATATAGCCAGATTAAAAATGATTGTTTCATTTTGTAGTCATATTAGTATCTAAGGCTTTTACAGAAGGGATATTGGATATCTCTTTGTATCACTCTATAAATCAGAAAATACTGTCAACAGCCCTAAAATATCCATTTTCGCCATGTTTTTAGGTATACAATGTTGTATAATTCAGGCTATGAATTATATATGAACAAACCCTTCTGTAAAAGCCTTCATAATATTGATAGGAATATAACTGGAAGGTTTGGTGTATCTACGTGCTACTGAAGTTGCAATTTCGAACTCAGAGTAGGAGAAAAAACTCATTTTGAGAAAACGACCTTTAAAGATTGCAGTGAGGCGCTAGCTAAACCCTCCTGTTCTTTGGATGATAGCTTGCGCATCGACGCACTCCGTGAAGGTATTTCATGTTCGGGGTCATTTGTTTTTTGTATAACCTTGCTTCGTGCAAGTGACAATTGTTGTTGTCTTCTCTGTGAACGTTTTTTTCGCCGTTCTTTTGCCATTTTGAGATTTCAATTTCTAGCGGAAAGCTAACCAGGAAGTGTTTTAGCACAATTACGTTGTCAGAAATTGACACCAGCCAATGAGATTTTGTTTCTTGGTTTAAGACCCCTTTGTGCTTTCACGATTGGTTGCTGATACAAAGGAAATGACCATATTTGAATCTGATGAGATTGTGTAGGAGAGACACAGCTTTCCAACGATATCTCTGACATGGTGCACACAGCGGTCGCGGTACTTTATGTTACGTTAGAATGCTAACTTTTGGTGAATTTAGGAGAAATCTACAGACGCAAATAGACAAACTATAGTCAAATAAACACTTAAATGTGTATTTTGTACGTTTTCCTTCCAAAAGCCTGAAAGAAAACATGTTATAGAATCAAAATAGCACAAAATCTCAAAATTGACCAGTACTTGAAAAACGATGTTTTTGCCTGCCGTGTCTCGCCCTAAAGAAACATTAATCTGGTTGATATTTTATTTTCAGGATTGAATGTTCAAATCAAGGCCTAAAACCTGGCATTTCATAAGAAAGTGACTAATATATAAACCAAATGTAATATTGGATCAAATACTACACCAATTGGACAGACACCGATTAAAAATAAAGTCCCCTGATTTGTCTCTAGAGTCTAACTGCCATGAGAAAAATCAAATCAATGTTCCAAAATCTGTCACTAGACGTCGCTCATTGTACCAATACGGTTGATAAAATATATAACATATGATTATTCTAGTAAAAGGGCTCGCTTTGGCAAAAACCTGATCCATACAGGCAGCCCTAAATAATAACAAGTAACCATCATGTGTGGTGCTATCTGTAGTTGTCTGTCTTATTTTTTGTTGTTGTCATATTGTTTTCACAGTGCTGTGAAAATGAATTTCCCCCTGGGGACAGATCAAATCAATGTTCCAAAATCCGTCACTAGATGTCGCTCATTGTACCAATACGGTTTATATAATACAGATTACCACAACAGTGCTGTGGAAATGAATTCCCCCCTGGGGACAATAAATCTAATCCAAACTAATTTAATATTCAATCCCACACTTAGCGATTGAGAACATAAATTCGTAATTTACCTCGTTTAAAGCACTTTTGTTGTAATACTATGGATTTAGTTTGACACTACTAGCCGAGTTTCTTTTGTCCAATATTTCGCGGGCAGGTACATTGAATTAGAAGTAGAAGAAGAAGAAGTAGAGGTAGAAGAAGAAGTTACAAGAACTAAAGTATGTGAAGACATTTACATTTCTGGGAATATGGTTGGACGAGAGAGTCACATGGAGTACTCTCATTGATAAAGTAGTAGATACATGTAAAAAGGTTTTAAATGTTATGAGGTGCTTGGCAGGCACTAAGTGGGGGACTGATAAAGCTGCTTTGAGGAACGTGTGGACTCGAGTCAGACTCGAGTCACAAATTTGATGACTTGAGACTCGACTTGACAAAATCACAAAACACTTGCGACTCGACTTGGACTTGAACACCAATGACTCGGACTTGACTTGGACTTGAGCCTTCTGACTTGAGGTGACTTGATTATTTAATTCAGAGGTCTCCAACACGCCGATCGCGAGCTGCCGCTAGAAGAGCAGACTCCCGTCGGGGAGAGCAGAATCTTCAGCCGCTCCTCTTGCTGAGAATCCTTGCAGGCAGGGGCGGGGCTTTATTTAGCTGGGCCACCATGCGGCCAATCATATGCGAGGACACACTAGGATCATACCATTATGTGAAAGAAGGGTGGGGGGCATGTGTAGTGGTACAGGTCAGCTGCACAGAGCGACGGGGAGACAGGGAGCCTTAAAAAGGTCTTAAATATGATTTAGAAGGTCTTAAAAATGATGGGATTTGAAAGATACTTCGGTGTTGCGATCGCGTCTAAAATGTATTTTGGGGGAAATGTCCGGGCTGCAAAGTAACCAGTACGGTAATAGCCTTTCAGTTCCCCCCAACAATTTGTATTGAATTAAATCAACATGGAACCAGTAATCACTAACTTTGTTTCCCCCGCCCCGGCCCCTTATTGGAAAACACCCAGCTAGTAACCTAGCAACCAAGCTTCAGCTCATGTTGCCTATCTTCTAATCTACTTACAAATGAATATGGGGAAGTGTCAGTTCAACCGTATTTGGTTGGAAAACATCTATAGTGCTTGGTTGAAACCAGTGGAGGGAACGTGTTTGAAGCACGCTGCACCTTTTGCAAAATAAATCAGCGTTTGTTTTGCTAGTGGAGCGTTAGCTAGTGCAGCAGCTCCCGCAACAACACCGGGGGACCTCCGGGCGAAGTTTGGGTCTACGTCAACCCTAAAAGCGGAGGTGCTGTAGACGCTAAATACCGTAGCTAAACACCAATCATACAACAGCAACGATGAAATAGTGTAGCCAAGGCAGCAGAGCTCAGTCTGAATATAGCTCTTGTCACTCTCTCTCAGAGACACACACACACACACACACACACACACACACACACACACACACACACACACACACACACACACACACACACACACACACACACACACACACACACACAGACACACGCACACACAAACTTTTTGTCTAACACGCTAACACAGTTCTGTACTGTTATGCTGTTATGTTCAGTCACTGTTCTTATGTTGAACATGAATACATTTACTTTGTAAGTGATTATGGGACGTATTTCTTCTTTCATATCAATTTTCCTTCATACTTTATTGCCGTGAAATAGGTCTTAAATTCTATTCAAAGTGGTCTTAAAAAGGTGTTAAAAAGTCCGCCTCGCTGCACATTATCTCTTGCATAAAGATAGATTGTGGGTCCCTTATAACATGTTGTACACAGTGGAAATAAACATTCTGGTCACCTTAACATCAGGGATCTTATACATTAAACTCCTTCTGAATCAAACTGTCATGGTAGCCTTACCTTACTGATCCCTCTTCAAATAGAAAAACACACGTTACTTTACCAGCAGAGAGAAAATTGATTATTAAATTATGAATGTGACTAATAAAGAGCAGTTTGATTATTAAGTATTATTCTGTTGATTGATGTCATTACATTTGGTGAAAATAATAATAATAATAATTCATTTATTTTATATAGGCGCCTTTCAAGGCTCTCAAGGTCGCCGTACAAACACATACAAAAACAAGATACACAATACCTAACACCAGCATAAGAAACATAAACAAGACAATAATGACTTGTTTATGACTCGTTTTGTCAAAGTTTAGGACTTGGACTTGACTTGAACTTGCCCATCCTGACTTGAGACTTGACTCTGACTTGAGCGCAAATACTTGAGACTTGACTCGGACTTGAGCGCAAAGACTTGAGACTTGACTCGGACTTGAGCGCAAAGACTTGAGACTTGACTCGGACTTGCAAAACAATGACTTGGTCCCACCTCTGGTATACACAGCCTTAATTAGATCAGTCATAGAATACGGACTAATAGTGTATGGTTCAGCTGCATACTCTTCTCTTCAAAAATTAGATAGAGTCCAGGCACAAGCACTAAGGATATGCTGTGGGGCAGTCAGATCTACACCAGTGTCGGCACTTCAGGTAGAGGTCGGAGAAATACCAATTTCTTTGAGGAGAAAACAGTTAATTGTTAATTACTGGGCAAATCTACAGGGCCATAAAGATGCTCACCCTACTAAACAAACTGTAAAAAACAAGTTGGGAAAGTAACAAAATTAAAAAAGAAAGTTGTTGTGTTTCAGAATTATGTAAGGAATTAAAAGTTAAAGAATGGAATATTAGTCTGACGGTGTTGTTATCAGCTGTTCCACCATGGTTTCTAGTAGATTTATCACTATTGAAACGGTTACATTCAATGAAAAGTAAAATCAATGTGCAGGCTTACGTGAACACTGTTCTACATGAACAATATGGGCAGTTTATACAAATATTTACTGATGGATCCAAAAATCCAGAAAATGGTCAAACTAGTTGTGCATTTTATGTTCCTGAATTAAAGGTCAAAGTGGGAAAGCGTACGAGTGATCACATTGCAGTATATACAGTAGAGATGATGGCTATCTCACTAGCACTTCAGTTGGTAGAGGAAACACAGCCAATGCGAGTGGTCATTTGCTCTGACTCCAGTGCAGCTCTGGAGAGTATAAACAACTTCTCTTCAGAATGTCGTCAGGATATTTTACATGCAATTTTACACATCATGTTTAGGTTAGTTCTTTTGGGAATTGTTGTTCAATTTGTGTGGGTTCCAGCGCATGTGGGTATTAGAGGGAATGAGGTAGTGGATCAACTGGCAAAATGTAGTTTGAAAGCAAACCAGATTGATATAAATGGTACCCGTCAGTAGAGCAGAAGTCAAATCTGTTACAAAAGTTGTTATCAAGCAACAATGGAAAAAGCTATGGGACAGTAACACTAAAGGAAGACATTTATACCAGATACAAAGGGAAGTAGGAACGGGAAGCACTTGGGGGAGTAGTAGAAGAGAACAGAGCATTTACAGCAGGATAACATTGGGTCACTCTGGATTAAATTCAACAATGCATCTGATTGGAAAACATCTAAATGGCAATTGTGATGGTTGCCAATAACACAACACAATACATCATGTATTTTTTAGCTGCCCAGATTATAACAGACAAAGACTCATTCTGAAAACTGCACTGGAACAACATAACATCAAGGACATGGATTTCAAGTCAATATATGAAAGTAAATCAAGAAATGAAGCAAACAAGCTGATCTTCAAGTTCCTCAAAAACACTGGTCTGAGGACAAGGATTTAATATGAACATTTAATAAATCAACAGTAGGTGGCGATATATGCTCCAAGTGGAAGCGATTTGCCATTAAAGAAAAAAGAAGAAGTAGTAGAAGAAGAAATAGGCTAACGCTACAAACAGGCACAACACTGTTACTCTGTTTTTACTGACATATAACATTTGATTTCACCTTGCTCTATATTTTTTAACGCACGTTCAAAAACGGGAACATTTTCGGGAGTTTCAACCGGGTACCGGCCACGGAAAACGGGGACGTTTTGGTCACCCACCCGACCGTGTTTACAGCTAAGCACACACGCTAACATTAAGACTACAAGCTCACTTGGGGTTGAGGCTTTTTTACACGTTGCTTGACTGCCTGCCCACATATCTGATCTAGACATAGTAACGTGTATTAGGGAAAATAATTATTTAAAGCTATTTAATAATTGTGACATTTATTGTACTTTTTGATGGATGAATGATGCTCAAAGTGAGGGGGCAAAGAATACAACTGAGGGGGCAATGCCCCCTCGTGGCGCCGGGCCCGCCTCCACCCCTCGAAAGTTATCGCTCACTCAGCCATGTTTATGCAGCACTGCACGTGGAGATGTGGACGCGCAAATCGCGCAGATTGTACATAAACCATATAAACCTGCGGCGGAAACCCCTCTTGTCTGTCAGTGTGATTATGACTGATTTTAGTAAGTAACGAAGTAACGCGTGTCGGGGCAATGTTAGTAACTGTAGTGTGATTACTGAATTATAAAAGTAGGGCGTTACACTACTCCGTTACCGACAAAAGTAACGCGTTACACCCAACTCTGGACCCCTGGGTGCGATGGCTTCAGTATTGCATTTTAGAAATGCTTTCTGGAAGTGTTGTCGGCATTGTTGGTTATGTTGTATAACGACATGATAGAAAGACAATCAATGCCCCTAACAATGCGTACCGCCACATTATGTCTACTTCCGAAAGCAGGGAAAGATCATCAATACATGAGCAATTACCGACCCCTAAGTCTTCTTAACAATGATTACAAAGTGTTTGCAAAAATCCTAGTCCTTCGCCTGGAGGAAGTTATCCCATCTCTAGTGAATCTAGACCAGGTAGGATTTGTAGCTGGACGCCAGTCAGCTAATAACATGAGAAGGCTGCTCCAGGTTCTTTTTAGCGCTAACTCCCTCCATCTCCCAGCAATGGCAATATCACTGGATGCAGAGAAAGCCTTTGACAGAATAGAATGGCCATATTTATTTAATGTTCTATAAAAAATAGGATTTGGCCCAGTCTGTATGAGATGGTTTAAAGCTCTTTACAATAAGCCAGTCTCCTCAGTCAGAAGCAACAACATGCTTTCTGATCCTTTCCCCCTGCATCGGGGAACACGGCAGGGATGTCCAATATCCCCTCTAATATTCATTTGAGCTCTTGAGCCCTTGGCTTGTGCCATCCGGGAAAATCCAGGAATTATCCCAAAGTGCAGTTCAAAATAAACTTATAGGCTGATGATATCCTTTTAACATTAGTTGACCCACTAAACTCTATACCTGGTGCTAGAGGTTATTAGAGAATTTAGCTTATTTTCAGGATATAAAATAAATTGGAGTAAAAGTGAAGCCATGCCACTAAACTGTCAGACTCACTCTAATCACTTAGGCTCTGCTCCTTTTGTTTGGAAAGCTGATGCATTGAGATACTTGGGCACAAACATGAGATCACCAATTAACAAGATCTTCTAAATGAATGGTCCAGGACTCCAGGCTTACTTAGAACTATTAAAGATGACTTGAGAAGATGGACTACTTTACCCCTATCGCTGTGGGGAAGGGTGGCTGTGTTAAAAATGAATGTCCTACCAAGATTGACCTATATAATATCCTCAATTCCCCTTCAAATCCCACAATATTGGTTTAAAGAAATAAATACTATATTCTCGCAATTCATATTTAAGGATAAAAAACCACGGATCAACCATAAATAGTTGTCTATGCCGAGGAGAACAGGTGGACTGGGGATACCCAATTTATACTTATATTATCTCTCATGCCAGATTCCCTATAGAATGGGGTTATGGAGCGACACCGAAAAAAACTGGGACTGGCTGGAAGGACAAATAATTACAGAAAACAATAAATCAATATCTTTAAATTCATTATGGTACTCCCCCAAATCCATTCTGAATAATCCAATAATTCAATTTTCTATCAGTGTGGTTATATCTGTATAAAGGAGGCTAGGCATCACTGGTATTTCCCTCCCTTCATGCCCATTATGGAAAAACCCACTATTCACAGCGGGCGGTAACCCATTGAATAATATACATATGCAAGCACATGACATACAACACATTGGGCAAATAGTCAAAAACAATATCATAACTCCGTTCACAGTGTTGATGGAACATTTTAATCTGAATAAATACCTCTTCCTCTCCTATATGCAATTACAATCAAATATTAAAAACGTAACATCAAAAGGTATAAAGATATAGGTTGTCATGAACACCTTGATATGAACCTAAAAAGACTTGCAAACAAGAAAGGAATGATTTCAGGTATATATAAACTTCTCCTCACCTCAACCGCCAATACTAATCTGTAGTCACAGAAAAGATGGGAGCAGGATTTAGGCATCACCCTTACCCCAGTTGAGTGGGACAGAATCTGGTCGAACTCAACATCAATCTCCAAGTGTGTCCGGTTTAGAGTAATACGGTTACAAATCCTTCACAGAGCATACATCACACCCTGTAGACTCAAAAAGATGGCAACCCTGTCTCCTAAAAATTACGTTCCCACAGAACTAAACTGCATTCTGAATTACGTTTAGCTTGAAACGTATTTACTCCCACGTTACGTTCGTTATGAACGTATCTTAAATACGTTTATTTTCTACATATCTTTGCCATTTATTGTCTTGCTTATAATAATGATAATAGTCATTTATAAATATCATTTTAGAGCACACCTTTGAAATCGAGAATCAGGCTCGATATATGGTTAAATTAAAATCAGTAGGCGAGGCTGTAATTTCGCCAGCTGTTACTCTCATGAGCGAGGCAGAAAATAATAGTTTTAACATGACAAAAAGCTGCTGTGTCGTTTACCTCAAATATTAAAACAAATCCAGAGTTACGTGTTTCTGTACTTCCTCTAAGAAGAAAATACAGTAAAAGAAGAGCTCTGTGGCTTCAGGCTTGATCGCCGTTCAAATGACAGCGTTGGTTTCCCCAAAAGTGGGCGGAGCTGTAAAGTGACGTAGATTTTACTATCATCTATTATTCAAAACCATTCTATTTATTCTAACGTAAATTACATGCCAGTGTTTTATCTTTTTATTTATTTGTTTTTATTTTAAATCGTATAAACGTCTGTGAGGAAAATAAATGGGGTTTAGAGCCTCAAAATACTGAAATCTGTATTTTTAAAAATCTTTTCCTTCTAATTTGTTATTCTTTTCTAAATAACACACTGTTATTTACTCAACAATAACACACAATTATCCTTGTTTTTATTTATTTGTTTAATTCTATAATCTTGGGCTTTTTAGCCGTAAATAAAGTCACCAGAAACAGACGGGACATTTCGAGATTTAGGATGGCCGAAGACACTACATTACCCATAATCCCCAGCTATCGTTTGGGACTACAGTCCCGTTGACAAACCCCGTGATGTTGGAGTGGTAGTGCGCCAAGGTTACGCCGAGCGTCAAGCTCTTTGAAATGGAACGAAACCACGGCAGACTATTCAAAACTGGACTCGAACGCCCCCCGAGAAATACACATGCTGGCTATTGTGTTTCGCAACATGTTCTCTATGGCACGTATCTACTGGGAATTGTAGTTTTAAAAGACGTTTTTCCCAAGATTAGAAGTTGCCAGTATTAAACTGTGTACAGCCCTGGAGGTTTAGGCGATAGGAAACACATTGGTGTGTACACATTTAAAACATGTAATTACTAAATGGGTAAAAATCGCTTATATCCATAATGGCAGCATTAATATATACCCACACGACAGCTTACTTTGTAATTCTACTCCACTACAATTCAGAGGTTAACCTGGTATTTTTACTCCACTACATTTAGTTTAGTTACTTTGCAGATTCTGATTAATGATGTGAAATATAAACAACCCTTAAAGCAGACTTTAGTTACACCTGAGTAAAATTCAGGGAAGGTGATTGTCAAGTGCCAACAATCAGGAGAGATATTTGATAGGTGGTGCGTGAGAAGACGAAACATTTATCTGCAGATCTCTATAAAGTATATTCATTACTCGTTATTCTCTACTAATAGTTAATTAAAAACTGTATAATGGCTATTTTGCACATCCCTTTCAAGATTTCAAGATTTTCTAAGGTTTATTGATCATATACACAACTTGGGTCGCAGGTTCCTCAACAGCGCATTACAAGACATCTATCAATATGTGTGTACCTCCACCATTAAACTGTCATATTCTGCACATTTCTTATTCTATCTACATACATAAGAGTATAATTAATGTGTATAATATCAGTTAAAAGAAGTGCTTCAACATAGTTAACATTGCAGGAAAGCAATATATTAGACGTTAAGTACTTTGTCAGGCTTAATATTCATCGGTAGATAGATACCCCCAAAGCTTTTTTCTTGTTTAAAATAAGACCTTAACCTAAAGTATTCTTTAATGTGTTAATAAAGGTTAATTCGTTTTTCTGTTTTGCACATCCTCCTATTAATATCTTTGTACATCCGGCACTAAACTGTTTTATTGTAGAGATCACTTATAGTATCTTCTTGACTTTTTATATTCTATATTTCTATCATTGACCTTCTACTTTCCCCCTATGAAAGTATGTACTCTTAATATTGTTTTCATCAAATAACATTATTCAACAAAAATAATTCAATAACGTGCTTTAACCACTAGGCGGTGCACACAAGGTACACACAGCATACTAATAATAACTTTGTATTATTAGTGTAGAACACTTATGTATGTATAACATCTGAAGATGTGTAGTTTTATTCATGTTTTTACATAATTTTACAGGATATTGCTATATTATTTCACATGTTTTACTTCTACACATTAATATCTGATTTGTAAAACATCACAGACAGAAAGGTATATCCGTCATTTAATGGTACGCTATTGAAATTCTGAATCCATAGATGTGTCTCCCATCACCCAAATCCCCTGACTATTCTCTCAACTCAGTATTTACATTCTTATATTCAAAGAAAATCAGTAATATCTTTAAAAACTACAAGTCCTTTTCTATCAGCTGTGCACCGTTATGGTGTAAATATAACCTATTATCTACCAATTGGATCAAATATAAAAGTCAGCCGAATTACTATTGATACTGCAAGGAGACGTATTTTGTGAAAAGAAATTGAAGATGTTGTTTAATTGTTGATATATTTATGATCCACATCAAGTATTCAGTTTTGGCGGCAGTTCCTCATGTTTGTCTAGAAGTCTTCTCATCAGGGCTCTATAAATAAAGAACTACGGCAGATGTATAATATTTAATGCAGCCGAACCGTGTATTGCAATGCCGTTATGTGATGACTTCCAAAGAGAAAAGCAAGAACACTCTGAATTAGGTATTATTTTATTTTTCGTTTTCGGATATCACAACTTATTAACACCATAGCCCAGCGTTTATTGCGGCTAAAACATCCAATCAACGAGCTTCAAGCTGAGGATCTTGGGTAATCAGTTCGGTGGGTTTGTGGTGTGTATCGCTCGAAATGTCCCGTCTGTTTCCGGTGACTTTATTTACGGCTAAAAAGCCCAAGATTATAGAATTAAACGAATAAATAAAAACAAGGATAATTGTGTGTTATGGTTGAGTAAATAACAGTGTGTTATTTAGAAAAGAATAACAAATTAGAAGGAAAAGATTTTAAAAAATACAGATTTCAGTATTTTGAGGCTCTAAACCCCATTTATTTTCCTCACAGACGGGAAAAAAGTCCGACATTATACGATTTAAAATAAAAACAAATAAATAAAAAGATAAAACACCGGCATGTAATTTACGTTAGAATAAATAGAATGGTTTTGAATAATAGATGATAGTAAAACGTCACTTTACAGCCCCGCCCACTTTTGGGGAAACCAACGCTGTCATTTGAACGGCGATCAAGCCTGAAGTCACAGAGCTCTTCTTTTACTGTCTTTTCTTCTTAGAGGAAGTACAGAAACAAGTAACTCTGGATTTGTTTTAATCTTTGAGGTGCAATAAACGACACAGCAGCTTTTTGTCATGTTAAAACTATTATTTTCTGCCTCGCTCATGAGAGTAACAGCTGCCGAAATTACAGCCTCGCCTACTGATTTTAATTTAACCATATATCGAGCCCGATTCTCGATTTCAAATGTGTGCTCTAAAATGATATTTATAAATGACTATTATCATTATTATAAGCAAGGCAATAAATGGCAAAGATATGTAGAAAATGAACGTATTTAAGATACGTTCATAACGAACGTAACGTGGGAGAAAATACGTTTCTAGAAGATATGTAGAAAATAAACGTATTTAAGATACGTTCATAACGAACGTAACGTGGGAGAAGATATGTTTCTAGAAGATATGTAGAAAATAAACGTATTTAAGATACGTTCATAACGAACGTAACGTGGGAGAAAATACGTTTCTAGAAGATATGTTGAAAATAAACGTATTTAAGATACGTTCATAACGAACGTAACGTGGGAGAAGATATGTTTCTAGAAGATATATAGAAAATAAACGTATTTGAGATACGTTCATAACAAACGTAACGTGGGAGAAAATACGTTTCTAGCTAAACGTAATTGAGAATGCAGTTTAGTTCTGTGGGAACGTACTTTTTAGGAGACAGGGTTGATCAAACGCTCTCGGGCCTATGCTGGCATGGTTGTGCGGAAGTGGGTACCCTTTTAAATTGTCTTTGGTCCTGTCTGTCCGGCTGTAAAATCTCTATGGGACGTAGTTGGAGATACTCTCGCTGAGATCCTGAACATAGAGATACTCTTAACTCCAGCTACATGCTTGCTGGGATCCCCGCTCAATGGCATAACATCAACATTTGCAAATAAACTTATAGCCCTATGCCTTTCAACTAAACGCCTCATTCTTATGAACTGGAAAGTCAGAAAGCCCAACTGCTTCAATTTCAATAGATGGCTGGAGGACTTCCTAAACATCTTAAGTATGGAAGAAGCTGCTTTCTCCCTGTTATATTTGGTTAAGCCAGACAACAGGCTTTGGGATAAGATAAGGGCTTTCCTGGACTCAAACCATCTCGGCTGCCAACAATAATAATTAGGGCCGGGACTTTAACGCGTTAATTAAGATTAATTAATTACACAAAAATTAACGCGTTAAAAAAATTAACGCATTTTAATCGCACTTATTTTTGCACCGCGGAACGTTTCTCACTGGATGAGTTTCAGGCGTACCGATTATACTGGAGCACCAACTAACGTTCATGACTTCAGACAACAACAAACTACGGTGAACAACAGTGGGAAATGTTGTTTTAAAAAACGGACGGATGGAAGCGTTGATAAGAGCACGGTTGTGTGCAAATTATGCAAAAAGGAATTCGCATATCACCGCAGCACATCAAGCCTCAAGTATCACCTCAATGCAAAACATATAGCAGCTAGCGTGGAAGCTAGCGTGGACGTTAGCCTCTTTTATCGCGTTCACACCAAAAAGAGCCGGTACTAAAATTAGTTCATGAGAACCTTTTTACCCCCACGTACGGCTCTCTTGTGAGAAAATAGCTATATTTCTGATTGGCTGGGCGGATTGCAAACCACGCCCCGTAAAACTTCCAAAAAGTTTGGTGAAGCCGCCATTTTATTATCCTCGCATTAGCATTATTAGCATTAGCCCAGCGCAGAAACGCAGAGAGACTAACTTATGGCAACACAAAATAAAACATGGGAGCGGTGGAGATGAGGAGGTGTCGGCGTTCTGGCGATTTACTCGGAAGGCTGCTGGGACTCCCAGCAGCTTCTACTGAAGCCAGTCCCCAACTCCGGGGACTTCCGGCCGGGGACTTTGGGCGGCAGTATACGCCGTGAAGTGGTTTGCGGCCTGCCAGTAAACCCAAAGCAGAAGAAGAAGAAGTGACGTCAGCAGCTTAATTTGTTCTCATGAACTAAGTTCTCATGAACCTTTGTGGGAAAAGTACTGCGGTGTGAATGCGCCTAATGGTATACTAAAATCCATGTGAAAAAAATTGCTTCTCACTGTTCTTAGGTCAAATATTTATATGCGATTAAAAATGCGATTAATTTCGATTAATTAATTACAAAGCCTCTAATTAATTAGATTAATTTTTTTAATCGAGTCCCGGCCCTATAATATATATTAATAAATACATATAAATAAAGAGAAATGAGCTATGAAGAAACAGAAAAATAACGGTAATAATAATGAAAGAAATGAATTACATGGGAAATGGATGAATAGGTAAATTAATCATAAAAGGAAGATATGTGTGTGTGTATACAGTATGTACATATATGTGCATATATGTATTTATTTGACTATTTATCTATTTATTTACCTATTAAACAATGAAGTATATCTATATTATGAAGCAAATCATGTATAAATACAACGCCATATGCATACATCAAATGTAACTGACACTGTAATCTCCCTACCCCCACCCTTCATGTTATGTCCTGTCCTACTTGTGATGTGTGTGAGCCATGTCCTTGTCCGTGTGTTTTTGTCTTTTGAAAATGTTTAATAAAATATAAATGTTAAAAAAATGACAGTGCTTTCAGGGAGGAGAGCTCCAGAGGCTCAAATGGTTCTGTGACCAGAGCCTCGAGCACCAACGGCAGATCCCATTGCGGGGAGGAGGCCCGCACCACTGGCCCCCTGCAAAAACCGTGACATCAGTGGTTGACTAAAGGCTGACCTGCCGTCAAATCCCTCATGGCAGGACGAGATGGCTGCTGCATACACCTTAATTGTGGAATGAGCCAGCCCCCTGTCCACCAGTGTCTGTAAGTAGGACAGAATAGAGCCCAATGTACATGATAGAGGCTCTAGACTCCTTCCTCACACCATCGCTGGAATCCCAACCACTTCGTCCTGTAACAGGCTGTGGTGGATCCTGCTCTTGCTGCCTGGATAGTCTGAATAACTTTGTCAGACAGTCCCTCCCGTCTCAGCCTGTCCCTCTCAGGAGCCAAGCCTAGAGAGGTTGGCCCAGAGTGGGTAACACCCCTATTGCACCTGCGGTGGAAAGGGATAGAGCAGCTATCTTGGCCATGGCTCGTGTGCAAACGTGTCTCTCCCAGGGTGGATTGTCCTGCCGAGCCAGGGATAACCACCATTCGTCTGGCAGGGGCCCACCTCTTGACATGAGGCCAGCCGCCCTGTTCTCCAGTCCCGGAATGCGGGGGGCCTTCAGAAATAAAAACATTCTCTGAGGCCCACAACCACAGGTAAAAGAACACCCAGATCAGGAGCCCGACGTGAAGCGGAGGGATCTTGATCAGCATGAAGGGTGTTCTTTTCCCCATAATGACCAAGTTGCTGCACATTATCCCATTTATTACAAGGCCACATTCTCAACAAAGTAACGATATGACTCCCAATATTAATTGAAATGCTTTTATGGATTTCGAAAATGTTTTTATTGATTTAGAAAATAGTTGTATTGATTTAGAAAATAGTTGTATTGATTTAAAATGACATGCATCCGCTAAGAAAAATTGTCCGTTGTTACTGTTTGAACTAACATAGCAGCGGCAGGAACTGCTTCGATAGTGTTTTTGAGGAGCTTTTTGATTACAGATTTGAAAACATCGTTGCTTGCTTTAAAAGTAGCACAATTCATGATGTCAAACCTTGGAAAGTATCTAGATATCCCTGCCCTAATGCCAAAGTAACTGCACACTGAATATGTGTCGCTGTTTGATGTCTGGACCGTTGAGTAAAAAGGACCGCAGCAACGTGTTGAGGGTTTCTGCCCCGTTACTTCTCTGCTGTTTTCTTGTCCCTGTTGTCTTTTTATTTTCTTCGATCAGCCACTAACCATTCATCCAAATTACTGTGCTCTCCAAGTATATTACAATTCATATTAAAATCCTCCATGTTGCTCTCAGACGGTACAACGGCAAACTGCATGCAGTTTGCTTTTCGGCCAAACTGTATCAGTTAAATCGACCGGACTTCCTTCTGCAGATGTGAGCGTCCTTAACCGTCAATAAATCCTTGACAGCGGTCTGTACTACTGGATTAACAATGTGTCACGTGTTCTGAATTGACCAATCAGAATCAAGTATTCAACTAAGCCATGTAATAAGGGTGTAATACGGGTGTAGTAGGGGTAGATTTATGTGTAATGGGGGTGTATATGCGATGTAGAAACAGTGTAAATAGGTGTTACATGGGTAAAATAATGGTTTAATACGGGTGTAATAATGGTGTAACTTTGGTGTAATGGGGTGTATAAGTGTGTAATATGGGTGTAATAACAGTGTAATAGGGATTTCATAGTCTATTTACGGTGTTATATGGTTGTAATATTTGTGGTATAGGTCTAATATTGGGTGCTATATGTAATATAGGTGTTACATTGGTGTAATATGGGTCTAATAACAGTGTGATATGAGTGTAACATGCATATAATAATGGTGTAACATGGGTGTAGATGGGGTGTATGTATGTGTAATGTGGGTGTAATAACAGTGTATTTGTGGTGTAGAAACAGTGTAATATAAGTGTTAAATGGGTGTAATAAGGGTCTAATAACAGTGGAATATGAGTGTAACATGGGTAAAATGATGGTGTCATACGGGTGTAATAATGGCGTAACTTGGGTGTAATAGGGGTGTATAACTGTGTAATATGGGTGTAATTACAGTGTAATAGGGGTTCGATAAGTGTATTTACGGTGTAATATGGTTGTATTATTTGTGTTCCATAGGTCTAATATTGATGTTACATGGATGCTATATGCATCTTATAACAGTGTAATATAGTTGAAATAATTGTGTAACATATACAATATGGTTGTTAATACAGGTGTAATCATAGCATCATAGGGGTGTTTTAATCTGTAATTGGGCAGTAATAACAGTCTGATTACAGTGTAATAATAATGTAATATATGTGTTACATGAGTGTAATATGGGTTTAATAACAATGTAATATGAGTGAAATAATGGTGTATCACGGGTGTAATAGGGGTGTATCAATTTGTAATATGGGTGTAATAACTGATATATGGGTGTAATAGGGGTTAGTAACGGTGTAATTATGGCGTCACATGGGTGTAATAGTGTTAAATATATCTAATTGGTGTTACATGGGTTCTGTATGGGTCTTATAACAGTGTAATAATAGTTAGATGGTTATAATATGGGTGCAATACGGGTGTAATAATTGTGTATCATGGGTGTAGTAGGGATGTATTAATGTGTAATGTGGGTATAACAGTGTAATTCTGGTGTAATAACAGGACTAAGTATTCAAGCAAAGGTACTTAGTTACTTTCGCCCACTGCCTATTACTGGATTCATAGATTTAGAGATTAGAGGTTGAATAATAACTACATCTTATGTTACAGAAAATTCAGACACGCTCTGAATTATCTTTAGTTTTATTTGTGGAAGCAGAGTAAAGATGTTCCATCACATGAACACAAGCTGGATTGTCGTCAGGATGGAGCTGCGGCTGATGAAGAGGAAGGAGAAACTCTTCATCACTATTCAATTATCTCCTCGATGACTTTTGTGATGACGGTGGTGGTCGTGGTGTTCGAAGTGTTCGAGGAGGAGGAGGAGAGAGCGGAGGAGGAGGAGAGAGAGGAGGAGAGAGAGGAGGAGAGAGCGGAGGAGGAAATAGCGGCGGACCTGGGAGACGAGCACAGAAAGTTACAGTAAGTTTAAAAGATAAAGTTAAACGAGAAAAATTGCCCCACAGTGTTAGAAATATTCAGAAATACTTTACATAATTTTTACATTAATCCGTTTTTTTTTAAATAATTGCTTTTATTTTTTCCTATTTTAATTCTCTTATTATGTTGCACCATTAGTGAGCACCAGGAAAAGCGCTATATAAATACCATGTATTATTATTATTATTATTATACTAATATAGCAAATCATCTGCTACTTTTTTGAGTACGCAAAGTAAAAGTCACTGTGCGGTAAATGTTAAATGTTTTTTAGTGTTGAAGTTCATACATCACTGACTGATTTAGATTTTTGATTTCAAGCTGATTTTCTCCTCTTACCCGGCGGTCTCTCCGTCCAGCAGCCTCCTGTACTCGGCGATCTCCATCTCCAGGCGGGTCTTGATGTCCAGCAGCATCTGGTACTCCTGTCCCTGTCTCTCCAGGTCAGCCCTGAGCTGCATGAGCTGCTCCTCCATGCTGCTCACCTGGTTCTGGAACATGCTCATCTGCATGGAGTAGCGGTTCTGGATATCAGCCAGCTGCGATTCAAGGGAGGCTTTCTGCGGGGAGACAGTGAGTTTAAAAAACATGTTAATTCATCTTGAACACCTCCTAAAATAAGAATCCTATAATGAGTTCCACATTCTGTGTGTTCCTTTTTTTTAATCTGTATATGCCGTAAACAGATAAGCAAATAAAGGTTTGGAGGAAAAGTTCTTGCATGAGCTGCAAAACGCATCGTCACAGAATGAATCTCAAAACCCTTACCGAAGTAAAAGTAAGTTTATCTGCAACATTTTTTATTTGACAAAATGCAAATTGGTTTATTATTGAGAAGCAGTGAGTTAGAAGTCACGTGTGAGACTTTATATTATCCTAACTAAAGACTGTATAATAATTATACTTATAACAATCATAGACTGTGTAAAATAATAATAATACAAAGGAACAATTATATTAAATAATAATAATAAAACATATTGTAAATAAAATCACCATCATCTTAATGAATAATAATCCTAGTAATTAGAAAGACCATAAACTATATAAAATAATAATAATGATAATATTAATAATAATAATAAAAACAAATATATATAATAATAACAATAGATTATTAAACAGCAAATACATTTAAAAAACGAAATGTAATGTAAATAATTATAGATTTTGTAATAGTTGTTATAATAACATTGACTGTATGGAATAATAACAAATAAAAAAAAGTTATATACAAATAATATGAATACATAAATAACTAATAATAATAATGTTTTTATTAATATTAATCATATTCATAAACATAATTATATTAATAATAATTACAATAATAATACAAATACTAATGAAAAAAATGATAATTATAAAATAATAATAATATTACTAATTATTAATAATAAAAAAAAAGAAATATAATAATAATCACCATGCTCATCTGAGACTGCAGCTGGATCTCCAGAGCCTGGAACGAACTCTTGGTCTCTTTCACCTCTGTGCTGGTGGTCTGCATGCTCATGATTGTGATCTCCTCCTCCTTGGCGATAGCCTCCGACTGCGAGGAGCACAGGAAGTCAGCACAAACCATCCAAATAAAATGTTCTCGCACTTCTCTACCAGGGTTTTTACCTTGGTAGCGTACCAGCTCTCCAGATCACGCGTGGTTTTGGCGTTGATGGCCTCGTACTGGTCCCGCATCTCTTCCAGCGCTTTGTTCAGATCCTCCTGCGGACCGGCGTCCACCTCCACGTTCACCTGGCCGCTCATATGGCCACGCATCGCCATCAGGTCCTTGGGGGGGGGGGGGGGGGGGGGGGGGAGTGGGGGTACATACACACTCACATCAGACATTGCTGAGCATTTGAGAAAGGTCAACTTCATCATTATTTTCTAAAATGAGTCTCCACAAAGATATAGTTCTGCTGGAGACTAAATCATTTTGTGTTTTAGGCTTTTGCCTTAAAAAGTAAAAAGACTCAGATCAATTGATCTATCTATCCATATGAACATTGCAAGATTCATATTTAGTATTAATCGATTTGCCAACTCATAGAATCGTCTTGTAATAAATAACTAAATGATATCACCAGGTCTTTAACAATACAGTAAACTCCCAGCGCGGGGAGGAAACACAAGTAAACAGGCAGGAAGTACTCAAACAGGAAGTACTCACTTGACAAACGATTGAAATGTACTTTATCTGAATCAGGACCCTGCTTAATACAAATACAAAATGATTTATAGTCTGTCTGTTTCTACAGGGATTTTTCCTGAAAGCATCTTAACTTATTATCTTAAATCTGGACTTGTATCATGGTGCTGTCTGAGGTTAAACCAGGATTTAATGTTTTGACGTTAAAGTATATAGTCCAGCTGTCAGCTCATAGAGTCCTATAGTGAACCTGGAAATGTTGAGTAACACAACGTTTTATGTTAGAAATGTATAGTACGGGTCCCCCAGCACATAGAAACTGCCGGATGCTCACTCGCATGTATTGGGCAATTTTGCACAATTAGCATTTCATTGCGTTAATTCAAATGAATGTGGACATGAAACACCATGAAATGTTTTCAAGGTGTAAAATGGAAGTTTGAACCTTCAGAGTGGCCATATTTATACAGGTTGTACCGGTCAAAACTGCCATTGTTGATCATGAAAATGTCAGAAAGGCATTCAGCATCCTCATAACCTCTAAAACCACTCCAAAATTGTCCAAATCAGCCATGCCATTTTTTAACTGTTGTTTAATAGCATTATAGGCTATAATGCTATTTAACGCAACTGATGCTGATTGTGCAAATTGACCAATTACGTGAGTTAGCATCCGGCAGTTTGTAATTACCGGGGGTACAATACATTTCTAAGATAAACTTTGGGGTACTCAACATTTCCTGGTTCACAGTGCTGGCAACTATATGTTAGCACACTAATAGTACCTCCTCGTGGTTACTCTTCATGGACACCAGCTCTTCTTTCAGAGTGTCCAGCTGCATGCTCAGGTCCGTCATGGCGCCGCTGAGTTCAACCTTCACCATCTTCAGCCCGGCGATGTCCGCCTCCACAGACTGACGCATGACCAGCTCGTTCTCATACCTGCACCATCATATGAGAGCAAAATAAATCATTTAAAAGCTTTGTTATATACATATATATATATATGTACACACACCTTACTATTATTTTATATAAATAAATGTATAACTTATAAGTGATATACCCCAAGAAATACACTATTTTGTTTTCAAGGGGCAGAAACATGGAAGTTCACACACATTAAAGGTCACCTATTGATTGATTGATTGATTGATTGAAAAGTGTATTAACAGCTTGTATATTGGGTACAGTACAGCTCAAAACATACAATTGTTAAGGGGATGCAGACCAGAGAAAGACTTTCGTCTTGTTTACATCAGGGTCCCCCATTTCCAATTCATCATATCATTTAAGACATATAAGACATATTTGACATACAGATGGCTTATTTACAATTTACATACAGGTGTTTTTTTACATACAGATTGCTTATTTACAATTTTCATTTTAGATTTCGTTCTAATACATCCTAACCGGACATTTAAGACATACCAAGTCTACAGATATACAGTTAGTAACAGAGTCTAAAATGCGAGTATATACATAGATGGGGGGGGGGGGAAGCTGTCCATTGAACGACAGGTTGAGATTTGTACCATTACCGGGGCCAGTTTTGCAATGCTCTCCCCGAAGGTGCTCTTTAAGAGAGGTTTTGAAGGTAAGTATAGTTTTACTTTCCTTTACAGTTGTGGGAAGAGCGTTCCACCTTGATGTGGCATAATTGCGAAACGTGTATTCCCCCTTTTTTGTGCCAAATCTGGGTTTCACATGATTTGTGGAGCTCCCTCTGGTGTTATGATCATGGTATTCCTTGACCTTTGGGAAGAATTTTGACATGTACATGGGTACCATAGAGGTGTAGTGGATCTTGTAGACCAGGCCCATTGCAAGTAGCTGTACTCTGTCGTCTACTCTAAGCCATCCTAGGTTGTCAAAGTGGGCAGAGGTGAGGTGGGTTCTAGATGAAAGGTCAAGCAGTAGTCTGACCAGTTTATTTTGCGATGTTTGAAGTTTTATTTTTAGCGCCTTGGAGGTGCTATGGTACCATGACGTGCAAGCATAGTCATAGTACCCTTGAATGAGTGCTCCTGCCAGAGTTTTCAGGGTGTTTTTGTTTACCAGAGAGGAGATCCGGTATAGGAATCTAGTTCTTTGATTGACTTTTTTTATTACATTGGATGCCATTTTATCACAGGAGAGGTTTGCCTCCAGAATAGATCCTAGGTATGTAATTTCCTTCTTACTTGTGACAATAATGTCGCCCACTGCAACTGAGAAGTCGTCGGATTTGCTGAGATTATGTTTCGAACCGAAGAGAATGGACTCTGTTTTACCCAGGTGTAATGATAATTTATTATCGGCGAGCCAGGTGCAGATTCTGCCGAGCTCGGAGCTGAGGGTTTTTTCAACCTGCAACCTGTTCCTGTCAGAGACCAGCAGGGCTGAGTCGTCCGCGAACAGGAACAAGTTGCAGTCACATGCTGATGACATGTCATTTACATAAATTAGAACAGTAACGGACCTAATATGCTTCCTTGTGGAACACCACAGCTCACTGGGAGGGGGGGGGGGACAGAGTACCGTTTACCTCCACCATCTGTTCTCTCCCCTCCAGCTAGGATTGCATCCAGCTCACCGATAGTTTATCAAAACCTATCATGGCATTTTTAGGCAATAGCATAGGTCTCAGATCAAGGGAGGCCATATCATGGATTATCAAGGATTATTTCTGAAACAGTATGGAGCTCAAAGGCTTTCTCTCTTGCCGGTTATACCACAAGGTGAGTTCCTTTTTATTTCCTGCTTCTTCACACACATGCTCTCCAGTACAGGTTAGCTCTGAGTGTTAGCGATGCTAATGTAAACACAGACCATATTACGTCCAAAACAGTCGGGCATTGTTTCTGATAGCAACGTTTCTGATAGGGCCGTGGGTCCACATTTCAGATATTACGTCATATCGGACGCAAATCTGGATCAGCTCCGTTGTTCCCCCGTTTTTAGAGATTTGGGTACGGAGGAAAAGAGAGAGGGTTTTATTTTCTGACGCTGCGTGAGTTCCCTGACACACCGGGGACACATATTTATGTATAAAATACATCAAAAAGTGCATCTTGCATGATAGGTCCCCTTTAAAGATTAAATAATTAAAATAGATAATAGTTTTATATTGATAATAATAATAATAATAAAAAAAGTTACAAAACTATGGTAATAGTAATTATAATAATAACAAAACTGAAATAATATTAATAAGAAAAGTAGTGATAATACCAATAGTATTTTTAATAATTAAAATCATAAAATAACTTAAAAAACATAGCAGAAATAAAACAGTAAAACAACTTTTTAAGCGGTTATAGAAACATTTATAAAAAAAACGTTTTGTATTGTGATATTTAGTCCAGCTGCAGCGTTCTTCACAGCTGCCAGCAGAGGGAGCACAATGCAGATCATAGAATCCTGCTTTTTAATATTTAATTTAACAGGAAAACACTTTCAGTGTTATTTAAATTTGTATTGATTTTTTGTGACTGATATTTGTGCTTTTCGTGTTTCATATGTTGCAGGAGAGGTACAAAGGTAACTAAAAAAGAAATGTTAATAAAGTTAGACACAGATAATTACATTTAAATGATGATACACAAGGATAAGTAAATATAAGTACAGATAAATAATGAGGTACTGACTTCATTCTGAAGTCATCCTGAGCCAGTTGGGCGTTGTCGATGCTCAGGAGGACCGTGCCTTTAACCAGGAGGGCTTCCTGGATCTGAGAACACACAAAAAAGACAGTCAGGTTCAGAGGTGAAATATCAGTCTGTTCAAGTCAGTGCCCGTTTCTGAGGCGTTTCTGAGGCGAGGCAGCCCCCCCCCCACACACACACCCACACACACCCACACCCACACACACACACACACACACACCACACACCACACACACACACACACACACACACACACACCACACACACACACACACACACACACACACACACACACACACACACACACACACACACACACACACACACACACACACACAGCAGCGCTGATTCCATTGTCATCGCCTCGAGTCAGATTACTTCATATTCTGGTTCAGCTGCTTTCCTTTATTCGCTGCTGTGAGTTAAACAAGACATCTGATCCTGGGGTTTTATGGTTACATGTTTTTGCAAGACATTAGTTCTGTCATTGAAACAAAGAAGATTTTATTGCTTGCTTTTTACATGTTTCTTCTTCTCTATATTCCATTTATTTATTGTTCGATTTTTCTTTTGTGAATAAAAGAAGAACTTTGTTTTTATGTATTTTCATGATTTACGATAGTTCAGAACTGCCATGGTCAAGATCATGAATTCATTTTGTGCTTGTTATTCTGAAAGAAAAATATAGCATTTTTTCCCCAGAATAATTGTGTTGTTATTAGGACTTTGTCAACTTTAGATAATTAACTCAGTAGACTCATGCACTTTGTCTTTCATAGAGTACATTTTTTTCTCAATATTGCATTTATTTAAGAGTAAGATTTTGTATTTTATCATTGGGACATGATCTTTTATTCCTCCTTATTATTTACGGAAGTTAAAGGCTGCCATAATTAAGATTACGAGTTCATTTTCTTATTTTCATCTTGAAAAATATATATTTTCTCCAACATCATTGTCCTACTACTAGGAATAAAATGTTTGTTAACTCAGCTCATTTAAGACAACAAATCCAGATTTTAAACCACAGACCCCACACTGGACTCAATTTGCCATGCTGCCCCTCTTTCTCACCTTGCCCTGCAGCTCTGCGATGGTGACGTAGAAGGGGTTGTAGTCTCGGGTGCTAGGGCCGACCTTGTTCTCCACAAACTGTCTGATCTTCAGCTCCAGCTCTCCGTTGGCCTTCTCCAGCGCCGCCACCTTGGCCAGGTATGTGGCCAGGCGGTCGTTGAGGTTGTTCATGGTGGCCTTCTCGTTGCCGAGGAAGCTGACATCTCCACCACCGCCGCCACCACCTCCACCTCCAAAAGCAAAGGCTCCACCGCCTCCACCACCACCGCCACTACCAAAAGAGAAAGCTCCACCGCCTCCACCAGCACCACTACCGTAGCCGAAGCCGCCACCGCCGCCACCGCCGCCACCGCCGCCACCGCCGCCTGCAGAGTAGCTCATGCTAGACCGGGAGACCCGAGTACCCCCACCTCCTGCTCCTCCCGCCACGCTGAAGGAGCTCATGCCTCCTGTGGATGCTCGCCCCATGCCGAAGCCACCGTAGCCGCCACCGCTCATGCTGCCGCTGCCAATGGAGTTGCGGTTGGAGTACATCAGGGCCATGATGATGAAGGTGTGTGTCAGAGGAGTGAGGAAAGATGCAGGAGGATGCTCCTTTTAAAGGTGCTCAAATGGGCAGAGCTGCAGGTGATGGGAGGGGTCGATGCTCCACACCCTCCCCCCCCCCAACCCTCTTATGTATGCACTTATGTAAGATTTGAATGTGCTTGTGCTTTCTAATATTTCCACACCATTTTTTTAATACTTCTGCTTTAGCACATATTACATTTCTTACTGCACTACAGTTTCACATCTTAAGAGCTCTGCAGGATGTATTTGATTAATAATGATCTACCTGTGCAAAGCTGCAGGTTTGTTTTAACAGACACATCATAAAACTGGTTCTGTTCTGTTTTTACTGCTGCTCATAAATACCAAAAGAATGTGATCCATCTCTGACAGCCACACACCCTCGAAAGCTACCAGTAAGGCGACTGCATTCATGACTCCAATTTTTAACTCTGCTGCAACAGTCAGCTTACATAAGTTCACCTGCTAACATTGCACCAATAATTACAATACAAAATAATTGTATAATGAAGGCTTTCAGTTTGGATACTTTCCGGGTTCAATCCGGTTTTCTTCCTTACTTTTCTGAAACAAAATCATACAAACTGATATGTTGATTTTCGTCCTGTGTCATCACAATGGGAAATCAAATGATTTGGACAGAAGTTTATTCAGCTCTTTATTGCTTCGCCACAGATGTCATGATAGCAGAAAGTCTAGATATATATATTTCGCTGACTGATAACCAACCTGTCTCGACTGCCTATGACTGACACAATCTAAAGAACAAACAAAAAAAGGTCACATTTTTCAAATGAAGTTCCTAAAATGATTTGCCGTATTGAAAGCTGATGTACCTGCAGGATTGTTGTTTATCTTAGTTTGCATCTTCATGTTTGATGCACTTATTGTATGTCGCTTTGGATAAAAGTGTGAGCTAAATGAATTGTAATGTAATATATCTGATGTGTATTTACATGTTCTCTGGTGTCACAAAGAGCTCAAGAAGATATAGCTGAGTATAAGCACTATTATTACACTGCATGTTATGTACACTCACCGGCCTCTTTATTAGGTACACCTTGCTAGTACAGAGTTGGACCCCTTTTGCCTTCAGAACGGCCTTACTTCTTTGTGGCATATATGGATTTTGATCCATATTGATATGATAGCATCACGCTGTTGCGGCAGATTGGTCGGCTGCACATCCATGATGCAAATCTCTCGTTCCACCACATCCCAAAGGTGCTCTACAGGATTTAGATCTGGTGACTGTGGAGGCCATTAGAGTAAAGTGAACTCATCGTCATGTTCAAGAAACCAGTTGGAGATGATTTGAGCTTTGTGACATGGTGTTACCCTGCTGGAAGTAGCCATCAGAAGAAGAGTACCATGTGGTTATAAAGGGATGGACATGGTCAGCAACAATACTCAGGTAGGCTGTGGCGTTTAAACGTTGCTCAATTGGTACCAAGGGGCCCAAAGTATGCCAAGAAAAGATCCCCCTCACCATTACACCACCACCAGCACCAGCCTGAACCGTTGATACAAGGAATGATGGATCCATGCTCTCATGTTGTTCACGCCAAATTCAGACCACACAGTCGGAATTCCGCAGTAGAAATCAAGACTCATCAGACCAGGCAACATTTTTCCAATCTTCCGTTGTCCAATGTTGGTGAGCCTGTGTGAATTGTAGCCTCAGTTTCCTATTCGTAGCTGACAGGAGTTGGCGGTGTGGTCTTCTGCTGCTGTAGCCCCTCTGCTTAAGGTTCCACGTGTTGTGGTTCAGATGGTCTTCTGCATACCTTGGTGGTTATTTGAGTTACTGTTGCCTTTCTATCGTCTTGAAACCAGTCTGGCCATTCTCCTCTGACCTCTGGCATTAACAAGTATTTTCTCCCAGAGAACTCACTGGATATTTTCCCTTTTTGGGAGCAGTCTCTGTAAACCCTAGAGATGATTGTGGGTGAAAATTCCAGTAGATCAGCAGCTTCTGAAATACTCCGACCAGCCCATCTGGCACCAACAACCATGCCTCGCTCAAAGTCCCTTAAATCACCTTTCTTCCTCGTTCTCATGCTCTGTTTGAACTTCACCAGATCGTCTTCATCATGTCTAGGCAAGGCAAGGCAAGGCAAGGCAAGTTTATTTATATAGCACTTTTCAACACAAGGCAATTCAAAGTGCTTTACAAAAAATGAAAGAGATTAAGAAAATGGCATTTAAAATCAGTCATTAAAAAGAAAAGCTAATAAAATAAACATTAAAAGAAAAAAATACATGGCAGTCAATTAAACATTAAAAGAAAAAAAGTACATGGATAAAAGTTACAGTGCAGTCTAAGATATGAATAGTTCAATTAAAAGCAGCGACAAAAAGAAAAGTCTTCAGCCTGGATTTAAAAGTAGTCAGAGTTGTAGCGGACCTGCAGGTTTCTGGGAGTTTATTCCAGATATTTGGAGCATAATAGCTGAACGCTGCTTTACCATGTTTAGTTCTGACTCTGGGGACAGAAAGCTGACCAGTCCCTGAAGACCTGAGAGATCTGGATGGTTCATAATTTAGCAGGAGGTCAGAAATGTATTTTGGGCCTAAACCATTCAGTGCTTTATAAACCAGCAGCAGTATTTTGAAATCTATTCTTTGACACACAGGAAGCCAGTGTAACGACTTCAGAACAGGAGTGATGTGATCCACTTTCTTAGTGTTAGTGAGGACTCGAGCAGCAGCGTTCTGAATTAGCTGCAGCTTTCTAATAGATTTTTTAGTGAGACCTGTGAAGACACCATTACAGTAGTCGAGTCTACTGAAGATAAAAGCATGGACAAGTTTTTCCAAATCCTGCTGTGACATTAGTCTTTTAATCCTAGATATATTCTTTAGGTGATAGTAGGCTGATTTAGTAACAGTTTTAATGTGACTGTTGAAACTCAGGTCAGAGTCCATGACTACACCTAGATTTCTGGCTTTATCTGTTGTTTTGAACATTGCACACTGAAGCTCAGTGCTAACTTTTATACGTTCTGACTTGGCTCCAAAAACCATTACCTCAGTTTTATCTTTGTTTAATTGGAGAAAGTTCTGACACATCCAGTCATTGATTTGTTCAATGCACTTACTCAGTGTTTGAATTGGAGCATAGTCTCCTGGTGAAATTGTCACGTACATTTGTGTGTCATCTGCATAGCTATGGTAACTTATTTTGTTGTTCTTCATTATCTGAGCCAGTGGTAGCATGTAGATGTTAAAGAGAAGAGGCCCCAAGATGGAGCCTTGAGGAACCCCACATGTCATATTTGTCAACTCAGATGTGTATTTACCTATAGAAACAAAGTTGTTTCTGTGCTTTAAGTAGGATTCAAACCAATTCAGAACTGTTTCCGAAAGTCCCACCCAGTTTTCCAGTCGGTCGAGTAATATGCTGTGGTCAACAGTGTCAAACGCAGCACTGAGATCTAATAATACTAACACTGAAGTTCTGCCACTGTCTGTGTTTAAGTGGATGTCATTAAAGACCTTTACAAGAGCAGTCTCAGTGCTGTGGTTTGGACGAAAGCCTGACTGGAACACATCAAAACAGTTATTTAAATGCAAGAAATTACTCAACTGTTGAAAAACAACTTTTTCAATGATTTTACCTAGAAATGGGAGGTTTGATATGGGCCTGTAATTGTTCATTACTGAAGCATCTAGATTATTCTTTTTTAAGAGCGGTTTAATGACTGCAGTTTTCAGTGCCTGTGGAAAAATACCTGAGTGAAGAGATTTGTTTACTATATGAAGTAGATCTGAGGCCATGCAAGGCAAAACATCTTTGAAAAATCCTGTTGGAATAATATCAAGGCAGCAAGAGGAGGATTTCAGAAGTTGAATAATGTCCTCTAGGTTTTTATCATTAATCTGATGGAATTGTGTCATGATGTCTGAATTGATGTTAAGTGGAGATAGGGACAACACATTTGCTGTTCCTGATGCAGAGGCACTGACTGCTTGTCTGATTTTCTGAATTTTGTCAGTGAAAAAGGAGGCAAAATCATTGCACGCCCTGGTAGATAGAAATTCAGAGGCTACTGACACTGGGGGGTTAGTTAGTCTGTCGACGGTAGCAAACAAGGCACGTGCGTTGTTTTTGTTTTTGGTAATGATGTCAGAGAAGAACGATTGTCGTGCGTTTTTCAATTCCAAATTATAAAGGCCAAGTCTCTCTTTATAGATTTCAAAGTGAACCTGGAGATTTGTTTTTCGCCACCTGCGTTCAGCTTTTCGACATTCTCTTTTTTCTGTTTTCACGGTCATGGCCTTTCTCCATGGAGATATTTTCTTGACAGACACTTCCTTTAACCTAGTTGGAGCAATGGCATCTATAACATTTTTAATTTTTGAATTAAAATGATCTACTAGCTCATTTACTGAGATGTTGGCAGGGGCAAGTGTGGAAGAGAAATTCTGAGTAAACATTTCCCTAGTATTTTCAGTTAAATATCGCTTTGTGGTTACCTGTTTTTGAACATTTTTGTGAACAGAAATAGAGCTCTCAAAGAAAACACAGGAATGGTCAGAGAGTGCAACATCAGTCACCACAACCTTAGAGATATTCACACCCTTTGAGATAATTAAGTCCAGAGTGTGCCCCTTATTGTGCGTGGGCTCCGTCACATGCTGAGTCAGTCCATAGCTATCAAGAACACAAAACAGTTCTTTAGCCCCTCTGTCCTGGGGGTTGTCAACATGGATGTTAAAATCACCAACAATGACTAGACAGTCAAAGTCAATACACACTATAGACAGCAGTTCAGTAAAGTCATCAAAAAAGCTTGCACAGTATTTGGGTGGTCTATAGATATTTAGGAACAGAGCTCGAGAGGAGCATTTCAGCCGAAGGGCCACATATTCAAAAGAATCAAAGTTTCCATACGCTGTCTTCCTGCATTGAAGGTAATCATTGAACAGAATAGCAACTCCACCCCCTTTCTTATGCATTCTTTCCTGACTCATAAAACTAAAGTTGGGAGGGGTTGATTCGATAAGAACAGCTGCACTGTTATTTTGTTCAATCCAAGTTTCTGTTAAAAACATAAAATCGAGATTGTGCTCAGTGATAAAATCATTGATTAAAAATGTTTTTCCTGCCAAAGACCTGACATTTAATAAAGCTAGTTTAAGTTTGTTAAACACACTATCAGTCATGTTTTTTGTAACAAGCTGTGGCTGACATGGAATCACTGCTAAATTAGATACACTCACACAAACGTTTGAGCCCTTCCTGTTTCTATGATTCACCGCTCTTAATCTATTACCTATCAACACAGATATCGGCAAAGCTACTGGCAGGCAGGGCCCCGACATGTCCTGGAAAGAGTTGAGAGTGCCATACGCCCTTGAGCCTGGACCCATCACATATCAGTAAGAGTTTGTTGTGTTTTGTACACACACATCCTTATCAGGCTTCGGAGACTGCAGATGCCCCCTCGAAGGGAGGGGAGGTGGTCGACGTAGGCACGGTGATGGAGACGGGCGAGATGGTGCGGGGGTAGAGGACATGCTGCCAGGTGGGGGAGGTGGTTGACGTAGGCGCGGTGATGAGGACGGGGGAGATGGTGTGCATCTCCGCGGTGATTTTGGTGGGCGTCGTTGAGGAGCGGGGGTAAAGGACATGCTGCCAGTCCTGCGTATCGCCTTCGTTTGGTCTTTGAACTCCAGGAAGGAATCGGTGCCAACCCTCTGTATCTCCTTTGTGTGTTCATCGATCTCCAGGAGGGTGGGCGAGGGTGAAAGGGTGAACGGAGTATCCTCAAAGGCGTTGACAGGGGGGGGGGGGGGGGGGGGTGACGGGCAGTGGAGACTCCTCCATTTGTCTCATAGGTCTCCCATAATCAGAACATTCCTCAGGCGGGTGCAGTGATAATTCTTCAGGGTTTTCTGCGTGATGTGTTGTGTCTTTCTCCTGTTTTGATTCCTCTTGCCGCTTGTCCTTGGCATCGGGAACAGATTGATGACGCAGGCAGTTGAATATGTTAGAGATAAACAATTTCACTCCTGACTTGTTCAGGCAAACTCCATTTGCCTTGAAAAGATGTCTGCGATCCCAGAAAAAGTTAACATTGTCAATAAAATGAACAGAATGGTCAGTACAGGCCGTTGAAAGCCAGGTGTTCAGTGCAAACAATCTGCTGAATCTCTCCACTCCTCTTCTGACTGGCGGTAGAGGGCCACTGATGAATGCCTACATGCCTCAATGCATTGAGTTGCTGCCATGTGATTGGCTGACTAGATATTTGCGTTAACGAGCAGTTGAACGGGTGTACCTAATAAAGTGGCCAATTAGTGTATAATATTATGCATCATGCTAAAATCACATATTTGGTATTGTTAGATCCTGTGGTTGATTAATGTTCTTGCACTAATATACCAAGAATATTTGTAATGCATGTACATTTCTGAATGAGAGACGTTTACGTGTAACAGTGTGTTTCTACATCAAAGCTACTACTACAACAAACTAAGAATACTTCACTACAAGTTAAGGTTTTGATTTTAATATAATTAAGTAAAAAGTAAACAAGTATTATCGCAAGCATTCTCAGCTTCCTGCTGTTAAAGTATGCGTTGTAACCAGAAATTGTCACCTTGCGGTTGGACCATAGACTGTATATATAAATGGACATAGGGGGGTCCGTGACCTCACCCATAGGATTCTGCAGAGTTGCCGTGAAGCCCTTAGTAGGCGGAGTCGGCCACTAACGGCTCAACAGTGACTTCAGAGTTCAACTCCCGCCTGCTCCAAATAAGGGCAAAGAGGCGGAGCCGAGGCGGGACCTGCTGCCACCGAGCTGGAAGTTCCAGAGCTAGCTGAAGCTACCAAGCTAAGCTAACATGCTCCCCATCTGCACACTGCCGTCGCATTTTACGTTTCTAAGGTAAGCGGACATGAAACTATTCAGCAAAACTATAAATAATAATCTAAGTTATTGAGTTTTTAGCATAATACTTCAGAATCTTAAAACCCCTTAACGTTTGTATGCAATTGTGCTATCACTTAACTATACGTTTAATACATTTAAGTCAAGCTAAGGTACATGTGATGGTAGCTAGTTAGTGCTCTTACCTGTGAGGCCTCCTCCAAACAGCATAATAACCAGACTGTATCATTAAAACTAAGTACCAGTTCTAGATCCTTGACTTTAGACAAACAATTCAAAAGACAAAATGTATTTAAAGACCAATCTTTATTTGAATGTGCCTCTTAACCTGAGATATTAGTTATACAATAATAGTATTGACAATCTAAAAAAACTGAGCAACTCAACAGTCAACTTTATATTTCTTATTGTCTAAAGCATTTATTATTTTCATTTTCCCCCTCTCATATTCAGTGTGGACGGATTGAGACAGCATGGTGTCCAGAGAGCAGGAGAGACTTCAGGGAGAAACCTCTGTGTGATGGACGTCCTGTCTGTTGGTTTGGAGAGGACTGAGGGTCTTTCCTCAGCGAGGAAGACTGAGGGTCTTTCCTCTGCGAGGAGGACCAGGGCTGATGGAGGAGCCCATGCTGGGCAAAGCTGATACCAACTGCACAGTCCTAGTCTGTCACTTTATTTGACTACATGTGTTTACTTATACATTTAATAGGTTTACACCTTCTGTCCATATGTGCTTTTTATTTAAAACATGTTTGATTAAGTTTTGGTTCACATTTCAATAAATTGTATTTGTATTTGCACTCCTTTTGTCCATTATTCTTACTGAAAATGTTAGATTACACATTCACATCTGACTGAAGATTGGCCCTGTGAAGTAAAAACTTCTTTGCAGCAATGTTGAGCGCATCATCAAATGAGGGAAACTGGATTCACCCGTCAATACACTGATATTTATTGAGAGACAGACAATTACGTACGGCCGGGAGATCATCCTAGTTTCACACTGTCCTTGTGCTCCACCAAGGTAATCTCTGAACCAAAAGACACCAAACATCTAACCAACACGAGGAGAGGCGGGCTCCCAGAAAGCCCGCGTATACCTAATTAGTAGCAGATGTGAGACAATAGTCTACTTGTCTCAAAGAGATCCAGACAAGCCTCAACCTACACAGGGGTCTTTGACTGACTACAAGCAGATGTTTGCAGTATCACAGATTCTATAAAACAATAAGAAACTCTATAAACAGATCAGAAGGAAAATATTCTCTTACAGATTCACTCTTTTTATCAATCTATTGATAACCAATTAACATTAGTCTAAGAATATTTCAGTCAATACTTAAAATCAATAGGCGTCCTCAGAGTTGGGTGGGCTCAGATACATTCATTACATTAAACATAGAACAAGATTGAAAAACACTTCAATCACCATGATTGAACACAGTCAATCATAATAAAAATCATCTCTCTTCAGTGCTTGGCATCTTTTGTCAAAAGGCACAATAATAAACACATGAAATACAACAATATTATAGCAAAATATATGTTTCAAAAATAAGATCTTTTATCATTTATCACTCAGTTAATCTCATTCATCAAACACAGATTCTAAATCAGCTTACATCTCAAATATTTACTTTAAGGCAATTACTTATTAAAACACAATTAGAATTTAGGATTATGAGAAGTCCAATTGAGGTATAAATCAGAATCATGAGAGATCCAGCTAAGGTTCCTAGTTAAGGTATAAATTCACAGTGATGAATCGATCAATCTGTAATCTGTAAAGTTACAGTGTCCTCAATCTTTAACATTACTTTACGTTTACTTCATTACGCTTTATTCAAGAGTAAGGCATGATATTTAATTAATTACATTACTTCAACTATCAATCATTATGTCATTTCAAAATCTGAAGGGAAAGCTAAACAATTCTCAAAATGTTTAACAATCTGAAGAATCAAACATTTTATTGTATAACAACCTGAAAAGGAAAAAATCAAAACATCTGTTCTTTATTCAGAGCATCAACTGTAATCAATATCAAAACATCTGTTCTTTATTCAGAGCATCAACTGTAATCAATATCAAAACATCTGTTCTTTATTCAGAGCATCAACTGAGATCAATATCAAAACATCTGTTTTACCTGGTAATGATTAAGGATAGTAACATTGTCTGTTATAATATTAGAAATATCTTATTGTTCAATACCTTATAAATCTGAAAATATCAATTAATTAGTTTAGTGTGAAAGTGTAATCTGATAAAATATATTTATCACCACTATTTAACACATTGGGAATACAAAAACAATCATTAATTGTACATCTGTAATCATCTGGTCATTCAATTCAAATGTTATCTTTGTACGAGAGCTAGAAGACATGTTTTCCTCCTCTCTTTATGACACAGAATGTCTGGTGTGTAAAGGCATCCTGATACTGTAGATTAGCACTGAGGTGCTGATTGGCTCAAAACTCTTCTTCATCAGAGCGCCATAACTCAATTATCTGTAGATTACCACTGAGGTGCTGATTGGCTCAAAACTCTTCTTCATCAGAGCGCCATATCTCAATCCCCCCCCAATTGCTCTGCTTTTGTGGCTCAATTCAGTGAGCGCTTTATGATCTCCCAGTGAAACAGAGGCTCATCTGCCTGCATTCCTTCTGCTATCTGCTTGAGAGCAGTGCACCTGCCTATTCCAAGTGGCACATCCAGATGCCCCCCCCCGTGATGGGAGAGGTTATGAAAACATCTGCTCCTCCAATGAAACATGGAAACCTTGTATGACGACCTCTGAAACCATCGCTCGTCCTGCGAGCGAAAATGAAGAAGCATCCCATCTCATCAGAAAGTTGAAGATTAGAATCCTCTCATCTCGAACGACCTCCTTGCCCGTGGATAAGTTGCTCTCTGCAGCCGCAGAGTGTGATCCTCTCTCTCTGACCCTTGGCCTTCAGAGCTGTCCTAGTTATTGGGTTAACACTTGATAGGGATGTTTTCCTGAGTGCAGACAACTCAAGGTAATGGATTAGCACATTATCATTCAATTACAAAAATAGGATAGGCCCCCTCAGAATGATTTGGGAGCCTTCCTGAGACATGCACATTATAAATGTAAGGTTTGTGTTAGTCATTTAACATGCAAGAATCATATACTCATCAGTCCAAAGCAGATAAATGTTATTTTAAGTTAAATGTGAGCTAGTCCCTGTGGAATAACCCTTTCTCAATGATTATAAATGTTATATTAATTCACCATTTACCGTTTGATCAAGGATTAGTTTATCAGAAGTACATTTCCTCTTCCATAAAACATAGGTTTGAGAAATGAATGTTCCAATATGAAATCAATTGCTCAATTTCTCAATATAATTTGACTCTTCCCTCCCTTTTCTTACATATTGTCACATATGAAATAATAACTTAGGAGTCTATCTAAGCATGGTATTGTCTATATAAGCTATTAATCGAGAAAACTCAGTCAGTATGCAACTCGCAAATATCTCTCCTCCTTCCTATCCCTCTTTACTCACTTTCCCATCTCTTTCTCTCTTATTTCTGTTAGATATGAAGGAAAAACATACAAATCCATGTAAGCATCTGAGTTACCACCGTTACCAAACGGTGTGCCGCGGCACACTGGTGTGCCGTGAGGCAAATCCGGGTGTGCCGTGGGATTTTGTGACAACCATACATTATTTTTTTTCAATATACAACTACACAAAAATAATCAATTATTTTTTAATTTACTATATCAGTAGTTTGTAGGTTGATGTACGTAATCTGCGCGACTTGCGCGTCCACATCTCCACGTGCAGTGCTGCCTAAACATGGCTGAGTCAGCGATAACTATCGAGGGGTGGAGGTATGCCCATTATTTTTATATCACGCAGTCTATTCTTCTTCTCTGTCTTCCGGTTGTTGCCTGTATTAAATGACAAATACACACTACCGCCATGGATTTGATATGAACGAGGCGGCAGTTAGCAGCTAGCGGCTAGCTAGTAATGATCTAGTGATATCGGTAATATTAACTCCATTTAATACAACATTTACGGTACAAGATTCAATCATACAGCCCATGTAGTATGACAATGAATTACAGCAAACATGTGCAATATATCCATTATTACAGCTCCGTGGGATGGCAGTAAGACGATATGGATCCGTTCCCATTGTGCATCCATGGGTAAAGATAAACGCAACTCACATTGGTTTCTCATACAGCATCTCTGTAAACTACGTGTATTCACTGAATTTCACTCTCTGCCTTTAACGCTCGTTGTAGCTCCAAAAGCTCCAGCCAGAGCCTGGCTCCAGCACCCTCCCTGTGAGCACAGTGTGCTCTGATTGGTCGGGACACGTAACATGAACGTGCCGGGCTGCGCGGTCCCGTGGGTTAGATGCGCGTTCATAATGCAGAGGGAAATAACTCTCAGAATAACGTTATTAGCAAATGTTTTACAACTTGAGGAATGAATGTTTTTTTTAATAAGGGCTATACAAGTGTTCATACTGGGTAGTTTATTTAGTTAAAAAAATTATCTAACGAGTTACAGACCACTCTTTCCCCATGTAAGTCAATGGGAAAAGTGTTTTCGGGCCTGGCAACCAAACCGGAAGTGTAGTACCGCCGTTTGGCCAGCACGAATATTTTCATCTGAGTCCGGCGCACTACCTGGGGGCTTGACTACCGCCGCCTGCTGGTAAGGAAAGTTATTGCCACTCACGCATGCGCAGTTTGTACGTGCTCGGCGAGGAAAGTAACGAGTAAAGTACCGAGTTACTTTATGTAGATAGTAACGAAGTAGTGTAATATATTACATTTTTTTTAAAGTAATACATTTATAATTTGTAGTTCCGGACCATGGACAATGCAGCTTCCTTGCATTGACAGTTGTCTGTGTTGAATTTCTGCTGAGTTTCCTTTGCCTCATTTTCTATTTTGTGACCTGTCTGGTGTAAATGAGTGTGTTGCTGCTTTGATGAAGCCTAATTTGATAAAGTTTCAAATTAATTTCGGAAATATTTCGTAATATAGTTGTCTTTGTCACATTTTATTTGGCATTAGTAAATAATTATGCACATTTACAGATACTTTACATAATATGAGTGATAACACGTGTTATAAGGGCTATCTTTTCACAATAGGTGTGCCTTGAGATTTTTTACTTGTCCTTTGGTGTGCCTTGGGCACAACAAAGTTTGGGAACCACTGGCATAAATGATAGTGGGCGTCTGAGGGTGTCATTACTGAGAAATGTCAAAGAAATTCAAAACCTTACATTTTAAAACAGGTTTGCATTCCTCCACTTAAGGTGACGTTATCATTGGAAACAATAAAAACGAACTATTTTGATGTAGAATTTATAAATTGAATCGTTAGAGCAGAACAAAATGGTTGTATTGTAGCCTGAGTTCCGTGCAGCCCTAGTTTCAACAGGTGTAAACATGGTCCATATAATGTGAATACATCTAGAAGTAGACAGTAAGAGTCCCCTGACAGGCCTATTTGTTAAAATAGTAGGGGCTCTTCACTCTGCATAGCAGTATGAATAGCCTTAAAAAACAAACAACCCACTCCGTGGTAACGAGAGTCATATTTCTGACCCATATGCCCTAAGTGAAGCCGTTAGTCTCATCTAACTGACCCAAGGGTTGGTGCTGGTGTGACAGTTCCAAGTGTTCCAGCTTCCAGTTCATGGCTCGGTGGGGGGGAGCAGACCCACGTGAGACAGTGTCAATGGCTGTATTGTTCAGTGTGAGGAGCGTCATTCTCTCTGGGAGCAGGAAATGGTGTCCATTCTCGGACCAAACCATTAATGTCATGTAGAGCAGCCATAGCATCTCTGTGACTGCACTCAGCCGGACTGTAGCAGGGTAGAACTGGGTGACTCTTAGTGAAGCTGTCCAACGCCATTAGACAAAATGGAACCACGTGCTAACAAAAAGGACACAGGGTCATAAATGTCTCTCTTTACCATTGGCCTAATCATAAACAAATTAGTGGGAAAAAATGTGGAACACTAATCCATCATGTGGAATGTTGAGTTAATTTAAATAATTACTTATGGGTTGAAATCAAATTAACATTAACATTAGAACCAAAGTCAGTTAACAAATTTGACTTGCACAGATCAGTAATCAATACACCATTTTTTTTTTAGCTCCGTGATGAAAACGATAACAGGCAGGGATGCAAACTTGTCATCAATAAAATATTATTGGGGTATGGACAGGGTTGCTAACTTTGGGTACCTGGCTGGAGTGAGATTTTGATATCATGGGTTTAATTACACACATGCGCACGAAGTGACTGCTATCGTGTCCGTAGCGGGACCTTAGCATATATTTAGGATATATATATATAATATATATATACAAATACACAATATTGGACACAGACTATAAAGGGCACACAGTTTCATTCACTAATGAAAGTCAAACACATGTTTGTTTCCACTGTTTTATTGTGTGCCTGTCGCGATAAGCAACTTATTGACTTATCGGCTCCCGAGTATTTGTGTTAGATAATCTATGGTAGGGCTAACCCATACAGTGGTGGGGCTCAAATCAGTATTTGAAATGTAATTACATACACGCTATATCGCCCCCTTGTCAGTGAAACGCCACGCGTGAGGTTTAGAATATTTCCCTGTCTCAATCCAAATTGAACTGTATGAAATTAAAATAAAATAAAAACATTTGTCTTGTAGTAAATAAAAAGGCGACCTGGAGCCAATCCTGCCATTTCCTCACAAGTGAAAGAGTTCACATGCTGAAAACCCAACCCCCGCAGGGGGTCTGGGGGGATTCTCCCCCAGGAGATTTTTTTTGAAATACTAACATAAAATACACATTCTCTCTTTTAGAGGAAAAAATAAATCCATCTATAACTACGCGACATATTTAAATGAAGCTGAAACTGCTGCTCCTCCCATAGGGAAGAGGCTGTGTGAATTACTTCGAATTACTTTGAAATTACCCCATTGTTCTTTGTGTCAAAATGGAAGGTTTCTGGCTAACGTTAGCTTAGGTACTCAGATCTTGTTCTTGAGTACAAGTAGAAGTACCAGAGTGTAGGAATACTAAGTTACAGTAAAAGTACTGCATTCAAAATGTTACTCAAGTAAAAGTATAAAAGTATTGTCATCAAAATATAGTGAAAATAGCGACAGTAAAAGTAGTCGTTGTGCAGATTGGTTTATTCCAGAATACTATATATGATATGTTTTATAATGATTGATCATGAAAGTGTTCTCAAAGCTGGTGAAGGTGCAGCTAGTTTGAATGACTTTGTATACTGCATACGGTAGCTGGTGGATTTACTCCAGGTGGAACTAAAGTCTGATTAAACACTTGATTATATTTCACATCATTCATCCACATCTGAAAGTAACTAAAGGTATTAAATACATGTAGTGGAGTAAAAGTACACCATTTACCACTGAACTGTAGTGGAGTAGAAAAATAAAACAGCAAAACATTTTAGATACTCAAATAAAGTACCAGTATCTCAAAATTGTGCCCAAGTATAGGACTTGTTAAGTTTATGAACTTAGTTACTTTACACCAGTGGCTATACAGATAGAAAGACTAAGCCATGCACAGAGGCAAGAAAAGACATTTTAAAAATGCTCAAAAGTTCTGCCAAAAAAAACTGACTGCTGAAATTAGATCTTCCTTTGTGCTCAAGCTCATAAAACCCCCAATGGGTCGCACCGTGGTCTGCTTCAGATGATCTTCTCCTTCCAGAGGTCACGCCTGTCTCTGACCCCGTGTCTTGCGTTTTATTTTATTTTCTTCTTCTGCAGCACCAAGCAGAGTATAGAAAAGGAGGGGATTTTGACTAGAAATAATTTCAAACAGTTAAATAAAGAATGTTGAACTATATTTAAAACTGTAATTGAACTTCAACTCATATCCATTATCTGATTCCAGTGGCCAGTTGGAAACAGATAATGACAAAGTTTTCATTTTGCATCAATCGTGCAAAAAGGTTCAATCACCATTGTGTCTAAGTCTTGTCTTATCTGCTTTGTTTCGGAATGTGTTCAATACATTAGGTTATTTTATTTTCATTATTACCATACAATACATAGATTAAGAATAAATGAAACAAATAATACAACATTGACCTATTTGAGCAGACAGATGACCCGCAGTTATGCCTCTGAGGTTCCCGGGTGTAAAACAGAGGCTTTTTTGCTATTTATTTTCCTTTTGCGGAAATTTAGATTAATTTTACCTTGGCTGTGGACTGATTAATTTATTAGTTGTTACAAAAACATGCACAAGACGGCAGGTATACAAACAAACACGAAACAATTATACAAACAAACATGAACCCGCAACAAATATCAGGTGACAGCTAAACTCATCCAGTTTAATTTGAATCCGAATTAGGGAAACTTCAGCGGGGGTAGGGAAATATCAGTACTTATTTTTACTTATTGTTTTTTTATTTTTATTTATTTATTTTTTTATTTATTTATTTTTAAACAAAATCCAATTCAATAATCCGTAAGTTTATTAAACACAGTGTGAATGTAATATTCTGCCACCACCCTTCCCATTTAATAGCTCAATTTAGTTCTTGAGCTTATGGTGTGATTAACAGAAAATACAAGTCTGTGTTGTTAAACATTAATTCAGTTGATGAGAAATAAACTACCTTATTCTCAATCAAAACCACTATGCAAATGTAGTGGTAAAACTGCTCAACCGACCGAGAGCAGAGATATTAATTAATTTAATTAATTCTAAGAACGGAATCTGCTGAAGAGTAATAACCACATTATTCTCAATCAGCAACCACTATGCTAATTTAGTGGTGCTCTGCCCTCCCCGATCCGGAGAGGCAGAGACTTTTAATGAATTCAGTACCCTTTATTTTAACAACAGCCAAATTCAACAACCCCTCAGTTTATGAAACACAGCGTGACGTAATATTTCGTATCACGTTTCCCGTTAATAAGAGTTCTGTTTAGTTCCAAAACTCATAATGGTGCGATTTAAAAATAATACGACACTGTGCTCTGTTTCGTGTGCTGCTCCCCACAGGGGGGGGGGGGAGGGGAATTACCCACACCCTGCACCCCACAGCAGCAACAGGAACATTTCGAGGCGAGTTGATTTAACTAGTTAAACCGTTGAAATCTCCAGAATTCGGCGATTCGTTTCAGTACAAATCTTTACATTGCTTTTAAACCGAAGTTCCACATTACTGATGCCCTCTTTAAGGTCTCTCCGAATATTTGCCGTGCACACACACAGAGGAAACCAAAAATATTGCATCTATCTGTTCCACAGGTAATTTTATACCGTCAATCACAGAGTCTGGCGAGGCAATGTCAAAATATAGATTTGAAATTACACTCACCAGCTCGACGATTTGTTGGTAACCGTTCGCGACGCCAATTGTGAAGTAAAAACTTCTTTGCAGCAATGTTGAGCGCATCATCAAATGAGGGAAACTGGATTCACCCGTCAATACACTGATATTTATTGAGAGACAGACAATTACGTACGGCCGGGAGATCATCCTAGTTTCACACTGTCCTTGTGCTCCACCAAGGTAATCTCTGAACCAAAAGACACCAAACATCTAACCAACACGAGGAGAGGCGGGCTCCCAGAAAGCCCGCGTATACCTAATTAGTAGCAGATGTGAGACAATAGTCTACTTGTCTCAAAGAGATCCAGACAAGCCTCAACCTACACAGGGGTCTTTGACTGACTACAAGCAGATGTTTGCAGTATCACAGATTCTATAAAACAATAAGAAACTCTATAAACAGATCAGAAGGAAAATATTCTCTTACAGGCCCCATTTATTTGTGACATTGCAAACTCTGCGGTTCAAGGCACAAGTGATGTGAAGCTCATAAAGTGAGGCAAATAGAAATAATCAGCTGATGGAGTGGAGCTGTGGAAATAGGTGCATTCGATCAGCTGACTGTGTTTTTACAATAAAAGTAGTTTCTTAGTGAATGTCCTGTACTGGTCTTAAAATCTCATAACATCAGCTTTTAATGTTCCTCTTGGATGTTCTTCTTGACCCTCAGAGAAGGAGAACATGTTGAGTCTTTCAGGCATGTCCTTTCCTAACAAAAATGACAGGAAACATAAAACATATTATTGCAGAACAAGTGTGTTATTTATGAAAGAGGTGTGTTTGTGTGTTTAGGGGCTGTAGATATAATTATTTTGTAATTGTAATGATTTTTTTTTATTTCAACAGTGAGCTACACAGACAATCAGATTATGAATGAACACTATGAAATTCATCAACATTGAAATATATTTTATTATCAAAATAATATTTAACTGTTATCAAAACGTAGTGCCACTGTAGAAGCTTGCTCTGTTGTCTCACTGAAATAATCACTTTTACCACGTTTTTTTCAGACAATATTGAGAGATAAATAGTAGTAGTTCTCACTATGTGTTAAATATCTTTGCCTTCAATACATTAAATTAGAAAGCTGACAAAACCATATTTCTTTAGCCTTTATTTATACAGGTGTAAATCTCATTGAGACACAAGGTCTCATTTTCACACAATAATATTGCTTGTTAACGTCTAAATGTAACCTTTTGCATGGAAAACCCCTCAACTTAACTGATGTGTAGGTGATCTAGTATTTAGTATTGTTTAATGGAATGTATACCAGTGTATTCAAGTCAATACTTCATTTATTTAAACCAATATCTTTCTTGATTCTTTGTACAGTATGCATCACCTGGACACCTTAAACAAACAGATATGTAAAGAACCATGTGTACAAACAATATAACTGATTCTCTTCTGTTGAACATGTTGGATTGTGTATTGTCCGAGTCAGGGTCCTTTTTATTTTACTGTAACTTTGGAAGTTGTGTTACCAATGCTTACTGTTTATTTGATACCAATTTGGTAATGCAATTAATAAAAACAACAAGGTTTGGGTTCGTTCTTCAGATGACTGTGACGTTAACGTGTAAGCTCAATAATGAACTCCAGCTCAACCAACCATATTGTAATATCTAAGTAATCATCTTGAAATATGACATTATTATTTGTAATATACACATCTTATTGTGAGGTTGATTTCACATACACTACTTCGACATTAGCTTGTCTACATACTTGAGCATAGCCAATTTAAATTAACCTTAGCGATGCATACAGTTCCTACCTACATAATAAAATATCTCTAAGTTACAAGGATGACCTTATTTTATCAACCTCAAACAGAAGCCGTTTGTTCAACAGTATTATCCCACTTAACGCTTAACACTTGTCTATTTCGTTTTAACCTTTATATATACAGTCTATGGTTTTAACTTGGAGACTACGATTAGCATCGTTAGCACCGATGTAACTACCACTCGCTTACACGCTAACCCAAGCCTTACCATTCATTACGTAGCTGATTAAAATCATAAACACATCAATAAGTACTCGAATTTCACTTACCGCAAAAACCGCATTCATGCACCCTCTGTTTCAACCGTAGAGCGAGTCACAATTGTCCGATATAGAAGCATGAAGAACAAACAACCACGTCCGGCTTCAAGTTGTGTTCCCTGGATGAACTGAGCAGGCAGAGTCCCTGTAGCTTCACGGAGCAGGTAGCAGAGAGACAAGAAGCTAGCAGCATCAGTCACTTGACAGAGCTGTCACTCAATGTGACCACGCCCTAATATATGCATAACTTTAAGGCTTAATATTAATTAAACAGATGAGTTGAGAAACAATTCACCCCCCACACAGTAGTCATGAAGGGGGAATCTAACTATACAGAGAATATGGTTTTTTGAACCACGATGTAAACATGTTTATTTCTGCTGTAAAGTTGGGCATTTTAACATGGGGGTCTATGGAAATTGCTCCCTTCTGCAGCCTGCTCCTACTGGCCACTAGATGAACTGCAGTGTGTGGCACTTCCGTATTGGCGTCCCGGCTCTTCCCCAGAGTTTTCCGCTTGGGTTGGACGCCTTGGCAAGAAGTTGATAAAGTTATCACTTAATTTGATCCGATTGAACAATTGTGTGAAATGGTCTCAATAAGCGTATCAAGTTCTAGATTTATGGCACGCGTTTTAGGAAATCACATTGGAACACTGGACATTGGAACAGTCCTTCGGCAGGTCTCGATGACGTAGCATCCTTGAAATAGTGCCTCTGGAGGAGCCTTCCTCGACATTGAGAAACACCCACTCTTTACTTTAGTAGAAGTACAGATACTTATGTAAAAAAAGACTTTGGTAAAAGTAGAAGTACTGATTCAAATGTTTACTTAAAAAGTAAAATTACAAAAGTACAGTCTCTGAAATGTATTCACAGTAAAAAGTAACTTTTAAACTGACTGTTTTGTGCAAAGCTAACTGAACCTTACATCATATTAATATAATATAATATTAATATAAGTGAAATGGAGCTTCATTTCAACTTTTATTACTGCCATTCTGAATGTATTCCCAAGTAAAGACCAGCAAGACTAGTGCCAGGTGCCAAGACCAACAAGTCCCAAGACTTGTGTCAAATCAAGACCTACAAGTCCCAAGCATAGTGTCAACTCAAAATAAGTTACACCACTATTGCCATGTCATGACCCACAAGTCCATTTTGCAGAATGGTTCATTTCAAGTTATTATTGAACTATTGCATTAATTGTAGCTGATAAAGCTGGAGCTCATTTTCATATCTTTGCTTGATTTAAAAAAACGTTTTGTATCACTCTTTGTATCTCCCCCTGGGCTGTGTCTAACAATTACAGTATCGCAGTATCTTGATCTTGCTGGCGTTGCATATTTTTCTCAGCACAAAGCAGAGATCAGAGTGATGACCGAAAAGCCTCCTGGCACCAAGCTGTCACCTGGCTGCCATACTTCAGGTGCATGCTGTGGGAAAACGCTCTCGGCTGACAGCTTTTTTGTCTTGTCATGGTAACCTGCAGGCCAGCGTCAATCACCTGTTTTAGGTAAAACAAGCTTGTTGCATTAGGTATGGACGTGATATGTGTTCCTCTATTTAAAATAAGACAAAACCTACAAAGGTATAGTTAATAAGTAGATACTTTAAAAAAATGTTATTAGGCTGTCTCATTTCAAACAACTGTACATATATTATAAAATATATTGCACATATGATTCATATGATTCGCTACAATTGCCCAAAACACTTCTATTAGGAGAAAACACGCTGCACTTTAAAAAACGAAGCAAGTATGACATTTAGATTCTTGCACCGTTTCTTTTTTCACCGTTTTGTGTTTGCAGCATTTCCTTAATGCAAACCCTGCGCATTTTTGGTCAAGTTGGTAAATGTTTCCTAAATGCTGCACACGTGTTGTCTAGGTGGGGAAGATGCTTCTTAATTTGCAAGTGCAGCACATTTCTCATGAAGGAAGTTTTTTGGGCCTCTGTTTAACACATTACTATTCAGATTCTTACTACCAACACCAAAGTCTAAAATGACTGTATTACAAGTAAAAGTCCTGCATTAAAAATGTTTAATTAGAAGTGTAGACATATTATTATCAAAACAAAATGTTACTTTTATAGTTCACTGTTTTAAAACTTACAAAAACGAATGCATTATAATTTGTGTGTAACCCATGTAATTGTCAGATGACGTAGCGTAAAGATAGATTATGAACTTTTTTGAAAGTTTGCATTGGATGTGTTTCACAGATGGTACCACAAACAAACACACTTTATTTAAAGGGATAGTGGAAATCCGCGAATTTTGGGTTTAACTTATGTATTTTTATTAAAAATAAGCATAATAAACAATTTTTTTTTATTTCATGCGCCTAGTTTCATTTTATTTTCAATTTTACTGCGCCCTCTCAATGAAACGAAATACTTCGGGAATCGTCGGGAATCTTCGGGTGATGACGAGAGCATAGGAAGACGGGCACAAACAATGGCGGACATTCAATAGCATTTGCATGTGAATAGCCGACCTTTATTATGGTGAATAGATGTGTTTTGTATGGCTGTAGTGCGACAGCAAATGCAGAGAATGGCGTATCGACGCATGCGTTTCCAAGAAACCCAGCCATTCGTCGTCAGTGGGTGAAATTTGTTCAGATAACACGGGCAAACTTCACGGAGCCGAAGCTGACGAGTAATTCGGCAGTCGTGTGCTCCCGTCATTTAACTGACGATTGTTTCGAGAATATGATGATTGATTATCAGTAAACAATTCTACGTGACACAACGACATTGGATTAACCTTGAGATGCGTTTTTATTCCGTTGAACACAACTTTTGATCACAAATCAAAAAAGGTAAGACGTAATTATTGTAATATTTTTGGAACCGGATGTTGTTTACTTTCTCTTTTCTGGCTGATAGCTCCAGGAATTCGAGGTCTTACAGTGATGACATTACATGTATGGAATCTGTGGAGTCTCAGCTTTAAATCGTATATCTTGTTTGTGCAGTTAAGATAGTAATAAGGGCATTTCTACCATGTGTTGTGTGTAAAAAAGCGTTAGCATTAGTTAGCATTGTTTCGCTCAATGCTAATTCAAAGGCTTGGTATTACTCTTGTGTTTTTTCTAGCTAACAATTGTTCTTATTGTCAGTTAGCGGAGTTTCTTACCTTTAAAAGGGTATGAAACATTAATAGTTTCATAAATGTTAAGAAGCCCTGAGACATGTGAGAGAAAAAAAACTGTGGGAGGGGTCCACTGGGGGGACCTTCGGGCTTAAGTGGTTAACAATGATTAATATTTGTAAAGGCTACAGGTGATCTTAAGATGTGTGAGCTATGCTTAGGGACCTACCAGTCAAGATTATTTGTGCGTAGGGGTGCATCATCTGGCGCCTGGTCCTGGTCATCCTCGCCATTGCCCATGCCGTGAACCATCACCTCGGGCTCGGGCTCGAACAAATAAGGACGTAATGGTCCATCGTCTGGCTCAATATTGTCACCATCGTCGCTTACTGAACCGGATTCAGATTCAGTTCCTAAAACGACATTTTCGTAGGAAAGCTGAGAGGATGTTTCTGACTCGCTATCATCACTGGATACCTCGTACAATCCTTCTTCTTTGTCTGGTATATTTGCCCTTCCACGTTCATTCTGCATAGACGCCATGGTTTGTTATCGTATCGTCTTCCTGAGTTTTCGTCACTTCCGGTTTGGCTGAGTCGAACATTTCGTTTCTAAAAAACTTCGGGGAAGCTGCAATAAAGTGCTTCTAACATGCGTAAGGCAATTATTATATATTTTTAATCAGGTGTGATTGTTTTTGTACGTAATTATGCTTGTATATAAGTTAAAACGAAACTATTTGAGGTTCCATTTCCACTATCCCTTTAATAGAGAGCAGGCGGAGCCCTCAAAACAGGAAATTAGTCTGCATTACTTCCTTTTTCCTTAAACAACTTAAAATACGCCAGTCCGCAGACAATTTTGATGCTTCACCATGAACACAGGTGCTGTTAAAGGTCAACTGTACATGGTCAAATGTTATCATAGTGCCCGTTCTTCGCTGTTTGCAGCTTAAATGTATATTGTCTTTTGTGAATGTTCCTTTTTTATGTGTTATTAATAATAAATCACGTCATCCATGCAGCACTCTGCCTTTCAATCTCAAAGTCTCTTAGACCTCTTTGTCTTTGTCTGACTCTGCATTCATCTGTAAAGAAAAAAAACTGCTTTGTTGATTTATCGGCACTCAACGTTTGGAGGGAATCTGTTGAGCTGGCAGCAGTGTTCTGTAAAAAAGTTTGAATTTGATTAACGGCCAGTAATCTGCTGAAACATGCACCAGCTTCAGGCCTGCAGCCAGAAAAGCACTGATTCCTGAGCAATGGGTTTGCAGGCGCCTTTGTCTCTGCATGCATGACAACAGGTATGTGAGAATTCATAGTTCATATATTAACTTTGATACCTGCAAGCTGCATGCCCATCCTTTACTACACTTCATATTTAACCTGTTCACATTCTGTTAATGATACATCAGCAAATTTATGCTCAGGGTTTGCTTTTTTGAATTTTGCTGGTTTCCAGTGTAGATGTTCAGAAGATAGTCAAAACTGACAAGTACCAACCCAAAAGTCAAGTCAAGACTAAAATCAAGATATTTAAGTCAAAAGACGAAGTCCCAAGTCAAGACCAACATGTCCCAGTATAAGACAGAACAATATATCTTAAATAAAGACCAAGTCTCAAAACAAGTCCCAGGGAAAGTTTCATGTAATGTCCTAACCCAAATCAAGATCGACAAGTCCTAAGACAAATACCAAGTTAAAGCCGACAAGTCCAAAGTCCAGTCTGTAATCAAAGTTAACCTGTTAAACCCTGAGCCTGTTTTTCAGGTTTCAGGCTCGAAAATGCCATTAACACAACAAATGACTATATCTTCACTTCTAAAAAGGGGCAAATTAATAATCTTTTCTCTCAAAGCAAGGGTCCATCTGTGAGTTGGATGTAGAAGTGTCAGAATCAATATAGATGTTTTTATTTTAAAGTAAATTCAGATTGAACACAGTAAAAACATGTAAATTCTAATCTCCGCCTAAAAAACCCCCATTACTTATAGTGAAAAGCACCCTTGAAAGATGGGTTAGTAGACTAAAAGCTTTAGGAATCCAAACTATAACATATAAGTACCCTGTATCAAGATTGATGCAAAACAAGTGAAGTTTGACCTTTTTAGAGAGATTTACAAAAATAAAGTCCAGGCGGACTCACCTCTGGGTAATTTGAGAACCATCAGTTCCATTTTACCTTTTTCACTATAAAAATTTACATTTTATTAATTTAAATTATCACTATGGGTATTCATTCCATCCAAATACAACTGTTGTGAAAAAAACAAAACATCTTGTAATCTGCTCTGTGCTCCATGCGCTCTGTGCTCCATGCGCTTTGTGTCCTGCAATTCCGGCTTCCTTACGTAAGTAAACACTGCGTAGAGTCTGCCGCGTAAATATGCTGACGCTAGGCTTGTTTGAGACAAGCGAGACCTGCGCAGTTGCGATCAACGTCTTGCTAGTGCGTTGCATGATGGTTAGTCATTTTGTCCGACTTGCTCTGGAGGCTCGCCTACATGAGACGTTAAAATCTCGCGGGACAAAGACGCCCGCAGCCTTGAGAGCGAGGCGCGGCGAGGCGGCGCAGTTCCTCTCCACGGGCTGCGGAAGCGAAATGCTTGATGGGAAACGACTCGCTGGTATCTCGAGCTGAGCGCTCATTGGTGGTTTTTACCACGTGCTGGTGATGAAACTCTCCAATTGGCTCGGCAAAAGTTTGTTGTTGTTTTGTGTCAGTTTTACGTCGCCACATCCATTCCCATTTTTCATCATTGTTCCACAATGTTTATCATCATGACATTAATATCTATATATTTTATACTATAGGCTACTTGCACTGCTTACCGTTTTCATACTTTATATATCTTAGCATATTCATACACACTGTTCATACTGCTCACAGGCTGATAGCCTATCTAGTGTATTCATAGCCCTCACTGTTTATTCATCATTCAATTCATTCTATATTTTATTCTGTAGATTGTGTACATTACTTTTCACTTTACTGCTTGTTGCACCTGGTTAGAAGCTAAACTGCATTTCGTTGTCTCAGTACCTGTAATATGTGCAATAACAATAAAGTAGAATCTAATCTTGAGCAGGAACAAATGTATTTACTTAGTACATATCTGACATTAACGATTAAACACATTTGTGCATTCTTTATAAATGCAAACCGAGTCAAGCCGACTCCGGAGGTGGCGGTATGCACCTTAAAGTTGTTTGCAATCCGCCAAAAAACCGAGAGAAGAAGAAGAAGAAGACGAAGCCGACTCCGAGCTGTCCGACTTCAGGCAAGCTTTTTGAGACCTCCCCCGGCTGCGATCGGCTATTCTCGTCTACTTTCGAGGCGAGCCGCAACGCGTCTCAAACAAGCCTGCTGGCTCTCATACTTTATACTTTACGCAGGACCATATCTCTGGAACCCATTGGTCGATTTGGGTGATTGACACCTTTTTTTAACCATTAGATCCAATGGAATCGATGGGCAGTTCCCAAATCCATGTAAACATTACCATTGCGGAGTGATAGTAGGCTTGTCGGCTTCGTCTTCTTCTTCTTCTTCTCTCGGTTTTTTGGCGGATTGCAAACAACTTTAAGGTGCATACCGCCACCTCCGGAGTCAGCTTGACTCGCCGCGCCTCGCTCTCAAGGCTGCGGGCGTCTTTGTCCCGCGAGATTTCAACGTCTCATGTAGGCGAGCCTCCAGAGCAAGTCGGACAAAATGACTAACCATCATGCAACGCACTAGCAAGACGTTGATCGCAACTGCGCAGGTCTCGCTTGTCTCAAACAAGCCTAATGATGCAAACGAATCATATCTGAAAGTTGAAGCCCTGGACTGCTAACCTTTATACCCAGTATATTGCCATAAATATGATGATGGATTATCAGTAAAAAATTAAACGTGACACAGAGACATTGGATTAACCTTGAGCAGCGTTTTTATTCCGTTGAACACAACTTTTGATCACAAATCAACAAAAGGTAAGATGTAATTATTGTTATGGTTTTGAAACCGGATGTTGTTTTCTTTCTCTTTTTAGGCTGATAGCTCCGCAAATTATGTTCGTACAGTGATGACATTACATTTATGGAATCTGTGGAATCTCAGCTTGCTAGTTGATATCTTGTTTGTGCAGTTTAAAATAAAAATAAATATTAGGACAAAGCCCTACAATCACCCAAAACCCCTGACTATTCTCTCAACTCAGTATTTACATTCTTTAATTCAAATAACATCAGTAATATCTTTAAAAACTACAAGTCCCTTTCTATAAGCTGTGCACCGTTATGGTGTAAATATAGCCTATCTATTTATTGGATCAAATATAAAAGTCAGCAGAATTACTATTGATACTGCAAGGAGACGTATTGTGTGAAGAGAAATTGAAGATGTTGTTTAATTGCTGATATATTTATGATCCATGTCACATATTCAGTTTCAGCGGCATTTCTTCCAGTTTGTCCAGAAGTCTTCTAATCAGGGCTCTATAAATAGAGAACTACGGCAGATGTGTAATATATAATGCAGCCGAACCGTGTATTACAATGCCGTTATGTGATGACTTCCAAAGAGAAAAGCAAGCACACTCAGAATAAAGTATTATTTTCTTTTTAAAACATTTTTTTTTCGGATTTCATATCGCATAAACACCATATCCCAACGTGCATTGCGGCTAAAACATCCAATCACCGAGCTTCAACCATAGCTGAGGATCTTGGGTAATCTGTTCAGTGGGTGTATCGCTCGAAATGTCCCTTATAGGCCTACGTCTGTTTCCGGTGACTTTATTTACTGTTGTGCGTAGACGGCTCTGCTAAGATTGTTCCCTAGTTTAGGTTTCATATTATGTGTTTAGATAGGTTCCTATTTTATTTTTGATAGTCTTGTCTACCCTCATGTGTCTAAAGTACGTTTCCTGCCTTGTCTGTTTTCCCACGGTTGTGATTGTCTAATTGTCTTCACCTGGTGTTGTCTGTCTATATAGTTCTCGTCTTCCCCTGTCTCGTTGCCAGATTGTCTTGTGTGTTCCAAGCCTTCCAGCGTAAGATCCTTTTGTCATTGTCCATAGAGTTATCGTCCATAGAGTTAGATTAGTGTATTAGTAGTTTTTGTTTTGTTGCTTTATGTATTCAGTGTGTTATGACCTGTCTACATTAAAACACTTTATTTTGATACTTTGTTTGTCTCTGCATCGTGCATTTGATTCCACGCCCTTGTACAGCCCTAACAGTACAATCTGGCCAAAACATGAAATTAGCAGATGCAGAACCAGTTAAAACAGCGATACGACTTCAGGGTGAACGTCTACACCATCATGAGGAGAAGTTCTCTGTCATACACCAGGCAGTGAGGGACTTGGCGGAGCAGCAACATGGACTCCAAGCCTCGGTCAACACCCAAATCAGCGACATGGCGGAGGCGGTGCATCGTGTGCTGGCACGCCTGGACGCCGGTGCCACTGCTCCGGCATTACCTGATGCTGCAGCTCATCCTCAACAGCTGGCAGCCCCTCCTACTACAGCGGCGCCGCTTCTTGGATCTCATGCTGTCCCGTTGCCTCGCTTGGCCCCTCCAGATAAGTTTTCGGGAGATTCCAATGACTGTAGATCCTTTCTGACTCAGTGTGATCTACACTTTAAGTTAATGCCCTACATATATAGCTCTGATTATGCTCAGATTGCATTTATCATTTCTCATCTGTCCGGCCCTGTGGCTGCATGGGCTACGGTGGAGTGGGAAAACAATTCTGCAACTTGCAACTCTGTCTCTCAGTTCATCCACTCGTTTAAAAGAGTGTTTGCACATCACACACCAGCTGTAGAGAGCGCACAGAATTTGACATACATTCAGCAAAATCAACGCCGAGTCGCGGATTATGCAATTGAGTTCTGCACTATGGCTATTGATTGCGATTGGAATGATTCAGCGTTAAGGGACATATTTCGGAACGGACTATCAGAGAAAATGAAGGATCATTTATTGCTTATGGATCCTCCCACAGACTTAGAAAGTATGGTAGCGGCTGCTATTAAGATTGACAATCGCATCTGTGAGAGAGATAGAGAAAGAAAGAAGACTGCCGTTTCGTCCAGCGGAACCAGAGGGTTCTCAACAGCTGTTCATCCTGTCCGGAGGACATCAATCGGCTCGTCACCTGCTTCAGAGGCCACAGCGCCCCCCATTGACTCGGAGGAGCCGATGCAGCTCGGCAGGGCCAGAATCTCACCGGAGGAACGACGTCGCCGCCTAGTGGAGGCAAGATGTTTCTACTGCGGTCAACAGGGGCATCAACAAGCCATGCGTCCAGTAAAAGAACAGGCTCGCCGGTGAAAGGGAAGACACTAGTGAGTAAATCTGACTTTTTTGTCTTCCCTCCACGCACATTAACTCAAGTTATGCTATGTGAAGGTAATAAGGTTATTGAACAGGGGGCACTTGTAGATTCTGGAGCCGATGAGAGTTTTTTGGATAAAGAGCTAGCTCTTAGGCTTAACCTGACGTTGACGCCATTACCTTCGCCGTTAAAAGCGAACGCATTAGATGGGCGCCTACTATTCACAGTGACTCATTGCACCACACCTGTAAAAATGACAATCAATGACACTCATGTTGAGAACATAGTTTTTCATGTGTTTAAATCAGCTCAACACCCGATCATTTTAGGTTACCCTTGGTTACTTTTGCAAAATCCTGTCATTGATTGGCGGTCAGGGAAAGTACAAGAGTGGGGAATGTTGTGTAAACAGAAGTGTGTACACGATCAGAGTAAGTTGATACTGAGGAAAATCTCCACTTCTAAAGCAGACTGTCACAACGAACCTCTTTCTGACTATTTTTCTGATTACCCTGATTTATCAAAGGTCCCCACATGTTATCATGATCTAAAGGAAGTCTTTAGTAAAGCCAGGGCGAGTGCACTACCACCCCACCGGCCTTATGATTGTGCTATAGACTTGTTGCCAGGATCCACGATTCCCAAGGGCCGTCTGTACTCCCTGTCAGCTCCATAAAAGGGGTCCATGAAGGATTACATCGACACCTCACTCAAGGCAGGACTCGTCCGACCGTCTTCCTCTCCTGCCGGAGCGGGCTTCTTCTTTGTGAAGAAAAAAGATGGTTCTCTCCGTCCCTGCATCGATTACAGTCCACTGAATGACATCACGGTAAAAAACAGATACCCCCTCCCTCTCATTGACTCTGCTTTTTACCTATTGCAGGATGCTAAAGTGTTCACAAAACTGGATTTACGCAACGCTTATCATCTGGTAAGAATAAGGGAGGGGGATGAGCGGAAAACTGGATTTAATACCCCAACAGGACATTACGAGTACCTCGTAATGCCTTTCGGGTTAACTAACGCCCCAGCAGTTTTCCAGGCGCTGGTCAATGATGTACTCAGGGAATTTTTGAACGTGTTTGTCTTTGTGTATTTGGATGACATTTTAATCTTCTCTCCTGATAAGGAGACTCATGTGCAACATGTCCACCAAGTACTACAGCGCCTACTGGATAATCACCTGTTCGTAAAAGCAGAGAAGTGTGAGTTCCATGCATCAACTGTCTCATTCCTGGGGTTCATCATTTATCCTGGACAAATCCTGATGGACCCTGCAAAGGTCAGTGCAGTGGCAGACTGGGTCACCCCCACCAATAGGAAGAAGGTACAGCAGTTTTTGGGGTTTGCTAATTTCTACAGACGATTTATTAGGAACTTTAGCTCTGTTGCTGCTCCCCTTCATGCACTGACCTCACCAGGGGTTAACTTTGTGTGGGGCCTCAGGGCCGAGGAGGCTTTTAATGAGTTAAAAAGAAGGTTTACCACAGCTCCCATACTGACTGTTCCTTATCCTCAACAACAGTTTGTTGTGGAGTTGGATGCCTCCAATGATGGGGTGGGGGCCATTCTCTCACAGAGAGCGGCTGGGGATCATAAGATGCATCCTTGTGCCTTTTTGTCTCGCAAACTATCTCCCGCAGAGAGAAACTACGACGTCGGAAACCGAGAGCTGTTGGCAGTCAAGATGGTTCTGGAGGAGTGGAGGCACTGGCTTGAGGGGGCGCCACAGCCGTTCTTGGTTTGGACCGACCACAAGAACCTTCAATACATCCGCAAAGCTAAGAGGTTGAACTCACGCCAGGCCCGGTGGCAACTTTTTTTTAACCGTTTTGACTTTACATTGTCTTTCAGACCTTGGTCCAAGAATGGCAAACCTGACGTCCTCTCACGCCTCCATGACCCAGAGCCCATGCATGGCCAAGGATCCAGAGCCAATACTTCCACTCTCCCGTGTGGTTGGGGTGGTGACATGGCCTATAGTAGATCAGGTGAAACTTGTCAATGGTGAGGGGCCGAAACCTAGTGGCTGTCCATTGGACAGGCTATTCGTGCCTGAATCCATGCGGTCACAGGTTATTCATTGGTCTCACACATTACTGCTCACTTGTCATCCAGGGGTCAAGCGGACCGTATTCGTCGTTCGACAGAGGTTTTGGTGGCCTTCCTTGGTTAAGGATGTCTCCGAATATGTGGCTGCCTGTGTAGTTTGTGCCAGGAACAAGACGTCATCAAAATCGCAGATGGGACTGCTGCAGCCTCTCCCCGTTCCCAGCAGGCCCTGGTCTGACATTTCGTTGGATTTTGTCACGGGTCTTCCTCCATCCAAGGGTAACACCACTGTCCTCACTGTAGTGGACAGGTTCTCTAAGATGGTCCATTTTATTGCCATGCCAAAGTTGCCGTCAGCTAAAGAGACTGCTCAGGCGTTATTGACTCATGTTGTCCGTATTCATGGTATTCCCAGAGACATTGTGTCGGATCGAGGTCCTCAGTTTTCCTCCAGGTTCTGGAGGGAGTTTTGCACCCTCCTGGGAGCGTCCGTCAGCCTCACCTCAGGTTATCATCCCCAGTCCAACGGACAGACGGAACGGCTGAATCAGGAGCTGGAGACGTGCCTGCGCTGCCTGGTTTCTCAGAACCCTTCAACCTGGAGCGAGCATCTGACATGGGTGGAGTATGCACGCAACTCTTTGCCCACCTCTGCTCCCGGTCTGTCTCCCTTTCACTGTGTCTTTGGCTATCAGCCTCCTCTATTCTCAGAAACTGAGAAGGAGGTGGTGGTGCCATCTGCTCATGCCTTAGTCAGAAGATGCCACCGTGTCTGGGCTGCAGCTCGTCGGGTCCTCCTGAGGAATTCGGCTCGGATGAAGACGGTGGCGGATCAACGGCGGCGGGCGGCACCTACATACAGACCGGGGCAGTGGGTATGGTTGTCCACAAAGGATCTGCCACTCAGGGTCTTGTCAAAGAAGCTCGCTCCAAGGTTTGTGGGTCCATTTCCTGTCACTAAAATAATCAATCCTGTATCTGTCCGTCTCGGGTTCATCCAACGTTCCACGTCAGCCGAATCAAGCCGGTTCTGGACAATCCCCTGGTTCCACCCTCCAAACCCCCCCCCCCCCCCGTGTTGTTGATGGCGGTCTGGTGTACTCTGTCAAACGTCTCCTGTCAGTGAGAAATCGAGGCCGAGGTCGTCAATTTCTGGTTGATTGGGAGGGCTACGGTCCTGAAGAACGGTCCTGGGTCCCGTCCAGTTTTATCGTGGGCAAAGACTTAATCGAGGACTACTACAGGTGTCATCCGGAGGTCTCTGGGCCGTCAGGTGTCGTCCCTAGAGGAAAGGGTACTGTTGTGCGTAGACGGCTCTGCTAAGATTGTTCCCTAGTTTAGGTTTCATTTTATGTGTTTAGATAGGTTCCTGTTTTATTTTGATAGTCTTGTCTACCCTCATGTGTCTAAAGTACGTTTCCTGCCTTGTCTGTTTTCCCACGGTTGTGATTGTCTAATTGTCTTCACCTGGTGTTGTCTGTCTAGTATATATAGTTCTCGTCTTCCCCTGTCTCGTTGCCAGATTGTCTTGTGTGTTCCAAGCCTTCCAGCGTAAGATCCTTTTGTCATTGTCCATAGAGTTATCGTCCATAGAGTTAGATTAGTGTATTAGTAGTTTTTGTTTTGTTGCTTTATGTATTCAGTGTGTTATGACCTGTCTACATTAAAACACTTTATTTTGATACTTTGTTTGTCTCTGCATCGTGCATTTGATTCCACGCCCTTGTACAGCCCTAACATTTACGGCTAAAAAGCCCAAGATTATAGAATTAAACGAATACATAAAAACAAGGATAATTGTGTGTTATTGTTGAGTAAATAACAGTGTGTTATTTAGAAAATAATAACATATTAGAAGGAAAAAAAGATATTCAAAAATACAGATACAGCCCCATTTATTTTCCTCACAGACTCTCCAGAAAAACGCGGGCAAAAATCCTTGATTATGCGGGCTAAAATCCTTGATTATGCGATTAAACATGCAGGGTTTGTATGTGATTTTATGCTGTGAAATTGCGGGAAGTTGCGAAATATGCTAAATATTTTTTTTTATATATTGGGCTGTCTTATTTATTCTCTCTCACACACAAACTGCCACTCACGTTAAACCCCTTTACTATTCAATTAAACACATTCAATGTTTATTTATAGTAAAAGCAATTGGGCTATTTTAATCACACTCTCTCTCTCACACACACACATCACACACACACATTCACACACACACACACACACACACACACACACACACACACACACACACACACACACACACACACACACACACACACACACACACACACACACACACACACACACACACACACACACACACACACACACACACACACACACTTCTCCGCCTCATTCTGTTTTCATTTACTTGTTCAGATCTTGTCGCCTTCTCACCTCGTTTCTTGTAGCCCTCGAAAGGGTTTTGGAGGTTGATGCCTCGGTGAACGTGAGTTGTTTGGCTTTCTTGTCCGCAGCAGCAGAAAGCATTTTCGAATGTTTGAATGAATCAAAGTGGGTCGTCACCGTGGATTTTCTCTTATGCTCCAACACAGTTGCACAGGGTGCAGAATAGTTTCCCCCCACTTTCGTGCAAGACATCGGGGTACTGCTTTGTTTTCTCTCTCGTGTGAGTTCCACACGTTCACTCTACGGTGTTGTTTACCTTCTGTGATGCGCGAACTGATGACGTCGCGTCATCATCATCATCATCACTACTTCACGTCAAGACGAGTTTTGATTGATTGATTGAAAAGTTTATTAACAGCTTGTATATTGGGTACAGTACAGTACAGCTCAAAACATACAATTGTTAAGGGGATGCAGACCAGAGAAAGACTTTCGTCTTGTTTACATCAGGGTCCCCCATTTCCAATTCATCATATAATTTAAGACATATAAGACATATTTAACATACAGATGGCTTATTTACAATTTACATACAGGTGGTTTTTTACATACAGATTGCTTATTTACAATTTTCATTTTAGATTTCGTTCTAATACATCCTAACCGGACATTTAAGACATACCAAGTCTACAGATATACAGTTAGTAACAGAGTCTAAAATGCGAGTATATACATAGATGGGGGGGGGGGGGGGAAGCTGTCCATTGAACGACAGGTTGAGATTTGTACCATTACCGGGGCCAGTTTTTCAATGCTCTCCCCCGAAGGTGCTCTTTAAGAGAGGTTTTAAAGGTAAGTATAGTTTTACTTTCCTTTACAGTTGTGGGAAGAGCGTTCCACCTTAATGTGGCATAATTGCGAAACGTGTATTCCCCTTTTTTTGTGCCAAATCTGGGTTTCACATGATTTGTGGAGCTCCCTCTGGTGTTATGATCATGGTATTCCTTGACCTTTGGAAATAATTTTGACATGTACATGGGTACCATAGAGGTGTAGTGGATCTTGTAGACCAGGCCCATTGCAAGTAGCTGTACTCTGTCGTCTACTCTAAGCCATCCTAGGTTGTCAAAGTGGGCAGAGGTGAGGTGGGTTCTAGATGAAAGGTCAAGCAGTAGTCTGACCAGTTTATTTTGCGATGTTTGAAGTTTTATTTTTAGCGCCTTGGAGGTGCTATGGTACCATGACGTGCAAGCATAGTCATAGTACCCTTGAATGAGTGCTCCTGCCAGAGTTTTCAGGGTGTTTTTGTTTACCAGAGAGGAGATCCGGTATAGGAATCTAGTTCTTTGATTGACTTTTTTTATTACATTGGATGCCATTTTGTCACAGGAGAGGTTTGCATCAAGAATAGATCCTAGGTATGTAATTTCCTTCTTACTTGTGACAATAATGTCACCCACTGCAACTGAGAAGTCGTCGGATTTGCTGAGATTATGTTTCGAACCAAAGAGAATGGACTCTGTTTTACCCAGGTGTAATGATAATTTATTATCGGCGAGCCAGGTGCAGATTCTGCCGAGCTCGGAGCTGAGGGTTTTTTCAACCTGCAACCTGTTTTTGTAGTAGGTCATGATGTGATCTACTCCAAAAAGCCCTGAGTGGGAGGGTAATTTATTTACAAGAGTTGTGGCTATGTTTGTGAAAAAAATGTTCAAGTACTTGGCCACATCCAGTTTGTCTGTGATGAGCCTGTTATCTGTCTTTGTGTTTAAGTTAGAAAATCTCGTTTTGAGTTTTTTACTGCAGCCAAGCTGGTTATTGAGTAATTTCCAAAGTTCACAGGGTTTATTTTTGTTTTCCTCAGTTTTGACATTGATGAAATTCTTTTTGGCAGTTTTGATCATGGAGCTTACGTCATTTCTTAGTCTGTTTCTTTCAATTTTTAGTTCAGTCACGTGGACCTGGAGTTCACTTTTTCCCCCTCAACTTTGTGTGGAAAAATGCGGGGATTATGCGGCCTTTTGATACATTTGCGGCTTTTTAAAAATCTGCGCCATTTTGCTGATTATGCGGTAAATTCTGCGATCGCAGAATCGCGTTTTTCTGGAGGGTCTAACAGACGAGAAAAAAAGTCCGACATTATACGATTTAAAATAAAAACAAATAAATAAAAATATAAAACACTGGCATGTAATTTACGTTAGAATAAATAGAATGGTTTTGAATAATAGATGAGAGTAAAATCTACGTTACTTTACAGCCCCGCCCACTTTTGGGGAAACCAACGCTGTCATTTGAACGGCGATCAAGCCTGAAGCCACAGAGCTCTTCTTTTACTGTCCTTTCTTCTTAGAGGAAGTACAGAAACACGTAACTCTGGATTTGTTTTAATGTTTGAGGTGCAATAAACGACACAGCAGCTTTTTGGCATGTTAAAACTATTATTTTCTGCCTCGCTCATGAAAGTAACAGCTGGCAAAATTACACGCATTCTGGTGAGATCAGGTTGCTCCGTGTCAGCCTCGGGGACCTGTGGCTGGTTCCTTTCACAATATTGTTTATTAAGAATAAACAATTGTTATATTCTTACCCCTCGTCTCGCCTCCCTGCCGTTTGTTGCAGCCCAGGAGCCGGGTTGTAACAATAGGCAAATATGGGCGGCGTTACATGAAGCCCGCAAAAGCTGCGCCGCATTTCGAGTTGATTGTGATTTATAAAGGGAAACCGGCGTAGGACGTGCCATACGCAAGTTCTACGCCGGTACGCAGTGTTTTATGAATCGGAAAATGTCTGTGCGTATTTATTTGCTTTGTCCTACGTAAGCAACCTTCCCACGTGAATCCCACGTAATGCTGCGTTCACACCGGACGCGATCCGATGTTTGGGGGCGGCGAGATTACATGTAAAGTCAATGCAGAGACGCGGACAGGCGCAAATTCGCTCCGACGGCGAGCATGAAGCGGTGGACGCGGTGCGAATCACGCGATTGAGGTGATTGAACTGTGCCGCGTCAAACGCGAGAGTTCAATTTTTTCAACTCGAGCGTCAAATTCACGTGACGCGTTCTCGCGGAAGCCAATCAGCGTTGGGATTCCCTCTGATGTCCTGCTGTTGATCAGTTGTAAAGATGGAAGATATTCTAGTTGTTGCTGTGAGTGGGTTCCCGGAGATATACGATACAATGTCGTATATCTACCGGGACCGCAACAAAAAAGATTTCGCATGGTGGAAAATAAGCGAGGAAGTAGGCATATCTGGTAAGTTATACAAAATATACATCCGTTGTTTGCTTGATTACAGATACCAACAACACATTAGCATTAACCAAGTTAGCTCAACCGCCGGTTTAACGGCAGATAACGGTTAAAAGTTACCGTTTGTAAACGTTTTTTTCTTGTCAGAGGAGGTATGCCGAAGGAAATGGAAAAGCCTCAGGGACACCTATGTCAAAGAAAGAAAGAGGGAGAAGGATAGGAGGAGTGGGTCAGCAGCAGGGACCAATAACAAGTGGAAATACTCTGCGGTCCTGTCCTTCCTCGACCCATTTGTTACCGCGAGAAAAACCACCAGCAATATGGTGTCGGGGGTCGAGAAAGACAGGACCTCAGAGTATGGAGGTGAAGCACAGGGAGCAGATGGAAGAGGTTGGTTGACAAGTGGAGACACTCATTCACACTGCATAGGAAAGTCATACAGAATATCTACAAAAAAGATGTAAAAATCAAAGTTCAAGAGAATATCATAACTGCTTAATTTATCAATAAGTAATTATAATAATACAAGTCCCTGCTGCTGTCCTTGCTGCTGTCCCTACTGATGCCCCTGCAGGACCTAGTGGTGTAGGCAGAGCACCAAGGGGTATGTAAATGACAGTTTTGATAGCATGTTATTGTATTGATGCATTGCTGTACCTTCACTAAAAAATGCTATTTGTTTTTGTCATGCAGGAAGAAAAAGGCCCAGGAGTGTAGACAATGAAAAGGAGGTGCATGAACGCCTCCTTGAGGTCTCTGACAATGCGGGGGTCCAGTGTCACATATAATCCTTTCTAGAAATATAAGTGTTACATATAACAAAACCTGAGAGTGGAGACGAGGTGCGACAATATATCAATAATTTATTTATATTTAAACAAATAAACGAAGCCAGCAATAGGTCCCCCGAGGCTGGCATGAAGAGAGTGCCTAGAGGAATGAGAGCGAGGGACGAATCCGGTTTGGCTCTCGGCTCCCCGACCCAGGTGCAGCTCATCAGACAAATGCCGGCCGCACAGCACTGGATCCTGTAAGCACACACACACAGAGCCGACGGCACCCCTCGTGGTGTGGAGGGGTCGTCACAATAACAGACTGCATATTTTCATATTTCTATTTCAATCATGAGAGACGTGATGTATGAAATACATGTTTAATACCGGACACGTGGTATAGAAAATTATGATTGACAGATTACAACAATGAATCAACTGATGTTTGGAGATTAGGCCCCGGTTTGTAGGATATCATTCAGGAGGGGAAAACCGCTCCGATGAACCCCTCGGGGTCTAGACACTGGTGGTGGTGATAATGGTTCGGTCTGGTTTGGAGGAAGAAGGATTAGCTTGGCCCTGAATTAGGAGACAGGAGGCGAAGGGGTGGAGGCGGGTTGTGCGTTGACACCTGAAATGACAACTGACAGAGAGGGAAGAGCAGATTTAAAGGGTTTAGCAGGTGCAATGATTGCTAGCTGGGGAGTACCGCCCCTGATTACTTAATGGGAGAAGAGCTTGCAGTGACGTGTAACACCAGGGGGTATGGTCTTCCTTCTTGAACTTGCGCTAAGCTTCATTTCAATCATGAGAGACGTGATGTATGAAATACATGTTTAATACCGGACACGTGGTATAGAAAATTATGATTGACAGATTACAACAATGAATCAACTGATGTTTGGAGATTAGGCCCTGGTTTGTAGGATATCATTCAGGAGGGGAAAACCGCTCCGATGAACCCCCAAAGAGAAGAGAAGTAAGAAGTGCTGAGATGTGAAGCATTTCTTACCTTGCTGGCTGATTGAGGAGATCTGCGGATGAAATGAGATAACACCGGGACATGATGAGATTGTCGGAATAACTGTAGGGTTAATGTGAACGCCAACCATGCTTAGCGCCTGCATGTTGGATTAGACGATGCTGACCCACAGGCCGCAACCTGCACGCGCAGGGTTAAACATGACGCTGACCCACCGGCCGCAACCTGCACGCGCAGGGTTAAACATGACGCTGACCCGCTGGCCGCAACCTGTACACACAGGGTTAAACAAAAGCTGACCCATAGGCCGCAACCTGTACACACAGGGTTAAACAAAATGCTGACCCATAGGCCGCAACCTGCACACGCAGGGTTAAACAAAATGCTGACCCATAGGCCGCAACCTGCACACGCAGGGTTAAACAAAATGCTGACCCATAGGCCGCAACCTGTACACACAGGGTTAAACAAAATGCTGACCCATAGGCCGCAACCTGCACACGCAGGGTTAAACAAAATGCTGACCCATAGGCCACAACCTGCACACGCAGGGTTAAACAAAATGCTGACCCATAGGCCGCAACCTGCACACGCAGGGTTAAACAAATGCTGACCCATAGGCCGCAACCTGCACACGCAGGGTTAAACAAATGCTGACCCATAGGCCGCAACCTGTACACACAGGGTTAAACATGACACTGGCCTACTCGCCCTGCACGTGCAGGGTTTAAACATAATGCGGACCCACTGGCCGCAACCTGCGCGGCAGGATTCAATACGAGCGAACCTGAAGGTCACGACGATATGAAGTGTTTAAACATGAACACGGTGACACGTACATGTGCTGACTTGCTAAGACCACCACCAGTTGTATGTATAAATACCGTTTAGTGTTCGGACCTTGGATGGCCAGCACGCACGGATGTCCGGGCGAATGTGGGATATGAAGGCGAAGGAGAACCACCGTCCGAGTTGGCAGGGAGGAGGGAGATATGCCTTGAATGGCTGCACCTGTCTGAACGAAAGCCCTGATATGCTATTAGACGCCACCACCAGTTATATGCATATTTACCATAGGTAAACTGAAGAGATCTTGATTGGCGGCACGAGCCGATGTCCGGTGAAGAGGGAGATGTAGACGATATAATGCCCGAGAGCTGTTAGCTTGAGTACGGTGATGCATGAATATCGTAACCTGGTTTACCACGAGCCAAGTGAGCATGAACCCGAGAATATGAATGAAGTGCCGGATGCACGCAGAAAAGACGTACACTTGGTTAAATACTGAGACATGACCCATGATATAGTATATCTTAATTAGCGTTAAGTGTGCCGGGATGAGTCATAGATGCTGATGAGCTGATTGAGTGATTAAGACTGTCTTCTATCATCTGAAGTGAGGATGATGGAGGGACGCTAGTGTTAGATCCAGCAAGTGTGATAAAAATGTGTAGAAATAGTGGAAATCTGAATGATCTCATGCAGATATCCCCCCCAAAACGGAGGATGTGCAGTGCACGTCCTTAAGTCGGGGAAAACACGGCCGTCGTGAGGCCGGCGGATGCCACGTCCAGGAAACGGGAGATGATGCGTGCCGAAGAATCCGCATGCAAAGTACGGTTGCCCGGTGAGGAAGAGCAACTGTCGTTGAAGACGTTTATGTGGATGCACGCAGTTGGTTAGAGGAACGATAATACCATGAGCTTGATGTGATGGCTAGGAACTCCGGTGTGAGACTGGGCCTGTAGTTCCTCATGATTAGGAACGCTGTGCTCCTGGAGGAGTCTCTTCTGTTTCTTCTTCTCTTTTCCCAGTTGAGCGGAGTTGTAGTTTAGTAATGTTGTATTTGAACGCTAGATGCGTGAAGGCAACGCATTAGGAGATCTCCCTGAGCAGTGGGTGATTTGAACTGGGGAGAGACGCTATTAATATTATTACCCGAATAGCCGGTGCACGCATAGTTTCTCCTACTTGACTTAAGGCTGAAAGAGTTCCGCTGAACGATGATGGGAACATTAAAGCGCGTCGTAATATCTGCTTTGAAGAGCCAGCCTTGGCCTGCACGCTATTAGATTACATTATCTCCGTGCGTAGAAAGGGGGGAACATTGACCTTGTCATCGAGATTGCTCTGAGCATTTACCGAATTGTATTAAGTAATCTGTCGACAGGCTGTAAACAGAAAAGCTGAAATTGAAACTAATAAATACTCAGTTACCTCTAATCATTAACCGAGTTTGTATAATGTAGTTACTCTGTGTGTTGCTGCTAGCATACATAACATCTGACGTGGGAACGTTACTCGTGAATGGAGCTACGGAGCTGCTAGAAAGACAGTGGAACCCGGTGCATTCCTCCGTCTGGATGTGGAGCACTTTTGCTAAATGTTTAGACAAAGTGCTCGTGTTACGCCCTTACATGATAAACTCTTATTGCACTTTGGCAACGAGCATTCTCCACGTCGAAGCGGGTGAAGTTAACCACGCCTCGGAGCGCGTTCTCTCCGCCACCTCCGCAGTGTGCTCCGCTGCATGTAGCAGCTGTGTGTGTAAACTGCCCCGTCCCCTCGCGATGGGGGAGAGAGATCTCATCTGATCGAAAATACATCATAGGCGCATTTGTTTGTCCTTTGCATATTAGAACGAGTTGTGACACTAGACTGCGATATAATGTTTTTTTTTTTTTTTTTTTGTAGCAATAAACATGACATATATTTATAAATGTCTCCGGTACTGATAAAAAGACCAATAACGTTGGAGCTTACGCACGTAAACACACTGCTGACGTCACAATGAATCGACGACTGAATTAGTTGCAACTAATTTAGTAATCGATTTGATCGATTAGTCGATTAGTTGTTGCACCCTTAGTCGCTGCAACTCTGACTACTTTTACATCCAGGCTGAAGACTTTTCTTTTGTCGCTGCTTTTAATTGAACTATTCATATCTTAGACTGCACTGTACTTTGATCCATGTACTTTTTCTTTTAATGTTTATTTTATTAGCTTCCTTTTAAATGACTGATTTTAAATGCCATTTCTTAATGTCTTTCATTTTTTAAAGCAATTTGAATTGCCTTGTATTGAAAGTGCTATATAAATAAACTTGCCTTGCTGCCAAGGAGATGTTGTTGTCGCAGATCTAGCCGTTGGTGCACCAAGAAACGGAATATTCTTAGTGGAGAAGAAAAAGAGAAAACCGATCATTTAGTCAATAATCATTAAATTAATATTGGGAGTGAATTCCTAATTTATTTAGTATCTGGTCATAAACAGGATAATGTGCAGCGACTTGTTCATTGAGGAAAAGAAGCCCTACGAAACGCCATTCATTTCAGGAAACGCTGTGTTGAAGCTTGAACCTGCGTTTAGTTACTGAGCATTGTAATGAGTAATTACCCGACTGCATTAGTAATGCAAGTAATACGTTACTGAAACTCCATACTGTAGCACGTTACCCCCAACACTGCCTGAAGCTCACCTTAACCCTGACTAGAGGTAGCAATGCATAGTGTTGAACTTCCTGTCGGCTCCCAGACCGTAGTCGAGGAAACGGGGGGGGGGGGGGGGTGACTCTCTGTCCTCTCCCAGGGCAGAAGCAACACTCTTCTGGTTCAATAACTCATTTTATCGGAAAGACTGGAGAGAGGCGAGCTCTTCTTGGGAGGTCGTTGCATTATTTAGCTCTCCTGTTTCGCAAGATAGATTTCGCAAGATCACAGACCTTCCTTTTTTCTGCTGCCTCGTTTATTTCTAGAAAACATGTATCCCGCTCGCTCATACCATGCCCATGCACACATGCACACATGCACACGCCACACCCCTCTCTTAAGGGTAGCGATCTCACTCTGCATGACCCAAATGTCGTAACAATATACGAAACATCTCGTGAATTTGTTGCAACTGCCTTTGCCAACGTTACCCTGACGCCTGTTGAAGTGAGCGCAGGAGGAATAGCTTCAATGGGATAGCTTAAGCCCTGCCTGCCTGCAGGAGGGGTTGTAGTTGAAGCCAGAATGGGTAAAACTCCGCATGTGATGAGGACCCGTTCCGCGTGAAGCCGGAAGCGCCGCATTAGGCGGCCCTGATGCCAGTGATGCCTTCTCAAGAGACTGAAGCGTACGTCAGTTGTTTGCGTGAAGTAGCCATTCCCATTAGGCCGGAGGAACTTCCATGGAGCCCGATTTCCTTGTCTTTTCCTCCCGCGTCCGGGCTTGCGGGACGGCCGGCTGACCCGCTACCCGACTGGGGAACGCCGCCTGTAGCTTAATCCGCGATACTGCAGAGCTGATGAATAAATGCCTGGAGCTGGAACGAAGCCCTCAGCTGGGACAAAGCCCTGCTGCTGCTTGGCTTAACCATGAACACCGTGACGCGTACACTTGTGCGTTGACACCTGAAATGACAACTGACAGAGAGGGAAGAGCAGATTTAAAGGGTTTAGCAGGTGCAATGATTGCTAGCTGGGGAGTACCGCCCCTGATTACTTAATGGGAGAAGAGCTTGCAGTGACGTGTAACACCAGGGGGTATGGTCTTCCTTCTTGAACTTGCGCTAAGCTTCATTACATTTAAAGTCAAAATTGACTTCTGTGTGGGTGGCTCTTAAAATAGCCTTTTAATGTGTGCTGGTGCATTACACGTCGTCTTGCCATGGGACCGTTCCCTCTGCATTGAAGTATGATGTGAACACCTCCCGAACTCTGATGGCCTCTCTTGCTGAGTTGTTGGCTGCAATTCTTCCTAGACCTGGCAGTGGCTCCACATCAGCAACTGATGTGTGTTTGCCTTGGTTGTCCTGCGCAAGAAGTTATGGAGAATACAGGTAGCCTTCACAAACTTCTCTGCAACTTCTGGCTAGACCTCAATTACACGCCTGTACATCCTCCACTGAGATGAAAGAATCCCAAAGGCATTCTCCACAACAAGCCGAGCTCGAGACAGACGGTAATTAAATATTCTGCGCTCTCTGGGAAGGTTGCGCCCAGGGAATGGCCTCATGAGGTTCTGCCTGAGAGGAAAGGCCTCATCTGCAACAAATACATGTGGCAGGGGTCCCAGGTGGTCACCTTCTGGGAGTGGCAGGCCAGTTGGAGGGAGCCAGATTTCAGGGCTTGACCAAAAGCAGAGTTGGCCAGAATGCCACCATCACTAGTTCTTCCATAGCCCCCAACATCAATGACACGAAAGCAACGCTCTGCATCCACAACTGTCAAAAGAACAAGTGAGAATGTTCCTTTGTAGTTAAAGAACTGGGATCCTGTGTTTTCTGGGGCTTTGAGGACAACATGTTTCCCATCCAATGCTCCACAGCAGAGAGGAAAGTTCCACCGCTCCTCAAACTTCTCTGCTATTGACCTCCACTCCTCTGTAGAGGGCACAGCCATGAACTCCTCCACAAGGCAGTCCCAGATAGCAGTGGCCACATCAGGGATGATAGTAGAGACTGTTGAGACACCAACACGGAAGATGTTGGCAATTGTTCTGAATGAATCTCCTGTAGCAAAATACCTGCAGCACAAAAGAAAAGAAACATATATAAAATAAATCAAACAAGTTGTATGAAGACATACCCTGAAAAAGTGGTGTAAAGTAACAAAGTAGGCTACATTAAATGGTGTTTTTACTCCACTACATGTATTTAATACCTTTAGTTACTTCACAGATGTGGATGAATGATGTGAAATATAATCAAGTGTTAAATCAGACTTTAGTTCCACCTGGAGTAAATCCACAAGCTACCCTGCAGTATACAAAGTCATTCAAACTATCATGATGGGAGTTATTTCAGCATCCTTTTTAAACGTTTATTATAATTAAATAATAACAACAAACAGTTAATTTTGATCCATAGTATTGTGGCATTGATTCACCATGACGTGCAAGATTAATTAAATATTTTGTATTCATATTAACACGCTAATAAAAAACAAAACAAAGCAACTTACCGGAGACATATTGACAGGCGCTCCGCAGCTGAGAGGGAACGCCTGTAGTTTGTGTCCATCCGGGAAATCCTGACACCAACCCGAGCTAAAAGATCATCAAACTGGACACAGGTCATCCTAAAATACCGCTGGAAACGGCAGTCATCCAGGCACAGTTCCTTGATCAAACAATGATATTCACCTAACTGTGTGCGACGCTTGATTACATTGTGAACCCAGACACAGCGTTTGTTGATACGTTTGTAGGACTTCCACAGAAGGTACAAAGCAGCAATAGTTGTTATATCCTCCATAGTCAAGCACAGAAATAACCAAAACGATCTTGCATGGAAGTGTAAACAACCTCAACTGTCCGTCAACGGTATGTCTGTTTTGAACGACGCGATAAAACAAACTGCAAACCGCAGTGAAACTCGAGCGTTGATGCGAATATTCGCATCGCGTCCGGTGTGAACGCACCATTAGACTAGAGCGATGCGATAGGAGCGTTTAGAGCGTTCACACCGGACGCGATGCGATGTTTGGGGGCGGCGCGATTACATGTAAAGTCAATGCAGAGACGCGATCAGACGCGAATTCGCTCCGACGGCGCGCATGAAGCGGTGGACGCGGCGCGAATCACGCGATTGAGGCGATTGAAGGGGGCCGCGTCAAACGCGAGAGTTCAATTTTTTCAACTCGGGCGTCAAATTCACGTGACGCGTTCTTGCGGGAGCCAATCAGCGGTGAGGATCTCAGCCTGCCGTCACTGACGTTCAACCAGAAAACATCAGCCATTAGCTGTTAGCAGTTAGCACACAGAGATCACAGCTCCTCATATCTGTTCAGAAACTGTACAAAAGTTAAACAAGTACAGACCACAGACTGTCTGTGTCATGGCGAATACAGTCGCTGGTTTATTTATGTCTGTAGGCCGTTGTTATGAGTGTGGAGTGAGCATATACAACGTTAGCTTAGCCTGGTCGACCCAATCTCCATTCAGAAAACATGCATTTTAAAAGGCTTTTTTGCCTGCCGTCTGTCTGCAGACTTGTCAAAGCATTAATTCATGGTTTTTAATAACCGGTATCAGTATGTTGTTACGTCAGCATAATTTAGAAACGTGTATTACAATTTAATCACGGTAAAATATGTTCATTTTGTTGTAGTTGTAGCTCCCGAGCCAGCGCGTCTTGTTTGAATTATGCGAGTAAACACAGCTGGCAGCTGGCTCTAGCGACTAGAGCGATGCGATAGGAGCGTTTAGAGCGAAGCGAATATTCACATCGCGTCCGGTCTGAGCGCAGTATAAGGCTTTATAAATGAGGCCCCAGAGCTATTGCAATGTTCCCCTCAGCATACATCTGCGAATCAGCATTTTCTTCAATGAATGCTATCAAGAGCCAGGACAGGAACAGACTTGCACATCTTGGACAGTGCCTCAGGATTGCCACAACAGAATACAGACCAAACATCAGACAGGATGTCCTCATCCCGCCGCTCTCACTTCTCTCACTGATTTGTGAGTGAACAACATCAATTTATTTTTGCAATTTGTCAATTCTATTATGGTATAATAATTATTAAGACAAAAATAGCCATTTCATATTTTATAGTTATATTTTATATATACATTTATTTCCTAAATAAAATTCTACACAGCGTAATTAAAACAAATTAATAAAATGAGAGAGCAAAAACCTTGGATAATGCTGAGAGATTCACACTCAAATGCAGAGAGATTAACACACAGAAAGGGTTTTTTATATAAATGTAACAACACTCAAATATGTTTTTGATGTAACTATTTGTGTGTGGATTAGAAATATATTTGTGAAACTGTTTTACATTTATAAATAGATAAGTTTTTGTGTGTGCATTGAAAAATATGTGTGTGGATGGAGACATTTATATATAAATCAGGAATTACATTTGTGTATCCTTCTGTGTGCATTTAATTATTTTTGAGACTGATCTGACCCCATAGGATGGTGAGGGCTATGGCGTCGCCTGTGGACCTGTTTGCTCTGTAGGCAAACTGCAGGGGTCCAGAGAGTCAGGGAGGGAGGAGGTGATGAATGTTTTGTCTAACCGCTCAAAGCACTTTATGATGATGGAAGTAGGTGGAATAAGTAGTCATTAAGGCTGGTGGTTTTAGGCTTTTCGAGGACAGGAACGATGGAGGAGTTTTTGAAACATGTGGGGACTACAGACTGCAGCAGTGACCTGGTGAAGATGTCTGTGAACAACACCTGCACTGCACACACCCTGAGAACACGGCCAGGGATGCCATCAGGTCCAGGAGCCTTGTGTGGGTTAACCCTTTTAAAGGTTTTGCACACATCTGCCCTGTTTAAAACAAAAGGGAAGGGCTCCTGGGCCTTACTGTATGTGTCTCTACAGCCTGGCTGCTATCAAAATGTCCATAAGACTGCGTTTCCTCAGTCTCACTAGCACTCCGGCCCGGGATTGCCGCTTTGTCTTCCTTCTGCGCCGCTCAGGTACAGCAGCAACAACAACAACAGATAGGCATGGCTACTCCACATTGTTTGCCAGTCACGGTGATAGACTGCTGTCCACCAAGTTACGGATGTGAAGTTCCTCTCTACCATATTGTATGGCTTGGTTGGCTCGCATGTTGTCAACAAAGTTAAAAAGACACACTGAAATGTTAACAAACACTGTAATAAAACGAAATAAATGCAAAGTTGGAGCCGAGCTAGAAACACGGCAGTCATACACAGCACCATCTTCATTACAACCAGTGGTTGATGTAGTGTTGTCATTTGGTATGTGTATCTTGCTTTATTATAGACAACTCAGGAGACAGCGAGTATCGTTAACTGTGCTTTATTCCCGCTCTGTACTACCTCATAACTGCTGTCACACATATAACATTCCGGGTATCCACAACTAAGGACCAAATAGTATGTCACAACATTACAGTTGACACTTGACAGATTGAGAATTTCTTCTTTAAAATGTCACTAGAAGACATTTTTCTTGCAGCTGATCAAATATAAACAACAAAAGAAAACACGTAACCATACAACAATAGAACAAATGCAATATGTACCTTTTAGCAAACAAATACAATTGTAAATCTATTGTACTTTGCCCTCTGACCTTTATGTGTATGTTTTCATTTTTTAATATGATGCATGCCTAAGAGTCATCAAGGATCTTTTGTGTTAGACCATTGTGGTTTTGTTAGCAATGGAGTGTGGACAGCAGGATTAAACATCAATAAGTCTTTCCATCTACACATTAAAATATCTAATCCAATCATTACACTTTCTCTTTAGAACATATAACTGAACATGCAGCTTCACATTTGTACAGTTGCAGTAACAGGGCCACTTTGAGTTCAGTGCTGTGCTCAAGGGAACGTTGACACAGTAGATTAGTGTTTTTATACATTTTAATTCACTGGTTTTTCAGCTTGTTGCTCTCCGTAGGTGGCTTTCTAACCTCGAAACTGTGACCACACCCCAGCTCTGAATGCAACTTAAGCTCTGTAAACCAGCTGCCAATCAAGCCCAACAATGTGGTTTACCTTTTCACTTTCTCTTCACGCCACTCCACATGCTGAGAGAGCTGAATAGGAATTTAAACACTAAAACATCAGAGTTGACAGTTGACCTTGTTGATCTCTTGTTCACGTTGTGAGCTATGCATTGTAATGTTAAAGTGCTCCTGTTCGTAATGTTGTCTTTTTTTTGGATTGATTTCTGCATTTTATCTCTGTTATTATGTTCATTAGTTGCTATTTTTTCTTTATGACGATTTCTTTGTTCTGGTCACTGCAAAATAACGAATAGTTCCAGGCCCTGCACAATACATATAGTTCCTATTCCCATCACTGCACGATAAAAACATTTTATAGTTACTGCAGAATAAAAAATAGTTACTGTCACGGCACAATACCAAAAGGTTCTGGTCACTGCACAATAACAAATAATTCAAGTCACTGCATGGTGAACGATAGTACCAGTCCCTGCATGACACCAAATAGTTCCAATTCCGCGATAACAAAAAGTACCAGTCACTGCACAATTGGGATAGTTCCAGTCACTGCATAATAACAAATAATTCCAGTTAGTTCCCAATTAGAAATACTACCAGTCACTGCACAATACCAAATAGTATAAGTCACTGCCCAATTACTGCATGGTGAAAAATAGTACCAGTCCCTGCATGATACCAAATAGGCACTGCACAATACGGATAGTTCCAGTCACTTCAAAATAACAAATAGTTCAAGCCACTGCACATAATACTTTTTTCTTTTCACTGCTTCAAATAACAAATATTTCCAGGCACTGCAGAATATGGATTGATCGAGTTCCTGTACAATACAAAACATTTCCAATTACTGCACAAAAAATAGTTCCAGTCACTGCATGATACCAATTTGTTCCAGTCACTGCATGATACTAAATAGTTCCAGTCACTGTGTATTAACAACGTTCTGGTAACTGGGTGACAACAAATAGTTCCAGTCACTGCACGGTAACAGTAGTTCAAAACACTGAATGGAAAATATTGTTCTAGTCACTGCTCAATAACAATTCATTCCAGTCACTGCATGGTGATAAATAGTATCAGTCCCTGCATGATACCAAATAGTTCCATTCGCTGCACGATGCCAAATAGTTCGGGTCCCTTCCCAATAATAAATAGTACCAGTCACTGCACAATAACAAATAGTTCCAGGCACTGCACAATACAGATAATTTCAGTCGCATGACTAGGGCCAACAAACAGACGGAACAAGTGTCGACCGGACCGCCACCATGACGCTGGGGGCTGGAGTGGGCCGGACCGCCGACAAGAATTGAGGGCCCGGATCCTGGGCCAAACTGGAGCTGGAACAGGAGCCGGAACAGGTGCCAAAAACATGGCTGCTGGGGCTCGGGCCGGTAGCCTGGCCTTGCGTCTCTTAGAAGTCTTTTGGAGGCTCCGACACAAAGCGAGCTTTTATTAAGCTGATACAAAAAAATACAAGAAAACGGCAGGAGCAGGCGAGGAGAAACAAAAGGAAAGTAACAAACAAAACCAGAACAAACCGGGAACACACAGGAGGGCAGAGCAGGGAAATCTGGGCAGGACATCAGGACAAAACCTCGGGAAAAACAACCACGACCAAACAGGGAACACAAGGGAAAGCAAGACTAAATACACAGGTGAGGTGAAACACAGGGCAACAGGTGAACACAAAAAGACAATCAAACAGGAGGGAAAACACAGGAAGGAAGACAAGACACAGGTAGAACGGAACTTCAAAATAAAACAGGAAACTATACACACAAATCTAAAATCAGAACACAACCAGCACCAGGTCCATGTTTGTATCTTCTCGTATTGTATCTGTTAGAGCTAAGAGCCAAGTTTTGTTTTACACTACCTTTTTTATCTTTTCCTCATAAGAGTTGTTTTTGTTATCTTATATGTTTACCTCTATTGAGCGACTTTCTGATGTGCTTTGTAAAAATAGCACATACGTGGGTAACATTAAACAAAGATTTAATAAAAAATTACAATTTAAATAATATTTACAGTGATTAAATGTACAAAAAAAGCCTGGTTTGTTCCCTTCAAAGATCGTCAACCCATGGCAGGTAATCTATTACAATTCCAAATGTAGCACAACTGTGCTTGCTTCATAAATTCATTTATGAATTTCGAACTTCACAAAGTTCTTCTGCTGCGTTGGCAGTCTTTGAAGGGAAGGAAGCAGGCTTTGGAAGAAATGCTCATCCTCTGAGAGTGGGGCGGCAGGCAGAGCACTGGACCCCCGCATTGTCAGGGACCTCAAGGAGGCGTTCATGCACCTCCTTTTCATTGTCTACACTGCTGGGCCTTTTTCTTCCTGCATGACAAAAACAAATAGCATTTTTTAGTGAAGGTACAGCAATGCATCAATACAATAACATGCTATCAAAACTGTCATTTACATACCCCTTGGTGCTCTGCCTACACCACTAGGTCCAGCAGGGGCATCAGTAGGGACAGCAGCAAGGACAGCAGCAGGGACAAGTCGTGATATTGGGTTCATGCTTATTTGCCTATTCCTAACAAGTGATTACAATGTTGTAAAATGGAGACTTGTTTGAGTAGTGGACATTTTATTAAATTGGGGACATTTTAAAGCAGAGAGGACATTTTTTAAGTGGGGGAATTTTGTAGTAGTTTGTTTGGCAGCAGTGGTGCCACCTATGCATAAACACTATATCCACTGTATAATCTTTGATTTCCATTTTCTGATCTTGCAGTATGCTCCAGCAATATCTTCAGAAAATACATTTAATCAGCACACTGTCAGATCATAAATGTCAGATTTATGATCAGCTCTTGGGTTGACAGCAACAGCAATTTAACACGCAGCCTGAGGCGTGGGACGGTAGGGGAGGGTTCAGGGAGGGTTCAGTGGTTACCTGGGGGCTGAAACAACTCATCCCAGCTCAACATTAGATCAGAAAAATCACAGAAAATGTTTCTGTAAAAAAAAAAAACACAGGGAACACTGATAAGAAACGTAAGAACTAAACAAACTTCATTTATAACATCTTAGAATATATTTGAAAGCATGTCTTGATTTCTATGAATGTGTCTCATATAAAACATTCTCTAAGAACTGTTTTTTTATTATACGAAAGTGCTTTTATTGGACTTTAGCTAGCAGCCATTTAAGTAACATTGAATTCTGTGAGATAAAGTTAAAGCCACAGGAAGCCAGAGGCGAATATTTCAGAAGCTGCCTCAGAAAAACTGCCATGGGACATACTGCTGCTGCCTTTTTTTGTACCTAACTGTGAACAGAAGAGTTTGTTTAAAAAGTTAAGACATTTTTGAAAACTGGAGATATTCTTTTAAGAAGTTAGGGTATTTTTTGAAGTGGGTACATTTTTTGAAATTGTGGAAATCTTTAGGCCTTTTGTTGGGAAAGTTACATTTTTTGAAATCATAGGAGGACACACATGCTTTTGGGTTCTCATTGTTGTGTCTTTGTGCGTTTAAAAACTGGGGACATTTAAATACAAATTTGGGATTTTTCTCTTTAAATTGTGGACATTTTGTCATGTCTAGGAAACTAATAGTGAAAGTGTATTCTTTATGTTAGTTTTGTCATGTCCCTTTGCCCTGTGCTTTATGTTTATTCCCTTAATTAATCATCCCTCTCATTTCAGGCCTCCACGCTCCCCGCCCCCTTCTGTCTCCTGCGTCCTTGATTGTTTTCCCCGCCCTGATTGTTTCCACCTGTGTCCCCTTTACCTGTGTATATATTGTGGTAGCTTCCTCCTGTTCATTGTCAGTTCGCTGTCTTACTATGACCCACGTTCCTGATTACCTCACGGACTTCCCACGGATCTACCTCATTGATCACTTGCTAGTTTTCCTCGAAAGAGTATATTTGTTTTCCTTGTTTTGATTACTGTGCTAAATTCCAGTAAAGTCTTTATTTTTTGAGAACACTATCTGTGTCGTGCAATTGAGTTCATGCCTCAGAGCCTCTCCTTGACAGTACGAACTGAGCATTAAAATGAACTCAGCCGACTCAGACCAGCTAAAGAACGCCATCCGCTCTCAGGGCCAACGTCTTGGGCAACAAGAAGAGCAGATGGCCGCCATACAGCACGGAGTGCAGCACCTATCCAACAGCCACGGGGAACTACAATCATCGGTGACAACCCAGGTGAATCTGCTGGCAGCTGAGGTCCAGCGTGTGCTCACTCACCTGAAGGCTGCTTCTCCTCCCACGACTCCCCCGGTTCCGGCGGCGACCGGTTCTGATCCCAACCGGTCTACTGAGCCGCACAGTACTTCCATGCGTCTGGCTCCACCCGAAAAATACTCCGGAGACTCAGAGGGCTGCCGGACGTTCATTGTGCAGTGTGAGTTACACTATCACCACCAACCGGCTGCTTTTCCCACGGACAATTCCAAAGTGGCTTTCATGATCTCCCATCTCTCCGGCCGAGCAGCAGCGTGGGCTACGGCAGAGTGGTCCCGAGGCTCCCCCATCTGCGGGTCTCTGGAAAACTTCATAGACACTATGAGAAAGATCTTCAATCAAACCACGCCGGGCAGGGAAGCAGCTCGGGCTCTGATTAAGCTGAAACAACATCAGCGGAGTGTGGCTGACTACGCCATCGAGTTCCGGACTATGGCAGCCGATAGCGGCTGGAACTCCGCTGCATTGTTTGACGCTTTCGTCAGCGGTCTCTCGGATTCCCTACAAGACCAGCTGGCGCCTCTCGACCTGCCCGCTGACTTGGACTCTGTCATATCCATGGCAATACGGATAGACAATCGTTTGACGGAGAGGAGAAGGAATAAATCCAAGGATGCGGCTGATCCGCCTCCCCAGAGGAGACGCTCGCCGCTGGATACTACTTCTTCTTGGAGGCCCCGTCACCCCTCACCGGCGTTCCGGACAACAGCGCCCCCTGGCTCCGTGGAGGAGCCAATGCAGTTGGGCCGCGCCAAGCTTTCGATGGCAGAACGTCAGCGTCGATTAAAGGAGGGTCTGTGCTTCTACTGCGGGCAGCGCGGACATCCACAAGCGGCTTGTCCGGTAAAAGAGGAGGCTCACCAATAAAGAGGAGTACGTTGGTGAGCCGGATCTCTTCCTCTGACTTTCCTCCTCGCACCCTGACCCGCATCCAGGTAAACATCAGAGACAATGTGGTTACTCATGGTGCACTCATTGACTCAGGGGCAGACGAAAGTCTGATGGATTGGGGTTTAGTTAAAAAATTGGACATAAAAACTAAACCTCTACCCCAGCCTCTTGAAGCGAGTGCTCTCGATGGGTGGCTGTTGTTTAAAGTGACTCACCAAACAGAGCCTTTAGAAATAAGATGTGATGATAACCTGACTCTTCCGCCTCACCGCCCCTATGACTGTGCTATCGACCTGATTGCTGGGTCTACAATTCCTAAGGGTCGACTATATGCTATTTCAGGACCTGAGAAAGAGGCCATGAAGGACTATATTGATGCCTCCCTCAAAACAGGCCTTATTCGCCCTTCCTCATCACCAGCAAGAGCAGGGTTTTTTTTTGTTGGGAAAAAGGATGGGTCTCTTAGGCCCTGTATTGACTACTCGCATCTCAATGACATTACGGTTAAAAACCGGTACCCCCTTCCTCTCATCTCGTCAGCCTTCGAGCAGCTTCAGGGAGCCAAGGTTTTCACCAAGTTAGACCTGCGTAATGCTTATCATTTAGTCAGGATCAGGGAGGGTGATGAATGGAAGACGGGTTTCAACACCCCTTCAGGCCACTATGAATACCGTGTAATGCCATTTGGATGATCAAACGCTCCTGCTGTGTTCCAGGCTATGATCAACGACGTGTTGACGGAGTTTCTGAACCGTTTCGTTTTTGTATATCTGGACGACATTCTGATCTACTCCCCTGACCTTGACACCCATAAATAACATGTCCGCCAGGTTCTACTAGAGCTGCTCAAGAATAGGTTGTTTGTCAAAGCAGAAAAATGCGAATTCCATGTAGAGACAGTCACTTTCTTGGGCTTCATCATTTCGCCAGGTCAGGTTAGGATGGACCCAGAGAAGGTTAGCGCAGTAGCTTGTTGGCCTACCCCTGACTCTCGTAAGAAAGTGCAGCAGTTTTTAGGCTTTGCAAATTTTTACAGACGTTTTGTGCGGGGGTTCAGTGCTATTGCAGCCCCTCTTCATGTCCTCACGTCCCCTCAAGTGCCTTTTTTGTGGTCTCCTCAGGCTGAGGAGTCTTTTTCTCGGCTTAAAGGAATGTTCACCTCTGCTCCCATACTCACCTTGCCGGACACCACTCGTCAGTTTGTGGTAGAAGTGGATGCCTCCAACGAAGGGGTGGGAGCGGTCCTCTCCCAGCGACTACAGAAGGACAACAAACTTCACCCCTGCACTTTCCTGTCCAGGAAGCTCTCCCCAGCAGAGAGAAATTACGACGTGGGAAACCGTGAGTTGCTGGCCGTGAAGCTGGCACTGGAAGAGTGGAGGCATTGGTTGGAGGGAGCCGAGCATCCTTTCGTGGTTTGGACCGATCACAAAAACTTGGAATATATAAGAAAGGCCAAAAGACTGAACTCCCGCCAGGCTAGGTGGACCTTGTTTTTCAACCGTTTTGACTTTGTTCTTCCCTTCAGGCCGGGGTCTCAGAATGTCAAGCCTGACGCTCTGTCCCGTCTGTTTGACCCTGTGCCTGCAGTCAAGGAGCCGGAACCCATCATCCCATTAAACCGGGGGTGGTAGGAGCGCTGACTTGGTCAGTAGAGAAGGAGGTAATACGAGCCAATGCTGGAGCTCCTGCACCAAGGGGTTGCCCGCCTAACCGGCTTTTCGTTCAGGAGGCCGAGCGACCACAGGTGATCCACTGGGCTCACACTTCGCTGCTCACCTGTCACCCTGGAGTCAAGAGAACTATGTTCATCATAAAACAACGTTTCTGGTGGACATCCATGGAGAAGGAGGTGAAGGAGTATGTGGAGGCGTGCCCTGTCTGCGCTCGAAACAAGACCTCTTCCAGGGCGCGAATAGGACTATTACAACCACTCCCTATTCCCAACAGACCCTGGTCAGAGATCTCCATGGACTTCGTCACTGGCCTGCCCCTCTCTAGAGGTAAAACCACAGTTCTTACGGTAGTGGACCGTTTTTCTAAAATGACACATTTCATTGCTTTGCCCAAGATGCCCTCAGCGAAGGAAACGGCTGAGGTCATGATGCATAATGTGTTTCGGCTTCATGGTTTCCCAAAGGATATTGTCTCCGACCGGGGCCCCCAGTTTGTGTCACGCTTCTGGAAGGAGTTCTGCCGCCTCATCGGTGCCACGGTCAGTCTCTCGTCAGGATACCATCCGGAGTCTAACGGCCAGACAGAGCGCCTAAATCAAGAACTGGAGACCTGTTTGCGCTGCTTGGTGTCCCAGAATCCATCCTCCTGGAGCGAGCACCTCACCTGGGTTGAGTATGCGCAGAACATCCTCCTTACTTCTGCCACGGGCCTGTCCCCATTTCACTGTGTTTATGGCTACCAGCCGCCACTGTTCCCAGCCACGGAGAGGGAGGTCACGGTCCCGTCTGCCCACGCGCTGGTCAGGCGTTGTCGTCGCGTGTGGGCTGCGGCTAGGAAGATCCTCTGCAGGAATTCACAACTGGTGAAAAGAGCAGCAGACCGAAAACGCCGACCAGCTCCTGTATACCAGCCAGGCCAAAAAGTCTGGCTTTCTACACGAGACCTTCCCCTCCACGTACTCTCCCGTTAATTGGCTCCCCGGTTTGTGGGTCCTTTTCCCGTCACCAAGGTCATCAACCCGGTTTCAGTGAGACTACGGCTTCCCAGGTCCATGAAGGTACATCCCACCTTCCATGTAGGGAAACTAAAACCCTTGAAGGAGAGCGCTATGGTTCCCACCGCCAAACCCCCCCCCCGCCCCCCCGGATGATTGATGGAGGTCCGGTTTACACCGTCAAGAAGATATTGGCTAGTCGGAAAAGGGGGTAGAGGGCGACAGCTACTGGTTGACTGCAAGGGTTATGGTCCTGAGGAGCGGATATGGATTCCTTCCCGCTTCGTCATAGATAAAAGCCTCATTGAGGATTTTGACCGCCTCAACTCAGAGGAGCCTGGGCCGTCAGGAGCCGTCCCTAGAAGGGGGGGGTACTGTCATGTCTAGGAAACTAATAGTGAAAGTGTATTCTTTATGTTAGTTTTGTCATGTCCCTTTGCCCTGTGCTTTATGTTTATTCCCTTAATTAATCATCCCTCTCATTTCAGGCCTCCACGCTCCCCGCCCCCTTCTGTCTCCTGCGTCCTTGATTGTTTTCCCCGCTCTGATTGTTTCCACCTGTGTCCCCTTTACCTGTGTATATATTGTGGTAGCTTCCTCCTGTTCATTGTCAGTTCGCTGTCTTACTATGACCCAGGTTCCTGATTACCTCACAGACTTCCCACGGATCTACCTCATTGATCACTTGCTAGTTTTCCTCGAAAGAGTATATTTGTTTTCCTTGTTTTGATTACTGTGCTAAATTCCAGTAAAGTCTTTATTTTTTGAGAACACTATCTGTGTCGTGCAATTGAGTTCATGCCTCAGAGTCTCTCCTTGACACATTTGTAATAGTTGTGGGGTGTTTGTTTTAAAAAGAAAGGGACTATTTTTGGAATTTGGGACATTTCTGGAAAACATTTTAAAAGTGTGAACAGATTCACACAGACTTTGTCATTTACCTTCAAATGTACCATTTGTACAGTTTTTTTAGCTGCTGTTCTGCGCTTTTAATAATAATAATGCATTTTATTTATGGGCGCCTTTCAAAGCTCTCAAGGACACCTTACAGAGCATAATTAAAAACAATCAACAAAGAAGAGCACACAGTAATACAAGACTTAAAAAAAAAAAACTTAAATAACAGACTTAAAAACAACAATCAGTTTAGCAGAGATTAAGAAATAGAATACGCCAGTTTAAAAAGGTGTGTTTTCAGGCTGGATTTGAAGGGTGGGAGGGAGTCCATATTGCGGATGTCTTGTGGGAGAGAGTTCCAGAGACGGGGGGCAGAGTGGCTGAAGGCTCGTGACCCCATGGTGATCAGGCGGGCAGAAGGTACAGTGAGTTGGAAGGCAGAGGAGGATCGGAGAGTACGAGAGGGAGTGTAGATGTGAAGGAGCTCAGAGAGATATGGAGGGGCAAGAGTGTGAAGGGCCTTGAAGGTGAGGAGCAACACTTTGAAGTCTATGCGGTGCTTAACGGGGAGCCAATGGAGTTGTTGGAGAACCGGAGTGATATGATTAATGAAAGGAGTTCTGGTGATGATACGGGCGGCTGAGTTTTGGACCTGTTGGAGCTTACGTAGGGATTTCTGAGGAAGACCAGAGAGGATGGAGTTGCAATAATCGATACGGGACGTAACGAGGGCGTGGACGAGGATGGCGGTGCTGTTGGGTGTGAGTGACGGGTGGAGGCGGTTAATATTGCGGAGGTGGAAGTAGGCAGATCGAGTGATGTTGATGTGAGCTTCAAATGATAAGGTGCTGTCAAGGATGACACCCAGACTCTTAACTTGGGGGGAGGGTGAGACTGTGTAATTGTCAATAGTGAGGAAGAATTTGTCAGTTTTAGCCAGAGTGGACTTGGAGCCAACTAGGAGAAACTCGGTTTTATCACTGTTGAGTTTTAAGAAGTTGGATGAGAACCAGGAATTGATTTCTAGTAAGCAGTCGGAAAGGGCAGTGGGGGGGAGAGTGGAAGTGGGTTTGGTGTAAAAATAGAGCTGGGTGTCATCCGCGTAGCAGTGAAATTGGATTGCGTATTTTCTGAAGATATGGCCGAGAGGTAGGAGGTAGATGATAAATAGGAGGGGGCCCAAGACAGAACCCTGAGGAACACCAGTGAAGACTGGATGGGACTGTGATTTGAAGTGTTTGAGTTGGACAAAGTGAGTACGGCCGGAGAGGAAATATCTAAACCAGGTGTGGGATGTGCCAGTGATACCAATGGAAGATAATCTGTCAAGGAGGATTTGGTGTGAGATGGTGTCAAAGGCTGCAGTCAGGTCAAGGAGGATGAGTATCGATAAGAGCCCAGAGTCAGCTGCTACTAGGAGATCGTTTGTGATTTTAACCATGGCCGTCTCTGTACTGTGTGAGGAGCGGAAGCCAGACTGAAATTCTTCAAAAAGATTATTGTTGTTCAGATGAGTGTGGACTTGGGCTGCAACTGTTTTTTCGAGTATCTTGGAGACAAATGGTAAATTAGAGATTGGGCGGAAATTATTCAAGTTGTTGGGGTCCGCACCAGGTTTCTTGAGAATAGGGGTTATTGCACCTGTTTTGAGGGATGAGGGGACGAGACCAGAGGTAAGGGAGGAGTGAATTATCTCGGTAATTAAAGCGGAGAGAGAAGGTAGACATGCTTTAACTAGGTGGGTAGGAAGGGGGTCAAGCTGGCAGGTGGATGATTTTGATTTCCGAATGAGATTTGATATTTCAGCGACAGTGGGAAGTTTGAAGCTGGATAGTGGGGAGGAGAAGGGAGCATACGGAGTTGAGTGAAGTGATGTATAGCTGGAGGAGGTCAGTTGCTGGTGAATATTTTTGATTTTGGCATTGAAAAAGGTCATGAAGGTGTTACATTGAGAGGTTGAGTACAGGTGGGGTGCAAGAGAGGCCGGTGGCTGTAGAATGCTGTTGACTGTAGAGAACAGAGTTCTGGTGTTTCCTTCACCTAACCTAATTAAATTGGCATAGTATGCTGTTTTAGCAGAGGAAAGAGCATCCTTATAGGCGAGTATGTGGCTGTTGTACATGTCCTTGTGCACTACAAGGCCAGTTTTGGTGTACAGGCGTTCAAGACGACGACCTTTAGCTTTGAGCTGGCGTAACTCAGGTGTATACCAGGGGGCAGAGCGGGTGAAAGAGACAGACCGGGTTTTCAGAGGTGCATGTATGTTTAAAAGGTTCTGGAGTCCATCATTGTAATGGGAGACCAGCTCATCGGTGGTTGATAGGCAGTCTTTGCAGGGGAGGTTGTTAATTCCATTAGAAAAAGCAGACGTGTTAATATTCTTAATGTTACGGAATGAGATGGAACGTGACATATTTGCTTTTGGTAATGTTAACTTGACATTGAAGGTTACAAACTTGTGGTCAGAAATGGGCAAATCGAATGCAGAGCAGTTCAGAGGAGTTACACCAGAGCAGCAGATCAGATCAAGTATATGACCTTTGGAGTTTGTGGGAAAGTCAATATATTGCTGTAGTCCAAAACTGTCCAGGCATGATGTAAAGTCCTTTGTGAGACTATTGTTGACATTGTCCAAAATCACCTAGCACTATTATATTAGGGGAGAGAGAAGATAGGGAAGTAAAAAAAGCAGAGACTTCATTTAAAAAGTCATTATTGGCCTTGGGTGGACGATAGACAGTGGCAAGAATTGTTGGAATTGGCCCATTGATTTGCAGAGCAATGGACTCAAAGGAAGTATTCACAGGAACTGTCAGTGCAGATACTTTCCACTTCTCGTTGTAAAGTATTGCGAGACCACCGCCCCTGCCAGAGGGACGGGATTTGCTGGTGTAAACAAATCCAGGTGGGATAGTTTGATTAAGCTGCGTAAAGTCATTGGGCTGTTGCCACGTCTCAGTCAGACATATAAAATCAAACTTACGATCTTCCAGTATATCATGAAGTAGAAGTCCCTTGTTGTTGAGCGAGCGGATGTTGAATAGCCCGATGGCGATATGCTTGTGTTTACCTGAAGCTGAATATGTGCTTCTGCCCGAAAGCATTCTAATAAATTACTGCTTCATCTGACACTTACTGAAATATTGGGTTTCTTTGTTGTTCATGAGAAAACCAACTAAATCAAATTTCCATTATGCAATCTGTCCTAAAGGGTTATGACAACTATTAAAAAAAGGAGCATTCACTCCAAATCTGTGCAGGTATGAGGCATGAATCCCAGAAGGCTGATGAGGAAGAGATTACAAATATTTGTATATTAATACATCACTCTCCTGCAGTGGCGGTTCTAGAACATTTTACATGGGGTGGCAAAGGGGGGGCAAGAGGTCATGCCAGGGTGGCATAGGAGGGCGGACAGTACGTGGTATTTTATACTGTATATAACCTATTTATTGTTAATTCATGCCCTAACACAAGTGTTCTTTAATGCACAAGAGAAACAAGGTGTTCAGACAAACAATCGGGTGCCCTTTGAGTCCCCCAAGCTTACCTCAACCATTTTAAATGAAAGGAAACTACAAAATGTATTTTAAAGCAATGAATTAATGGAACAGGTTGTTTTGCATTACAATGTAAAACTAAATGTATATATATATATTGTTTTTAAAAGATTGGTTGTCTTAGTAGTAGACAGACATATTTGCATGTCCTCGCTAAGCATTATTACATATTAATTTAATATTAAATAAATCAAAATGGCCAATTATCCCAAAATGTTGCTGCTAATATAATCATATGCTTGTCAACTTTAACTGATCAAAAAGACATTCTGAAAAAATACTTGAATTATCTATGAAATTGCAATATTGTCCCTCAGTTTGTTTCAACCCCGTCACGCCATACCATTTACCCTCCTATTAAGTTAAAATAATGGATCAGTCCATGTGTGATCTGCATCTGCATTGAGGGAATTACATCACAAAAGTCTTCTGAAGAAAAGATGGCAAAGAAAAGCAAGTGTCAGTTTCTTCTCTTATTTCAGTTTTTGTATTTTCAGATTAAGATTGACAAGCTCAACATTTCAACTCTGTTATATGAATTAATAATAGAAATAATTGTTTATTACAAAATAAACAATAGTTTTGCAAAATATTACAATTTTGTAATGTCCTTGACTTCCATGTGGGGCCATATCTTAGCTAAACAAGGTCTCATGCCTACTTTTTGTCAAAAACTTCAACCCTGTTAAATTTTTTTCAAGGAAATTCCTAGTAATTATTTATATTTTGTGCCTGAGGTGGGAACATGTAAGTAGTCCACTACCAGATGTTATGACCAAACATTTTGGTTTCATTTTTCAAAGATATAAAGACCCAAAAGGCACCCGATTCAGAGAATACTCAGAATTATGTTTACTGTGAGTATAGTAAAAATACTTAGTTATAATGAAGTACACAAATGACATCACCCATCTCCTCAGAGAGCTGAAGGTGAGCTGTGCAGCAACACATCTCAACATGTGTCCGTACTAAGAGCTGCTAGATTGAGCTGCTGTGATGGAACATGTACGGAGAACAAGAACACACCATGTGGTCCAGCTGGAGTCTCCTCTGCCTCCTGATCCCTGCCTCTGGCCCTCTCTCTGACACTTCATCTTCCTCATGTCTTCTTCTTCACTAATGTCTTCATCTCCTCCTCTTCCTCCTGCTCTGACCCTCCTGGTCTCTTCAGTGAACTCTCTTCCTTTTCTTCTTCCTCTTCCTCCTGATCTCTTCTCAGATATGTCTTTGTGTTGTTGTTGACTCACTCCAGCTACTCTGGCCTGCAAGAGTCTACTTGTGAAAAGCACTGGTACAAATGTTTGTCTAACTTTACGCGTTAGGGCCATGTAGCTGATAAGTAGCATATAATAAATATAACATCAGAAAGTATTTATCAAATGCACACAGGCAGCTGTGTTTAGATCCAGTTTGACAGTTTCATTGATCTGGCCTCATTGCTGTGATGTGTAGTTTACATGGATTTAATAGTAGGCTACCGCATAGTTTAGCAAAGTGATCGATCTCCCAGCTAGCGCTGTCTGCGTAGTATTTTGTAATGTAGCGGCCCAAACAGCGCCCGTCTGTTAAACGCTATCGATTCAAACGGCAGAGTTTTATTAATATTTAGTTTCAAGCTCTCGTCCTTAGTAAAAACAAAACTAGTGGAAGGGGAAATGCTCCCAGGGGAAGCTGATCCACCCTAGGTGCTGGGATAGCTCGTTCCCTCTCTGCAGCTTTGTGAGCCGCGGTCTGTGTGAACGCCGCTCTGCAGTTTAATGCAGGGCCGTAGCTGCCTTTTTAACGGGCCTAAAATGATATTTAAAATGATTCACTTTTAACTAATGTAATGCTTGTTTCGTTGCTTGAGAAGCTTGTGGAAATAGTGTAGGTTTGTTTTAGTACAGTTTTAGGGAAACAAAAGTTAGGGGGGCAGCTGGGGGGGCAAGGCTCTACAGTGGGGGGGCATCTGCCCCCCCCACTGTAGATCCGCCCCTGCTCTCCTGATCCGGGTTGTGCAGAGACCTGCAGAGCTGCTGCAGCTGCCAAAACACTGCAAGGCATTTCAAAGTAAAAGCTTCAGTGTAGAGTTGCTCTCTGGATCCTATCCCTTCTTACCTTCTACAGTCTATTGCTCCTGACATTCTTCCTTTTCTCACCCATTTCATCAACACATCCTTAACAACGGGTTGCTTCCCAGTTCCACTCTTAAATGCAGACCTGTCTCTCTTCTTCCTTTACTTTCCGAACACTTGAGCGTGCCATCTTGAATCAACTCTTTTCTTACTGTTAGGGAATAATTTGCTTAGGTATTCAACCTTCAACCCAGTTCATTGTTTTCTCCTCTCACTGTCTCCTTTCTCATGGCATAGGTCTACGGCCTTGGGTATTGCTGCTATCTCTTTTAACCTGTTAAACCCCGAGCCTGTTTTTCAGGTTTCAGGCTCGAAAATGACATTCCCAGAACAAATGACTATAACTTCACTTCTAAAAGGTTTATATGAATAATTGTTGTTATCAAAGCAAGGTTACATCTGTGAGTTGGATGTAGAAGTGTCAGAATCAATATAGATCTTTCTGTGTCAGAGAAAATTCAGATGGAACATAGCAAAAAAATGTAAATTCCTGTCTCCGCCTAAAGAAAACCCATTACTTATAGTGAAGACCAACCTTGAATGATGGGTTAGTAGCCTAAACGCTTTAGGAATCCAAAGTATAACATATAATAAGTACCCTGTATCAAGATTGAGGCGAAACAAGTGACATTTGACCTTTTTAGAGAGGTTTATGAAAATAAAGTCCAGGCGGAATAAGCTTTGGGCACATTTGGTTCCATCAGTGCCATTTGACCTTTTTCAGGTACCAGACTATAAAAATCATTGTATTACATTGAATCATCACTATAGGTATTCATTCCACCCAAAACAAAAAAATATTTAAAAAATATATATTATTTTTTTTATATTTGTGTGTGAGTGTGTGTAGGTGTGTGTAAGTGTAGGCATGTGTGTGTGTGTGTATGTGTAGGTGTGTAAGTGTAGCTGTGTGGGTATGTGTAGGTGTGTATGTATAAGTGTAGCTGTGTGTGTATGTAACTGTACCAACGCACTATACAATAAAACCACACTGTAGGTCATTGTGTGTAGGTGTAGGCTACTTGCACAATAAACAAAACGTAAACATAGGTAACATTTGACTCCAACTGGGGCAGATTTATTTCAAACATTTTACCAACACACTATAGGCATGTAAAAACAAATATTTTACCAACACACTATACAATAAAATCACACTAGGTATATAAAGGGCCTTCAGCAAACTCCAACAATTCTGCAGCAAGCTGCTCCCTGAAAGTCTTCTGGGTGTGTGGCTTTGTCCTGCTGGGGTCACTCCTCATCTAACAAATGTGGAAAAACAAAGAGATTAGATTAATTCACTGGCGTATACTTATAGGATAATATTGGTCTATAAATGAACAATATTACACCAAATAAATAAGTAAACACGTGTATATTCATTCACTGGCCATTCATTTAGAAAATGTAACTCCAAAAAGACAAGTAACACTATTTAGCATTTTGCCTAATCATTCCTGTAGCTTCTTGGCTAAGCTAACAATGTGATGCAGTTCCACCAAACACAAAAGTAATATATAAAAAGGATAATATTGGACTATAAATGAATATTACACCAAATAAATAAGTAAACACATATATATATTCATTCACTGGCCATTCATTTAGAAAATGTAACTCCAAAAAGACGAGTAACACTATTTAGCATTTTGGCTAATCATTCCTGTTGGCTAAGCTAACACTGTGATGCAGTTCCACCAAACACAAAAGTAATATATAAAAACAGAGAGATTACATACCTTTCCCGTGGTGGAAGTTCAACATCCGAGTCACTACTATCCGGATCCAGGTCTGGCTGGAGGAGATCTTCATCATCCGACGAAGAGTCATCTGGTATGATCATAGCCCCGCTAGCATCTCTAGCACCTGCTCGGTGGTGAAGCTCTCCCTTCTGGCTGCGTAATGGAGCCGGAGCGGGCGTAGTTTACACTACGCAGGATCATATCTTTGGAACCCATTGGTCGATTTGGGTGATTGACACCTTTTCTGAACCGTTAGAGCCAATAGAATCGAGTGACAGTTAGTAAGTCCCGCTAAACACTTACGTCAAGTAGAGAGAGGTTTGCGTAAACAGCACGTGAGACAGCATTAGCTCGGGACTGCAAAACTTTATACCTACTCTGCTGCCATGATTGTAATGATAGATTATCAGGAACAATTCTAAAGTGACTAAGAGACATTGGATTAACCTTAAGCAGCGTTTTTATTCCCTTGAACAAGAGTTTTGATCACAAAACAGCAACGGTAAGACATCATTATTGTTATAGTTTTGAAAACTGTTGTTTTTTTTCTTCTCTGTTCTGGCTGCTAGCTCAGTAAATTTGTGTCCTACAGTGATGATACTTATAACGAAATAATCTGTGGAGTATCAGCTTTCAGATGATATGTAGTTTGTGCGGAACATATTAAGTTTTAAAGATCGTTTTAGCTAGTTAGCACCGGAAGTAGCATCTGCCCGTTTTAGCTAAGGGCTAATGTTAATGCTTCTTGTGAGACTTGTGTTTTGTTTCGGTAAAAATGGTTCGTATCGTCAGTTAGCTGAGATTCTTCCCGTTAATCTGGTATAACACATTAATAGGTTTTTAAATATTAAGATGCCCTGAGACACAGTGTCGTGAAAAAAAAAAACAGGGTCCCCGCTGGCGGGGACCTTCGGGCTTAACAGGTTAAGCAAAGGCTTGTTGGCGTGGAATGTCTATCCAGAGACAGGGTACCAGCGGTTCCAGGTCTCGCCTCAGATGGTAATAATAACACTCAACACCATTACAAATGTACCCCCAGAAATATGGTGTTTCACTAAAAGACAGTTAAAGAATGATCCTATGTGCAGCACATGGTCACCCAATTACAAGGCCCCTGGCACAGGGGTCACTAGATGCTCATATATTGAACCTGGTTATCCTCCCACCCCACAGAGCTCCATTTCAGATAGAGCTGCAATTAAGTCACCAGGAAATTATGTAAATCCATCCAATGATGCCCTAATCATACCATCTAAGCAAACTAAAACCAATTCTGCAATGAGTTTAATGTTAGACTATGCACATTAATGCAATGTTAGCAACTGTTGGCTGTGCCAAAACATGCCATGAGTTCATGCACTCTCCCATGTTCAGCCCAATTCCTTTCACAAAAGCTGACTACAGTTTAGTTAACTGGAGTGATATAGCATCCATGATTAGCGATGAGGCAGACAATTGTTACACCCCTTCCTACCCCATAGACTCTGAACAACCTTTAACCTGTTAAGCCCTGAGCCTGTTTTTCAGGTCTCAGGCTCGAAAATGACATTCCCAGAACAAATTACCATATCTTCCCTTCTAAAAGGGTTAAATTAATAATCTTTGTTCTCAAAGTAATGATAAACCTGTGAGTTGGATGTAGAAAAGTCCAAATCAATATAGATGTTTTTTATTTTAAAGAAAATTCAGATTGAACATGAAAATTATTTTTTACTTATAGTGAAAACTACCCTTGGATGATGGTAAGGTAGACTAAAAGCTTTAGGAATCCAAAGTATAACATATAATAAGTACCCTGTATCAAGATTGATGCAAAACAAGTGATATGTGACCTTTTTAGAGAGATTTAGCACAAAAAACCCACTTCAGGGTGTTATGGTTATCTGAGAGAACCCAAACGCAGGACACGGCAGTGTGTTACAAAGGTTTTATTTGGAGGAGATAATCCGGCTGGAGAGTATCCACTGGAGCGTAATCCACTGAAGAGTATCCTCCGGAGTTTTAATCCACTGGAACGTAATCCACTGAAGCGTAATCCTGGAGCACAAGAAGAACAGGTAAGAATATATTCAGGTGTAGCGAAAATAGTCACTATACTTTAAGAAGGCTGAGAAGGCTAAGAGTTTTACCATTGGGGTTTAACAACGATCTGGCACTGACAGGTTGTGGAGCCTCCGCTGATATACCATCCGTAATGGCTGATGGGAATCAGGTGTGTCGCAGAGGAGAGTGCTCAACTGTTTGCAGCTGGTGGCGATTTAAGCCGGGAGCCAGGAGTGACAGGCACCATGCCCACACAGACAGGGAAAGGGAAAACACACACACAAGGACGGTGGCTGGAGAATGCAACCACCACAGTACCCCCCCCCCCCCCTTAAGGGACGCCTCCAGGCGGTCTACCAGGTCTACCAGGTCTTCCAGGGTTATCCCGGTGGAAGTCCTGTATCAGAGATGCGCCCACGATGTCTCGCCGGGGAACCCAACACCTCTCCTCTAAACCATAGCCCTCCCAATCCACCAGATATTGGAATCCCCTTCCACGGCGACGAACGTCCAACAATCGCCTGACGGTGTAGGTTGGATGATTATTGATGATGCGGGGGGGGGTGGGGGAACACTCACTGGAGGAGACAAAGGACTGCTGGCAACAGGTTTCAACAGAGATACATGAAATATTGGATGAACCTTCATGTGTGAGGGAAGTTTGAGTTTGACTGCAGATGGATTAATAATTGAGTCGATGATGAAGGGGCCGACATACCGTGGGGTAAGTTTATTTGACTCTGTCTTGAGTGGGAGATCTTTGGACGAAAGCCAAACACTCTGACCTGGAAGGTAGTTGGGGGCCTGGGTCCTGTGGTGGTCTGCGATGAGGCGGTTGCGGGCAGAGGAGCGGAGCAGGGCTGCTCGGGTGTCCCTCCACACCTTACGACAGCGACGAAGGTGGGCCTGAACGGAGGGAACAGCAACTTCCTCTTCCTGGGCTGGAAACAGAGGTGGTTGGAAACCCATGGCACAATGAAAAGGTGAAATACCTGTGGCTGCACTTGGCAGGGAGTTGTGGGCATACTCGATCCATGGCAGATGTGGGACCCATGACGAAGGGTTCTTGAAAGCCACACAACGAAGGGCCGACCCCAGATCCTGGTTGGCCCGTTCTGTTTGCCCGTTCGTCTGAGGATGATAGCCAGATGACAGGCTCACCGATGCTCCCAGAGCCTGACAGAAGGCCTTCCAAACGTGGGAAATGAACTGGGGGCCCCGGTCAGAGACGATGTCGGTGGGGATACCATGAAGTCGAACTACATGGTTGACCAGAAGATCTGCAGTCTCTCGGGCAGTGGGAAGTTTGGAAAGAGCCACAAAGTGTACCATCTTTGAGAATCTGTCCACAATAGTTAGGGTGATAGTATTTCCTTGTGAAAGTGGAAGTCCAGTAACAAAATCCAATGCCACATGCGACCAAGGGCGACTAGGTACTGGCAGTGGGCGAAGCAGGCCAGCGGGAGGCTGGTGGGAGGACTTGGCGCGGGCACACACTGTACAGGCAGCAACAAAGGCCCTGGTGTCTTGAGCCATGGAAGGCCACCAGAAGCGTTGTTTGAGAATGAACAGTGTGCGATGGACACCAGGATGACATGAGAAACGAGAGGTGTGTGCCCACTGCAGGACCTTGGAGCGAACAGGGGTAGGCACAAAAAGACAATTAGCTGGGCAGTTACCTGGGCTAGGCTGCGCTCGCTGGGCCTCCCTGACCAATGACTCAATCTCCAAGGTAACAGCCCCCACCACGCAGGAGGCAGGCAGGATAGTGTCTGGACTGGCAGCTGGTCCATCGGAAGCGAACTGGCGAGAGAGGGCGTCAGGCTTGAGGTTCCGTGACCCTGGACGGTAGGTGAGGGTGAATGAGAAGCGGCCGAAATACAGGGCCCATCGAGCCTGACGGGAGTTAAGGCGCTTGGCAGATTGGATGTACGCCAGGTTCTTGTGGTCCGTCCATACAATAAAAGGGAGTTCAGCTCCCTCCAGCCAGTGCCTCCACTCCTCTTGGGCAAGTTTGACAGCCAGCAGCTCTCTTTTACCCACGTCATAGTTCTTCTCAGCTGGGGTGAGGCGGCGAGAGAAAAATGCACAAGGATGCAATTTTTGGTCTCGTTCCGAGCGCTGGGAAAGAACTGCTCCTACCCCGGTGTTGGAGGCATCGACCTCCACAACGAACTGGTGAGAGGAATCAGGATGGATGAGCACAGGGGCAGTGATGAAGAGTCTCTTTAGCTCTGAAAAGGCTGCATCGCACTCTGGGGTCCAGGAAAAGCCAGTTGTGGGGGAAGTGAGTCTGGTTAAAGGACCCGCCACTCTGCTGTAGTCCCTGATGAAGCGCCGATAGAAATTGGCGAAACCAAGAAACTGTTGAAGCAGTTTGACTGAGGTTGGTTTGGACCACCCCACCACCGCTTGGATCTTCTCAGGGTCGGACCTAAGCTTTCCTTCCTCAACGATGTAGCCCAGGAATGAGACTGTGTTGACATGGAATTCGCATTTCTCCGCCTTTACAACGAGTCTGTTCTCCAGGAGTCTCTGCAGCACCTGCCTGACATGGATAATGTGCTCCTCCTTGTTACGAGAGAATATGAGGATGTCATCCAGGTAGACAAAGACTGACCGGTTGAGGAGGTCACGGAGCACATCGTTCACCATTGACTGAAAGACTGCAGGGGCATTCGTCAGTCCAAAAGGCATCACCAGATACTCGAAGTGACCGAGTGGTGTGTTAAAGGCCGTCTTCCACTCGTCCCCTTCTCGGATTCTGATGAGGTGGTAGGCATTGCGGAGGTCCAGTTTGGAAAAAAATGGTGGCTTCCTGGAGGGGTTCAAAGGCGGAGTTAATGAGGGGTAGTGGGTATTTGTTTTTTACAGTAATGGCATTGAGACCCCTGTAATCAATGCAGGGCCGCAGTGAGCGGTCCTTCTTGGAGACGAAGAAAAACCCAGCACCGACCGGGGAGGAGGATGGCCGAATGACACCAGCAGCCAGGGAGTCATGGATGTAATTTTCCATGGATTTTCTCTCGGGCGAGATAGGTTGAACAGACGTGAGGAAGGCAGAGGGGCCCCGGGAAGGAGGTCAATGGGACAGTCGTATGGTCGATGAGGAGGAAGAGAAAGAGCTCGCTGTTTACTGAACACCTCTCCTAGGTTATGATATTCAGTGGGAACAGATGACAGGTCAGGCGGCTCGATCTTGAGTGGTGGAGAGGCGGCCTCTGCTGGCGGTAGGGCAGACTGCAGGGATGAGGATAAGCAAAAAGAACTCCAACTAATGATTTTGCCAGTTACCCAATCAATCTGGGGGTTGTGAGTTCTTAACCAGGGATGGCCCAACACTATGGGGGCCTGAGATGAGGAAATTAGGTGAAACTGAATAAACTCACGATGGTTTCCAGACAGAATGAGGTTTACTGGCTTGGTGCGGTGAGTGACTTGGGCCAGGAATTTTCCATTTAGAGCATTAGCACTAAGAGGTGAATCTAACACTTCGCAGGAAATTCCTGCCTGAGCTGCAATGTCAATGTCCAAAAAATTATCATCCGCCCCCGAGTCCACTAAGGCGAGCAGGGGTAGGGACTGTTGGTTGTAGCAAAGCATGGCTTCTAGCTGTGTTCTGGGTCGGGGGTTGAGAGAAGAGGAAGGGCTCGCCAGAATCCCCACAGCTACTGACGAGCCTGACCTTTTGGCAGACTAGGACAGGAGGAAACGAGATGACTGGTTTGGCTGCAATAAACACATTCCCCAGCATGGATCCTTCTCGCACGCTCAGATGGTGAGAGGCGGGCCCTTCCCACTTGCATGGGCTCCTCTCCATGGGATGAGGCTGAGTAAGGAGTTGGGAAAGATCGGGGAATAGGGGTAGTGGCAGTTCCAATTTGGGGATCAAGTGAGAAGTCGCTGGGATTGGAGTGACGGCTAGTCCTATTCCTACGTCTCTCTCTGAGGCGATTATCAATCTTAATGGCTGTGGCAATTAAATTATCCAAGCTACCTGGATCATCCCTAGCCGCTAGCTCGTCTTTAATTGCTTCGTTCAGCCCCTGAAGAAAAGCATCCTGTAGTGACTCGTTATTCCAGTGTGAGTCGGAAGACACTGTTCTAAACTCCACTGAAAATTCGGCTACACTACGGGAGCCCTGCCGGAGAGAAAGAAGGCGCCTAGCAGCATCCCTCCCCCGTACCGGGTGATCAAAAACTTTTTTCATTTCGGAAATGAAAGTATCATATGACCAGCAAATGTGTGGCTGGCTCTCCCTAACAGCTGTAGCCCAATCTAAAGCCCTCCCCCTCAACAGGCTCATTACATATGCTACCCTAGCCCCATCTGTGTGATAAGTACTAGGCTGCTGCTCAAAAACTAACGTACACTGGAACAAAAAGGCTCTACAATTACCCAAATCTCCAGCGTATCGTTCAGGTGTGGGAATGACAGCCTCTCGTAGCTGATGGAGGAGTGCGGCAAGAGGGGGGGGAGGGGCTGTCGGCTGTGCAGCGTGCTGCGGAGGAAAAGCCTGTGAAGTGAGCAGTTCTACCTGCGTGCCGATCCTTTGCACATTAACGGAGAGGTTCCGGAGAGTCTCCAATGCCTCACGGAGAACTGTATCATGATGCCCCACGAGAGCGCCTTGACTGGCCAGGGCTGTGCAGAGTTCGTCCGTAGTTTTGGCCTGATAGCCGGTGTCCGCTGGGTCCATACTGGCCAGATCGTTCTGTTATGGTTATCTGAGAGAACCCAAACGCAGGACACGGCAGTGTGTTACAAAGGTTTTATTTGGAGGAGATAATCCGGCTGGAGAGTATCCACTGGAGCGTAATCCATTGAAGAGTATCCTCCGGAGTTTTAATCCACTGGAACGTAATCCACTGAAGCGTAATCCTGGAGCACAAGAAGAACAGGTAAGAATATATTCAGGTGTAGCGAAAATAGTCACTATACTTTAAGAAGGCTGAGAAGGCTAAGAGTTTTACCACTGGGGTTTAACAACGATCTGGCGCTGACAGGTTGTGGAGCCTCCGCTGATATACCATCCGTAATGGCTGATGGGAATCAGGTGTGTCGCAGAGGAGAGTGCTCAACTGTTTGCAGCTGGTGGCGATTTGAGCCGGGAGCCAGGAGTGACAGGCACCACGCCCACACAGACAGGGAAAGGGAAAACACACACACAAGGAAGGTGGCTGGAGAATGCAACCACCACACAGGGGTCATTTGGGTGGATTTTCCATATCTCTGGCCCCCCTTGGTCGATTTTGACGAATGAAATCTCTTTATAACCGCTAGAGCCAATGGAATCGAAGGGGAATTTCCCCACAAACACACATGGTAAAAAAAAAGGTGGGGGCTCTGCACATGCAGGTTTGCATCAGAGTGAACCTATCTCTCGCTCTGACATCTGGAAACGGAAAAGCAGGTTTATTGCTTATGGATTATCAGAAATAATTTCAAAGGGACACAGCCACATTGGATTAACCTATGGATTAACTTCAGCAGCATTTTTATCATTTTAATGCCATTGAAGACCACTTTTGACCAGAGAACGACACAGGTAAGCCATGTTAGCGTTTTTAGCTACCTAGCGCCACATGCTTTCACGAGTCACGAGAGTGAGTGATAGAGTGATAATGTATGTACCCATCGATTCTGTGTCATCTCACGATGCGAATCGATGAGTTGGATGTGCAGAAAGGAGAAATAATAAGGTTTTATGAGTGAGTTTCGGTGCAGTAATCTGTTAGCATTTTTCGCTCGTTGCTAATTCAAAAGCTCGGCGTTAGCATTGTGTTTTTTTTTTGGATTTGACGAGTTTCTTCCCGTTACATGGATATATCAATCAATCAATGTTTATTTATATAGCCCAATATCACAAATGTTACATTTGTCTCAGTGGTCTTCACAGTTTGTACAGAATATCAGTATGACAATACGACACCCTCTGTCCTTAGACCCTCACATCATACAAGGAAAAACTTCCAGAGAAAACCCCACAGTTTAAAGGGAAAAATGGGAGAAACCTCAGGGAGAGCAACAGAGGAGGGATCCCTCTCCCAGGATGGACAGACGTGCAATAGATGCTGTGTGTAAATCGAAAAGATAATACATTTACAACATAGATAGTCCAAATGTTTGGAAATGCATGTGTCTATAATAAGAAGATGAATCCACGAGGAAGTCAGCAATCCTGTGGGAGCCATCAGGGACGTAGTATGGTGAGAATCAGGCAGGACCACAGAGTCTGGTTCAGCCACGACTCGAAGTCCAGGACTCAGATCCAGTACTCAGGATAGAGGATCCAGGACACACGACCACATCAACAGGATTAGCCTCGACTCAGGATCCCGGTGTATATATGGACACAAAAAATAGATTTGGGGGAAGCTGGGTTAATCGGAACATGAGAGTACACAGGTACAAATAGACAGAAAGATGGAGTAAGGTGCCCCCCCAAACAGTCCAAGCCTATAGCAGCTTAGAGGTAAGGAGTAGGTCTGTGGCTATCCACACTCCCCGGCCGGGCTAGGCGTTCTCTGCAACCTGTTACCCTCTAATAGAACCTCGAGAGGTCAGAGAGGGGAACGGTTTTCGATACATTTTAAATGTAAGATCTAAGTTTTTAGGATTTAAGTGAAAGAGTAAGAACTAAAATGTATAGGTGAAGAGGCACAACGTATCTACGTCAATGCACTCTTATTAGATTATTTAATTGTATCACTATAAGCTTTATCAAAAAGGAAGGTCTTAAGCGTATATAAAACATTCATAGTTTATTAAATGTTAAGATGCCCTCAGACACTGTTTCCTGCAAGATGTTGCAGGAGGGCCCCGGTACCGGGGTCTCTCGGGCTTAACAGGTTAAAGTGCGAGGGCTTAATCTCGCTCATCGTTGACACAGTAAATAAAGATTACCTGCCAGACGGTTTCAAACGATTGATGGTCGTAAGACTCATATACGAGAAGAAATACGTTGGCTACGTACAGATTCCAATTAGTCCTAGTCCAGACTAATTGCTCAGCCAATTCTATGAGTCCAACATGTCCACACACACCATCTTTGTTGGTTGAAGCCTTGGTACCTTGGTTTGGCTCCCGAAATGTTGACTCAGTTAAAGTTAAAATACATGACTGTTCGCTGCCGTTACCCCTAGGTAAGTCCCCTACACGAGACTGTTCAGTTTATGTCCCCCCAGTTGTGGTGCATGAGTGGAAGAATGTGTCCATCTGCTTCCAGAGCGGAGGAGGGTTTTTACCCTCTCACGATGTGGGCCACAGCCACTGTAACACCGTAGTAAAGGGAAAGTTAACCAGAACTCCCCTCCCAGAGAGAATTTATTTGGTTTGTGGGGACAGAGCCTACGGTTGCATGCCTAATGACACTTTTTATGGCACCTGTTATCTAGCCCAGTGTTTTTCAAAGTGGGGGCCCGACCCCCCGGGGGGCCGCCAGGGGGCACCAGGGGGGTCACGCAAAGTTTGAGGGAAAAGGGATTTTTCTTTTAAAGTTTACATTTTTTATTTTTTAGATGTTATTAATAACTGTATATCAATCTATGTGTCCTTTGATGCCAATGTTTTAATATTTTTGTTATTGAATCACACGACCGCCCTTCAAGCCAATCAGAATCGAGCTGCCTACTGAGAGTGAAACTGAGTATCTGCTCAGCTTTTGGAGCAAGTGAGAGCTCTGCAGCTGGACATCTTAATACACTCTGCAGCTGGATGAGAGCACGGATGTAGCAAATGTCGCAGAATTGCTTGCATACAGCATTAGATTTATTTCAGAAGACAACTTTGTTGAGGAAATATTATTTTGCAAAGCACTGGACATGAAGTGACATTTTCCAAGTTTTAGATGAGTACATCATCTCAAATGGACTTGACTGGTCTCGTTGTGTGGGTGTGTGTTCCGATGGGGCAGTGGGGCTATGTAGGGATGGGTACCGAGCCCCGGTATTAAACGGGCCCCGGGGCTGAATTATTAAATGTCTCTAGTACCGATAAAAAGACCACGGTCTTTTTATCGGTACTAGAGACATGTAAAAAATATATGCATATGTATTATTGCTACACAAACATTATATTGCAGTTTGTGTTGCCAACTCCGTTTCTAATACGCAAAAAGACTGCAAAATGCGTCTTTTTAGTATTTTCGATCTTTCCAATCCAGGCGAGAGATCTCTCTCCCCCGTCTGCTTGCGAGCGGGCGGGGCAGTTTACACACACGCAGCTGCTACATGCAGCAACACACACACACGGAGGAGATGGCGGAGAGAACGCGCTCCAAGGTGTGGTTAAACTTTACCCGTCTCGATGTGGACAATCCTCGTTACCAAAAGTGCTATAAGAGTTTAGCATGTAAGGGCGGTAACACGAGCAATTTGTCTAAACATTTAGCAAAAGTGCACCACATTCAGATGGAGGAATGCACCGGGTTCGACTGTCTTTCTAGTAGCTCTGTAGCCCCATCCACGAGTAACGTTTCCACGTCAGGTGTTATGTATGCTAGCAGCAGCACACGGAGTTAACTCAATTATACAAACATGGGTTAATGATTAGAGGTAACTGAGTTATTTATTTTGTTAAAGTTTCAGCTATTCTGTACATCAGATTATTTAATACGATTTGTTAAAACATTGTTGTTTCTTTTGATGTGAAATATTATGTATTTCATTTAAATAAAAAGCAATGTTAGTTTTGTTCACAATTTGTTTAGTTAGTTTACCTTATTTTTTTCTCCAAAAGAACCGATAATGATGCTGAGTGAGTGAGTTAGTGAGTAAAGTAACATGTTATAGCAGAAAGTTTAATACAGCGTATTTCTGGTATATTCATTTTAATGATATCACCTGATATATAGGATGTGTGTTAAACTTGAATATTCCTAAAATGATGTCCCATTTGAAGTAGAAGTAGATGGGCTTTTCTTCCACTTTTGTGTTATAATCAAAAGGTGTTTTTGTGGCTATTTGTGAGTAGGTAAGGTACAGTACAACCTGTGATTTCTGCCTTAAGTAAAAAGATTACCCGTTGATAAGTATTTTTCAGAAAGTCATTAGAAGAGGCCCATGAGTCTCTTTGCTAATTATCAATGGTCTTTGCAATTAACAGCAGATATACCCATGTTAAGTGAATTGGTAAGAGGTCAGAGGAACTCCAAGAGAGGGGCTTCCTCAGACATAATACAGTTAGGGTCTTGTTGGTAAGTGGTTCATATCCAGCATGCATTAGCTAAGAAACGATAAGGATGTTGGTTCGTAAGCTGAATAGGGGAAAATGTATGTGCGCTCATGTGCAGACGTTAGTTAATTGGATAATTCATATCCTGCAAGACTCCTAAAGAGGCCATGAGCGGACGTGAGGTCGTTCTGAATTATCAATAGATGTATTCATGTTATTGTGAGCGGACTTCGGGGTGGAAGGAAGTGCAGAGAAGGCCTTAGGGTACAAGAACAGTTAACCTTTGTTAGTTAGCTAATCCTATGGATGTCATGAGACGATGACGTTTAAACCTATAACAAGCATAGCTTTCAGAAAGATAAACATGTGACATTTGTGTGATAGGCTGCATGATAAGATGTGTGTGTGATCTGTCAAAGAGTCCTCTGTCTGTAAAATTCTACTACTCCAAAGCATGGCTGTGGGACTGCTTGAGGGCAGAGGGACATAGACACACACACACACACTGTAAGGAGATGGGGCGAACCAGACGGAGTCAACAACTGCTGACTCATTGCCTAGGGTCCCGCCCAGAAGTGAAACTGGCCAATGGAGAACTACCAGCTCACGGTCTAGGGCTCGCCCAGAAGTGAAATCGCCAATAACAAATAGCTAGGGAGGAGCAACCAACAGAACTCCTCCCACAGAATTTGTATTTAAGCTGTTCCAATGTTCATACTCGGCACTGTCTTCTGACTGACTGTCGTGGTACGTATATCACACGGTAGTAGAATTCAGCCCGGAGTGCTCTGTATTTTGTACTGTTGCAGAATACTCTGTATTGTGTATTGTTGCTTTTACCATTAAAACAGATTATTGTTTAACCTTTATCCTGGTGCTTTGAGTTCCTTCTTCCACAAAATGGTGACCCCGACGTGATGACGTGATGACGTGATGAGTGGGCTCATAGAAGGAACACCGACAGCCAGCGGACGAATGGTCCAGGGAAGACACCTAGAATATTTCTGACAACTAAAAACAGGGCCCAGCAAAATTCAAGGTGACAAGATACCTGTCACACTCAAAATCTGTGATTGGCTATAACCACATTTTAGAGTTGTCAGGGATTTTCCCAGTGTTGTAGTTTTACGGTAAAGAATACAATACATATGTTAGTTAGGTAGGAAAGTTATATAAGATAAAAGTGAAGCAGCGAAGTATTTCAGCGTAGGGTATAGAGTCCCTACGGCTGGAAGGGTATAGAGTCCCTACACCTAGTGGAGGTATCGAGTCCTCACGGCTATACTTGCTGGGGAAGTCAAGTGGTAGTATCGAGTCTCCATCCATGACTAATCAGAATAACAATTCCGAGGCTCATAGGAACCGAAGTTGAGTTATATGTTATTCCAAGAGGAGAAACGCAAATTTCAAAAAGCCATTTTGAAATGACCGGATCTCGCTATCTCTTGTTCTGTTGGGTTCAATCTAGAAGGCTAAACGTGACGATAAAGAGATTCTGTACACTTGGGTTTCGACTCCATGTGAAGGCCACATCGCCGCAAGGGGGTGTCGAAGCGCCTTCAGAGGTCTCTCCATCTGTTGAAATATACATCGCACTTTAAAAGCTGGATAGACTGTACGGGGAATAATTTTCTGTGAATACAAAATATAAAAAGTGAACACAAATAACCTTAGTTAGAATATATAAGGGAGAAAGTCAGACAGAAAGAAGAAACAAAGTCATAATGGAAGGAGAATTTGAACGAGAAGAGCGTGAGTTAGGAGCCCCAGTAGCAGGGACCCTTAGGGACCAATGGGCTCAAGCAGAAAAATTGATTAGCAGTGGGATTAAAACGGCGGATCGTAAAAAGTCCTCCACAGATCTCCGTTTCCTACGCAATAAAATGATAGCAGAAGACAGAGTAGGGGCCGACGAGACATTCGGAAATCTGTTTGTTGATTGTTCTGTCTGTTGGTTGTCATTGTTGATTCGTAAAGGTCTTGTTTTATGTTGATAAATGTTTTGGTATACCATAGTTTGTTGTTAATTGTTGAAAGAAGCCCCCCTTCTCTTGAAAAGGCTGAGAGCTCCAGCCGGGCCGGGGTGTGTCTGTATTTGTCTGTGAAAGTATCTCCCCCTCTTTCTGATTCTGTAGAAGAGGAGATCCTTTGTTTCATCAGCCGGGAGAGCAGCAGGGTGTCTGCTTGCTCTTTTCTCTGATGCCTAAAAATAAGGAGTGAAAGATCAATGAGTGATCTGAAGTTGGACTGAATACATTGAAAATTAGTAGATCAATGTGTGATTTGATGTAGTAGATATATTGAAATAAATAAGAAACTATAATTTGTTGTTTTTAGCAAAGTTTTTGTAGGATACAGTTACGTCACATTGTGGTTTTTATGAGAAGTTTTGAGAACTGATTGTTACCATTGCATTGCATTGTGAATGTCATGGTATTTGTCATTAACTAAGAATTGTACTTAATTATATTTCAAAGAAAAAATTATATTACATACAGTAACGTTAAGGGAAAGTAAAAAAGAGGTTTTTATAAGTTTGTCAGTCAGAAGGAATCTGTTCATGTTTAGAGGTGCTTTACGATGCTTGCTCAAGCCATCTCACACTGTTGGATAACACAAAGAGGTGATTGAGGAGAGAAGCTTGTGGACAGGAGCAGGCAGCTGCATGGCACAGTGAGGAAAGAGAGAGACAGGAGAATTAAGATGTTTTGAAGAGTCTAGAGCAGGGGTGGCCAACCAGTCAGAGGTTAAGAGCCACATTTTTTCTATGTTACTGCAAAGAGCCACATCAAACACACAGTCACTGATAACGCTTGTTTCAGTTTTTTGTTTTCTGGAGACAAGATTTCAACCACGTCACTGATGCATCTTTGTGGCATTGGGATATATATTTTTTAAATCCTCTGGAGCAGAGAGAGGAGCTGTGGATTATTGTTATTGATTATTGCATCAGTGTTTCTTAGGGTCAAAAACACTAAACTCACAACTTAAAATGAAAGCGTTTAGTTTATTTAATAAAAGAGCACATGTTCAATGTGAAAAGTGACAGTAGTTATAGATTATTTGCAATTTGGTGCTATATATATATTTAAAAAATATATATTATATATATTTTTGAAACACCTTGAATTTCAGGGGGGGGCGCGGGGCTCCGTTGGCGGGGCGCAGCGCCCCTCCAACACAATGGTAGGGGAAACACTGGATAGTGTTTAATCAACGATAGGTTTCCCCCCCTCAAAGGTGATTGGTTCACTGCATCGCAGGTATTATTGTGATTGGCTCTTGGGTCACATCAAAATTAGACGCGCTGTCATCCTCTCATACTGACACCTGACACCACACATACACACATAGGGAGAGCCGGGACGAAAGTAACACGGGACGAAAGTAACGGAGCGATTTTATCCGAGCCCAAACAACTTTGACCGGCCAAATTACGTCAGAATGATCAGCATTCAATACTTAACAGACCTACTAAATATCAGGTTTAACTGTCTGGAGTAGCTAGTGTTGTCACGGTACCAACATTTTGGTTTCGATACCAAGTCAAGAATTGCGATTCCGATTCTTTTTTGATACTTTTCTTAAAAAAAGGGAAACAGTCTTAAATGTAATTATTGTGCTTTATTTCACACCAGAACCATAACCATAACACAAACTTTTAAACAATGAGAACAATAAATAAAATAAATGACAAGAATTCGTATTAAATAAAATTAATACATGTCTCACAGACAGGCCTCGTGGTGTCCGTAGGCTTGCCCTCACTGTCAGAGATATAGCTCAAATACTTCCAAATTTCGCTTCTGGCGTCTTTTTTGTCAACAAGCCGAGGCGCAGCGGCAGCTGCACTCCCACTTGCAGCCATGCTTCTCGTTTTCTCACATGCTCTGGCAGCTAGCGCGTGCACGAGAGAGGGGAGGCACTTAGAGCGTGCTTGAGAGGGGAGGGACTTAGAGCGTGCTTGAGAGGGGAGGGACTTAGAGCGTGCTTGAGAGGGAGGGACTGCAGGCAAGGCTGCAGTGCAGGGAGTGGAAGCAGAGCGCTGAACACACACGGCTCTTATTAAAACGGCGCTTTCTCACCGGAGTACTTTTCCCCGTCATTCTTAAAGTACCGATACTAATGAAACGGCGGAATCGTAACGTTTTTAACGGCAGGGTATCGCGGTACCTTTCAAGTATCGGTACACCGTGCAACACTAGTCAGGAGTCAATGTCTCTCCCCCAAACTCACACATATACAATTCGATATGAACTGAAGAGCCGCATGAAACTAGGCAAAGAGCCGCATGCGGCTCGAGAGCCGCGGGTTGGCCACCCCTGGTCTAGAGAGAGTAAATGTTATATAAAGTTAACTACTATTCTGGAAAATGTAAGAGTAAACATGAAATAAAAATGAAGCTTAGCGCAAGTTCAATGAGGAAGACCAATACCCCCTGGTGTTACACGTCACTTCAATCTCCTCTATCATTAAGTAATCAGGGGCGTTACTCCCCAGCTAGCCAATCATCGCACCTGCTAACCCCTTTAAATCTGCTCTTCCCTCTCTGTCAGTTGTCATTTCAGGTGTCAATGCACAACCCTCCTCCACCCCTTCGCCTCCTGTCTCCTAATTCAGGGCCAAGCTAATCCTTCTTCCTTCAGAACCGGACCGAACCACTTATCACCACCACCAGTGTCTAGACCCCGGGGGGGTTCATCGGAGCGGTTTTCCCCTGCCGAATGATCATCCTACAAACCGGGGCCTAATCTCCAAACATCAGTTAATTCATTGTTGTAATCTGTCAATCATCATTTTCTTATACCATGCGTCCCGGTAATAAACATGTATTTCATACATCACGTCTCTCCTGATTGAAATATATTTACTAGATATAAGAACAACATGCTAGGTTAACAGAAAATTGCTATTAACCAGTTTCAGCAGCAACTATCCTATCTTTGTTCTAAAGAGAACATACGTTGAATTTACAATTAATATTAAGAAAGTTCACAATTGATACCATTAAAGACCGTTTTGGATTAATAGGGCGTGTCTGTCATAAACATTCGTGCTCAGATGAAATAAAGTGTTGAGATGTTCTCAAGAGTGGGAGTTTTCACAATGCTTTTTAGTTTGTATTTAAACAATTAAGTGATAAGGAAAGAAAACTGTTCCGTGATGATTTATTTAGGTTTTATCTTTAGTAATGAAGATTACATTTCGTGAGGAAACTTTTCCACCAATAATTCCTTTAAGTGTTCCAAAAATATATTCATTAACTGTAATCAGATTACTTGTTTTTAAAATATAGCGCTAAATACAGTTTTGTATTCTGTTACAAATCTAACCATGCTTGTAACACAACTTAGATAAACAATTTGAAAAATAATAGAATAAGCAAGAAGATTAAAGATGAATCTATAGTGGTTAAGGAGGGTTTTCCTGTTTTGCTCATTTGACTTAGAACTGAAGTAAAGAAGAAGATTTTAAAGATGAAGTTTATTTTATTTTCCTGACTAGAATTTTAAAGCAGGATGTCAACTAGACAAAAGAGATTTTACAATGTAGTTGTACTACTTTTGATGAAGTAAATAATCTAGATACTTCTACCACCGTTAGTTTGTTTTAATATTCACATGTTTCAGCATTCCTGACCATATAGACCAGGGGTGGAGAACCTTTTTCCTCTCAAGGGCCATTTCAATTTTTTCAACATCCTCCGGGGGCCGTACAAATTATTGACCTCTGCTTAAAAATACTAAAATCACAGCCCATTAATTTAGCCTTTCTTTCATGCTGTGCAAAGAAAAAGCAACCTCTTAATCCAGATATCTCACCATGACTCGCGCATGCACGTGCACGGTGTGGCATGACCACCAGAACAGAAAGATATGGACACAAGATGTGTGCCAATGTATTGAGTTTCCTATCCATGTGGACATGATTTAAGTGGGGGGGGGGCCTCACCTCCTCTCGGGGGGTTTGGGGGCATGCTCCCTCGGGAAGATTTGTTTTTAAATGTTGAAGTTAAAAGCATTAATCTGGTGCACTTTGAGAGCAACATTAGGAGATCTATGGATACATCTCTCAACACCCATTTGAAACAGAACTGTAAGCAGATTTTATTTTTCTTTATGGATATTTTACAAATCACTTCCCTTTCAAACTGTATTCTTGTTTATTAATAACAACTTTTTGTTACCGTCATATAGTATTTTATACCTGTTTACTTTATTCTCTTGTTTTTGTATAACTATAATGATCATAGGCTATAAAGGTGTGCCTCTACCACACTGGTTGGAGAAAAAGCTTCTTATATTTGTTAGCATAGCTAGCTAACCAGATGCTAATAACAACAAAGTTATTGACTGTATGATCAGTATGACAGATGAGCAGATCGCCACTGGGCTTTCAACTAAAGACACAGCCATACAGAAACTGCAGCATGTGTACGGCTCCTTATCGGTAGGCCTACTGCAGTTTCTGAAGTGCCGGCGACGTTCTGGTGCTCTCCGTCAGAACTGCACCCCTATCAGACGAGACATATACCACGTGATGACACGTTAGGCTCGTGTTGTGTTCAAGGACCCTGACCGTGGCTAGGATAAACAGGCACTCGCTTGCTTAATTTTTTGCGGTCTAGATTTCTTTAATTTTTTGCGTGTGTTTATAAATTACCTCGAGGGCCACACCAAATTGTCTCACGGACCGTATACGGCCCGGGGGCCGGAGGTTCCCCACCCCTGATATAGACACTCAGCCATTTTGTAACCAGTTGGGGGAGAGATTTAAATTGAGTTTTTCTCTAGTAGCTGATTGGCTGTGATTACAGCAGCATTGGATGGTTATGCGCCACCTGTGGGTTGGACTCTGAATCAGTGTGTTGGTGAACTGTTGCTCACTACAGAAACAGAAGAAGTGTGCAGAGAACGCATCTCTGAGGAGGTTTTGACATTTTGCTTGTGCCTCGTTGTCAAGGCAACAGTGGTGTGAAGAGGAACTGCAAGTTTTGGGGGATTTCTTCTGTGCAGAGGACTTTCCTTGAGCCCACTGACCACGGCCGGTTCTAGCTTTTTGGGGAACCTGCCACTGACTTCAGCTGAAGAGGACAATGAATCACTGACTGTTCTCACTATGACAGGATCTTGAGACAGGCTTGTCTCAGACTGTTCAGACTCTGAAGAAATCATGCAATGATTTTACAACATAACTGTGCAAGACTTCTCCAGAAGGTGGGGTAGAACATTATGCTTAGTGTTTAAGAAAGGAGGCTGATTGTTTAAACGATGGTTTGGAATACTGAAAAGATTAAAGTTTAATATCTTTATTTAGCTACAAAGTTTTTAATGACATCCACTTAAACACAGACAGTGGCAGAACTTCAGTGTTAGTATTATTAGATCTCAGTGCTGCGTTTGACACTGTTGACCACAACATATTACTAGACCGACTGGAGAACTGGGTGGGACTTTCGGAAACAGTTCTAAATTGGTTTGAATCCTACTTAAAGGACAGAAACAACTTTGTTTCTATAGGTAAATACACATCTGAGTTGACAAATATGACATGTGGGATACCTCAAGGCTCCATCTTGGGGCCTCTTCTCTTTAACATCGACATGCTACCACTGGCTCAGATAATGAAGAACAACAAAATAAGTTACCATAGCTATGCAGATGACACACACATTTACGTAACAATTGCACCAGGAGACTATGCTCCAATTCAAACACTGAGTAAGTGCATTGAACAAATCAATGACTGGATGTGTCAGAACTTTCTCCAATTAAACAAAGATAAAACTGAGGCAATGGTTTTTGGAGCCAAGGCAGAACGTATAAAAGTTAGAGCTGAGCTTCAGTCTGCAATGTTCAAAACAACAGATAAAGCCAGAAATCCAGGTGTAGTCATGGACTCTGACCTGAGTTTCAACAGTCACATTAAAACAGTTATTAAATCAGCCTACTATCACCTAAAGAATATATCTAGGATTAAAAGACTAATGTCACAGCAGGATTTGGAAAAACTTGTCCATGCTTTTATCTTCAGTAGACTCGACTACTGTAATGGTGTCTTCACAGGTCTCACTAAAAAATCTATTAGAAAGCTGCAGCTGATTCAGAACGCTGCTGCTCGAGTCCTCACTAACACTAAGAAAGTGGATCACATCACTCCTGTTCTGAAGTCTTTACACTGGCTTCCTGTGTGTCAAAGAATAGATTTCAAAATACTGCTGCTGGTTTATAAAGCACTGAATGGTTTAGGCCCAAAATACATTTCTGACCTCCTGCTAAATTATGAACCATCCAGATCTCTCAGGTATTCAGGGACTGGTCAGCTTTCTGTCCCCAGAGTCAGAACTAAACATGGTAAAGCAGCGTTCAGTTATTATGCTCCAAATATCTGGAACAAACTCCCAGAAACCTGCAGGTCCGCTGCAACTCTTACTACTTTTAAATCCAGGCTGAAGACTTTTCTTTTTGTCGCTGCTTTTAATTGAACTATTCATATCTTATACTGCACTGTAACTTTTATCCATGTATTTTTTCTTTTAATGTTTATTTTATTAGCTTTTCTTTTTAATGATGCCATTTTCTTAATGTCTTTCATTTTTTGTAAAGCACTTTGAATTGCCTTGTGTTGAAAAGTGCTATATAAATAAACTTGCCTTGCCTTACAAGACATCTGATTATTATGTCACACATAATAATCTTGACATAGAAACTAGCTATGAGTAAAACGTGTGGTGGTTATACCATTGTTATCATGAACTAATAATAAATAGGGAAATACTATCTGGTTAAAGATGAATGGATTTCATATCCTAGAGAGGGTTAGTTATATTGTGAATACTTCACAAGGTATTTACTAATGTATTTTGAAGAACAAATAACAAAGACACGAGTCCAATTTTGTTTTGTTTTTAGATTAAATTGTCCATTACCAAAACTGTTCACCTTAGGTCTAGCTTTGGACTTTGATAGTAAAGAAGTACTTAGGCTTATTTGTATACATCTGACATTTTAAAATATGTTGGCTATTCACTAGATAGACATTTGTTAAGAACATTTCTGAAGATTGAATATTTGTTCCATTTCTAAATATTCCTATTTCAAAAAGTAATTTTAGAGTAAAAAGGCTGTTGCTGAAATTGGAAAAATGTGTTAGTGATTTGCATGTCATAAACAAATTGATAAAATTGATTTTTGTTATTATTATTGATTAATTTGGAATATTAATTGAAAAGGCCGTTATCCGCAGGTTTACTTAGGAATGCTTGCATGAACATTTGTAAGGCTTTGTGTTTCCTAGGGGCAGTACATTAATGAAGTGTATTGATCATTTGTTTGTTTAAACATCTGAAGAAAATTGTGCTGCGAATACAGGAAAAACTTTGTTGCATTGTTTGACATCAACACAATGATGTCACTAATAAAAACTCCAGCTGGTAGCAGGGGCGGACTGGGGGGAAAAAGTGGCCCGGGGATTAATTAACAGACAGGCCCACTTAATGTGCGGCATGTATCGGCCGGCCGGCGATGAAAGTATGTAACTTAACAAAAAACCCTATGCATTTTATGTTATTTTGGACAATTATTCATATAGTAATCACATTACCTGAGCCCTTGAGTTGCCTAGAGCAAAAATAGTTACAGCATATATTTCGTGATTTTAATGTTAACAGATCATTGATGCAATAACATTTGGACCCAATTTGTCTGACTTGACACATGGAATAAAACTTGGGCATTGGAAGCATCCTCAATGTGGGTGAAACAATTTAACAGGGGGTGTGGGCAGGTGGTGGACCTCACCTTCTCCAGGGGGGTCCGGGGGCAAGGTCCCCCGGGAAGATTTTTTTTTAAATGTGGAAGTTAAATGCATCAATCTGGTGCACTTTGAGAGCAAAATTAGGGACTAAATCTATGGCAGTCAGTAGGGGCTTGGACTGTGAGCCGTAGGGTCACCGGTTCCAGTCCCCGACCAGACCTACATTTGGAGTGTGGACTTCTACTTGGAGAGGTCCCAGTTCACCTCCTGCCCTGCCGTGGTGCCCTTGAGCAAGGCACCGGACTACCATGGAAAGTTGTGTTCTGTCTCCATGAAAGTTTCAAGTACTCTAAATCCCAGCTTCTGATGGATTTATATAATGTTGGCGGACGGACACAGTAGAAAAGAATGACAGTGGTTATGTTTCGAATGCCTTGTGTAAGTTGATCTCTTGAGGTGAGATCAAAAGGGGGATTAAAGTAACATGTTATAGCAGAAAGTTTAATACAGCGTATTTCTGATATATTCATTTTAATGATGTCACCTGATATATAGGATGTGTGTTAAACTTGAATATTCCTAAAATGATGTCCCATTTTAAGTAGAAGTAGATGGTCTTTTCTTCCACTTTTGTGTTATAATCAAAAGGTGTTTTTGTGGCTATTTGTGAGTAGGTAAGGTACAGTACAACCTGTGATTTCTGCCTTGAGTAAAATGATTACCCGTCATTAGAAGAGGCCCATGAGTCTCTTTGCTAATTATCAATGGTTTTTGCAATTAACAGCAGATGTACCCATGTTAAGTGAATTGGTAAGAGGTCAGAGGAACTCCAAGAGAGGGGCTTCCTCAGACATAATAAAGTTAGGGTCTTGTTGGTTAGTGGTTCATATCCAGCATGCATTAGCTAAGAAACGATAAGGATGTTGGTGCGTAAGCTGAATAGGGGAAAATGTATGTGCGCTCATGTGCAGACGTTAGTTAATTGGATAATTAATATCCTGCAAGACTCCTAAAGAGGCCATGAGAGGACGTGTGTTATTGAGTCACACAGTTAAAGAGACAATGGTCGTTCTGAATTATGAATAGATGTATTCATGTTATTGTGAGCGGACTTCGGGGTGGAAGGAAGTGCAGAGAAGGCCTTAGGGTACAAGAACAGTTAACCTTTGTTAGTTAGCTAATCCTATGGATGTCATGAGACGATGACGTTTAAACCTATAACAAGCATAGCTTTCAGATAGATAAACATGTGACATTTGTGTGATAGGCTGCATGATAAGATGTGTGTGCGATCTGTCAAAGAGTCCTCTGTCTGTAAAATTCTACTACTCCAAAGCATGACTGTGGGACTGCTTGAGGGCAGATACACACACACACACACACACACACACACACACACACACACACACACACACACACACACACACACACACACACACACACACACACACACACACACACACACACACACTGTAAGGAGATGGGGCGAACCAGACAGAGTCAACAACTGCTGACTCATTGCCGAGGGTCCCACCCAGAAGTGAAACTGGCCAATGGAGAACTACCAGCTCACGGTCTAGGGCTCGCCCAGAAGTTAAATCGCCAATAACAAATAGCTAGGGAGGAGCAACCGGCACAACTCCTCCCACAGAATTTGTATTTAAGCTGTTCCAATGTTCATACTCGGCGCTGTCTTCTGACTGACTGTCGTGGTACGTATATCACACGGTAGTAGAATTCAGCCCGGAGTACTCTGTATTGTGTATTGTTGCTTTTACCATTAAAACAGATTATTGTTTAACCTTTATCCTGGTGCTTTGAGTTCCTTCTTTTATAATTTGACCAGCTCATCAGTCATCAAGGGACGCGCGGAGCAGAGGTGAACCTTCCACCACCGCCATTGGGTGGTGCTCCAACATGAGTTAGAGTTGTGTTACTTGAAAAACTAAAGTGAAACTTGATTTATTCTATTGCAGGGTCTGATTTTTATATTGTTGACACTTTAAAATACTACTATCCTACTAAAATGTTGTAGAAATCAGATTTATTATTTAATATAAAAAAAAAAAAGATTCACATTTTTTTTCTTTATTTTTCAATATCGCACCGTGGGCTTTTTATTGCGATATTATCGTACCTTGAGTTTTTGGTATCGTTACATCCCTACAAAATAATGAAGTTTTGTAGGGCTTTGGAATTAGCTTTGCGTGGGCATGACGAGACTGACTCTTCAGACAACCCTGGAATTTTCAGGGGATTGGTGGATTTTGTTTCCTCCCTGCACACTGTGCTGGAGGAGCACCTGAAGACTGCCACCATTTTTAAAGGCACATCAAAGACATACACCACATTGATTTTAAGAATAAGAATAATTATTATTTGTTTGTTACATCTTCAGCTTTTTGTATTACTGTTGATTATACCGTTGTTCTGTACATATATATATATACAGTACATACATATATGTATGCAAGTATTGCCAATGTCCGTCTCAAATGCTTAAATTGTTTATGGAGGCCTTACAATTTAAATTAAAACTGAAAACTATGGCACAGCCCTACCTAGAAAAAATTCCACCAGCCGCCACTGTTCAAGACACTAGTACTGGCCTACCATGCGGTAAAGGGATCTGGTCCTTCTTACATTTAAGACACGGTCAAACCATAGACCCCAGCACACGCACTTAACTTTGCATTGGCCAATTGGCTTGCTACTCCCTCAAAGTGGACCCAGGTACACCTCAACAAGTCACACCTTTTTCCTATCCTGGCTCCAAAATGGTGGAATGAGCTTCCCACTGATATCAGGGCCGTTTCTCAATGTCGAGTAAAGCTCGACATTGAGAAACGGCCCAGGTCAGAGCCAGTATTTCAATCAATCAATCAATCAATCAATGTTTATTTATATAGCCCAATATCACAAATGTTACATTTGTCTCAGTGGACTTTACAGTTTGTACAAAATATCAGTATGACAATACGACACCCTCTGTCCTTAGACCCTCACATCGTACAAGGAAAAACTTCCGGAGAAAACCCACAGTTTAAAGGGAAAAATGGGAGAAACCTCAGGGAGAGCAACAGAGGAGGGATCCCTCTCCCAGGACGGCCAGACGTGCAATAGATGCCGTGTGTAAATTGAAAAGATAATACATTTGCAACATAGGTAGTCCAAATGTTTCGAAATGCATGTGTGTATAATAGGAAGATGAATCCACGAGGATATCCATCCAGGACCTATGATCCAGGACCACAGCCACGACTCAAGATCCAGGGCTCGCGATCCAGGACAGAGGAGCGCAGGATCATCCATGACTCCGGATCCCGGCGTATATAGACACCAAAAAGAAAGACATTTGGGGAAGCTGGGTTAATCGGAACATGAGAGTACACAGGTATAGACAGAGAGAAGGAAGAAGTAAGATGTCCCCCGACAAACTAAGCCTATATCAGCAAAACTAGGGGCTGGATCTAATCAGCCCTAACTATAAGCTTTATCAAAAAGGAAGGTCTTAAGCGCACTCTTAAAAACGGATAGGGTGTCTGCCGCCCGAACACAAACTGGAAGCTGATTCCACAAATGTGGAGCTTGATAAGAAAAGGCTCTGGCTCCCATTGTACTTTTAGAGACTCTAGGAACAACCAACAACCCTGCATTCTTGGAACGCAATGCCCTAGTAGGACAGTAGGGTATAATGAGTTCTTTAAGGTAAGATGGCGCCTGCCCATTAAGGGCTTTGTAGGCGAGAAGAAGAATTTTAAATTCTATCCTGTGTTCTATAGGGAGCCAGTGTAAGATAGCCAGAACAGGAGTAATGTGGTCCCTTTTCCTAACTCTGGTTAGTACACGAGCCGCAGCATTTTGAATCAGCTGAAGCGACTTGACTGACTTCTTGGTACACCCTGATAATAAAGAGTTACAATAATCCAGCCTTGAAGTAACAAATGCATGGACTAGTTTCTCTGCATCGTTTTGAGGCAAGATATGCCTGATTTTTGCAATGTTACGTAGATGGAAGTAGGCGGTCCTTGAAATTGATTTTATGTGGGCGTTAAAGGATAAATCCTGATCAAATATAACACCAAGATTCCTTACAGTCTCACTGGAGGCCAAATTAATGCCATCCATAGTTAGTATATCCTTAGATAATTTGTTTCGTAGATTCTTCGGGCCAAGTACAATAACTTCAGTTTTGGTCGTGTTTAACATCAAAAAGTTTAAGGTCATCCACGTTTTTAAGTCCTTAAGGCAGTCTTGAATTTTATTTAGATGATTAATTTCATCAGGCTTGATTGATAAATATAGTTGAGTATCATCCGCATAACAATGAAAGTTTACAGAATGATTCCTTATAATATTGCCTAACGGAAGCATATATAATGTGAACAAAATAGGTCCGAGCACTGAGCCCTGTGGCACTCCATGGCTAACTTTGGTTTGCGTGGAAAATTCATCATTGACACGTACAAACTGAGAGCGTTCAGATAGATAGGACCTAAACCAGTCTAAAGCAGTTCCCTGTATGCCAACTAAGTGCTCTAGTCTTTGCAATAAGATATCATGGTTGATAGTATCAAATGCAGCACTGAGATCGAGCAAAACAAGAATAGAGACACGTCCCTTGTCAGAGGCTATTAGAATGTCATTTGTGACTTTAACCAGAGCTGTCTCTGTGCTATGATGTGTTCTAAAGCCAGACTGAAAAGCTTCAAATAAATCATTGTTTTTTAAGTAATCACACAACTGTTTTGCGACCGCTTTCTCAAGAATTTTTGAGAGGAACGGAAGATTAGAAATAGGTCTATAGTTGGCTAAAACCTCTGGATCGAGGTTGTGCTTTTTAAGAAGCGGTTTTATCACTGCTACTTTGAATGATTGTGGAACATAGCCTGATAATAAAGACATATTCATAATATTTAATAAATAAGTGCTAATTAATGGAAAAACTTCCTTCAACAGCTTAGTTGGAATTGGGTCTAACATGCACGTTGATGGTTTAGAAGAGAGAATCATTGAATTTAATTGTTCAAGGTTTATGGCTGAAAAGCATTCTAGTTTACTACCTAGTGTAATATTAGAACTTACGTTTCCGGGAGCTGTTGATAACACTATACTGGTCAAAGGCAAGAGGTCATTAATTTTGTTTCTAAGAGTAACAATTTTATCGTTAAAAAAGCACATAAAATCATTACTACTGAGTGCTATGGGAATAGAAGGCTCAATCGAGCTGTGGCTTTCTGTCAGCCTGGCTACAGTGCTGAAAAGAAATCTTGCATTATTCTTATTCTCATCTATTAATGAAGAGTAGTAAGCTGCTCTCGCTTTACGCAATGCTTTCTTATATTCATTGAGAGTAATATGCCAAATTAAACGAGATTCTTCAAGTTTAGTAGAACGCCATATCCTTTCAAGTTGTCTCGACTTTTGCTTTATTTTGCGGGTTTCGGCATTATGCCATGGAGCTAGTCTATGTTGTTTTATTTTCTTCTTTTTCAAAGGAGCAACAGAGTCTAATTTTATTCGCAGCGCATCTGTAGCACTATCAACAACATGATCAATTTGGGGGTGGTGTACATTTTGTATAAGTTTCCTCCCTTACATGCAGACATGCTATCGAGTTAAGTATTGGTGGAATCTCTTCCTTAAATTTGGCTATAGCACTAACAGATAGGTTTCTGCTGCAGGAGCTTTTGACTAATGCTTTGTAGTCTAGTAACAGTACTTCAAAAGTTACTAAGAAATGGTCGGATAAAGCAGGATTATGCGGTTCGACTAATAGTTGCTCAATTTCAATACCATAAGTCAGAACAAGGTCGAGAGTGTGATTATAGCAGTGGGTTGGTTTATTTACACTCTGACAAAAACCAACAGAATCTAATATAGAGTTAAATGCAACAGTAAGGCTATTTTTATCATCGTCAACATGAATATTAAAGTCACCTACGATAATTACTTTATCTGTTTTAAGAACCAAAGTTGATAAAAACTCAGAGAATTCAGATAAGAATTCTGAATAAGGACCTGGTGCACGGTACACTGTAACAAATAAGATTGGCTGCAAAGTTTTCCAGGTCGGATGCGTAAGACTAAAAACGAGACTTTCAAAGGAGGTATAATTTAATTTTGGTTTGGATCTGGTCCTTCTTACATTTAAGACACGGTCAAACCATAGACCCCAGCACACGCACTTAACTTTGCATTGGCCAATTGGCTTGCTACTCCCTCAAAGTGGACCCAGGTACACCTCAACAAGTCACGCCTTTTTCCTATCCTGGCTCCAAAATGGTGGAATGAGCTTCCCACTGATATCAGGGCCGTTTCTCAATGTCGAGTAAAGCTCGACATTGAGAAACGGCCCAGGTCAGAGCCAGTATTTCAAGTATACTACGTCATCGAGTGGCGCCGAAGGACTGTTTAAGTCGCAAACTGAAAACCCACTTGTTTCCCTTGTACCTTTAAAAAAATAAGAAAATTATAAAAGTAGCACATCATAATAATATTGGGAGGGATGAAACCCTCTTTAATGGTCACACATGCAGAGCACACAGTGAAATGTGTTCTCTGCTTTTAACCCATCCTAGTCCCAGGAGTCTAGTACTAGGAGCAGTGGGCAGCTATTGCACAGCGCCCGGGGAGCAATGGGAGTGAGGGGGGAAGGGGGTTGTCCGGTGCGTGCTCAAGGTCACCAAGTAGCAGTCCACACTCCATTTTTAGAAGTGAATATGTCAGCACTTTCCTTGTTGAGTTTTAAACGTTATGGTTTATTGCACATTGTAACTCGATGTGAACTAAAGCATCAGCTAAATGTAATCTAATCTAATGTAAAAAGAAGAAAAATAACCTACAATCAAATAAAATGGTTAAAGGGTAATGAATAATCGAGGAGCACCAGCAGAGGACAGCATTCCTTATTTAGGTCACAATAATATTATGGTTATAATATTAATATATTATATATTGTTATATGCAGAGGTGGGAGAATTAGTCAGATCTTGTACAGTACTTAAGTTAATGTAGAAGTACCAGAGTGTAGAAAAACAAGTAAAAGTCCTGCATTCAAAAGGTTACTCAACTAAAGTCCTAAAGTACAAAAGTACAAAAGATACTTCAGCAGTGGCGGCGGGTCATTAGGGGCAGGTGGGGCACAGCCCCACCTAGTGTCAGAAGAAAGTATTACAAATAATGATTACAAAAAAATACTAACAAATAAATAAAAAAACATATAAAATATATTTTAAGGTCATGTTTAATAATCTGATTCGTCTGTACATTTCTGTTTTAGTCTGTGTTCTTCTAATTAGTGTCTAGAGTGCCATTTTGAGCTGTTTAGAGCCATGTGGGACAAAACCCGATCCTGCCCCTCCCTCTCACAGTCTAAGTGAACGGTGATTGTAAAAACTACACTGCGCATGCTCAGAGTATTTTTCTATTTAATGTGTGTGGCAAAAAAATAATGACCGTAGGGGCATAGTGCTCCCATCCCCACCATACGTCATCTCACATAATTCAGAATTGATTGGCTGTAAGTACTCACGTGTGCAGTGCTGCGAAACGTCACGTGTAGTTTGAAGAGGAGACGAGAGAGCAGCATATAGCTAACATCACCAGCGATTAAAAGAAGTAAAAAACTGAAAGAAAATGAATGAAGTTGACCATTTACTGGAGCACACATTTGAGACACTTAGTCTCGGAGAGAAACTGGAGGTAAAGCGCCTCGGTGCCCACCATCCACCGGATTTCCAAATGGTCCAGACTGCGGGCAAAGTTAAACGTGGGTTTAACGCTGAGTGGTTTGCTAAAAATAAATGGCTAACGGCGAGCATCCAGAAGAATTCCCTCTTTTGCTTTCCTTGCCTGCTTTTTGGTGAAGATCAAGGTACTTGGTCGAGGACAGGTTACAAGGACTTAAAGCATCTTTCGGAGAGGACAATGAAGCATGAGAGCAGCAACAGTCATTTGGAAAATGCCGTAAAATTGGGATTACTTGGAAGGGTGAATGTTGCAGCTCAGATTGACAGCGCCTACAGACGCGGGATTGATTCTCATAATAGGAAGGTGGAAGAAAACAGGTACGTGCTTGGTCGGATCATCACCTGTATTAAACTGTGTGGGAAATGTGAGACAGCACTGCGGGGCCACAACGAGTCGGCGGACTCTCTGAATCCAGGGATATTCAGGTCAATTTTCGAGACAATGTGTGAGGGCGATTCCAGGCTTCAACGGCACTACGAAGCTCAGCTTGTTTTCAAAGGGACATCAAGCACCATACAGAATGAACTCTTGGACTGCATGTATGATGTGTACAGGGAGGAAATAGCCAAGCAAGTGGACAACACATCATTTGTTGCCGTTCAGGCCGACGAGACAACCGATGTCTCCTGTAAATCGCAAATGGTGATGCTGCGATACATTATGCCTGACCTCACAGTTACAGAGCGTTTTTTGGAGTTTGTGGAAGTAAAGGACAAAACTGGTGTAGGTCTCTCTAACAGCATCAAGGCTGTTCTGGAACCCCTGAAGCTGAAAGAAAAGCTAATCGCTCAGACCTATGACGGGGCGGCCGTCATGAGCGGTAACGTGCGCGGGGTACAGACGGTGATGAAGGAGACGTACCCAAACGCTCAGTTTGTTCACTGCTACGCCCACCAACTGAACCTGACCCTGCAGCAACTGTGTTCAGCAAGGATGAGCATCCTGAAGGTGTTTTTTGCAGATCTAACTGCTTTTTCCACTTTTTTTCTCCGGTGCTTCCAAAACGTGTTGCAGCTCTTGCAGAGGCAACACAGAGACGCATCCCACGGCCACCGGCTGTGAGATGGAACTTTAAAAGCAGAACTGTGAACGCGGTTTGGGAGACCCGAGATGCACTACTTCAGTGTATGAAGCATATACGCGCACAACCAGGATGGGATGCGGTCACCATAAGTGAGGCATACGGCCTGTCAAAGAAACTGCGGGACCGAGCATTTATGCAGCTCCTGGAGTTTTTTTCGTTGCTTATGCCAGAAGTGGATGTTCTATACAACACTCTGCAAAAACGAAGCATCGATGCACCTGGGATCAACAGCGCGCTCTGCCGTTTCAAGGAAAATGTTCAGAAAATGAGGCAGAAAACTGATGCATTGGCCAGCCACCAGCTCATGATGGAACAGACGAGCCAGGCCGACGAGTCAGCAGCACAGCGCCGGTGATGAAGGAGGCTTGTGACACAGTCATCTCACAGGTGGAACAGAGGTTCTCACAGAGTGACCATTTGATCGCTGCAAAGCTTGTTGACAGCTCATTCTTCCCACAGCATGTCCTGTCATTTCCTACACCTGAGCTTGACTGCGCCGTGAAACTGTGGCCTGCGTTGGGAACAAGGAGAAGTTGAAGTCTGAGCTGACCACGCTCTACCGCCACAGTGAGCTTCACACTGGAAACACTGCCCTGTCTCTGTTGAAATCCATTCACGAGAACAACTTGGAGGAAACGTTTGCTGAGACTGTTATTTTGGTCAAAATAATAGTGACAACTCCGATGACGACATCCGAGTCAGAGAGGAACTTTTCCACCCTCAAAAGGATAAAGACTTTCACTCGCAACACCATGGACAGCCGCGACTTAACGCATTGGCCATGCTTTCAATTGAAAGCCAGTTGATCCAGCAACTACAGGACTTCATCCCCAAAGTGATAGACACATTCTGTCAGAGGAAGGACCGCCGTGCCGCTTTTCTTTTCAAGTGAGCCTTCAGCTTTGGTAAGTTCATTTATGTCATATATTTTGTTGATCTTCTGTGTTTTGCCTCTGCTGGATCGATTGATATTGTGACCTCGATGATGAGTGTCTGTGTTTTCCTTATATTTACAGTCTATGGTGTTTTAATGCTAAAGCATTACGGTTGTTGTTATTGTTAAGAATTACTTTGTGATGGTGACCTTTACTCCATGTATGAAGGTGCATTACTATGACATCCCCACGCTGTGTACGTAAATGTATGCGCTCACAGTGTTGCTCCTGTGGTCTTCAGTATGTAATTTGACACTCCCCCTCTCTCTCTCCTCCCCCCCCTCTCTCTGTCCCCCCTCTCTCTCTCCTCCCTCTCTCTGTCCCCCCCTCTCTCTCTCTCTCTCTCCCCCGACCTCTTTCTGCCCCCCCAGTTTTGTACACCTAGAAACGCCACTGTACTTCAGGTACCAAAAGTAAAAGTATTTATTATGCAAATTGGCCCATTTCAGAAGAATATATATGATATGTTCCTATTATAATTATTGATGAATTCAAGTGTTATCAAAGCTGGTAAAGGTGCAGCTAATTTTAATGACTACTGCAGGGTAGCTTGTGAATTTACTCCAGGTGTAACTAAAGTCTGATTTAAGAGTTGATTATATTTCACATCATTAATCCAGATCTGCAAAGTAACTAAAGGTACAAAATGAATGTAGTGGAGTAAAAGTACACTATATACTTCTGAATTGTAGTGGAGTAGAAGTACACAGTAGCATAAAATACAAATACTCAAGTAAAGTACAAGTACCTCAAAATTGTACTTAAGAACTTGAGTAAATCTACTTAGTTACTTTCCACCTCTGGTTATATGTAACAAGATATACAGTACATGTGATTTTACACGTCCTTCTTAATCTATTGTTAAGAAGGAACACCAATTCACTTTAAAACCCATATTATTTGATATCCAATTAAACCAATTTCAATTTCAGAAAACTGCCTTCACATATTTGTTATTAAAATTATATTCTATTTTCACTGAGTCTTTTCAGAACTTCAGTCCAAATATTTAATTTCTGATTGTAATCCTTGTTTGTTTACAAAAAGGCCACTGTTCTTTCATAATTGCATTTTCTGTGTAATACATGCTTCACAGTCTGTGTAATACATGCTTCACAGTCTGTGATTTGTCAATGATTAACCCCAACTTTGATGGATTTGTATTTTCCTGCAGGAAACCAGGAGAATAGCATGGATTCGTCCCATATAGGGCATACATGAGAAAATGTCTCCATCTGGTGGAATATAGTCAAAAGTACATTTTTGAAGCCAGAGTTTTAATGGTGAAATTTTTCAATCAATCCAAGTCTATTTTTATAGCCCAATATCACACATTTTACATTTGTCTCAGTGGACTAAACAGTTTGTACAGAATATGAATAGGACACCCTCTGTCCTTGGACCCTTACATCGGACAAGGAAACTCTTCAAAATAAACCCCATGGGGAAAAATTAAAGAAACCTTCAGGGAAAGCAACCGAGGAGGGATCCCTCTCCCAGGACGGACAGACGTGCAATAGATGTGTGTAAATAAAAAAGATAATATATTTACAACATAGATCAACATCCAAATGCTTGAAAATGCATGTGTCTATAAATAAGAAGATAAATCCAGGTGAATGTCAACAATCCTGTGGGAGTATTATGAGAGTCAGGCAGGACCACAGCGACAGACTCAGCCCCGACTCGTGATCCAGGAACCCACAACCACAGGAACAGGCACCGCCTCAGGATCCTGGCGTAGACAGACACCAAAAAGCAATTTTGGGAGGCTGGGTCATTTGGAACATGACAGTACACAGGTACAAAGAGAGATAAGAAAGAAGTAAGGTGTCCCCCGACAGTCTAACCCCGGGATTCCACCGGGTCCGTCTGCACTGCTTACGGCTGCGCCACGGTTTTGTTCCGCCCTCCTACAGCGTCAAACCCTACCGGTCACGTTTCAGAAGCGGAGCAACTTGCGTGCCAGCTCGCAGTTTTTGTTGATTTGGGCATATTTCCTGGACAGGCTACTTTGTAACTACAAAGTTAGTAATAATTGTAATATTTCAGTTATAAACGACATGAATCAAAGATGTGTTGCTGTATTTTAGTGGTAAAATTCATTCATCATCATAATTATTCTATATATATAATTTACACACAGTACCCGTAAACCGGAGGAGAACACTGGCATTCCTCCTCCTACTTGAAAGACTACGGAGGGATAGGGTCAGCAAAATGTGTTTATTTTGGGGATTGAATGGATGCTCTGACCGGTCCACTTCCCGGCGCTATGCAATGCCTCGCGTCACGTCGAAAATAGACCAGCATCCTATTTTTAGCGGAGCCAAGAGTGGAATCTGGCCTCCTGGAATCTACCGGGTCCGTCTGCGCCGCGTTACGGCGGCGTTCACAGCGATCGCGGCCACTCTAGTCAATGGGTGCTATTCCAGCAGACGCGCCGCGTTACGGCTAGGGGCTGAATCTAATCAGCCCTAACTATAAGCTTTATCAAAAATGAAGGACTTGACCTTCCGGAGACGAGGAATGGAGTAGCGCGTTTCTAGCTCCCACTACTAACCTGTTAAGCCCCAAAGACCCCTTCGGTGGGTCTTTTTTTCTTTTTTCATGACACTGTGTCTCAGGCAGGGACGTGCACAGGTACGGGCTAATGTTGAGGTACCAACAGCATCTGATTTTGTAGCATCCAACCGAGCTTTAAAAACATGTGGTGGTACTAGCTTGGTAATTTTCCATTCTTTTTGCAGACTGTTCCAAGTTAGTGGAGCTGCACATCTAAAAGCTTTCTTCCCTAAGACAGTCCTAGCACTTGGCACATTTAATAAAACCACAGCATGCGATCTCAGGCAAGTACTTTCAATTCGCAGAGAGATCAGGGAGCAGATATAAGATGGTAGTTTATCCAACATGGCTTTGTAAATGAAAAAGTACCAGTGACTGAGCCTCCGTACAGTAAGTGATGGCATAACCGCCTTGGTATACAGGGTACAGTGATGCGTAAGTGCTTTACAATTTGTCAAAAATCTCAGTGCACTGTGATACGCAGCATCTAACTTGCTCAGGTAATTGACAGGTGCATTCATAACAAATCACCATAATCCAGCACAGGTAAAAAGGTCACAATGACTAGCCTTTTCCTGGCCTCAAGCGAGAAACAGGACTTGTTCCTGTAGAAGAACCCTAGCCTAACTCTCAGCTTTTTAAGCAGGTTATTTACATGAAATTTAAAAGTGAGACAGTCATCAAGCCAGATACCCAAGTATTTGTAACAGGTAACCACTTCAAGTTGTATTCCTTTCACCAAAATAACCACAAAATAATTGCTAGGTATTTTAAATGCTAAAATATAGTTTAGTGCAGCTCATTATACATCCAGTGAAGGGCAATGTGGTATAGCATAACAACTGTGTAGGCCCTTAAGGCTACTAACAACACGGCTTTCTGATTGTAACTTCTTAACATGTGACACGTTGTTAATCCAGTACAGACCACTGTCAAGGACTATAATGAAGGTTGCTAAGGAGGATCAAGAAAGAGAAAGGAAAAGAGGTTAAAAGACGGAGCGCTGGACGTCAGATAAATCACCAGAAGAAGGCAGAGAGGAAGTAAACAATAACAGGACACGGAATGGGCTCTGTAGTGTGTTTAGTATATGGCCGTGTACAGGCCCGGCTCCAGAACAACATGACTCAGGGTGGCTCTGAGGTTACAGGGGGCGCAGCAGTAGCAGGTTTAAATCAGCAATAGTGGCCGGCAACAGCAATGAAAAATAGCATTGATGGTCCCCAATGAACAGATTATGGCATTTGTGTTTTGAAACCAAACAAGTGAGAACATTTCAAGTGAGTTAAAAGTGCAATCCTGAAATATTTCATACAGTCCAAAGTGGACTATGGCAAGGAAAAGCACAAAAGCTTCAAAGCTGTACTGATAAAACAAATGAGAACATATTGTAAATCAAGGCGAATATTATTTGAACCAGCTCATGGTTTGAAATGGCAAACATTGAAAAGCAAAAGTATTATTAAAATCATGTACTACATCATCACCTTGGTCCCATCATATACTCTGGGAAGAGAATATTTACTGTGCTTGAAAACTGGTATCACATCATCATGTGAGGTTGACTTTGTGACCTGGAGAACATTTCAGCTGCAACATTAGCTTGGGATATGAGATCTTTTTGTAGCCATTCGTGGTGAAGGCATCTGTGCTATTGTATGCATTATTTTTGACCCAACATTTCTACAGGCATGGCAGAATATGGCACTATTTTCACATGAATATTCCATTGTCTATTTTTATACCACGAGCTGCAAAATGACTGCCTTACCCCACTGTACAGGTGGGTACTTGTTTAGATATACCTGGGCAGGCTCTGTTTTGCTGTGGTAATCTGGCACGGCATAGTTTCGGGCGACAAAGACTGCTGCTCCGGGGGCGAGGGCGGCGAGTCAAGCTAGTGTCCACAACGGAGGGTAACGTGATGTCCCCATCTGACCTGTTGCTACTGTCTGCAGTAGATGCAGTGTTGCTGGCGTTTAGTGATGGTTGCTTTAACCATTTTCGTATAAATGATTATCTACAGATGTGTGTCACTGCTGTGTTAGCACTTTGGAAATGATGCACGCGCAGCGAAGCAGGTCACGCGCACCTGACACAATTTGTTCTTTGTATTTTTCGCTCCGTTCTCTATTTTGAATAGAGGTTGCATAACATTCAACTGAGGGTGCAATGCATGCCTGCACCCCCGAAGATCCCGACGCGAAGCCTGAAGGGTAAACACCAGGTTTACTAATCTACCTGCACAATTTGTGTCTGGTGTCAGAAATGTCTCGCGATGTTAGAACATTCTTAAAAAACAAAACACCATTTCATTTCGGGTTAAAATGTGTTGTAACTGCGTTACTGAGCATTGTAACGGGTAATATATTACCCACATTTCATTAGTAATGCGTTACATTACTTCGTTACAGCAAAAAGTAATATATTACTGTAACTCCGTTACTTTTGTAACGCGTTACACCCAACACTGGTTACTAAGTTATGGAATACTAAATAAATAAGTAATTAGATACCTTACCGTTACTGGCTGCACTCATAAAGAATGATAAGAATAAGAATAATGCGTATTGAACTGGTTTAATTAATTAGTGAGTTTATTTAAGGTAATTATAGAAGCCCTATTTTATCAGTATGTCTGCACAGCAGTTACAATGGTCAAACTACATTAGAACAGAATGGTCCCTGTCAAGTCCTTCAGGGTTTTGGCCTGTATCAGTGATTTAGCCTGACTTGAGAGGCTGGAGGGCAACAGAGGACGCTTGGACAACTCGAATCTTGTTCTTTTTGTCTTTCTTTATTTAAGACAGCTCCAAGAATTCATCAGGTTGAAAACCAACGGCGTCTCCGGAGCCTCACACACACTGTCGCCTGGTTCTCCCTCCGTGGCTTTGAGAACAAGAGACCGGCCATCACAAACTACGCCCCTTATGTTGCCGTGTTACCGGAAGCGGCATTCATATTTATTGAATACAGCTCACTTATAAAAGGTAGCCTTGGTCCAAAATAAAACGAATACCCTCTCTTGGTATTGAACAATACTTATAATAAGAATAATACTCTAAACGGAAACACATAATTATTTCTCAGTCCGTTTTTCACAGATATTATTTCATATTGACTTTCGTCTCGACACCTCCCACTTGAGCTCCTGGTTTCTAACCCAAGGAGCTCACACCAGTTATTCACCTTCAAATCACGCCTGTTCTTCCACAGGAAGTAAGATGACCAGGCGCCTGACACCCCTATGAAGAATTGTGGCAGGGATCTTGCTTGGATGTCCCTTGTACCCTCCACAGACTTCAATCTTCATAACTGCTGGGTAGCTGGGAAAGGTTCTCACATTTACATCCCTTACGATGCCTTTTCCATCAGTATTTACACTGACCACTCTGGCCAGTTTGTAATGTACTCTCAGGGCATTTTGGTCAGCCAGCCACACCACATCTCCCACTGCGACGTTTCGATTCCTGGTGTGCCACTTGTTTCTCACAAAGAGATTCGGACCGGCCAACTGGCTCCATTTCCTCCAGAACCTGCTGACCTCTGTTTGGATAGTTTTTAGCCTCTTGTATGGGTAGCCTTCAAACTCGAAATCCCTTGTGTCCCCCGAATGACTTGCTCTTCCTAGCAAGAGGGAATTTGGGCTGATGTACTCCACAAGGCCCTCTCGGCTCTGAGTCCTGGCATCTATGGGTCTCTTATTCGCAAGGTTAGCGGCCATGAAGAGAAAGGTCTGGAACTCACCCCATGTGAAGACTCCTCCAAGGTTGCTCAGGGCCTGTTTTACAATCTTGACTGCAGCCTCTGCTGCTCCATTCCTATGTGGAGAATCTGCAGGATGGATTTTCCATGTCCACTCAGTCCCATGTTTTGCAGCTTCATTTTCCAGCTCTGACTTGGTTAATTGGTGTAGAAACCTGTAGAGCTGCTCAAGAGCAGGTTTGGCTCCAACAAAGTTTGTGCCAGGATCCGACCACAATTTTGCAGGTTGTCCTCTTACTGAAGTGAATCTTTGGTAAGCCAGCAGGAATCCTTCAGATGACAGGTCACTCACCAGATCAGTATGTATGGCTCTTGAAGCCATGCAACAGAACACTATCCCCCAGACTTTGAGTTTGACCCGTTTTTTCACCTCATCTTTCACTTCGTACGGGCCATACAGGTCCAATGTTGTGAATTCAAAAGGCTTAGCCGGGCCCGCTCTCTGAGGTGGCAGGTCACTCATGATTTGTTGGCACCGTTTTGCTCTGATCTTCCTGCATGTAACACAGCTGTCGACCGCCTTCTTTGCAAGTATTCAACCTTTTATCACCCAGGCCTTTTTCCTCATCCTGAGAAGGGTCCCTGCCACTCCCTCATGATTTGCTTTGTGGGCTTCTTGTGCCAGTAATGTGGACACCCATGCTTCAAATGGTATCAGCGCCACTGCAGTCTTGTCCTCATTAAACATCTGGATCCGGCCTCCACAAACCAGAAGTCCTGACTCCTCATGTCTGTAAACCGCCAGCCTGCTCATGGTAGTGTGGGGGAATGTTGCATTTTCCTGAGCTGCACGGAAGAGATATTTCAGGGCGTCATCAAGCTCCTCCACTGTTATTGTGGCTCCCTTGACCTTTTCCTTCGGAGATACTACCCCCAACTTTGATCCTGTCCTAGGTTGGTCCTTGATCTCCAGCCACTTTTTTGCAGCTCTCCGTACCCAGGCTATGACCCTGACAAGTCTTTGAAGGCTGCTGAAGTTTCTCACCTCCACCAGATCCTCTACTGTCTTTCTGTGAGTGTCCTGGTAGGAGTCTGCTTGGCACTAGGTTCCTCCCCTTGACTCTCTCTTTTTATGTTTCCCTGTGGGTCTTCTAGGCCATCTCTTTGATTTATTTCGGCTTGAGCTCTTGTTATGGCTGCTGAGAATGCCTTCCTCTGGAGCTTGTCCACACACTCTCTGGCTTGCGCTGCCACCTCTCCAGCTGATTTTATAGGCCACTCCTCCACTGGCCACTCAGTAACTCAGGTCCATCTTGCCATGTAGATGTCTCAACTAGATTTTCAGGAGCGCTTCCTCTTGTAATGAGATCAGCAATATTGAGGGTTCCTGGGATCTACCACCAGTTTTCCGCCGGCCCAGCTTTCTGTATCTCACCAACTCTATTCGCGAAGAAAGTCTGGTACCCATAACGGTCCCTTTTAATGGCTCCCAGGACTGTTTGGCTGTCCACTAGGTGGAACCATCGCTCAATCTCCATTCCACCATGCCTTTCAAAATATTTCCTCAGTCTAGCTGCAAAGACTGCTCCGCAGATTTCTGCTTTGACAGCATCTCCCTTTTGATCCAGCGGCGTTAGCTTGGCCTTCGATTCCACAAATTGGACCTCAGTCCCTCGATCTGTCTTCCACCTCAGGTACATCACAGCTCCATAGGTTCTCTCACTTCCATCCGGAAATGTGACTCCCCATGGTTTACCTCTCCAGCCATCTGGCATGATGCTTCTCTGGAATTTAATCTTTCCAAGCTGTGCATAGTCCTCAAATAGCTGGATGGCTTCCTCCCTGAGGCTCTCTGAGAGTGGTCTATCCCAGGTATCTCTTGTCAGCTTTCCACCCCCTGTTTCCTGGAATGCCTTCCTGACAAGGATGGCCCCCCTCTGTTTGACAGGTGTAACTAAGCCAATTGGGTCGTAAAGTCCAGCCACCTGACTTAGCAGTTCCCGTCTACTCAGTGGGTTAGGTGTCTCAGGTCTCACTTGCTCTAGGAGGAGATCATTCCCCACTCTCATCTTCTTTTTCCTTTTGGAGAAGTTGATTGAGGTCAACATGTAGAGCTTATCTTCCTCCACTTTGTACCCGTTTCCCAGGGCTTTGTTGTCCTCTTCTCTCATCTGATTTGGGAGGATGAGAGTTCTACCTTCAGCTGTTGCTTTTCCTCCTCCCAGGAGTGCTGTTGCAGTTTCTTGCCTCCCACTTTGACCAGACCGGACCCATGGTTTAAGGAAGAAGCCACCAGCTCTCAGGATTTCCTCCACTCCTTCTGTAATCCTCTCCAGTTGTTCTTGACTGTTATGGGAGGTTAAGAGGTCGTCCACATAGCTGTCCTCTTCAAGAACTCTGCGTTCCTCTTTCATGTGGGAAAACATGGGTAGACTGGCTGTTTCTCTCATAGCCACCTGTGCAATGCAACCGGCTGGTCTGTCCCCAATGTTGACTCTTGTGATAGCATACTCACATATCTCTTCTTCTGGACTGTCTCTCCAGAGGAATCTGTGAATATGCATCTCACGCTGCTCCAGCCACACTGAGTTGTACATTTTATTTATGTCTCCCAGCGCTGCATGCACACCTCTTCTGAACCTCAATAGAACAGCTCTGATTGGATTAAGAACATCAGGTCCCTTTAGTAGAATGTCATTCATGCTTACTCCTCTGAAATTCTGGCTGCTGTTCCATACAAGCCGTACTGGTGTAGTCACTGAATGAGGGTTTGGTGCTACTAAGTGGCTCACTTACCACACTGGTCCTTCCCAGTTGGTCTTGATTTTGTCCGTGAGTTTGATGGCTGCACCTCTTTCAACCATTTCGTGGACTTGGGCTTTATATGCAGCTTGCCACTCAGGCTCCCGCCCTAGTTGTTTCTCTGTCCGCATGAATGTGGCCTCCACAGCACGTTTGTTGTTGGGGATAGAAGTGGGGTCTTCAGTCCAGGGATATTTTGCATCCCAGTGCGGTGATGCAATATGACAATCCTGCCTGACGTAGGTTAGGCCTGCCTTTATGATATCCAGCTCTCTCTCCTCCGCCAGGGTCATCTCTTTCCCTCCTGGTTGGCAATTTCCACAACGACATCCTCCACACTTAGGCTCACAGGCTGCTCCAATGCTGTCCCACCTCCACCATTCCAGGAACTCACGATTAGTTGCAGCTGTGACCTTTACTTCAGCCATATCTTCCTTCTGAAACTGTGCTGGTTTGTCTTTTGGAAACTTTCTCTCCTCATACCTGACTGCAGCTGTTCTCATGGAGCGAGCAAAGTGTGTGTTGGACCTGTGTGCTGCCACCTCAATCTCCTCAAACAGTTCTCCAACCACCTTCACTCTTTGTGGAGCAAGTCTTCCTTCCCTGTGGCTTATGAGGAGCTCAACTTCTTCTGGCCTCTTTAATTATTCGGGCTTGACCGCTGGGAAGAACTTCTGCAGTTTTTCAGGACTGATGACTTTATACAGTTTGGCGATTTCCCTTAGGCCATAGCAGACAAGTTCATGTGCCTTCTCTGTCCCTTTAGGAGTCTTGACTCTCACCCTAAGGAGGTATCTTTTTGTGTTCACCTTGATGGTCATTCCTCCTACACCATACACAATCAGAGTTATTTTTTCACCTTGCAACCTCAGCCTGTCAGCAGCCTTATGGGTGATGTAATTTGTGTCTGAGGCAAGGTCCACCAGAGTCCCAATCTTATGCCCTGCATTTGCCGTGACCTCCATCAGCATCATGATGACAGGAATTTCCCTGTCCAAAAGCCTTGACTGTCCTCCAGCTCTGCCTGTAACTGCTGTTTGGTTGGTAAAGGCTTTCCTGCATCTTCCTGCACGCTCTGGGAAAAGCTCAGCCAAGAATTTCTCCTGCTCCTCTGTGAGTTTGCTCTTACTTTTCCAGTCTCTTCCTCTCCTCTCTTCAAAGGGCACTTTGCTTCCCTCTTGTGGACACAGAAAGAAATGGTGATCTGAGGTGTCTCTTTGTACAGTCTTTGTTCCTGCACAGGTAATTGTCTCTGCAATATCCTCCTTCCTCATGACATCCAAGACACTTTCTGCATGCTCCTAGCTTCTTTAGAACAGCTTTCTTCTCAGGCACAGTTAGCCCTTTGAACTTCCTGCAGAAGAATATCTTGTCATAGTGTCTCTCATCTCCACACACAATACACACTCCTCCATGCTCGGCCTTCTCTGCAGATCTTGTGGAAGCATATTTCTTCTCATACCTCCTGTCTGGATGGTCTTGTCTGTCTGTTCTATCACCGATCCTTAGCTGTTCCAGCCTCTCCAGAATATCTTCCTGCTTTTTTAGAAATCTAAGGAGCATGTCGAAGTGGTTGTCTGGTGTGACATTATTGTTTGGATCCACCATGAAGACCAGCCAATCTCTCTTCACAAAGTCAGGTAACTTGCTCTCTATGGACTTGATTATGAGTGGGTTCTTCATGGCGCCTGAGTTTCCCAGCTCTGTGAGGTCTGCAAGGGCTTTTGCTGTATGAGCTCAATCACCTTTCTTTAATGGTTTCCTTTCACATAAGGGATTCTCTCCAGTTCTTCTAAGATTTCTATGGCAATAGTTGACTTATACCTGTTGTCCATTATCCTGAACATGTCTTCAGCAGTGTTGTAGGTTGAGAGTCTTAGTTCCTTTGAAATCTTGTCATCCACACTGTCTAGAAGATGAATTTTCTTAGCTTCAGAAGATCCAGATGGCTCCCTTTGTCTTTGCAGGCTTTCACAGTCTTTCCTCCATCGGTGGTATTCTCTTCTGCAGCCATAGAAGATGGGAAGACTTGTGGGCTTAATCCTCACTACTGGTATTGCTGGTGATTGTTTGTTTGTAGCCTTTATTTAACCAGGTGAAAGCCCCTTGAGATCAAAAGATCTCTTTTTCAAGGGTGACCTGCAGGACATTAGTTACACATGTAACATAAAAACAACAGAACAATAATAAGGATGACATACAACATAATGTGCAGGGTACAGTTTACAAACTCTATTTACAGTGACAGGTACCATGAGTATCAAACAGCATGTCACCCAGTCGAGTTTTAAAATGATGCAGGGGAACCAAAGTGCTCAGTTTTAAACATGTTTGCAGACTGTTCCAATTTAGTGGAGCTGCACAACTAAAAGCTTTCTTCCCTAAGACAGTCCTAGCACTTGGTACATTTAATAAAACAACATCATGAGATCTCAGGCAATATGTACTTTCAATTCGTCGAGAGATCAGAGAGCAGATATAAAAAGGTAGTTTACCCAACATGGCTTTGTAAATGAACATGTACCAATGACTGAGCCTCCGTACAGTTAGTGAAGGCAGACCTGCCTTGGCATACAGGGTACAGTGATGAGTAAGTGCTTTACAGTTAGTAACAAATCTCAGGGCACTGTGATAGGCGGCATCTAACTTTTCCAGGCAATAGGCAGGTGCATTCATATAGATCAAATCACCATAGTCCAGCACAGGTAAAAAGGTCACAGTGACTAGCCTTTTCCTGGCTTAAAAAGAGAAACAGGACTTGTTTCTGAAAAAGAAACCTAGTCTAACCCTCAGCTTTTTAAGCAGGTTATTGACATGAAGTTTAAAAGTAAGACAATCATCAAGCCAGATACCTAGGTATTTATAACTGGTAACCACTTCAAGTACTTGTCCTTGCATAGTAACAATATCCAAAACAGGCTCTGGTGTCTTTTTAGCTTTTGAAAATAGCATTAACTTGGTTTTATCAACATTTAAAATAAGCTTAAGTTCAGCAAGCTGAGTCTGAATAATGTTAAAAACAGCCTGTAATTTAACACCAGCCTCCTTAATGGAGGGACCTGCACAGCACGGTATCATCAGCATAAAAATGTAAAGTAGCTTCATCCACATTTTCACCTAAACTGTTGATATATATGGAGAATAAAAGTGGACCTAAAACAGAACCTTGAGGAACACCATTAGCAATGTTTAACCACTCAGAAGACAGCCCATCAAAGTGAACACATTGGGACCTTTCAGAGAGGTTGTTCACAAACCAACCCACTGCATGGCTGGATATGCCGATACTGAGTAGCCTCTGCTTTAAGATGCGATGATCGACGGTATCAAACGCTTTGGAAAGGTCAATAAATAGAGCTGCACAACTCTGCTTATTGTCTAAAATACTCATAATGTCATTCACCACTTTCATTGTGGCAGTGATGCCAGTCCTCCCCTTCTACCTGGCGCTTCTGCTTCCAGTTCCTCCGCTGCAATCCTGCGTGAGTTGACAAATTCAACTTGCCTCATCTCAAGTCTATTCCTTATTGCTTTGAGGTCCTTGACTCTGCCAGCTAGATCTGATTTCGCCATCATGGTATTCAGCACTCCCAAGCTGCCATCACTCTGGTGGCCTCCTTCATCCGCCTCTCTAGAATTGTCAGGAGCACCCCGTAGCCTTCCAGGTTGGTTCCTTCCACAGGCACATTCCCAGCTTGTTCACTGGCTTCTTCTGCTTCCTCAATTGCAGTGATGAGCTCATATCGGTCATATCTGGACCACATGTTATCTTGAATAAGGCCTCTCACCTCTTCCATTCTGGCTTCAGCCTCCTCTGCAGTCCTTTCAACGTCGGCCTCTTCCCGCTTTGCAAGAGCTTCTTCTTCCTTTCCTTCGGCCTTTTGAGCGTCTGCCTGCAACCCAGCCATGCAGTCATCATTTGCTTCAAGAACCTTTTTTAATCCCTCTTTCTGCTTGGTGAATTCCTCCCTTAGCTCTGCCTCGACCATTCTACCTGCTTCCATGTTGAGGTAGTTGGCCTGCCTGGTGAAGTTGCTTTTTGCACTTGTTCTTGCTTTTTTGAGCTCTTTAACCGTCTTCCCCAGGATTTCTTCCGCCATTTTGAGCTAATGGAAATCCACAGCTTCCCTTTTCTGCGTCAACAGCTTTCTCTGGACGTCTGAAGCCTTTTATCCTCTGGCCCAGGCTGCTCCGCTTGGTTTTCAACTGTCAAGTCCTTCAGGGTTTTGGCCTGTATCAGTGATTTAGCCTGATTTGAGAGGCTGGAGGGCAACAGAGGACGCTTGGACAACTCGAATCTTGTTCTTTTTGTCTTTCTTTATTTAAGACAGCTCCAAGAATTCATCAGGTTGAAAACCAACGGCGTCTCCGGAGCCTCACACACACTGTCGCCTGGTTCTCCCTCCGTGGCTTTGAGAACAAGAGACCGGCCAACACAAACTACGCCCCTTATGTTGCCGTGTTACCGGAATCGGCATTCATATTTTTTCAATACAGCTCACTTATAAAAGGTAGCCTTGGTCCAAAATAAAATGAATACCCTCTCTTGGTATTGAACAATACTTATAATAATAATAATAATAATAATACTCTAAACCAGGGGTGGGGAACCTTTTTCCTCTCAAGGGCCATTTCAATTTTTACAATATCCTCCGAGGGCCGTTATTGACCTCTGCTAAAAAATACTAAAATCACAGATTCATTTTGCCTTTCTTTCATGCTGTGCAAAGAAAACGCAACCTCTTAATCCAGATATCTTACCATGACTCGCACACGCATGCATGCCGTGCACGGTTGTGGCATGACCACCAAAACAGAAATATATGGACACAAGATGTGTGCAAAAGTATTTAGTTTCCTATCCATGTGGACATGATTTAAGTGGGGGGGAGCTAACCTCCTCTAGGGGGCGGGCATGCTCCCCCGGGAAGATTTTTTTTTAAATGTTGAAGTTAAAAGCATCAATCTGGTGCACTTTGAGAGCAACATTAAGAGATGGATACATCTCTCAACACCCATATGAAACAGAACTGTAAGCAGATTTTCTTTTTCTTTATGGATATTTTACAAATCACTCCCCTTTCAAACTGTATTCTTGTTTATTAATAACAACTGTTATTTACTGTCATATAGTATTTTATACCTGTTTACTTTATTCTCTTGTTTTTTTATAACTATAATGATCATATAAAGATGTGCCTTTACCTCACTGGTGGTAGAAAAAGCTTCTTATATTCGTTAGCATAGCTAGCTAACCAGATGCTAATAACAACAAAGTTATTGACGGTATGACAGATGAACAGATCGCCACTGGGCTTTCAACTACAGACACAGCCACACAAAAACTGCGGCATGTGTACGGCTCCTTATGGGTACTGCAATTTCTGGAAGTGCCGGAGTGACGTTCTTGTGCTCTCCGTCAGAACTGCACCCCTGTCAGACGAGACATATACCACGTGACGACACGTTAGGCTCGTGTTGTGTTCAAGGACCCTGACCTTGGCCAGGAAAAACAGGCACTCGCTTGTTTAATTTGTTTGCGGTCTAGATTTCTCAATTTTTTTTCTTTTTTGCGTGTGTTTATAAATTACCTCGAGGGCCGTACCAAATTGTCTCGCGGGCCGTATACGGCCTGAGGGCCGGAGGTTCCCCACCCCTGAAAACACAAATTATTTCTCAGTCCGTTTTTCACAGATATTATTTCATATTGACTTTCGTCTCGACAGTCCCCATTTTGTCTTTAATGGTTACTAACATTAGATATTTTTTATGAGATATGGACCGCAAAACAAAAAATGTCCCATGGTTTTCAAGTAGTCGCCTTAGCTTATTTTGTTATGAGCAGTGCTTGAATTGGAATGAAAAAGGTGCCAGTACTCTAAAATCAGCAACTTTTTCAAGTCAATTTTATATATACAGCCCACAAACAAGAATTTGGCTACTATAATGCTGGTGGGGTTGTCTCTTTACTCAGTGCTGGAATTGGGCCGGTACTCACCGGTACGCAGTACCGGCACTTCTGGTTCTGACCCATGGAGTACCGGCACTTCTTGCTCAGTACCGGCATGCTGGCGGTACTCCGGTACTCATGCACCATGCCAGTACTCAACACTCTCCCGCCGTTCTTATTATACATCCATATATATATATACAGCCGCCCGGTACTCAGTAGATGCGTCATGAGGTGCCGAACGGACATTCTCATCGCTCTAACCGCTGGAGTTTCACAGCGGCTGTCAGCTGTTTACTCTTGTCATTCAAACAGAACGTGCTGGAGAGGGGGCGGGGCTTATCTTCTCCATGTAAATACTGTGGTGGAAACGACTATGTCAAAATTAACCTATTTAACCGTGATTTAATAGTAATACACGTTTCAAAATAATAATAATAATAATAATGCCGAAGTAACAACATACTGAAAACTGTTAGTAAAACCATGTTTTAATGCTTTACAATTTACATACCTAGATGCACGTGTGTTGTGTTTATGCAGTGCAACTCCCACCCAGTGGGTGGCTATGTAGAGTGATAGAACAGAGCAGGCACGCCCCCGAGGGAAGGAAAGCAAGTCACGTCACAAATTAGCATTTCTAAAATGTTAGCGTGGATTAATAAAAGTGCAAAAAGACAGCGGTTGTCGCCGGAAGAAACTTCAAATACAGAGAATGCTGTGCCTGTGTTGGAAATTGTGTCTGATGGGGAGCTTTCTTTGGTTGATCCTCCTACTCCAAGTTCTAGTGCATTAGCATTAGCACTAGCTCCGCCGCCTCCTCCAGAGCCTCTAACGTTAGCTGCTGCTGGCGCAACTGCCACCACCAACACCGGGCAAAGCGATGCACCTGACTGCTGGACAACGGACCAGGTGCAATATTTTTGCAAGACCAATGCATGGCTCCTTCTTAAAGATAAGAAGCTAGGATGTCGGATATGCAGAGATGTCAAATCTTTGGGAATACACACTGGACAAGGACTGAAACTGTCAACTGAATGGGGTGAGTGTGCAGTGTCTCATTTCGGTGTTGACAAGGACAAACAACAAGCTAGCCTGAGAAAAAAAATCAAAGAACATAAAGAATCACAAGCCCATGTAAAAGCTGCTGACATCCTTACATCTGCTTCACGTGAAACTATTCAACATCAAGTGCAGTCTATGCATAAATTTGAATTAGACACCACTATCAGAGTTTTTCGAACGGCATATAAAATTGGCAAACATAGCCGGCCATTCACAGACATGCCAATTGATTTGAATGTACAGAAACTGAATGGGCTGAACGTGGGCAGGGTTTTGCACTCCAATAAAACCTGTGGCGAAATCATCGACCACATAGCTCATGAGCTGAAGAAAAAAATGGCAAAAGACATTACAGAAAACCAAAGAAAACTCTGTGTTTTGGTCGATGAATCTACCACTATTAGTGGTAAAACGGTGCTTGTTGTGTGTCTACGCTCAGCATTAGCTGATGCTGAGCCCGAAACGTTTTTTTGGGAGCTGATCGAGTGGATGGAACAACGGCTGATGACATCACAAAGGCGTTAATGGAGTGTCTTGGAAGAGATTTTAACGAGGACTTTTTAGGTCAGTGTTTCGTTTCTTTTGCATGTGATGGGGCTTCAGTCATGCTAGGGAAGAGAACAGGCGTTGCTACCCAGTTGTGTAGTAAATTCCCAAGCCTGTTTGTGTGGCACTGCTCCAATCATCGTCTAGAGCTGGCAGTTGGGGATGTGGTCAAGGAGGTCTCAGGGCTCAATCATTTCCAGATCTTTTTTGACAAACTCTATTCCTTGTTCCATGCCTCCCCCAAAAATCAGAGGCAGTTAGCGCAGTGTGCGCAAGCAGTCGGACAGCGTCTCCTGGTGATAGGGCGTGTTTTGTCCATCCGCTGGGTGGCTTCAAGTGAAAGGAGCGTCAGAGCAGTCTGGGAAAACTACCGAGTGCTTCATGATCACTTCACAAAATGCTGCAAACGACACGAGCAGGGATTCCAGAGACAGAGCAAAGTACAAGGGCCTGGATGATGTGCTCACATCTGCAACGTTTGTCAGCAATCTGGGACTGATGTACGATGCGCTCACAGAGCTCAGCGACCTCTCTCGGCAACTCCAAAAAAGAGAGATGACACTGCCTACAGCAGATAGGCTCTTAACTCGAGAAATACGAGTTTTTGAACCCATGGTCACCATGCCTGGCCCACACATGACTACAGTTCATACAGCTCTAGCTGAGAAGTCCTTCAAGGGTGTTGCCCTGCGTGAGAATGGCAGGCTTGTACAGATTCATGCAGGTCAGTTTTTCCGCAGTATGGTAGAGAATCTGAGACACAGAATGACTTCCACAACCTCCTCTCATGTCAGCACAAGAGAAATCCCATTACATGGCCGGGAGGCCCGGGACAATCAGCTAATCCAGGACATGAAAGTTATCCATCCTGGAAGTTGGCCTGAAGAGGAGTTAGACGTACAGTATGGGGACGTAGAGGTGCTACGTTTGTGCGAAGTGCTGAAAGTGGACAGAAGAGAGACTGTTCAGGGCTTTCGCGAATACAAGGAAACCAGGGCATCCCGTACACCTGTTGCCATGAAGCCTCTACTGAAAGCAGTCCGAACCATCGCTGTCTCCACTAGTGAGTGTGAGCGGGCATTCAGCTGCATGAACGATATCCTTACTGCAAAAAGGAATGCTCTCTCTGTCAGCCGACTGTCCAGCCTGGTTTTCATTAAATGTAATGGACCATCACTAGGACAGTTCAATCCGGAACAGTATGTGAGGTCCTGGCTGGCAAAGGGAAGGAGAAGTGCTGATGAAAGAGCCTGTCCAGCTCCAGACCCTGATACTGATGTCCCCAAGGCCTTCTGGAGCCTTTTCTAACAATGTGAAGTATATTGCAAAGCAGCTCACCCAGTGAGAAGACTTTTGGCATAATGTGCCGATTTGTTAAGTACAGTGAACCTTTCTAAAATATACAGTAGTAAAGACAGTGCTTGAATTGCAATGAAAAAGGTGCCAGTACTCTAAAATCAGCAACTTTTTCAAGTCAATTTTATATATACAGCCCACAAACAAGAATTTGGCTACTATAATGCTGGTGGGTTTGTCTCTTTACTACTGTATATTTTAGAAAGGTTCACTGTACTTAACATTTTTTATGATAGGCAGCGGATATGGCTAAAGCTCAGTAAGGTCAATATTAACTGAAAATATAGCAATCAAAGTCTAGATCTTCTGCTGAAGACACATGAAGCAGAGACCTTTCAGGTGAGAGCCCCTCTGGTGGTGTTCAACATTAATGACAAGGAAACAAAGCTCTGGTCAGAAGCATTTTTTATAAAAAGCTTTAACAAAATTAAGTATTTCTGCACATTTTGAATGCAATCTAACTTTCCAACTCAGAAAACGAAAAACAAAAAAGTGCCAAAAGTCTTCTCACATGGCTGAGCTGCTTTGCAATATACTTCACCACTGAAGAATACAAATATGTATAAAGTAAACTATGATGCAATCTAACTTTCCAACTCAGAAAAATGATAAAGAGCATGAACAAAGAACATGTAAAAACAAATGCAAAATTTGCACAATCTAAAATGAGAAACTGTAACTGCAAGTAACAAAGTCTGAGCCATGGTAAAGAGTTACATTGAACACCAAGCTGATCAGATAACTCCCTGGTTGGTCTGAAGTCCTTCTATCTCCAGGATCTGTACAAATCGGCACATTATGCCAAAAGTCTTCTCACTGGGTGAGCTGCTTTGCAATATACTTCACATTGTTAGAAAAGGCTCCAGAAGGCCTTGGGGACATCAGTATCAGGGGCTGGAGCTGGACAGGCTCTTTCATCAGCACTTCTCCTTCCCTTTGCCAGCCAGGACCTCACATACTGTTCCGGATTGAACTGTCCTAGTGATGGTCCATTACATTTAATGAAAACCAGGCTGGACAGTCGGCTGACAGAGAGAGCATTCCTTTTTGCAGTAAGGATATCGTTCATGCAGCTGAATGCCCGCTCACACTCACTAGTGGAGACAGCGATGGTTCGGACTGCTTTCAGTAGAGGCTCCATGGCAGCAGGTGTACGGGATGCCCTTGTTTCCTTGTATTCGCGAAAGCCCTGAACAGTCTCTCTTCTGTCCACTTTCAGCACTTCGCACAAACGTAGCACCTCTACGTCCCCATACTGTACGTCTAACTCCTCTTCAGGCCAACTTCCAGGATGGATAACTTTCATGTCCTGGATTAGCTGATTGTCCCGTGCCTCCCGGCCATGTAATGGGATTTCTCTTGTGCTGACATGAGAGGAGGTTGTGGAAGTCATTCTGTGTCTCAGATTCTCTACCATACTGCGGAAAAACTGACCTGCATGAATCTGTACAAGCCTGCCATTCTCACGCAGGGCAACACCCTTGAAGGACTTCTCAGCTAGAGCTGTATGAACTGTAGTCATGTGTGGGCCAGGCATGGTGACCATGGATTCAAAAACTCGTATTTCTCGAGTTAAGAGCCTATCTGCTGTAGGCAGTGTCATCTCTCTTTTTTGGAGTTGCCGAGAGAGGTCGCTGAGCTCTGTGAGCGCATCGTACATCAGTCCCAGATTGCTGACAAACGTTGCAGATGTGAGCACATCATCCAGGCCCTTGTACTTTGCTCTGTCTCTGGAATCCCTGCTCGTGTCGTTTGCAGCATTTGTGAAGTGATCATGAAGCACTCGGTAGTTTTCCCAGACTGCTCTGACGCTCCTTTCACTTGAAGCCACCCAGCGGATGGACAAAACACGCCCTATCACCAGGAGACGCTGTCCGACTGCTTGCGCACACTGCGCTAACTGCCTCTGATTTTTGGGGGAGGCATGGAACAAGGAATAGAGTTTGTCAAAAAAGATCTGGAAATGATTGATTCCTGAGACCTCCTTGACCACATCCCCAACTGCCAGCTCTAGACGATGATTGGAGCAGTGCCACACAAACAGGCTTGGGAATTTACTACACAACTGGGTAGCAACGCCTGTTCTCTTCCCTAGCATGACTGAAGCCCCATCACATGCAAAAGAAACGAAACACTGACCTAAAAAGTCCTCGTTAAAATCTCTTCCAAGACACTCCATTAACGCCTTTGTGATGTCATCAGCCGTTGTTCCATCCAACTCGATCAGCTCCCAAAAAAACGTTTCGGGCTCAGCATCAGCTAATGCTGAGCGTAGACACACAACAAGCACCGTTTTACCACTAATAGTGGTAGATTCATCGACCAAAACACAGAGTTTTCTTTGGTTTTCTGTAATGTCTTTTGCCATTTTTTTCTTCAGCTCATGAGCTATGTGGTCGATGATTTCGCCACAGGTTTTATTGGGGTGCAAAACCCTGCCCACGTTCAGCCCATTCAGTTTCTGTACATTCAAATCAATTGGCATGTCTGTGAATGGCCGGCTATGTTTGCCAATTTTATATGCCGTTCGAAAAACTCTGATAGTGGTGTCTAATTCAGATTTATGCATAGACTGCACTTGATGTTGAATAGTTTCACGTGAAGCAGATGTAAGGATGTCAGCAGCTTTTACATGGGCTTGTGATTCTTTATGTTCTTTGATTTTTTTTCTCAGGCTAGCTTGTTGTTTGCCCTTGTCAACACCGAAATGAGACACTGCACACTCACCCCATTCAGTTGACAGTTTCAGTCCTTGTCCAGTGTGTATTCCCAAAGATTTGACATCTCTGCATATCCGACATCCTAGCTTCTTATCTTTAAGAAGGAGCCATGCATTGGTCTTGCAAAAATATTGCACCTGGTCTGTTGTCCAGCAGTCAGGTGCATCGCTTTGCCCGGTGTTGGTGGTGGCAGTTGCGCCAGCAGCAGCTAACGTTAGAGGCTCTGGAGGAGGCGGCGGAGCTAGTGCTAATGCAAATGCACTAGAACTTGGAGCAGGAGGATCAACCAAAGAAAGCTCCCCATCAGACACAATTTCCAACACAGGCACAGCATTCTCTGTATTTGAAGTTTCTTCCGGCGACAACCGCTGTCTTTTTGCACTTTTATTAATCCACGCTAACATTTTAGAAATGCTAATTTGTGACATGACTTGCTTTCCTTCTCTCGGGGGCGTGCCTGCTCTGTTCTATCACTCTACATAGCCACCCACTGGGTGGGAGTTGCACTGCATAAACACAACACACGTGCATCTAGGTATGTAAATTGTAAAGCATTAAAACATGGTTTTACTAACAGTTTTCAGTATGTTGTTACTTCGGCATTATTATTATTATTATTATTTTGAAACGTGTATTACTATTAAATCACGGTCAAATAGGTTAATTTTGACATAGTCGTTTCCACCACAGTATTTACATGGAGAAGATAAGCCCCGCCCCCTCTCCAGCACGTTCTGTTTGAATGACAGGAGTAAACAGCTGACAGCCGCTGTGAAACTCCAGCGGTTAGAGCGATGAGAATGTCCGTTCGGCACCTCATGACGCATCTACTGAGTACCGGGCGGCTGTATATATATATATGGATGTATAATAAGAACGGCGGGAGAGTGTTGAGTACTGGCACGGTGCATGAGTACCGGAGTACCGCCAGCATGCCGGTACTGAGCAAGAAGTGCCGGTACTCCATGGGTCAGAACCGGTACTGCGTACCGGTGAGTACCGGCCCAATTCCAGCACTGATTACAGAAATATAAGTATTATCACTGAGCGATTAGAACTCGCGACAGGGGAAGCAAATACAGACAACACACGACGTAGCTTTAGGTAGCAAAACACGGAGATATGCTCACCTTTAGCTGTTATTCTGATCAAAAGTCGTGTTCAATGGCATTAAAACGAGAAAAAACGTGGCAGAAGGTTAATCCATAGGTTAATCCAATGTGTCTGTCACTTTGAAAACATTATTGATAATCCATAATTCCATTTTATGCAAAAATCAGAGAATAAATATTAGCTGCTAATGGTAGCCACCAGAGGTTAGCACAGCTTCCGGTTTTGCTACGCGTCACTCTCACTCCTTATTTGGTAACGTGTGTGTGTATGTGGAACTTTCCCTCGATTCCATTGGCTCTAGCGGTTAAAAAGAGATGGCAATCATCAAAATCGACCAAGAGGGGCCAGAGATAGGTCAAATCAACCCAAATGACCCCAGAAGAGGTTTTTTTGTGCTAAATCTCTCTGAAAAGGTCAAATTGCACTTGTTTTGCATCAATCTTGACACAGGGTACTTATTATATGTTATAGTTTGGATTCCTAAAGCTTTTAGTCTACCATCCCATCATTCAGGGGTGGTTTTCACTATAAGTAATGTCTTTTTTTTGGACGGACACAATAATTGAATTTGTTTTACTATGTTCAATCTGAATTTACTTTAAAATAAAAATAAATCTATATTGATTCTGACTTTTCTACATCCAACTCACAGGTTTATCATTGCTTTGAGAAAAAAGATGATTCATTTTCCCCTTTTAGAAATGTAGTTATGGTCATTTGTTCTGGGAATGTCATTTTCGAGCCTGAGACCTGGAAAACAGGCTCGGGGCTAGATAAAAACTACATTTTAAACCTCTTTCCTGGATACAACACAAGGATTTTTGTTTATTTATTTGACTCATAACTGTCTTCTTTCCGTTGAAACGTTTAAATGGCTTCGAAAACATGCAAAAAGGAGAAGAGATACGAGGCACCTGCTACATTTGATAACACCAATGTGTTTAATACTGGCAAATTCTAATTGTGGGAAAAACGAAAACGTTCAGTAGAGACGTCCCATAGAACATATTGCGAAACACAATAGCCAGCATGTGTAGTTCTGGGGGGGCGTTCGATTCCAGTTTTGGATAGTCTGGTGTGGTTTCGTTCCATTTCAAACAGCTGTTTGGCGCTCGGCGTAACCTTGGCGCACTTTCACTCCAACATCCAATCCCAGAGCTTGAAGATTAATCACGGGGACAGTAGTCCTAAACGATAGCTGGGGGTTATGGGTAGTGTAGTGTCTTCGGCCATCCTAAACTCAGAAATGTTTTTTGGATTTCATATCGCATTAACACTGTCACGATTCTTGTGTTGTGTCACGTTTTTTTGTTTTGTGTGTCTGGTAGTGGGTGTTTTGCTTGTCTCCTTGTCATGTTTTCCTCCCTGTGTATGGTCTGGTCTTTTCCCCTGTGTTTTTATGTCTGTCGTTAGTTTCCCTGGTGTCTAATTTCCTGATTGTTTTCACCTGTCACCCCTTCTGTGTCTCCTGTGCTCATCAGTGTCAGCCCCGCCCCTGATTGTTCCCACCTGTTTCTTGTTACCCTGTGTTTAAATTCCCCTGTCTCCCAGTGTTCAGTGTCAGTTCGTTTTTTCTTTTCTTTGGTCAGGTCTATGCTCCTTGTTTCTTGCCTTGGTCAGGTCTATTCTCTTTTGTGCTCTAGAAAAGTTTTGTTCTTCACCACGTGAGCGATTATCATTTTATTCTAAATTGTTGTCATCTCATCCTGAGATTAGTTATTGACAATTTTTTGCTGTATTTTGGAAAATAAAGTATCCTACCAATACTTTACCTCTGTCTCCCGGGTCGTGCAATTAGTAGTGATGGTGAGATGAAGCCTTATGAAGCTTTCCAGCCAATTGGTTCGCAAAAGGGTTCATCTCATGAGGCTTCATTATGGGCTTCATTTGCAACAACCCCCCCTGTTGGTCAAAGTGTGTAAAACAGGCAGATTGGACATCTCAACAGTGTGCTCTATCTTATACCGAGTTCCCAATGAGTAAAGCCTTAGAATAACTCTAAACAACAAACATTACATCATATTTTCATGTTAACAATATTGTTTTTATTCAAGTTTAATGATTGTGATTGAAAAGCCTCTCATTTAGCTGTAGCTTTTATAAACAAACAAAAAAGACACGTATTGACCAGTCGTTGAACCAGGGACCCTGCGGTCATGAGTCAACTGCTTTCCAGCTGAGCCACAGCACACACACTGAATTCATCTGAAAACACTGCACGCTATTTATTCCTGTATTTATTCATTCATTGATGTTTTTATTCCTACTTTTATTTATGCTTTTATTTATTTATACTTAAAATATGTTCCGACCTCTATATAAGAGAATCTGAGCTCTCTTAATTCCATCGTGTCACCGGGCCCGGGTAGTGTACAGGAGGGATAATATGGTTCTTATTATATATCCATGGGTAATATGAGCGTTGTGGTTCAACCGATCTGAAGCACTTTCTGCTTCCAGCAAATTGGTTCACTAAAAGGTTCATCTGAGGCTTCATCATGGGCTTATGTGCACACAAGACCCCCTGTTGGTGAACAGGTGTAAAACAGCCAAATATTATTTGTAATCTTTGACAGACTAAAAATACTGGAAATAATTATATAAATGTGTAAAAGATGTAAAATGTATTTGTAATCCTGTATTAACAGAATTTTGCACCAGTACGTGTTTTAAAATGACTGTATATAATAATAAAAACAATGTATCAATACAGTATCTTGTTGTTATATCTATACATAAATAAATGTAAATGTCTGCTGCCTTCTATAAAGACAAAAGAAGCAATATATGTTCGAAAACTGGAAAAGAAGAAGGGTTTCACTTTATGCTTGTGTGACTTTGCAGAGGGCAGTGAATATGCTTGTGTGACTTTGCAGAGGGCAGTGAATATGCTTGTGTGACTTTACAAAGGGCAGTGAAAATGCTTGTGATTCATGGAACAATTTTATTGGTTTTTGTTTAAAAACAATATTTTTTCCACAGTTTTCGGGCTTAGGCGATTTATTTTCTTTGACACAACTTCTCCTGCCTTTGAAAATACCCTTTCACACGGGACTGAGGAAGCAGGTGTGCACAAACAAGTGACAGCAAGTTTATGCAGGTTTGGATAAACATGTTTTTGTGTCTGCCAGTAGTTCAGAGGGTCCTCCAAGCGTCCGATATTTGGTTCGGCCAGGTACCGCTGGACTTCAACAGTTGCGTCAGCTGTGGCATTCTTGGTCTTCCTGGACATCTTCACAGTCTGATCCAATTTATGCCAGAGTTTGTTTCCTGAAAAGTATACACAGAGAGTGTCAGTGGATGTAGTAATTACTTCAAATTGCTTTAAAATTAATAAAATTACCTGGGGTTTCTTGTTCAGCAGGTTGAGATGTGGATGGACTTTCTTGGGGCATGGCTTCAGGTGTTCGGATCAGTGCACCACATTCAGTCACAAGCCTTTTTGTGGCTTCTGCAGATTTTATAGGGCTAAAAAATCCGATAAGTTTGAACCTGGGGTCCAGTAGCGTTGCCAATGACATGATGCTCATAGATTGGAGTGTGTGGAGCCTCTCTCTTAGCTGCCTTAAGAGGTGTTCTCCCATATCTTTGGCCACTGCTACTGCAGGTTTTGCCATCTCCTCTTGAAGCATTTGCTCCAGCATTTTGAGGAAGGGCACAACCTTTGAACCAGACACATTTTTCTCCTCAGAAAGCTCAATGGTGGCATCATTGAATCCAGACAGGAGAGAGAGGCACCCACTTATGGTGGTGAACTCAGTAGAGGTCAGTGTGGTGATTTCTGTGTTCAAACTGGCTAATGCCGCACCAACTGGTTCTCTGAGGTCCACCAGCCGTTGCAGCATGTGATATGTGCTGTTCCAGCGGGTCTCCACCTCTTGCAGGAGCTTCAGTGTGGGCCTTCCCAATTGCCTTTGCACCGATACAAGCTTGTCCTTTAACACAAAATAAAGATGTATTTAATTGTCAAATTAGCAGTAACATAAACATAGCATTATTATTATTATTATTCATTATTAACCAATGTAAGAAAGGTCAGAGCACATACCTTAGCAAGGGTGCTGCTCCTGAAATATCCCACCAGTTTTCTTGCCTTGGCTCGAATGTCACACAGCACAGGGGTCATGTCAAGAGATTTTTTGACAATCAAATTCAGTGTATGTGCAATGCATATTGCATGACGTAGCTTTAATTGTTTGCCACAGGCAATCATGTTGGCTGCACCATCCGTCACAAGGCAAGTGACCTTGTCAGTGATTCCCCATTCCTCCATGAGGGACGCTTTCACTCTGGCCAGGTTTTCAGCAGTGTGTGTCTGGGGAAATTGTTGCACTCCTAACAACACAGAATTGAGACGTGTGTTATCGTCAACAAAGTGGCAGGTTACAGCCAGATAGGCATCCATATTGATGGACGTCCACATGTCAGAGGTCAGGCTCACTGCAGCCACCTTCTGCATGTCAGCTATGGCCTTGTTCCTTTCCAGAACGTACTTGGCATCCACCATAGCCTTAACAGCCTAAAAGAGGGGAAATCACTGGTTAATTGTCAAATGCCATGAAAAAATAAACAATTTTGCTCTATACATGAAGTCTTACACACCTGCCGTGTGGGGATGACATAGTTTGGATCCAATAAGGCCACAAATGCCCTAAATCCCACATCCTCCACAACACTGAATGGCTGTGTATCCTTCACAATCAGATTGACCAAGGCCTCATCCAGATCCTGTTTTCTGGTAGACCTAGCTGGGGGGGGGGGGGAAAGGGAAGCTGTGTTAAGAATGAGTATATTGTAACTTTCTTTTATTTGCATGATAAAGTGAAGTTAACATGGTTACATTATAAAATATATTATTAAATTATTAAATGACAAACCTTTAGCAGGTCCACCTCCATGTCCCTCCTTGTTCTCATGTATGGCACGATAATGCCTTAGCATGGATGACGTATTATTATTGTATCCCAGTTCCCTGGAGCACAATAAACACTTCACCTTTGAATGAAATAGAAAAAGTAAAACAATGAACCATACAAAATCTAACATAATACATCTGTTGTAATATACTATGTATGCAACCTACCTTATTGGGTGAAATCATATCAAAGTGTTCCCACACAGGGGAAGTCCTTCTCTTCTTTGCTGGCTCCATTCTAACGAGTTGCAAAAATATCGTACAACCAAAACAGGCAAACGACAGTGTTCTCCTCTCACAAGGTTCACACATCTTGATTCGAATCCCATGGGTTTTTATCTGTCAGAAGCACGCGCCAAGATCTGAAGCGCTTCCTGAAGCAGTCACGTGGTATCGACAGGCAGCGAGGCTTCGTTTGTCATCGATGACGTCACTGGCCCCAAACTATACAAGCCTCGATACAGGCTTCACAAAAAGCTTCGGGGATTACTCGACACACGCTCCGAAGCCTCGGCGCAATACGTAACATCACTAGCAATTAGGTCCAACCTCCTAAGTGCCTGAGCTCTAACAAACACCATATTCCTACATGCTAAAACATCCAATCAGCGAGCTTAAACCATAGCTGAGGATCTTGGGTAATCAGTTCAGTGGCTGTGTATCGCAATGATGCTCGAAATGTGCCTTATAGGCCTATGTCTGTTTCCGGTTATTTTTATTTTGAAATTCAGTTCCTGACGGACGCCAAAAAAGCCCGAGGCTGAAGTTGAATAGTCCATTTAGCTTAGGAACCTTAACGGAGTGAAATGACCCGGAAGTCCCTCAGTGGCAGCCATGATAAGTGCCGTTTGAATTCTCTAGAGCCTCATCCCAATACCCCTCCTCGACTCCTCCTTTCCCTCACTCGCTTCCCTTCCTTGCGTCTTAGCTCCGCCTCCGTAAGATGCGAGCGAGAGACACGAGGAGGTGACGCGAGGACAGAGGAGTCCTCAGGTATTAATTGGGATGGCCTCTGTTGTGAGTTTTCATAGTATGTTTAATATTTAAAACGAAAGTTAGTTATATACACTCCTTATTTTTTCAATATCTGAAGCTACTAAACAAACTGTTCAGGGAGCAAAAGCAATGATGAGTAGAAGGAGAAAATGGAAGATGATGATGTCTGATCCAGATGTGGAGTGTAAAGGACCTCAGGAAGTAAGCCACAAAGGGAAATAATGACACCTTTACAGAAAACCGCTGCTCCAAAGATAACACTGTTGACAGAGGGGAGTTTGCGAAAAGGTGACCAAGCAGCCACTTGGGCCTTTATAATAAAAACGAATTCAGGTGAAGTACTTTGCAAGCAAAAGGGTGCAATACCAGGTACAGACTGCTGAGGAAAAGGCCATTTGTTGAGGGACTTCCTTTTGCTAAAAAAGGTAAAATAACACACATCCGTATTGTTACTGATAGTGATTATTGTTAAAAAGCGGGTAAAGAAGAGCTTAATAATTGGGAACAAAGGCAGTTCAAAAATGTGAAAGGTGAAGCGCTGACACATGCCCATCTATTGAGGGTCTTATTGCAGAGTTAAAGGCAGGCATGTAGAATGGAATCATGTCCGTAGCCATACAGATAAGATATAATTTGACTATCAGGGTAATAGAGAAGTTTTACCTTGCTTAAAGCACGGGACGAGTTAACCACCTGACTGCCATATTCCCTAGAATATGGAAAAAGGGTGGAAGCATTCACGTACCACCTGAAGAAGCTCCTTAGGTTGTGCGTGAATTACACAGCAGTTTAGGCCATGTGGGCCTATTTCAGATGAGAAAATATTGTCTCCACAATAAAATCCTCTTACCAAAACTGCGATTGCACTTACAACACACATGGTCAACATGTCTTCAATGTGTAGAGGTGGATGGGTTTAAGAAAGTTCATCCTGAGCATCTTAAAATAATAGAGGAAGAACCACTAACCATTTTTAGTGCTGACATAGCAGGTCCTTTTCTGACCCGCACTCCCAGTGGGAATAAGTATTTCCTTGTGACCTTTGATAAATGGAGGGAGTCATAAACATGTTTATCCTCTGACCAGAGTAACTGGAACACAGTGTCTGCTAAAATGGCGGAACATATAAGTATTTTTCCTAAAACTGAGAGAATAGGAATGGATAATGTCACTCACTTTAAAAATGAGAAAGTTTTGTCACCCTTGCAGGATAAAGAAATCACACCTATCTGGTCTTTACCATATAAGTATCAGGCATTAGAGCAGCCAAAGAGTGGAGTATAAAAAACTGTAAAACAAATTTGGGACATTCCAATCAATTTGACAAGGCTGAATATATTCCTATATGTATGGAAAAGCTACCTAGGGCAAAGGTCAGGTCATATCTAACTATCACACCTTTTCCGTTTAAATTCAGAAATCGTGTATGGGTGACCAGAAAGGGGCAAAGTCCAGAGAAGGGTTAGCTTAAAACTAAATCAGAAGGTTTGGATACAGTGAAGTCAATTTCTGGGAAAGTAGTTTCACTCCAGAAGAGAGAACCGATTCACCCGAGCCAACTGAGTTTAGAATCCAGATAGGAATATGACTGCGGCCTACCCATCCACTGTTGATGCTCTCAGTCTCACATCACATGACATGTTTTGCACACACACGTGGCAGTTAATGTGCTTTCTTCCACAGGAGAGGATGGCTTTTTGTGGGATCTTCCCGCAATAAGTTAGAATTTGTCTTGGTAAATTCTGTACCAAGGGATATTCGATAGAGCAAAAGAGGGAATTTAAATCGGAGTAACAAACAATAGCTCAAATACAAAGGATTTAGCAGTAGAACTGTTAGAATCTTTAGTGAATTATGCAAAGGATGATGGCAAGACAAAACTCTGTCTATTAGCATATGGATCATTAGAGCTTGAATGGAGAATACCTCAGTATCAAAGAGGAAATGGAAAATAACCTTTATATTATTTTACTCATTGTTTTTTTAACTTTACACTATTAGTTTTCTTTTCAGTTATTTTTAATTGTTATACGCTTACACCCTAAAAGAGTATTCATTTAAATTTGATTTTTTTTTTAGCACATCTCTCCTTCTTTTTTGCTGGTTCTCACACAGCATGGAGGTGTAGGGCTGTCAGGTCGTTAAACTGATAAGAGTAAATTATGGCCCAGTGCTTTCTGCCGTTAGAGGCCAACTGAGTAAGAGGAGAAACAATCACCTTGCTGTATATAGAAATTCCAGAGCAATATGGAATACATGACCCCCTTGAGAAAACCCTTGGGGATGTTTTTTATTTTAACTGAAACAACTTTTTATGAATCAGAGAAATGATTTATACTTGATTTTAGCTATATTGTTGAGATTAATACCTCAGCAATCTACCAAGAGGATTTGAACCTGCCTCGCGGGGAAACTTCAGTCACAGTGCCTCAAGTAAAGCCAAGTCCTGGACCCAGGAAACCTGTGCAGCATGGATCAGCGGCTGAGTCACCTATACCCCTGCTAGGGGAGGATGAAGTTTCTTCCAGCTCTGTGGGACAGGCTGCATCTCTACCCGCTGAGCCACTCAGATCGCAGTGGATTTCCCAGAAAAGGATGACGACTACCTGATAACTGCATGGTCAGATATCAGACGCCAGGTAGCAGCAACCCTACCTACCCCCTGCCACTGGTCCACTTCACCATCTCCAACCCGGCGACTTCGCGCTGGTCAAGGACTTCCGGAGAAAGAGCTGGAAATCCAACCGTTGGCAAGGTCCCTACCAGGTGCTTCTCGTCACCCAGACAGCGGTCAAGGTCACCGAGAGAGCCACGTGGGTCCATGTCAACCACTGCAAGGTCGTAATCACAGGCCAGGAGAGACGGTAGAAACAGATGACAACAAGTGATGTGTCCTAGTCACCAACGGAATACAACAACAAGTGACGTGTCCAAGTCACCAACGGAATACGACAACAAGTGACGTGTCCTAGTCACTACCAGCACCACACTGGCACCACATACACCTAATCTCACACTGCACACACAGGATGTCATGAGCGAGTGCCAGCTAAGCTGTTTCATATGCCTCTGGTTCCTCATTTGTGCTATCATTGTGTGGGGACTCATTGACCTTGTCACAAAGTCATGAGCGATTATTGACGAGGTCTAAAAAATCCATAACAAATGTCGACTGAGTTATCTGGCCTTTCGTTTGGAGATGTTGTCCAGCGAAAAACTGCAACCCCTCCATGGTCAGGGTCAAGGATTTACATCAGATAGCAACATGGATTTAGGAGTCTACACTGGAACAACAGATGGGCCCCTCGCCCAAGGACATTCCTGTGCGGTACTATGTTTTCGGTGTTGGCCACCGCAGGATCAACGGAGTGCGCCCTTATTTCAGTTACTGAAGAACTTTTCATGTTATTTTGATGCTTGAAGTTTTTCGAATATATGCTTACAATTTGTTCTGTTGCTATTTGATAACTTTGCGTTTTGAAGAGAGGGTGTTGAGATCATAGTATGAAGAGAATACTTAAAAACGAAAGTTAATTATAAATCATATATGATCAATCATATTCTTGAATAAACCCATAATGAGAATGCTTCTTGACGGTTTTTTAATATGTATGTATGCTTACAATTTTTTCTGTTGCTATTTGATAACTTTGCGTTTTGAAAAGAGGGTGTTGTGAGTTTTCATAGTATGTTTAATATTTAAAACGAAAGTTAGTTATAATCAATTATATTTTTGTATAACCCACAATGAAAAATACTTCATATTTTAGGTTTTTCTATAGTTACAGTATAAACATAACCAAGTGGTTTGTTAAGTTGAGTGTACAGCCTAAAAAGAGTTATGGGTGTCTCTGAAGAGAGTAGGCCGTTTTCTCCCTCTCCTCTGGCAACAGTTCACAGGGAGGGGGCTCCAGGCTTAAGGAGAAACACAGAGGCCTCAAAAAAGGGTCAAGTCCTTTTTACACTAACATAGGAAGGTGTGTCTTATGCCATAAACTATGGAACATGTCGGGTCATGTTCAGCCTTGTACATTAGAGGCCATGCCCAGTTTTCCACAAATTGGGTGTAGAGGAGGAGTTTGTTTTTTGGGGGTTTGGATCCGGTTTTTTGAGCATAAAGAGACTGGTTTTTTGAGAGAGCGCAAGAGAGAGGGGGGGAAACCCCTGGTAGACTCTCTCCCGGTAGGCTGTGTCCTTCAGAGCTGGGTTAATAGCTCTCGGTAAGGTCCTCACACACGTGGTAAATATCTCTCGAATTTCTTGGTTGTTGGCTGAGTGGAATGATTTGATGAGAGATGTGTTTGTGAATATTATAACCCGCCACCTGTGAGGAATCTTCCTCCGAAATAATGCGGATAGGAATGGGTTTTTGAATGTTAAATCCGCCGTCTGTGTCGGAAAAAGTGTATGAATATTATAACCCGCGACCTGTGAGGAATCTTCCTCCGAATTAATGCGGATAGGAATGGGTTTTTGAATGTTATACCCGCCGTCTGTGTCGGAAAAAAGGTATGAAACTGATGTGAATTGATTTGGTGAATGAAAAGTTGAATGCACTTTTTATTGTCACCGGTCTTTTTATGAGGAAATACCTCTAAATTCTATCGGGAGATTTTAAAATGTCACAACTGAATTGGGCAGTTGAAATTAAAACATTTTGGTAATAAATGTAAAACTGTGAATTAAAGTTTCATATTTGAACATGATCACAGCACCATTTTTTTAGTATGATTATAATGTTGTAAAGAGAGAAGGTAAAAACCCTGTATTAGTTTGGACCTATTTTTCTTCAAATAAACTGATCCCACCTGTTGGACTGGGATAATTTAAAAGACAACCTGTGCACTCCTCTCCTGCTTCAAAGGTAAGACTGCACCCTGCCACACACACTTAGGTAGGAGCACACTCCATTTACTGATATCAAAATCCTTCGGGATCCCTTAAACAGATTAAAAAAGAGTTGTCTGAATTGAAACAGCAGTTAATTGAACCTGGTTCTTCGGGGGGTTAGGAAGAGGTGAGATCTTGCTGACGTTGGTGGATCTGAGCCAAGCAGCAAACTTACATAGACTCAATAACTTCGGTCAGGTCAATTAGTAGGTCAGAGTAATTTACCGGAATAAATTATCAGGACCTCTCCGACTCTAAACACCTCGTTCACTCAAACGTCACTCTTAAACGACGTCTGTTAATGATGACATGTGCACAGCTGTATCCCCTCTCATCGGGCTTAACTGAATAACCCCTTAGAACCGGCCCATTTGTTGTTAAATATGTATTTAAATGAATGAATCTTTCTCTTGTTAGTCAAGGAATTCAATGTATGATGGTTGGTCCTGCTTTTGTGTTCCGTTTTGGTGTGAAATGTAGCCTACATTTAAATAAAAATATAATTATAGTAATGTGAAAGCCTTTTAGAAATGAATTGCACATAATAATTCCCACGGAGCAGTGAGCACTTATACATTTATGTGACGCTTTTCCACTCATCTTCCAGTTGTCGGTTTTCCTCTGTTGAAATCGACCAGCTGTGAAGGTGGGGGAGGGGCTTTTATACGCGAGTAGTGAAAACACTTCCGCGTAGTCTGCTCGCGTGTATCCTCCCTTTCGTCTCCTCCTGCACCCCTCCTCCCTCACCCCTCCTCGACTCCTCCGTGTGCATTTCAGCTATTGGGACGTCCTTCAACATGGGTGTCTTGATCGATTTCCGGGTCAAGTCCCGGAGGAGGGGAAGAGAGGAGTCGAGGAGGGGTATTGGGATGAGGCTAAAATGATAGGAAAGGAGGTTTCAAACTTCCTTTATAACCTCCTTTAGCTTAGGAACCACTGGACCTCCCTTGATGAAAGGAGAGGAGAAAGTGCTGCCCCACAATGCCTTGCAGCCGCAGCATTTGCCGTCACACAACAGTCAGCCGTTCACGGAAACAACCGATTATGACCAAGAAATTATATCATGAAAGTTTCGGTGCTTATTAAGCATTTTAAAACGTATGTGGTAAGTTGCCAAAGTGCTTTGATTTGAACGTTCATCAGTATTATAATCAAAAAGAGAAATATGAACGTTAGTTTTTACTGAAATTATCAAATAAAGTCAACATTTCACAGTCTTTACTGAGATGTGTGGGGGTTGTTCAACTTTAAAAGATGTTTGAATGGTGATAGATGTTAACAGATTTTATTTATTTGTGATCATACCGTGTGTTAGAAATTAAAATCAATGTTTTAATGGCATAAAGTACCTTAAACATACTGTCAGTTTAAATGCTGTTTTATACTGAAAAACCAGAAGTTCTTGTGCACAACCAGTTGTTAAGCTTTTATTCTGAAAATCCTTCATCTCCGGTTAGCATTTAGCATGAGGCTAATATACCATTTACGATAGAGGTGAATTTAGCAGTGATATGATATGATGTTGCACACCGAAACCTACTGATTTCGACACTACAATTATAGACGTTGACATATTATTATTGTTGAATATTAAATAAAGGTACAGTTTATTGGAGTACGTTATTGTTTACAGATGTGGGTAGCATGTGACAACATCAGGAATGACCGGAAACCAAACTGCCGTGAAGTATTTTTTGGAGTATTGATTACAGCATTTAGAATGTGTTAAATGAAAAGTCATGAAAGAGTTAAGGAGGAGAAAAGGCGTGTTTAGATATATATTGAATGTACAATGCCTGTATCCTCTGATATGCGTAACAACGGACATTAAAACGTGGAGAGCCGGCCCGCAGGGAGGAGCCAGCAGAGGATATATAAACAGCGGGACCAGAGGGGTTCGGGCTCTCTTTTCTCCGCTAGCGAGAGCCAGACGACAGCTGCTTTTCTGTCTGATCATTTTCCTGTTTGTAACATTACCGTGCCATATTTTTAATTAAAGTACCAATTTCAACTTTCACAGACTCAATTAGTCTCCTTTTTAAAGCTTCTCTCCTGGACGCGAGAATAACCAACACAGATAACCCGTGTGACCTGCTTGTATGTACTTACACAATAGGTGTACTGTTCTCTCTATGTGTTGTACTGTCTCAGTGTGAACATAGATTAAACAGCCAGCCAAACTCTTTTGAGAGCCAGGGAATGAGCAGCCATGCTCCTTTATTGACTTATTTGCAGTCCACTGACAGTAGTCAAACGGAGTGAAACTATACAAAATAAGTTACAAGGCACTTAATGATCTCATACATGCAAGTGTAACATACACATATTAAGACATAGTACCAAAAGTGTAAACAAGGTAAATATAGCTAATGCTAGCTGTGCAATAAGCATGTGTACAGGCCATGGATGTATAATAAGAACGGTACAGGCTAGTATGGCTAACGCTAGCATGTATGCTAACGCTACCGTGTATGCTAACGCTAGCGCGAATGCTAACGCAAATGCTAGCGCAAGTGCTAACGTATTTTCTCATGGTGTTTAAACCATTTAAACATCCCCTAATGTCATCACATAAACACAATACATGTTACTAATCCTTACAGTGTAAGTGTAAGGCTTACACTTACAGTCATTGCTTTCGGACGGAATTTCCCTTTTACTCTTCAGGTTCAGCTCATTGGAGTCTACTGCCATGCTATTCAGTTCACTTTCTCCTACTTCCTGTACCCGGTTTCCTGTCTAACCTTCAGTAGGCCCACACATTTTACAAATATATAAATGTGCAAATATGAAACATACAGGTCAATATCACCTTGCTATTGGTAGCTGAACTGTCAATACCCCAACACATATTCTTAGATATAAATACCTAATTTTGAATTATTTAGACACAATTAACACTTATAGTTTAATGTCTTGTTAATAAGTGTTATATGTATATGGTATAATTACTATTCTTGTGGTACTACTGCCTTATTAGGCCCATATTGAGCAGAGCATATTAAGACCAAAACTCATGTAGCTACAACAACTTCCTTACTTGCAATAAATAAGCACTATTTAGAGGGTTATTGAGGAAAAACTCTCAACCAATGGCTTATTACTTGTAGAATATGGTCATGCAGAATAAGGCATTATAAGTGTTTTATAATGACTAATAAAGAGCCAATATACTGCTAATATGCATGTTAATTAACAACTAGTTGATGGTTAATTTGTTTACCTTAATATAAAGTGTTACCATATATAAATAACAAACTGAAACCAATAAACTGGCATATAACAGTCTGAATAATCAGTATCAACGTAGCATCTTGTCTGCTGCATTCGACACGTTGAACCATCAGATCCTCCTTCGCACTCTCCAAGAACTTGGAGTTTCAGGCTCTGCACTTTCCCTCCTCATTGTAAGGGAAACTTCTGTGTAGCAATGCAGTGGGAGTCACCGACTCAGGAAGGAGACACGGGAAGAGCAGGAGCTTTGATGTCAAACACTGATGGTTTATTTGGAGTAACGGCCGGAGGATTCACATCACAAGTCCAAGAGCCAGAGGTTCTGACTTCACGGTAGAGTTGCCACGTCAATTCTAAAGAACTCTACCTCAGACCCATGTATTTAACTAGTTCTGAGAGCATCATCAAACTGCTGCATAACAAGATAAAATCATAACACCTCTATCAGCTGACGTCAACAGGCAGGAACATAGAATCATAACACCTCTATCAGCTGACGCCAACAGGCAGGAACAGGGAGACAGAACACTGAGAGCACAGCAGCCAAGGTTACGAGGTGCGTGTGCTCAGTCAGGACAGTTTGAACTGATAAACTGGGTCAAAGTTATGGGCCTTGGAAAATATTTCCACAACACTCACCTCATACCTCAAAGACCGCACCTACAGGGTAACTTTGAGAGGGTCCGAGTCCGACCCTTGTCTGTCCTTGGTCCCCTCCTCTTCTCTATGTACACAAACTCGCTCTGATCGGTCATTAGCCCGCATGGTTTTTAATACCACTGCTAAGCTGACGACACCCAATTAATTCTGTTTGTTCCCCGTTCTGAAACCCAGGTCGTCGCACGCATCTCTGCTTGTCTAGCTGACATCTCTCAGTGGATGTCTGCTCACCACCTCAAGCTCAACCTTGACAAGACTGAGATGCTTTTTCTTCCGGGAAAAGATTGTCCCACTCTTGACCTAACAATCAACATCGGCCCCTCTGTTGTTTCCCCGACTCAGACTGCAAGGAATCTGGGTGTGACCCTAGATAACAACATGTCCTTCACTGCAAACATCGCTGCTACAACCCGCTGCTGCAGATACACGCTTTACAACATCAGGAGGATACGTCCCCACCTGACCCAGAAAGCGACGCAGGTTCTGGTCCAGGCACTCGTCATCTCACGCCTAGACTACTGCAACTCCCTCCTGGCTGGTCTACCTGCATGTGCCATCCGACCTCTGCAGCTCATCCAGAATGCAGCGGCTCGTCTGGTCTTCAACCTTCCTAAATTCTCCCACACCACGCCGCTCCTCCGCTCCCTTCACTGGCTTCCAGTAACTGCTAGAATCCACTTGAAGACACTGGTACTAGCGTATCATGCTGTGAATGGATCTGGCCCTTCGTACAGCCAGGACATGGTTAAACTGTACACCCCAGCACGTGCACTCCAGTCTGCATCAGCCAAACGGCTCGCTGCACCCGCACTGCGAGGGGGACCCAAGTTCCCATCAGCAAAAACACGTGGGTTTGCTATCCTGGCTCCAAAATGGTGGAATGAGCTCCCCATTGATATCAGGACAGCAGAAAGCTTGCACATCTTCCGGGGTAGACTGAAAACTCATCTCTTTCGACTCCACTTCGAGCAATACAATTATTAACAAAGCACTTATATACTAACAAAGAGCTGGCTTATCTAAAGCCAGTTGAGTAGCACTTGAAATGTTTTTGCTCTATGAAACCTGATGTACTTATATGATTCTGTTTACTTCAAGTTTGTATCTTCTTGGTCGAATGCACTTATTGTAAGTCGCTTTGGATAAAAGCGTCAGCTAAATGCAATGAAATGTAATGTAATCTTTGACACTAACATGTTGAGCCATAACATGAGGCTAATGTGGGCTGTATGTTAACAAAACATCCACATATATTAACATTACATAACTATCATGCATAGTACCTTGACCTTTCTGACAGCATTCAAGAGGACAGCAGTTTGTTTTTTAGGCTCATCACCTTGGGGCAAGCCTTCATGCCATCCATTAAAGGAGTATTTTTTTAAATGCTTCCAAAGTTTTTAACATCTCTTTTGGATAGTTTAGACTCAGTGCATATATTAGCCCCATAGGCACAGGCTCTTGACGCATCTGGGATTTGAGGGACTTCTGTTCCTTCAATCACTATTCTTGCATCCGCACGCTGGTCATGTCAATCTTCAGCACCTCATTGCTAACTTCCACTTCACCATCCTGGAATAAGTAGATCATAAAATACATTTCAGTGTTTTTTGTGCAATCAGATTAGAAAACATTGCATTGTGTTTCAGGTTAACACAAGTTACAGTTTGATTTAAGCATTGTGTTTACTTACCAACCTTTCCTTGAAGAGATCCTCCTTTTCACGAAGACACACCACCAAGCAACGGATAGCAACCTCTCTTTTTCCACCAAATCATCCTTAAAAGGAGAACATTTTAATGTCGAGAAGGCTTGTTTGCAAAATAACTAACAACACATGCCGTGCATTGTCAGTTGTTGTTCATATTTATTTTAATCAGTTTTTATCAAATGTTACTTTAATTCTAACAACAAAATATATATAAATAAATATATACATACTGTATAACAAATAATGAACTTTGACTGCATCTGTGAAACAAAGGATACAGGAGGATACAAAAAGCTAGCTAATCAGTATGCTATGCATGCTACTGTAGCTTAAAACAAGTAGCTGATACCTTACAGCTTGTGTTACACTGTATATGCAGTAAGCAGCTGTTGTAAATGAAGCTGAACAAAAATGGCTACTTACCAGGTAACTTGATAGATTATTAAGTTGAAATCCTGTTGTTCCACTGCTATCAAGTGTTCCGCTTCCAGGATGAACGCAGATTGCTCCAACTCCACATGCGGTCTGGCAGAGTCCAGGCGTGGATTCAGTTTTGAAACTTTACCGTTGAAACTCAATAGATATGAGTTACTCTAACTTAGTATTTCAACATTACATTTGTTTTGTTATTTTTCAGTTTGACCGACTTAATAAAATGAGTTGTAAACTAGCTCAAATAAGTTGAGGTAAAAAACACAATTTCTTATGTTGAAAAAGTATTTTTTTTTAAGTGTAATCTACTACTCCCATGAATCATTTTTTAGTATATTTTCTTAGCACAACTGCATTCCCTAAGCATTATTTCTAATTTGTCAAAGAAAATAGCTTTTGCAGACGGTGGTCTGTACACTCCAATGAGAATGAAAGACATCTGTGGTGACATGCTAACATTAAAGAGCCTGTGACACGAGTTTCCCCCATCATCCAAACCCATCAATCTGAGTAAATATTGTCCCCTTGAAAACCGTTACTGAACTGATTTTGGATATTTGTACTTTGATAACCATTAATCTGCCCTTCAATGTTGACCATTTTCTGGATCTTCTCGGGGATTCTTCAAATCCCGCCAAATTATGTGTGACGTCATTGTGGGCCAAGCGCTCCAGCTGCACCGTTCAGGACTCCAGCATCTATCTGCATGAAAACGCACGATGGCGCACACAGCAGCAAGTGATGACAGCGATGACAGTTTAATTTTGAACGTGTCTGAGAGCTCATATGAGGCTGAAGGATCGGTTTATGTTTTATCTGTTAGAAGTTTAGGAATTAGGTGCGTCAATATGGGCGATCATACGGTCATGTAGCCAGTGGTGGAATGGGACTAAAGATCATCCCGGGACTCTCGACCGTCCCACTTCGGTACCGCTAGTAAGTTGTCAACGGGGGGAGTGGGGGATGTGCTAGTGACTTATCCGACCGGCCCACTTCGGTACCGGCCCATCGGGATTCGTCCCGATGGCCAGTCCGCCACTGCACCCAGCCCAGCCCACGTAAACTGTCAACGGGGGGAGCCTCGCTGCGGGGAAACGGTGGACCTAGTGTCCCGATCGGAGTGGGAATAATAATAATCATAATCATAATCGGTGCATTTTATCCATTAATTTCCCCAACATTGTGGTAAAAAAACCACACGTTTAATCCATGTTGGTGTACTACAACTACAAAAAGCATCAGTTTGTTTTTTCATCAGGAAATGCAGACCGGCTCAAACAAACGATTTTTAATCATCATCCTCACCAATCGCGGCCGGCCCATAGGGGCGCTAGGGGCGCCGCCCCATCTCTTCCCACATACAAAAAAAATATTTAAAAAAATATTAAATAAAAAAATTAGGGCCGGGACTTTAACGCGTTAATTAAGATTAATTAATTACACAAAAATTAACGCATTTTAATCGCACTTATTTTTAGCACCGCGGAACGTTTCTCACTGGATGAGTTTCAGGCGTACCGATTATACTGGAGCACCAACTAACGTTCGTGACTTCAGACAACAACAAACCACAGTGAACAACAGTGGGAAATGTTGTTTTAAAAAACGGACGGATGGAGGCGTCGATAAGAGCACGGTTGTGTGCAAATTATGCAAAAAGGAATTTGCATATCACCGCAGCACATCAAGCCTCAAGTATCACCTCAATGCAAAACATATAGCAGCTAGCGTGGAAGCTAGCGTGGACGTTAGCCTCTTTTATCGCGTTCACACCAAAAAGAGCCGGTACTAAAATTAGTTCATGAGAACCTTTTTACCCCCATGAAAGTCCCTGCTAGAGAGCAGAGAGCTGCTAGAGAGCAGGGACTTTCGTGCGGAAAAGAGCTATATTTCTGATTGGCTGGGCGGATTGCAAACCACGCCCCGTAAAACTCCCAAAAAGTTTTGTGAAGCCGCCATTTTATTATCCTCGCATTAGCATTATTAGCATTAGCATTAGCCCAGCGCAGAAACGCAGAGAGACTAACTTATGGCAACACAAAATAAAACATGGGAGCGGTGGAGATGAGGAGGTGTCGGCGTTCTGGCGATTTACTCGGAAGGCTGCTGGGACTCCCAGCAGCTTCTACTGAAGCCAGTCCCCAACTCAGGGGACTTCCGGCCGGGGACTTTGGGCGGCAGTATACGCCGTGAAGTGGTTTGCGGCCTGCCAGTAAACCCAAATCAGAAGAAGAAGAAGTGACGTCAGCGGCTTCATTTGCCTAATCCACCCCCAGGTTCAAAGAGTTCTCATGAACTAAGTTCTCATGAACCTTTGTGGGAAAAGTACTGCGGTGTGAATGCGCCTAATGGTATACTAAAATCCATGTGAAAAAAATTGCTTCTCACTGTTCTTAGGTCAAATATTTATATGTGATTAAAAATGCGATTAATTTCGATTAATTAATTACAAAGCCTCTAATTAATTAGATTATTTTTTTTAATCGAGTCCCGGCCCTAAAAAAAATATATATTTAAAAAATATATATATTTTATATTTTTATATTTAATGAACAAGGTAAATATCATACAATTGGTATCACTAAAATGTATAATCTACAATAAAATCTCGTTTAAAATTGTGTTACGATGTCTAAAGTTACTGATAAGTCACATGTTTCCTGCCTGGCCTTGCCCATGGCATTAGTTTATCATTACCGGGCGGAGCCCCCGAGCCAAACAGCAGCAACCAGCACGTTGCAAAAGTCTCAATAGTAAACTGTGCCGCCGAAACATAATTTCAGCCAATCAGCGCTGTCAAATATTTTGGTCACGAGGGCACTCACGTTGGCGCCCACGTTGCTTACGTGCGTTGACGTGAGTTGTTTTTTAGACTCGTGAGTGACCAAGGTGACGCAGTATTCGGATGAGAATGGTGTGCAGGTGGAGTCGGCGGACCTCGGTCCGCACCCAATTCCGTGCAAGAGCTACTCTCCAATCCTTTCCAAAGGAGAAGTTTGGGAGATAAATTGATACTTAAAGACCTTGGACCGGACCAACCCGATTTGTATATATCACAGCAAGCTCGTGAAAAAGACAAAACGTATCAACGAGGCTTCTCACATGGCTAGCTGGATGCAAATGATGCAAACAGGTAAATGCTATCTTTTGTTTCCCATGCTTGCTCTTCAAACAGCCGGGGACAGATACGATCTGTTCAGAAACTAGACAAAAGTTACACAAATACAAAACACAGACTGTCTGTGTCATGGAGAATACAGTCGCTGGTTTATTTATGTCTGTATAGGCCGTTGTTGTGAGTGTGGACGGTCGGAGCATATATAACGTTAGCTTAGCCAAGATCCATTCAGAAAACAAGCATTCTAAAAGGTTTTTCGCCTGCCGTCTGTCTGCAGACTTGTCAAAGCATTAATTCATGGTTTTTACTAACCGGTATCAGTATGTTGTTACGTTGGCATCATTTAGAAACGTGTATTACAATTTAATCACGGTCAAATATGTTCATTTTGTTGTAGTTGTAGCTCCCGAGCCAGCGCGTCTTGTTTGAATGATGCGAGTAAACACATCTGGCAGCCGCGGTGAAACTCGAGCGACTAGAGCGATGCGATAGGAGCGTTTAGAGCGAAGCGAATATTCGCATCGCGTCCGGTCTGAACGCAGCATTAAAGTGAGCTCCGCGCTGCACTGGAAACGCGCCATTACATCACCAGAAGTCCTAATTTAAGGGGTCATTTCTCCCAAAAAAAACGTGTTTACTCACTATATATCAACAGCCCCACCAACAATATTTTCCACCAGCCGCCACTGATCCTCACGATCATTTAATGTATCATATGTTCGCCGAATTGACATGAAAGCACTAATAAATGTAGTTTCATCCACTTGAGTTTACAAGTACAAAAATAATCGATTTGTTTTTATATTACATCCGACGGGAGGAAATTCAGCAGCTCTCACTACCGATTTGTAATCCTAATTTAATCATCATCTTCACCACGATCATTTATGTTTATGTTCGCCGAATTGACATGAAAGCACTGACACATATGAATATACTGTAGTCAACTTCATTAAAACGTTATTAACGAGCCTAAACTCAGTAATTCACCATTTCTACGCATGACAACACACTTTGTCCGTGTTTGGCTCTCTCGCCGCACAGTGAAGCATTCCCGCATTGACGTCACTTCCGGCTTCCCCCAAAACTTCAAAATGAGTCGAAGGAATTTCCCCGCGATGTTCGAAATTATTGATATTTATCGGAACGGTATCGCACCTTCTTTTTTAAGCTGACGGTTCGAGATGACTAGTAGCCCAATATGTCATTGCACAACAGTTGTTGGGAGGCTGTCACAGGCTCTTTAAGACAGATATGCTCAAGCTCATTCTCTCGAGCAGTGTATCTTTAGATAATTTGTTTCGTAGATTCTTTGGGCCGAGTACAATAACTTCAGTTTTGTCCGTGTTAATATACAAAAATGTAAGGTCATCCAAGTTTTTAATTCTTAAAGGCAGTTTTTTATTGTATTAAGATGATTGTTTTCATCAGGCTTGAGACATAAATATAATTGAGTATCATCTGCATAACAATGAAAATGTACAGAGTGGTTCCTTATAATATTGCCTAACGGAAGTATATATAATGTGAACAAAATAGGTCCTCCATGGCTAACTTCAGTTTGCATGGAAGATTCATCGTTGACACATACAAACTGAGACCGTTCAGATAGATAGGACCTAAACCAGAATAAAACGGTTCCCTTTATGCCAACTAAATGCTCTAATCTTCGCAATAGGATGTCATGGTCGATAGTATCAAATGCAGCACTGAGATCAAGCAAGACAATAATAGAGACAAGTCCTTTGTCGGAAGCTATTAGAAGGTCATTTGTGACTTTAACAAGAGCTGTCTCTGTGCTATGATGTGTTCTAAAGCCAGACTGAAAATCTTCAAATTAATCATTGTTTTTTAAGTAATCACACAACTGTTTTGCGACCGCTTTCTCAATAATTTTTGAGAGGAACGGAAGATTAGAAATAGGTCTATAGTTTGCTAAAACCTCTGGATCGAGGTTGTGCTTTTTAAGAAGCGGTTTCAGTGCATTACATTAAGGATTTTGGGAGATGGCCCTGTGGGCCGTCTAAGCTAATTTACAGATGGCCCTGAGCCCAATGGAGATTGCCCTGAAAAATGCGTGCGGACGTAATGACGCACAAAGGGTTTGGGGGGCCTCCCCCTAGAACATTTAGATTTGTGCAGGTCTTAGATGCTGTCTGGTGCATTCTCTAGACTGAATTATAAGATGAACCACCACAATATTATATTGTACAATTTCAATTGTATTCTTCATTTCACTTGTTTGTTTGTTCTTGTTTGTGTTTGCTCGCTTGCATGCCCTGCATAGCTATAAGAAATACTTAAGTTGTTGGTCAAGAGACTTTCCATCTGATGAAGGCAAATGCCTTCCCAGATGTAAAAAAGTAGAAAACATTACATTCAGTTATAACTGCCAAAACAAACATTATTTACACTATTATGGCCCCTGTTAAAAATGTTTGTAATGTTATCTATTGTAAGTTGGTCGAACGAATGCCTCTTCATCCAGAAGCTGACCAAGCAGACCCGAGCAGCAGTCGAGAGGAGCCGAGCGCATCCGCGAAGCACACAAAATGGCGACGTCAGAGTTCACGTTAGCCGGCAAATCTAAATCTCTTCCGTCAAAATAATTTCCCTTTAGCGCAATACCGCTTCAGTTGCGCCACTTATGTGACAGACAAGAAAGTATGTGACAGACAAGAATAGTCAATTCTAATGTCTAACACGTAATGTGGAGAAAGAGATGTCCTGTATGGGTTGATTGTGCGTTGATCTGTTGGTAATGCCTCGGGGTTCCGGTGGGCATGTAAACAAATGCATAATGCTGCGCTATACTTTGTGGCCTCACCCAGTTGCATAGCGACACTTATTGTTTAGGTGTCTTTTAATAAGCAGGTAGTCATATCATTAGCTAGAACTAGCTGGATCTGATCGATATGGACATAAACGCGAGTGAAGTCTAATCTGACGGGAGAGAGAGATCAGCTGCTGCTGACGAGTCGACCCGCAGCTCTGCATAATCACCTGCAGCGGTGAGCGGACAAAACACACACTTCAGGTTAGAATATCACACGTAGCTATTTTAACTACCTCTCAAACTACCTAAACTATTTATAGATATGTTTAGTTTTACTGTCGGGTCACTCATTACTGGATCCGCCAGCTGCATGATACTGGCATAATAGATTGCCCGATCGGGCAACCAGCAGGTGAGTGCTAGATGGCCCCGGGCCATCGGGCAGTCCTTAATGTCGAGCCCTGGGTTTTATCACTGCTACTTTGAATGATTGTGGAACATAGCCTGATAGTAAATACATATTAAATATATTTAATAAAGCAGTGTTAATTAATGGGAAAATGTAATAGTTTAGTTGGAATCGGGTCTAAGATACATGTTATTGGTTTAGAAGAAAGAATAATTGAACTCATGGGAGAAAAGCATTCTAAATTCTAGTGTTGTATTAGACCTTACATTTCCAGGAGCTGATGATAACACTTTACAGATAGAAGGCAGGAGGTGATTAATGTTGTTTCTATAGAGTAATAATGTTATCATTAAAAAAGCACATAAAATCATTACTACTGAGTGCTATAGGAATAGAAGGCTCAATAGAGCTGTGGCTCTCTGTCAGCCTGGCTACAGTGCTGAAAATAAATCTTGCATTATTCTTCTTCTCTTGTATTAATGATGAGTAATAAACTGCTCTCGCTTTACGGATTGCTTTCTTATAGTCATTGAGATTATCATGCCAAATTAAACAAGATTCTTTGAGTTTAGTTGAATGCCATATCCTTTCAAGTTTTTGACTGTCTGTTTTTAAACACACACTAACAATTATAACAGCAACTTTTGTCTCTTTGTAGAAACTTTGTGTTGTGTTTAGTGATGCACTCTCGGTACAATGACATAAATTCTGGTACAATCACATTTGAGTTAACCTGTTAAGCCCCAAGGTCCCCCTCGGTGGGTCCTTTTTTTTCACGACACTGTGTCTCAGGGGATCTTAATATTTAAGAACCTATTAATGTGTTATACCAGATTAACGGGAATAATCTCAGCTAACTGACGATACAAACCATTTTTACCAAAACAAAACACAAGTCTCATAAGAAGCATCTAAATGACCCCTGAGCGAAAAATGCTAACGCACTTTGGCACAGAACTCAAGATAAAAGATACCCTTATTACTTATCGTAGCTGCACATACAAGATATCCGATTAAAGCTGAGGTTCCACAGATTATTTAGGTATATATATCATCACTGAGTGATCTAAACTCGCGACAGGGGAAGCAAACTCAGACATCACAACACGTACCTTTACGTAGCTTTTACGGGAGATCGTCTCACCGTAGCTGTCAATCTGATCAAAAGACGTGTTCAATGGCATTAAAACGAGAAAAAACGCGGCTGAATCGGTTAATCCATAGGTTGATAATGTTTCTGTGTAATACTTTTTTTTAATTTATAATCCATAATTCCATTTTTATGTAATAATCGGAGAGTAAAAGTTAGCTGCTAATGGTAGCCACCAGAGTTATCACTGCTTCCGGTCTTGGCTATGTGGCAGTCTCACACACACACATTACCAAATAAGGAGTATGTGGGAGTTCCCCTCGATTCCATTGGCTCTGACGGTTAGAAAGAGATGTCAATCAGCAAAATCGAGCAAGGGGGGCCAGAGATAGGTCAAATCCACCCAAATGACCCCAGAAGTGTTTTTTTTGTACTAAATCTCTCTAAAAAGGTCACCCCACTAACAATAAATATAGTTTGACAAACTGAGGTAAATTGGACTCTCTTTTATTGTTTAAGCATTGTTTGATGAAGATGTCCTTCGCTCCGCCGCTGAAGCTCAGTTGGCCAGTCTAGCGGCGGTAGACGCTGAGGTCGAGGAAGAGGAGGAAGAGACCACCTTTCCATCCACAACCTCCTCTACCACCACGATTGTCTTCGTGATGGTCCTTGAGGTTGAGGAGGAAGAGGAGGTGCTGACACTGCAGGTCAATCAGAAAACAGAACAGTGTGAGCTCAATGTATTATTATGCAGGTGTTTTTCAGATCTCACTTATTTGGTTAAAACATTTCTCGTTAATGTGTTTTATTTCCCAACATACTAAGCTTTCTCTAGAAGAATTCTGACTATAAATCAAAGGCAATATTCTGAGAAATATATTGAAGATTTTTCTCAGAATTCTGACTTTATTCTCAGAATTTAGAAAGAAAATTGATTTTGGTCAGATCTAAAAGAAAATGCACATGACATGAGGCCCCAATCCTCTTCTGTACTTCTCCACACTGCACAGAACACCTATTTATTTACTAAATAAATGTCTCTTTTAGAAGACAGGGCCATAATGCCCCTCTTGCTTCCAGGTGCGCAGCGAACACCTGAGCCTCCTCCAGCCGCGTCTCACCTGCTGCTGGTCTCTCCGTCCAGCAGCCTCCTGTACTCGGCGATCTCCATCTCCAGGCGGGTCTTGATGTCCAGCAGCATCTGGTACTCCTGTCCCTGCCTCTCCAGGTCAGCCCTGAGCTGCATCAGCTGCTCCTCCATGCTGCTCACCTGTACAGATAACGAGAATGACAGGTTAAACACTCCATATGTTTTGCCACTAGAGGGCACTCTATCAGAACAAGAGGAACATATAAATGATGTCAGTAAATACCCCATTGGCAAATGTCTGAAGCTTTTATGTGTCTTAAAAAAGGTGGTTGCTAACAGGCAATGTTGGGACAGTTACTTTACTGAGAATTTAAATATTAAAGCAATTTAACCAGATTACTTTCCGTAACTTTTGAATAACCTTAATATTAAATGCGATGCAAATAAATACAAGATGAGATGGTTTTTACTTAAGTGTATTTTGTAAGACAACAGAACAATGTGACCTTAGAAAAGAAGAAACCAAGATGTATTATTTAGTATGAAAAATGTGTCCTCTGCTCACAGAGATTTCATTTATAGGAAAACCTGCCTTTCATTAAGCATGTTCAGGCAGTAGCACGTACTACAGTTTAAAAAAGCAGAAATAAAATAGAGTAACATTGTAATCCTGCTAGTAATCACAGTAATCTGATTACCGGTATGTAACTGTAAGGGAAAACAGTTACCTTTTTTTGTATCCTGATTATGTAATCACATTACATGTAATCAGTTACTCCCTAAACCTGCAAACAGGCGGCTAAATGGGAATACTGCTGTGACTCAATTGGTAAACGTCCCTTAGTACACTGCATGTGGATCACTGTGAACATTTGTGCAGTGCCTGAAATTCGACCTTGCTCGACTAAGTTTTCTCAAACGCACACGGTTGTTGTGCCCTCACAGGAAGTGACAATCGCTGCTGTTATGTTACCAGTACCATATCATTAAAGACTGCTCAATTAAGCCTATAAAATAACTCATTTTTGACACCAGTATAGGGGTACCTAAATAGTGAAAAAACCCACAAATTATTTTATAACCTTTGTTGGTTTAGCGCTAACCACAAGTTACAGCAATCCCGGATAGTCGTGTAACTTCCATTAGGAGGTCTCAAGAAGTGAGGATTTATCAGATTTATATTCTCCTTAAATGTCCCCAGTAGGGAGTCTTCTCCAACTCATCATCACCTTGATTCAAATGACACGTATCTCTTAAACATTCAGAATGTAACTACCCGACTCACCAAATAGATACTTTTGAATACAGAAACATTACATATTATACTTTAGTGTTCCAGTCTTACCTGCATCTGGTATTGGGACAGCTGCATGGAGAAGCGGACCTGTATTTCGGCCAGAGATGCCTCCATAGAGCTTTTCTGCAAAAACAGAGTTATTGTTTCAGATTAATATCTATGTATATTTCAGCTGTATTATTTATGTATGAAACAGTACGCCCAGTGGTATACAAGGTTATTCAAATGAGCTCCATGCTTATCAGCTGAAACATTGAGTCGATTAACACATTAATGCATCAAAAATGGAGATATAACAACATTTCTTTTGTATTCTGCAGAATTAGTTTGACTTTTGGTACATTTACTGCTAATATTATTATCTACTTGAGTAGCAATTTTAATGTATGACTTTAACTTTTAAGAAAGAAAATCATACAATTAAAAACAAAGCGAGGATATGAAAGTAAAAGTAGCGCAAATAGTTGTCAATACAAAATAAAACAAAGTGATATAAATGAGATCGAATTTGAATGCACAGGGACACTCACATTGCTCAGTGCGGCCTGCAGGTCAACCTGCAGAGACTGCAGCATGCGTTTGACCTCCGACACCTCCGACCTGCTTGTATGCAGAGTCTCCGTCTGCGTCACCACCTCTTTGTGCAGCTCCTCCGACTGCGCGCACACACACACACACACACACACACACACACACACACACACACACACACACACACACACACACACACACACACACACACACACACACACACACACACACACACACACACACACACACACACACACACACACACACACACACACACACACACACACACACACACACACACACACACACACACACAGTCATTTTAGGTATCTTTGTAATAATTTTGTGTCTCTTTGTAGTAATATCTGCCTTTTTTAAGTCATTTTGAGTGTCTTTATAGTCATCTTATCGTTCTTTGTAGTTATTTTGTGCAACTTTGTGGTAATGTTGTGAAGGAAGTGAAGTCAGGGAGTTACTTTTGTCTGGAACCAGATCTCCAGCTCTCTCTGGTTCTTGGCGGTGACGCTTTCGTAGTACTCTCTGATCTCGGCCATCTCCTTATTGAGGTCGGGACCCTGAGCAGCTTCCACCTCCACGTGTACCTGGCCGCTCATCTGAGCATGCATCGCCAGCAGCTCCTACAGGGAAACAACAAGAAACAAGAGTTTACCTACTTCTATTTGTTATAGTCCACAATAAAATAACATGTTTATGGCTTTAAATGATCATTATAAGGTTAATGATAAATATAATGGCTATACAACAGTATTATTAACATTTCGATTGGTTCCCTACAAGCATTGATTTCACTTTACATTCATACAAATATACAAAATACATTCAAATTGATATACGTCCTGATCAGATTTGATTTATAATAAATATTACATAACAATGTATTTTTAATAATGCAGTACTTTTCAAGTTTGATTAAAGAGGCCTGGAAGAAAACACTTATTTATGACTTACATTTTTAAAAGTAGATTTTAACAGCGGTCTGTAATTAAATGAAGTTAGCTTTTTTGTGCTCTCTGACCTCTTCATGGTTCTTCCTGAGGAAGATCAGCTCCTCTCTCAGACCCTCGATCTGCATCTCCAGGTCGGACCGGCTCATAATCAGCTCGTCCAGGACTCTCTTCAGGCCGGCGGTGTCAGCCTCAACAGACATACGCATGGCCAGCTCGTTCTCATACCTGCACAGAATGACATAATAAATAATATTTTAAAATACATTTAAATAGATTTTGCTTCGATAACATGCCATTTGAAAGAAAGTATCCCAAACAACATTTAGGAGTTTATTTTACTAAATGTGTCTATTTGTGTCTATTTGGTAGCAGCACTAGTTGCAGTAGTTGTTGCAGTAGTAAATGTAAACGTTGCAGTAGTAGCAGTGCTGGTTATACTAATAGCAGCACTAGTTGCAGTTGTATCTTTAGCAGTGCTTGAATTGGAATGAAAAAGGTGCCAGTACTCTAAAATCAGCAACTTTTTCAAGTCAATTTTATATATACAGCCCACAAACAAGAATTTGGCTACTATAATGCTGGTGGGTTTGTCTCTTTACTACTGTATATTTTAGAAAGGTTCACTGTACTTAACATTTTTTATGATAGGCAGCGGATATGGCTAAAGCTCAGTAAGGTCAATATTAACTGAAAATATAGCAATCAAAGTCTAGATCTTCTGCTGAAGACACATGAAGCAGAGACCTTTCAGGTGAGAGCCCCTCTGGTGGTGTTCAACATTAATGACAAGGAAACAAAGCTCTGGTCAGAAGCATTTTTTATAAAAAGCTTTAACAAAATTAAGTATTTCTGTACATTTTGAATGCAATCTAACTTTCCAACTCAGAAAACGAAAAACGAAAAAGTGCCAAAAGTCTTCTCACATGGCTGAGCTGCTTTGCAATATACTTCACCACTGAAGAGTACAAATATGTATAAAGTAAACTATGATGCAATCTAACTTTCCAACTCAGAAAAATGATAAAGAGCATGAACAAAGAACATGTAAAAACAAATGCAAAATTTGCACAATCTAAAATGAGAAACTGTAACTGCAAGTAACAAAGTCTGAGCCATGGTAAAGAGTTACATTGAACACCAAGCTGATCAGATAACTCCCTGGTTGGTCTGAAGTCCTTCTATCTCCAGGATCTGTACAAATCGGCACATTATGCCAAAAGTCTTCTCACTGGGTGAGCTGCTTTGCAATATACTTCACATTGTTAGAAAAGGCTCCAGAAGGCCTTGGGGACATCAGTATCAGGGTCTGGAGCTGGACAGGCTCTTTCATCAGCACTTCTCCTTCCCTTTGCCAGCCAGGACCTCACATACTGTTCCGGATTGAACTGTCCTAGTGATGGTCCATTACATTTAATGAAAACCAGGCTGGACAGTCGGCTGACAGAGAGAGCATTCATTTTTGCAGTAAGGATATCGTTCATGCAGCTGAATGCCCGCTCACACTCACTAGTGGAGACAGCGATGGTTCGGACTGCTTTCAGTAGAGGCTTCATGGCAGCAGGTGTACGGGATGCCCTGGTTTCCTTGTATTCGCGAAAGCCCTGAACAGTCTCTCTTCTGTCCACTTTCAGCACTTCGCACAAACGTAGCACCTCTACGTCCCCATACTGTACGTCTAACTCCTCTTCAGGCCAACTTCCAGGATGGATAACTTTCATGTCCTGGATTAGCTGATTGTCCCGGGCCTCCCGGCCATGTAATGGGATTTCTCTTGTGCTGACATGAGAGGAGGTTGTGGAAGTCATTCTGTGTCTCAGATTCTCTACCATACTGCGGAAAAACTGACCTGCATGAATCTGTACAAGCCTGCCATTCTCACGCAGGGCAACACCCTTGAAGGACTTCTCAGCTAGAGCTGTATGAACTGTAGTCATGTGTGGGCCAGGCATGGTGACCATGGGTTCAAAAACTCGTATTTCTCGAGTTAAGAGCCTATCTGCTGTAGGCAGTGTCATCTCTCTTTTTTGGAGTTGCCGAGAGAGGTCGCTGAGCTCTGTGAGCGCATCGTACATCAGTCCCAGATTGCTGACAAACGTTGCAGATGTGAGCACATCATCCAGGCCCTTGTACTTTGCTCTGTCTCTGGAATCCCTGCTCGTGTCGTTTGCAGCATTTGTGAAGTGATCATGAAGCACTCGGTAGTTTTCCCAGACTGCTCTGACGCTCCTTTCACTTGAAGCCACCCAGCGGATGGACAAAACACGCCCTATCACCAGGAGACGCTGTCCGACTGCTTGCGCACACTGCGCTAACTGCCTCTGATTTTTGGGGGAGGCATGGAACAAGGAATAGAGTTTGTCAAAAAAGATCTGGAAATGATTGAGCCCTGAGACCTCCTTGACCACATCCCCAACTGCCAGCTCTAGACGATGATTGGAGCAGTGCCACACAAACAGGCTTCGGAATTTACTACACAACTGGGTAGCAACGCCTGTTCTCTTCCCTAGCATGACTGAAGCCCCATCACATGCAAAAGAAACGAAACACTGACCTAAAAAGTCCTCGTTAAAATCTCTTCCAAGACACTCCATTAACGCCTTTGTGATGTCATCAGCCGTTGTTCCATCCAACTCGATCAGCTCCCAAAAAAACGTTTCGGGCTCAGCATCAGCTAATGCTGAGCGTAGACACACAACAAGCACCGTTTTACCACTAATAGTGGTAGATTCATCGACCAAAACACAGAGTTTTCTTTGGTTTTCTGTAATGTCTTTTGCCATTTTTTTCTTCAGCTCATGAGCTATGTGGTCGATGATTTCGCCACAGGTTTTATTGGAGTGCAAAACCCTGCCCACGTTCAGCCCATTCAGTTTCTGTAGATTCAAATCAATTGGCATGTCTGTGAATGGCCGGCTATGTTTGCCAATTTTATATGCTGTTCGAAAAACTCTGATAGTGGTGTCTAATTCAGATTTATGCATAGACTGCACTTGATGTTGAATAGTTTCACGTGAAGCAGATGTAAGGATGTCAGCAGCTTTTACATGGGCTTGTGATTCTTTATGTTCTTTGATTTTTTTTTTTCAGGCTAGCTTGTTGTTTGCCCTTGTCAACACCGAAATGAGACACTGCACACTCACCCCATTCAGTTGACAGTTTCAGTCCTTGTCCAGTGTGTATTCCCAAAGATTTGACATCTCTGCATATCCGACATCCTAGCTTCTTATCTTTAAGAAGGAGCCATGCATTGGTCTTGCAAAAATATTGCACCTGGTCCGTTGTCCAGCAGTCAGGTGCATCGCTTTGCCCGGTGTTGGTGGTGGCAGTTGCGCCAGCAGCAGCTAACGTTAGAGGCTCTGGAGGAGGCGGCGGAGCTAGTGCTAATGCTAATGCACTAGAACTTGGAGCAGGAGGATCAACCAAAGAAAGCTCCCCATCAGACACAATTTCCAACACGGGAACAGCATTCTCTGTATTTGAAGTTTCTTCCGGCGACAACCGCTGTCTTTTTGCACTTTTATTAATCCACGCTAACATTTTAGAAATGCTCATTTGTGACGTGACTTGCTTTCCTTCTCTCGGGGGCGTGCCTGCTCTGTTCTATCACTCTACATAGCCACCCACTGGGTTGGAGTTGCACTGCATAAACACAACACACGTGCATCTAGGTATGTAAATTGTAAAGCATTAAAACATGGTTTTACTAACAGTTTTCAGTATGTTGTTACTTCGGCATTATTATTATTATTATTATTATTATTTTGAAACGTGTATTACTATTAAATCACGGTCAAATAGGTTAATTTTGACATAGTCGTTTCCACCACAGTATTTACATGGAGAAGATAAGCCCCGCCCCCTCTCCAGCACCTTCTGTTTGAATGACAGGAGTAAACAGCTGACAGCCGCTGTGAAACTCCAGCGGTTAGAGCGATGAGAATGTCCGTTCGGCACCTCATGACGCATCTACTGAGTACCGGGCGGCTGTATATATATATATATGGATGTATAATAAGAACAGCGGGAGAGTGTTGAGTACTGGCATGGTGCATGAGTACCGGAGTACCGCCAGCATGCCGGTACTGAGCAAGAAGTGCCGGTACTCCATGGGTCAGAACCAGAAGTGCCGGTACTGCGTACTGGTGAGTACCGGCCCAATTCCAGCACTGATAGTAGCTGCTGTAAAAGATGCAGGTATTAGATGCATAAGATGCTGCAGTAGCCTTATTTGCTGTTGTACAGTAGTAACACTACCAGTGTAGTTGTAATATAAGCTGTTATATTTGAAGTATTTGTGTTAGTTGTAGTTGTAGTACTATCTTTTGCAGTATTAGCTTTGTTAGCTGCAGCAGTGGCTAGCTTTATTAGTTACAGTATTAGTATTAGCTTAGTATATTAGCTTAATGAGCTGCGCTTTGTTAATTGTGGTAGTAAGCTAACTATGTTAACAGTTAGCTGCAATATTATATATTAGCTGCAATATTAGGCTAGCTTTATTAGCTGCAGTAGTTTTCTTTTTGTTTACTTTAATCAATAGTATTAGCTGCAGTAGAAGCCTTATTAGCTAGTAGTTCATGACCTTCGTCAGTTTAGACCTGATCAACCTGTATGAACGTGTCTTCACACCTGTTCAGTATCAGTGTTAGTGGGGAAGGTAAACAGGTGTCAGTTGACTGACAGGTGGCAGCAGCAGGCTGTCAGCCCACTCTTAAAACTGGTTCTAATTAACACGCTTCTGATATTTTACAGAATCATTCATGCACAATTTAACATGTGTGTGTGTGCGCGCGTGTGTGTGTGTGCACGTGCGTTTGTGCGCTCTCACTTGGTCCTGAAGTCGTCTGCAGCCAGCCTGGCGTTGTCGATGGTGAGATGAATTGTTCCGTTCACACTGATGGCGCCGTGAATCTAGAAAAAAAAAACAGTTTATTTTAAAAATATACACAATATTCATCTTCTGATGGAAGGTATACACATGAGTAACACATCTAAAGTGCATACACAAAGCTATATCTGTTTTCATTTATTAAAGATCCTAATACATCTCCCCCCACTTCCATTAGTTATTTCATGTCTTATAATACCACTACTACAGTTGTTGCTTTAATAAATAAATAACACTGTTTGCTAGTGACGTACAGTATATATAACATGATCAGATGACAAAATAAAAAGTAATTTATAGCCACCCAGATTATAATGGAAAACATTATTACATTATAATCACATAGTTTGTATATTATTTTGTAAGTGATAAAAACTGAGTAATATGATATAATAGAACAAGACTTGGATTTACTACGTTTATTGAGGTAAAGGATATGAGTACACTGCATTTACAGTTACCCTACTTAGTACTACAGTATCACTAGTGTAATTTTGTGATACTTGGCTATTTTCCACCCATATACCTTTGTTACTTCTGAGTCGTCAGAATCAGAGATACTGCATTGTATTCCTGATTTCAAAACAGTTGCTCTATTTAAGAATAAAACCAAATAAAAAACATGTTTATAAAAATAGAGATGTTCAAGTAAAAAAGTGAATATTGTAATGCAATTTGTAAAATCAATAATTAAATATCGTTGTCATATATTACGATTTTTTTAATACAAATAACACTTAAGAGTTAGTGAACTATGAAGATTTTGTTATACTTTCATGTATTTAAAAGGATTTTGGGCCAGTACTTTTCCTGCATTATCTGAGAATAGTACCTTGGCGGTGAGTTCTGCGATGGTGGCGGTGAAGGCTCTGTGGTCTCGGGTGCTGGGGCCGGCCTTGCTCTCCAGGAACTGTCTGATCTTCAGCTCCAGCTCTCCGTTGGTCTTCTCCAGGCTGCGCACCTTGTCCAGGTAAGTGGCCAGGCGGTCGTTCAGGTTGTTCATGGTGGCCTTTTCATTCCCAATGACACTGTCATTCATGCCAGCCATGCTGAAGCTCGTGCTGCCGTAGCTGCCGCCTCCGCCACCACCTCCTCCCATGGAGATGCTGCCGTAGCTGCCGCCACCGCCTCCTCCCATGGAGATGCGGCTCCCTTTGCCTCCCGCCCCGCCGTACACGCTGCCCGCCCTCATGCCAATCATGGTGCCACCGGAGGAGCTCCGCATGGAGGAAGATGAAGAACGATGGAAGGACATGATGTCTTTGTGCAGGCACAGAGAGGAGAGTGAAGGGCTGCAGCACGCGCCTCCTTTTAAACCTTCAGCTCCATCAATCCCTCCACAGGTGCAGCTCTGACAGGTATGCACAGGAAGCGTCTCCTCTGTGGGTGAGGCCAGGTATGGTCAGAGAAAAATGTAACCTTTAAAGAGATGCACACAGGCGTGACAATGCATTTTTGCTGTGTATCTCTGTCAGGGTGTTGCTCTGTGACCTTTGCAACTTATTACCCAGCAGCAGTGGTGGGAAAAGTTCTCAGATCTTGTTCCTTAGTAAAAGTAGAGGTACCAGAGTGTAGGAATACAAGTAAAAGTACAAAAGTATTACCATAAAAATATACTTAAAGTACCAAAAGTAAAAGTACTCATTGTGCAGATTGGCCCTTTTCAGAATATATGCTATGTTTTATAATGATTGATCATGAAAGTGTTCTCAAAGCTGGTAAAGGTGCAGCTATTGAATGACTTTGTATACTGCAGGGTAGGGCTGTGCGATTATGGCAAAAATCATAATCACGATTATTTGGTCAATAATTGATATCACGATTATTTTGACGATTATTCATTGACCATTTATTGAACTTTAAAACAAATAATATTTTACCAATAAACAAGATCAATAAATGTGTTGGAGCGCACTTCCAAAACCATACTAAACATATATTATTAATATGATACATACAAATAAATTAGACCAAAATAAATGAAATTAAATATGTTGCAGTGCACTGTCACAACCTACTGAAAACTCCTTAACATATAGCCAACATTTTGGTAAAACATATTCAACATATTCCACTCAGTTAAACGTTGAAGGCTGGCCAACCGTCATGGTCCAGAAGTAACAGGAAATAAATGTTGAACTACAATTTAAGACCAAATAAAAATGTTTAGGCCACCATGGCAAATGCTGGTAGGGCTGCTCATGTCATCTCTTAAAGATTTTTTGCAAGAAATACCAGGCTGTTTACATGATCTGGTTTCAGAGATGAGCGCAGGCAGGTGACAATATTGCCACCTGTACTGAAGACCCTCTCTGAAGAGGAACTTGTGGCAGTGCTGCCACATATGACACAGGAAAAAAAGAAAAGACTCTGAAGAACCCTTTCTTTGCCATTATATAAAAATAGTGTTGCTACAAAAGTATAAATTAGGCTTACTAATAAGACAACTCAGATCTGAAGCTACACAGTAATCTGCTGCAGCAACAGTGCAATAAAAAAGACAACATTAATATAATCAAACCCATTTTTTGTTGCATTTTATTAGAGTATAAAAATAAATGCCTTTAAAATAGGATGCAAGCAACACTAGTTTCTGAACTGATAGACTATAATCAATTTAAACAGAACAGATCTTAATGTTTGCATTCTTATACCATTTTGTACAATAATTATCATGAATAAATTCAAACAAACTAAAACTTACAGCAGATTAATAACGGTATCTAAATTGAGTTTTTATTATATCAAAAACTTGTTGAAATGCTGCTGTTATTTTTACTGTCCCACAAAAGCGCGTCGCAGCCTCCAGGAAAGCTTCTTTCACAACTTCGCCGTCTTCGAAAGACTTCATGTGTTTCGCAAGAACGTGACTGACACGATAAGATGCTCTGGTAGCAGCCTTGCTCTTGTTGTTGGGCCTGGTGAAAATGGACTGCTGTGCATTTAGCTGTGCTCTCAGGCCCCTCCCCTTTTGGAGCGTAGGGCAGAATTAGGAGGGAATTCCGTCTCGTAGCGTTTGTGCACTGTTTTGAAATGCCGCTCCTAAATTACCCTTCTTCGATAAAGCCACGCTCGCATTGCAGATGAGACAGATGGACTTTGAATTGGAATAGATACAAAAATAATGATCCTCCCACTTGGAGTGCAAATTATATATTTTGGGCTTTTTTGCTTCTGCCATAATTGCGGTCTTGTGTGTGTGCGGACTGTCACTCCTGTTGACCATCCATGCTGTTGACACGGACAACGTCGGCGAACTAGTGCACTGCTCACCAGCCACGCCCGGACAGTGAGGCCGGCCAATCACAAAGCTTTGATGCGTTCAAGTGCATTATTCTGGCACGGGAACATTATGTTACAGGACATTAACGATAAAACAGAATATTGTTGTTCTATTTTTAGACACATCTCGCGATCGACTGGGAATCTCCCCGCGACCCTTCTTTTTAACTAGTTGCTGCTCTTGTTCTGACATCTTCGCTTGCGCTGAACACTCACAACACATGTCACTCCCACGTGACCGAGTGGGCTTTTAGGGAGGGGCGAAAGCGCACCCAGCAAAATAATCGTATTTTGTCAATTATGCTGTTTTCCTAATCGTCGCAAGCCATAATCGTAATCGCGATTAAAATACGATTAATTGCACAGCCCTACTGCAGGGTAGCTTGAGGATTTACTCCAGGTGGAACTAAAGTCTGATTCAACACTTGATTATATTTCACATCATTAATAAAGTAACTGTAAAGTAACTGAATATATTAAATAAATGTAGTGGAGTAAACTACTCCATTTACCTCTGAATCTTAGTGGAGTAGAAACAAAAAGTAAACATAAAATGGAAATACTCAAGGAAAGTACAAGTATCTCAAAGTTCTACTCAAGAACTTGAGTAAATGTGCTTTACCAGGTCTGCCCAGACGGCATCTGGACTTTACTCTATTTGAATATTTCGAAGTTGTCCCAATGTACACTTACCACATTTCATCCCAGACTGACAGACAGATGTTGACTATGTGTACATTGCGTTTAAATGAGCCACTGCATATTGAGTACTTTTGACAAGTACATTTTGCTGAAGTAATGCAGGACTTTTACCGGTATTGGAGTATTTTCTGTTGTTAAAAACAATTCAAGTTAATTTAGCTGATAATGCTGGTGCACTATTTTTGTGTATTCCATAGATGTCCCTTACGCTTGGGACATGTCCCCTCCTGTTTTGTTGTTGATTGTTCCTTAAAAATAGCATGCACAAAGCTTGTGACGAATGAGACTGCATTAAGAGAGGTTTATTTGCACAAGAGAACATGTTCAAACTACTGTTCCCACTTGGTGGGTGTATTTCTGGGGACCCAAGTGGTACAATTTGGACATGTGCCACATTTAATTTGAGGAGACTTTGCTATCCGTCTCTATTTTTTTATTCAAACATCTCTCCTGCTTTGCAGCAGCGGGGCAGGGTGAACAGCACGCTGCGCAGCAGCAGGGCACAGCCAGGCACCGCACTAATTGTATTGTGTGGGGTGCATTACACTAGTTTTTCTTAATTGGAAAAAAGTGTCTCACCAGTCACGTTCATGTTTGAGAGATTGATATTACTACTTTTTCTTAAGTGAAACATGTAAGTACTTTGTGAACCACTGCTTTAAGTGAAGCGGTGTATTCAGTTTCAAATTAAAGGTACATTCTGTCTTTACTTCGTACACTATATCACAGCTCCTAAAGTTGCAAACACATATGAATGCTTTTGTGTATCACTGTCAGTGTGTAAGGCCTTTATTAGCCTGCAGCTCCCTTAGACCTTTGCACTGTAATTACCCAGCACGCACTTGTACAAGCAGATCTGTCGAAACAGGTAGACAAAGATAAAGTTCAGACACTGAAAAGGTCATTAAAAGAATATTAAATGTCACCACACTTGTGGAATGAGGTAATCACACACTGACAGGAATCTAAATGTCACCAAGGGGAGGTTAAAGTAGCTGCTGAAGTCACGGCCCAATGATATTGAAAGAAGTCGGATAACTGCTTGTATCTCACAAAACACACAATAGAAACAGATTAAAATAAATATGAGTCTAGTTAAAGAGCAATGCATGGTTAGGTTTAAGTTCGGTCATTTTAATAATTTGCACAAAGACATTTTTAGTGTTTTCAGGTCACATTTGCAGGACTTTGCTGCATAATGGAAACATTGTTGTTTATTTCTTCTGTCTCAGAAACAAAGAGTGTTTTAAACTAAGTGCAGTGGCTGGGAAAGCATGGAGAAACTTTAGGAAGCAGTTTTTTTTCGGTAGAACAATAAAGACATCTTAAATATATAAAAAGAAAGTGCCTTTGACTTTTCTTTGTACTTCTTTGTGTCTGCATGTATCCTTATCCAAAAATAACCTCTAACTAAAATGTTTTTAGTCCAGGAAGTGCTCCTCTACAAAGAACATTGTGGGAAAAGGACAGATTGTTCATTGTGTGTCTCTTTGTAGTCATTTGTGTCTCTTTGTAGTCATTTTGTGTCTCTTTGTAGTAGTGTTAATTTCGTTGACTAAAACTATGACGAAATATGTTCGTCAACGACTTTTTTTTCCATGACGAAAACGAGACGATGACGAGACGGCACCGACGGCAGTAAACAATAACTGTAACGAAATCATCATGCAATATCGTTGACGAAAAGTTACGAGACGAAAATGTGGTTTACTAAATAAAAACTATGCCAAAATCTCTCTTTACTTTCGTTGACGAAAAATGAGGAGACGAAATAATATCAAAGATAACGTTACATCTCTGATAGTCCGTTTTTCTCCCAGCAGTTCCATTTCCGGTGCTGCGGCTGGGCAGCTGTGTGTCTGTGGTGCGTGCGGCGGTAGATTTTAATTACAACGGGCAGCGGCACACTAGCCTCATCCCAATACCCCTCCTCGACTCCTCTCTCCCCCTCCTCCGGGACTTGACCCGGAAATCGATCAAGACACTCCATTTTGAAGGACGTCCCAATAGCTGAAATGCACACGGAGGAGTCGAGGAGGGGTGAGGGAGGAGGGGTGCGGGAGTAATTGTGCGGGAGGAATTGTGCGGGAGGAGACGAAAGGGAGGATACACGCGAGCAGACTATGCGGAAGTGTTTTCACTACTCGCGTATAAAAGCCACGCCCCCACCTTCACAGCTGGTCGATTTCAACAGAGGAAAACCGACAACTGGAAGATGGGTGGAAAAGCGTCACATAAATGTATAAGTGCTCACAGCTCCGTGGGAATTATTATGTGCAATTCATTGCTAAAAGGCTTTCACATTACTATAATTATATTTTTATTTAAATGTAGGCCACATTTTACACCAAAACGGAACACAAAAGCAGGACCAACCATCATACATTGAATTCCTTGACTAACAAGAGAAAGATTCATTCATTTAAATAAATATTTAACAATAAATGGGCCGGTTCTAAGGGGTTATTCAGTTAAGCCCGATGAGAGGGGATACAGCTGTGCACATGTCATCATTAACAGACGTCGTTTAAAAGTGACGTTTGAGTGAACGAGGACGTCCCAATTAATACCTGAGGACTCCTCTGTCCTCGCGTCACCTCCTCGTGTCTCTCGCTCGCATGTTACAGAGGCGGAGCTAAGACGCAAGGAAGGGAAGCGAGTGAGGGAAAGGAGGAGTCGAGGAGGGGTATTGGGATGAGGCTATAGTGAACTGTCAGGAAGACTCGGGTCTAACTCATGAGCCTCATCCCAATACCCCTCCTCGACTCATCCTTTCCCTCACTCGCGTCCCTTCCTTGCATCTTTCCATTAATTGGGATGTCCTCGTTCACTCAAACGTCACTCTTAAACGACGTCTGTTAATGATGACATGTGCACAGCTGTATCCCCTCTCATCGGGCTTAACTGAATAACCCCTTAGAACCGGCCCATTTCTGGTTAAATATGTATTTAAATGAATGAATCTTTCTCTTGTTAGTCAAGGAATTCAATGTATGATGGTTGGTCCTGCTTTTGTGTTCCGTTTTGGTGTGAAATGTAGCCTACATTTAAATAAAAATATAATTATAGTAATGTGAAAGCCTTTTAGAAATGAATTGCACATAATTCCCACGGAGCAGTGAGCACTTATACATTTATGTGACGCTTTTCCACTCATCTTCCAGTTGTCGGTTTTCCTCTGTTGAAATCGACCAGCTGTGAAGGTGGGGGAGGGGCTTTTATACGCGAGTAGTGAAAACACTTCCGCGTAGTCTGCTCGCGTGTATCCTCCCTTTCGTCTCCTCCCGCACCCCTCCTCCCGCACCCCTCCTCCCGCACCCCTCCTCCCGCACCCCTCCTCCCGCACCCCTCCTCCCGCACCCCTCCTCGACTCCTCCGTGTGCATTTCAGCTATTGGGACGTCCTTCAACATGGCGTGTCTTGATCGATTTCCGGGTCAAGTCCCGGAGGAGGGGAAGAGAGGAGTCGAGGAGGGGTATTGGGATGAGGCTAAAATGATAGGAAAGGAGGTTTCAAACTTCCTTTATAACCTCCTTTAGCTTAGGAACCACTGGACCTCCCTTGACGAAAGGAGAGGAGAAAGTGCTGCCCCACAATGCCTTGCAGCCGCAGCATTTGCCGTCACACAACAGTCAGCCGTTCACGGAAACAACCGATTATGACCAAGAAATTATATCATGAAAGTTTCGGTGCTTATTAAGCTTTTTAAAACGTATGTGGTAAGTTGCCAAAGTGCTTTGATTTGAACGTTCATCAGTATTATAATCAAAAAGAGAAATATGAACGTTAGTTTTTACTGAAATTATCAAATAAAGTCAACATTTCACAGTCTTTACTGAGATGTGTGGGGGTTGTTCAACTTTTAAAAGATGTTTGAATGGTGATAGATGTTAACAGATTTTATTTATTTGTGATCATACCGTGTGTTAGAAATTAAAATCAATGTTTTAATGGCATAAAGTACCTTAAACATACTGTCAGTTTAAATGCTGTTTTATACTGAAAAACCAGAAGTTCTTGTGCACAACCAGTTGTTAAGCTTTTATTCTGAAAATCCTTCATCTCCGGTTAGCATTTAGCATGAGGCTAATATACCATTTACTATAGAGGTGAATTTAGCAGTGATATGATATGATGTTGCACACCGAAACCTACTGATTTCGACACTACAATTATAGACGTTGACATATTATTATTGTTGAATATTAAATAAAGGTACAGTTTATTGGAGTACGTTATTGTTTACAGATGTGGGTAGCATGTGACAACATCAGGAATGACCGGAAACCAAACTGCCGTGAAGTAGAATGTGTTAAATGAAAAGTCATGAAAGAGTTAAGGAGGAGAAAAGGCGTGTTTAGATATATATTGAATGTACAATGTATGTATCCTCTGATATGCGTAACAACGGACATTAAAACGTGGAGAGCCGGCCCGCAGGGAGGAGCCAGCAGAGGATATATAAACAGCGGGACCAGAGGGGTTCGGGCTCTCTTTTCTCCGCTAGCGAGAGCCAGACGACAGCTGCTTTTCTGTCTGATCATTTTCCTGTTTGTAACATTACCGTGCCAATTTCAACTTTCACAGAGACTCAATTAGTCTCCTTTTTAAAGCTTCTCTCCTGGACGCGAGAATAACCAACACAGATAACACGTGTGACCTGCTTGTATGTACTTACACAATAGGTGTACTGTTCTCTCTATGTGTTGTACTGTCTCAGTGTGAACATAGATTAAACAGCCAGCCAAACTCTTTTGAGAGCCAGGGAATGAGCAGCCATGCTCCTTTATTGACTTATTTGCAGTCCACTGACAGTAGTCAAACGGAGTGAAACTATACAAAAATAAGTTACAAGGCACTTAATGATCTCATACATGCAAGTGTAACATACACATATTAAGACATAGGACCAAAAGTGTAAACAAGGTAAATATAGCTAATGCTGGCTGTGCAATAAGCATGTGTACAGGCCATGGATGTATCATAAGAACGGTACAGGCTAGTATGGCTAACGCTAGCATGTATGCTAACGCTACCGTGTATGCTAACGCTAGCGCGAATGCTAACGCAAGTGCTAACGTATTTTCTCATGGTGTTTAAACCATTTAAACATCCCCTAATGTCATCACATAAACACAATACATGTTACTAATCCTTACAGTGTAAGTGTAAGGCTTACACTTACAGTCATTGCTTTCGGACGGAATTTCCCTTTTACTCTTCAGGTTCAGCTCATTGGAGTCTACTGCCATGCTATTCAGTTCACTTTCTCCTACTTCCTGTACCCGGTTTCCTGTCTAACCTTCAGTAGGCCCACACATTTTACAAATATATAAATGTGCAAATATGAAACATACAGGTCAATATCACCTTGCTATTGGTAGCTGAACTGTCAATACCCCAACACATATTCTTAGATATAAATACCTAATTTTGAATTATTTAGACACAATTAACACTTATAGTTTAATGTCTTGTTAATAAGTGTTATATGTATATGGTAGAATTACTATTCTTGTGGTACTACTGCCTTATTAGGCCCATATTGAGCAGAGCATATTAAGACCAAAACTCATGTACAACAACTTCCTTACTTGCAATAAATAAGCACTATTTAGAGGGTTATTGAGGAAAAACTCTCAACCAATGGCTTATTACTTGTAGAATATGGTCATGCAGAAAAAGGCATTATAAGTGTTTTATAATGACTAATAAAGAGCCAATATACTGCTAATATGCATGTTAATTAACAACTAGTTGATGGTTAATTTGTTTACCTTAATATAAAGTGTTACCATATATAAATAACAAACTGAAACCAATAAACTGGCATATAACAGTCTGAATAATCAGTATCAACGTAGCATCTTGTCTGCTTCATTCGACACGTTGAACCATCAGATCCTCCTTCGCACTCTCCAAGAACTTGGAGTTTCAGGCTCTGCACTTTCCCTCCTCATTGTAAGGGAAACTTCTGTGTAGCAATGCAGTGGGAGTCACCGACTCAGGAAGGAGACACGGGAGGAGCAGGAGCTTTGATGTCAAACACTGATGGTTTATTTGGAGTAACGGCCGGAGGATTCACATCACAAGTCCAAGAGCCAGAGGTTCTGACTTCACGGTAGAGTTGCCACGTCAATTCTAAAGAACTCTACCTCAGACCCATGTATTTAACTAGTTCTGAGAGCATCATCAAACTGCTGCATAACAAGATAAAATCATAACACCTCTATCAGCTGACGTCAACAGGCAGGAACATATAATCATAACACCTCTATCAGCTGACGCCAACAGGCAGGAACAGGGAGACAGAACACTGAGAGCACAGCAGCCAAGGTTACGAGGTGCGTGTGCTCAGTCAGGACAGTTTGAACTGATAAACTGGGTCAAAGTTATGGGCCTTGGAAAATATTTCCACAACACTCACCTCATACCTCAAAGACCGCACCTACAGGGTAACTTGGAGAGGGTCCTGAGTCCGACCCTTGTCTGTCCTTGGTCCCCTCCTCTTCTCTATGTACACAAACTCGCTCTGATCGGTCATTAGCCCGCATGGTTTTTCATACCACTGCTACGCTGACGACACCCAATTAATTCTGTTTTTTCCCCGTTCTGAAACCCAGGTCGTCGCACGCATCTCTGCTTGTCTAGCTGACATCTCTCAGTGGATGTCTGCTCACCACCTCAAGCTCAACCTTGACAAGACTGAGATGCTTATTCTTCCGGGAAAAGATTGTCCCACTCTTGACCTAACAATCAACATCGGCCCCTCTGTTGTTTCCCCGACTCAGACTGCAAGGAATCTGGGTGTGACCCTAGATAACAACATGTCCTTCACTGCAAACATCGCTGCTACAACCCGCTGCTGCAGATACACGCTTTACAACATCAGGAGGATACGTCCCCACCTGACCCAGAAAGCGACGCAGGTTCTGGTTCAGGCTCTCGTCATCTCACGCCTAGACTACTGCAACTCCCTCCTGGCTGGTCTAACTGCATGTGCCATCCGACCTCTGCAGCTCATCCAGAATGCAGCGGCTCGTCTGGTCTTCAACCTTCCTAAATTCTCCCACACCACGCCGCTCCTCCGCTCCCTTCACTGGCTTCCAGTAACTGCTAGAATCCACTTGAAGACACTGGTACTAGCGTATCATGCTGTGAATGGATCTGGCCCTTCGTACATCCAGGACATGGTTAAACTGTACACCCCAGCACGTGCACTCCAGTCTGCATCAGCCAAACGGCTCGCTGCACCCGCACTGCGAGGGGGACCCAAGTTCCCATCTGCAAAAACACGTGGGTTTGCTATCCTGGCTCCAAAATGGTGGAATGAGCTCCCCATTGATATCAGGACAGCAGAAAGCTTGCACATCTTCCGGGGTAGACTGAAAACTCATCTCTTTCGACTCCACTTCGAGCAATACAATTATTAACAAAGCACTTATATACTAACAAAGGGCTGGCTTATCTAAAGCCAGTTGAGTAGCACTTGAAATGTTTTTGCTCTATGAAACCTGATGTACTTATATGATTCTGTTTACTTCAAGTTTGTATCTTCTTGGTCGAATGCACTTATTGTAAGTCGCTTTGGATAAAAGCGTCAGCTAAATGCAATGAAATGTAATGTAATCTTTGACACTAACATGTTGAGCCATAACATGAGGCTAATGTGGGCTGTATGTTAACAAAACATCCACATATATTAACATTACATAACTATCATGCATAGTACCTTGACCTTTCTGACAGCATTCAAGAGGACAGCAGTTTGTTTTTTAGGCTCATCACCTTGGGGCAAGCCTTCATGCCATCCATTAAAGGAGTATTTTTTTAAATGCTTCCAAAGTTTTTAACATCTCTTTTGGATAGTTTAGACTCAGTGCATATAGTAGCCCCACAGGCACAGGCTCTTGACGCATCTGGGATTTGAGGGACTTCTGTTCCTTCAATCACTATTCTTGCATCCACACGCTGGTCATGTCAATCTTCAGCACCTCATTGCTAACTTCCACTTCACCATCCTGGAATAAGTAGATCATAAAATACATTTCAGTGTTTTTTGTGCAATCAGATTAGAAAACATTGCATTGTGTTTCAGGTTAACACAAGTTACAGTTTGATTTAAGCATTGTGTTTACTTACCAACCTTTCCTTGAAGAGATCCTCCTTTTCACGAAGACACACCACCAAGCAACGGATAGCAACCTCTCTTTTTCCACCAAATCATCCTTAAAAGGAGAACATTTTAATGTCGAGAAGGCTTGTTTGCAAAATAACTAACAACACATGCCGTGCATTGTCAGTTGTTGTTCATATTTATTTTAATCAGTTTTTATCAAATGTTACATTAATTCTAACAACAAAATATGTATAAATAAATATATACATACTGTATAACAAATAATGAACTTTGACTGCATCTGTGAAACAAAGGATACAGGAGGATACAAAAAGCTAGCTAATCAGTATGGTATACTATGCATGCTACTGTAGCTTAAAACAAGTAGCTGATACCTTACAGCTTGTGTTACACTGTATATGCAGTAAGCAGCTGTTGTAAATGAAGCTGAACAAAAATGGCTACTTACCAGGTAACTTGATAGATTATTAAGTTGAAATCCTGTTGTTCCACTGCTATCAAGTTTCCAGGATGAACGCAGATTGCTCCAACTCCACATGCGGTCTGGCAGAGTCCAGGCGTGGATTCAGGTTTGAAACTTTACCGTTGAAACTCAATAGATATGAGTTACTCTAACTTAGTATTTCAACATTACATTTGTTTTGTTATTTTTCAGTTTGACCGACTTAATAAAATGAGTTGTAAACTAGCTCAAATAAGTTGAGGTAAAAAACACAATTTCTTATGTTGAAAAAGTATTTTTTTTTAAGTGTAATCTACTACTCCCATGAATCATTTTTTAGTATATTTCCTTAGCACAACTGCATTCCCTAAGCATTATTTCTAATTTGTCAAAGAAAATAGCTTTTGCAGACGGTGGTCTGTACACTCCAATGAGAATGAAAGACATCTGTGGTGACATGCTAACATTAAAGAGCCTGTGACACGAGTTTCCCCCATCATCCAAACCTATCAATCTGAGTAAATATTGTCCCCTTGAAAACCGTTACTGAACTGATTTTGGATATTTGTACTTTGATAACCATTAATCTGCCCTTCAATGTTGACCATTTTCTGGATCTTCTCGGGGATTCTTCAAATCCCGCCAAATTATGTGTGACGTCATTGTGGGCCAAGCGCTCCAGCTGCACCGTTCAGGACTCCAGCATCTATCTGCATGAAAACGCACGATGGCGCACACAGCAGCAAGTGATGACAGCGATGACAGTTTAATTTTGAACGTGTCTGAGAGCTCATATGAGGCTGAAGGATCGGTTTATGTCTTATCTGTTAGAAGTTTAGGAATTAGGTGCGTCAATATGGGCGATCATACGGTCATGTAGCCAGTGTGGACTGGGACTAAAGATCATCCCGGGACTCTCGACCGGCCCACTTCGGTACCGCTAGTAAGTTGTCAACGGGGGGAGTGGGGGATGTGCTAGTGACTTATCCGACCGGCCCACTTCGGTACCGGCCTATCGGGATTCGTCCCGATGGCCAGTCCGCCACTGCACCCAGCCCAGCCCACGTAAACTGTCAACGGGGGGAGCCTCGCTGCAGGGAAACGGTGGACCTAGTGTCCCGATCGGAGTGGGAATAATAATAATCATAATCGGTGCATTTTATCCATTAATTTCCCCAACATTGTGGTAAAAAAACCACACGTTTAATCCATGTTGGTGTACTACAACTACAAAAAGCATCAGTTTGTTTTTTCATCAGGAAATGCAGACGGGCTCAAACAAACGATTTTTAATCATCATCCTCACCAGTGGCGGCCGGCCCATAGGGGCGCTAGGGGCGCCGCCCCATCTCTTCCCACATACAAAAAAAAATATTTAAAAAAATATTAAATAAAAAAAAAAAAATATTTAAAAAATATATATATTTTATATTTTTATATTTAATGAACAAGGTAAATATCAGACAATTGGTATCACTAAAATGTATAATCTACAATAAAATCTCGTTTAAAATTGTGTTACGATGTCTAAAGTTACTGATAAGTCACATGTTTCCTGCCTGGCCTTGCCCATGGCATTAGTTGATAATTACCGGGCGGAGCCCCCGAGCCAAACAGCAGCAACCAGCAAGTTGCAAAAGTCTCAATAGTAAACTGTGCCGCCGAAACATAATTTCAGCCAATCAGCGCTGTCAAATATTTTGGTCACGAGGGCACTCACGTTGGCGCCCACGTTGCTTACGTGCGTTGACGTGAGTTGTTTTTTAGACTCGTGAGTGACCAAGGTGACGCAGTATTTGGATGAGAATGGTGTGCAGGTGGAGTCGGCGGACCTCGGTCCGCACCCAATTCCGTGCAAGAGCTACTCTCCAATCCTTTCCAAAGGAGAAGTTTGGGAGATAAATTGATACTTAAAGACCTTGGACCGGACCAACCCGATTTGTATATATCACAGCAAGCTCGTGAAAAAGACAAAACGTATCAACGAGGCTTCTCACATGGCTAGCTGGATGCAAACGATGCAAACAGGTAAATGCTATCTTTTGTTTCCCATGCTTGCTCTTCAAACAGCCGGAGACAGATACGATCTGTTCAGAAACTAGACAAAAGTTACACAAATACAAAACACAGACTGTCTGTGTCATGGAGAATACAGTCGCTGGTTTATTTATGTCTGTATAGGCCGTTGTTGTGAGTGTGGACGGTCGGAGCATATATAACGTTAGCTTAGCCAAGCTCCATTCAGAAAACAAGCATTCTAAAAGGTTTTTCGCCTGCCGTCTGTCTGCAGACTTGTCAAAGCATTAATTCATGGTTTTTACTAACCGGTATCAGTATGTTGTTACGTCGGCATCATTTAGAAACGTGTATTACAATTTAATCACAGTAAAATATGTTCATTTTGTTGTAGTTGTAGCTCCCGAGCCAGCGCGTCTTGTTTGAATGATGCGAGTAAACACATCTGGCAGCCGCGGTGAAACTCGAGCGACTAGAGCGATGCGATAGGAGCGTTTAGAGCGAAGCGAATATTCGCATCGCGTCCGGTCTGAACGCAGCATTAAAGTGAGCTCCGCGCTGCACTGGAAACGCGCCATTGCATCACCAGAAGTCCTAATTTAAGGGGTCATTTCTCCCAAAAAAAATGTGTTTACTCACTATATCAACAGCCCCACCAACAATATTTTCCACCAGCCGCCACTGATCCTCACGATCATTTAATGTATCATATGTTCGCCGAATTGACATGAAAGCACTAATAAATGTAGTTTCATCCACTTGAGTTTACAACTACAAAAATAATCGATTTGTTTTTATATTACATCCGACGGGAGGAAATTCAGCAGCTCTCACTACCGATTTTTAATCCTAATTTAATCATCATCTTCACCACGATCATTTATGTTTATGTTCGCCGAATTGACATGAAAGCACTGACACATATGAATATACTGTAGTCAACTTCATTAAAACGTTTTTAACGAGCCTAAACTCAGTAATTCACCATTTCTACGCATGACAACACACTTTGTCCGTGTTTGGCTCTCTCGCCGCACAGTGAAGCATTCCCGCATTGACGTCACTTCCGGCTTCCCCCAAAACTTCAAAATGAGTCGAAGGAATTTCCCCGCGATGTTCGAAATTATTGATATTTATCGGAACGGTATCGCACCTTCTTTTTTAAGCTGACGGTTCGAGATGACTAGTAGCCCAATATGTCATTGCACAACAGTTGTTGGGAGGCTGTCACAGGCTCTTTAAGACAGATATGCTCAAGCTCATTCTCTCGAGGAGTGTATCTTTAGATAATTTGTTTCGTAGATTCTTTGGGCCGAGTACAATAACTTCAGTTTTGTCCGTGTTAATATACAAAAATGTAAGGTCATCCAAGTTTTTAATTCTTAATTGCTGTTTTTTATTGTATTATGATGATTGTTTTCATCAGGCTTGAGACATAAATATAATTGTGTATCATCTGCATAACAATGAAAATGTACAGAGTGGTTCCTTATAATATTGCCTAACGGAAGTATATATAATGTGAACAAAATAGGTCCTCCATGGCTAACTTCAGTTTGCATGGAAGATTCATCGTTGACACATACAAACTGAGACCGTTCAGATAGATAGGACCTAAACCAGAATAAAACGGTTCCCTTTATGCCAACTAAATGCTCTAATCTTCGCAATAGGATGTCATGGTCGATAGTATCAAATGCAGCACTGAGATCAAGCAAGACAATAATAGAGACAAGTCCTTTGTCGGAAGCTATTAGAAGGTCATTTGTGACATTAACAAGAGCTGTCTCTGTGCTATGATGTGTTCTAAAGCCAGACTGAAAATCTTCAAATTAATCATTGTTTTTTAAGTAATCACACAGCTGTTTTGCGACCGCTTTCTCAATAATTTTTGAGAGGAACGGAAGATTAGAAATAGGTCTATAGTTGGCTAAAACCTCTGGATCGAGGTTGTACTTTTTAAGAAACGGTTTTATCACTGCTACTTTGAACGATTGTGGAACATAGCCTGATAGTAAAGACATATTAAATATATTTAATAAAGCAGTGTTAATTAATGGGAAAATGTAATAGTTTAGTTGGAATCGGGTCTAAGATACATGTTATTGGTTTAGAAGAAAGAATAATTGAACTCATGGGAGAAAAGCATTCTAAATTCTAGTGTTGTATTAGACCTTACATTTCCAGGAGCTGATGATAACACTTTACAGATAGAAGGCAGGAGGTGATTAATGTTGTTTCTATAGAGTAATAATTGTATCATTAAAAAAGCACATACAATCATTACTACTGAGTGCTATAGGAATAGAAGGCTCAATAGAGCTGTGGCTCTCTGTCAGCCTGGCTACAGTGCTGAAAATAAATCTTGCATTATTCTTCTTCTCTTGTATTAATGATGAGTAATAAACTGCTCTCGCTTTACGGATTGCTTTCTTATAGTCATTGAGATTATCATGCCAAATTAAACAAGATTCTTTGAGTTTAGTTGAATGCCATATCCTTTCAAGTTTTTGACTGTCTGTTTTTAAACACACACTAACAATTATAACAGCAACTTTTGTCTCTTTGTAGAAACGTTGTGTTGTGTTTAGTGATGCACTCTCGGTACAATGACATAAATTCTGGTACAATCACATTTGAGTTAACCTGTTAAGCCCCTCGGTGGGTCCTTTTTTTTCACGACACTGTGTCTCAGGGGATCTTAATATTTAAGAACCTATTAATGTGTTATACCAGATTAACGGGAATAATCTCAGCTAACTGACGATACAAACCATTTTTACCAAAACAAAACACAAGTCTCATAAGAAGCATCTAAATGACCCCTGAGCGAAAAATGCTAACGCACTTTGGCACAGAACTCAAGATAAAAGATACCCTTATTACTTATCGTAGCTGCACATACAAGATATCCGATTAAAGCTGAGGTTCCACAGATTATTTAGGTATATATATCATCACTGAGTGATCTAAACTCGCGACAGGGGAAGCAAACTCAGACATCACAACACGTACCTTTACGTAGCTTTTACGGGAGATCGTCTCACCGTAGCTGTCAATCTGATCAAAAGACGTGTTCAATGGCATTAAAACGAGAAAAAACGCGGCTGAATCGGTTAATCCATAGGTTGATAATGTTTCTGTGTAATACTTTTTTTTAATTTATAATCCATAATTCCATTTGTATGTAATAATCGAAGAGTAAAAGTTAGCTGCTAATGGTAGCCACCAGAGTTATCACTGCTTCCGGTCTTGGCTATGTGGCAGTCTCACACACACACATTACCAAATAAGGAGTATGTGGGAGTTCCCCTCGATTCCATTGGCTCTGACGGTTAGAAAGAGATGTCAATCAGCAAAATCGAGCAAGGGGGACCAGAGATAGGTCAAATCCACCCAAATGACCCCAGAAGTGTTTTTTTTGTACTAAATCTCTCTAAAAAGGTCACCCCACTGACAATAAATATAGTTTGACAAACTGAGGTAAATTGGACTCTCTTTTATTGTTTAAGCATTGTTTGATGAAGATGTCCTTCGCTCCGCCGCTGAAGCTCAGTTGGCCAGTCTAGCGGCGGTAGACGCTGAGGTCGAGGAAGAGGAGGAGGAGACCACCTTTCCATCCACAACCTCCTCTACCACCACGATTGTCTTCGTCATGGTCCTTGAGGTTGAGGAGGAAGAGGAGGTGCTGACACTGCAGGTCAATCAGAAAACAGAACAGTGTGAGCTCAATGTATTATTATGCAGGTGTTTTTCAGATCTCACTTATTTGGTTAAAACATTTCTCGTTAATGTGTTTTATTTCCCAACATACTAAGCTTTCTCTAGAAGAATTCTGACTATAAATCAAAGGCAATATTCTGAGAAATATATTGAAGATTTTTCTCAGAATTCTGACTTTATTCTCAGAATTCAGAAAGAAAATAGATTTTGGTCAGATCTAAAAGAAAATGCACATGACATGAGGCCCCAATCCTCTTCTGTACTTCTCCACACTGCACAGAACACCTATTTATTTACTAAATAAATGTGTCTTTTAGAAGACAGGGCCACAATGCCCCTCTTGCTTCCAGGTGCGCAGCGAACACCTGAGCCTCCTCCAGCCGCGTCTCACCTGCTGCTGGTCTCTCCGTCCAGCAGCCTCCTGTACTCTGCGATCTCCATCTCCAGGCGGGTCTTGATGTCCAGCAGCATCTGGTACTCCTGTCCCTGCCTCTCCAGGTCAGCCCTGAGCTGCATCAGCTGCTCCTCCATGCTGCTCACCTGCACAGGTAACGAGAATGACAGGTTCAACACTCCATATGTTTTGCCACTAGAGGGCACTCTATCAGAACAAGAGGAACATATAAATGATGTCAGTAAATACCCCATTGGCAAATGTCTGAAGCTTTTATGTGTCTTAAAAAAGGTGGTTGCTAACAGGCAATGTTGGGACAGTTACTTTACTGAGAATTTAAATATTAAAGCAATTTAACCAGATTACTTTCCGTAACTTTTGAATAACCTTAATATTAAATGCGATGCAAATAAATACAAGATGAGATGGTTTTTACTTAAGTGTATTTTGTAAGACAACAGAACAATGTGACCTTAGAAAAGAAGAAACCAAGATGTATTATTTAGTATGAAAAATGTGTCCTCTGCTCACAGAGATTTCATTTATAGGAAAACCTGCCTTTCATTAAGCATGTTCAGGCAGTAGCACGTACTACAGTTTAAAAAAGCAGAAATAAAATAGAGTAACATTGTAATCCTGCTAGTAATCACAGTAATCTGATTACCGGTATGTAACTGTAAGGGAAAACAGTTACCTTTTTTTGTATCCTGATTATGTAATCACATTACATGTAATCAGTTACTCCCTAAACCTGCAAACAGGCGGCTAAATGGGAATACTGCTGTGACTCAATTGGTAAACGTCCCTTAGTACACTGCATGTGGATCACTGTGAACATTTGTGCAGTGCCTGAAATTCGACCTTGCTCGACTAAGTTTTCTCAAACGCACACGGTTGTTGTGCCCTCACAGGAAGTGACAATCGCTGCTGTTATGTTACCAGTACCATATCATTAAAGACTGCTCAATTAAGCCTATAAAATAACTCATTTTTGACACCAGTATAGGGGTACCTAAATAGTGAAAAAACCCACAAATTATTTTATAACCTTTGTTGGTTTAGCGCTAACCACAAGTTACAGCAATCCCGGATAGTCGTGTAACTTCCATTAGGAGGTCTCAAGAAGTGAGGATTTATCAGATTTATATTCTCCTAAAATGTCCCCAGTAGGGAGTCTTCTCCAACTCATCATCACCTTGATTCAAATGACACGTATCTCTTAAACATTCAGAATGTAACTACCCGACTCACCAAATAGATACTTTTGAATACAGAAACATTACATATTATACTTTAGTGTTCCAGTCTTACCTGCATCTGGTATTGGGACAGCTGCATGGAGAAGCGGACCTGTATTTCGGCCAGAGATGCCTCCATAGAGCTTTTCTGCAAAAACAGAGTTATTGTTTCAGATTAATATCTATGTATATTTCAGCTGTATTATTTATGTATGAAACAGTACGCCCAGTGGTATACAAGGTTATTCAAATGAGCTCCATGCTTATCAGCTGAAACATTGAGTCGATTAACACATTAATGCATCAAAAATGGAGATATAACAACATTTCTTTTGTATTCTGCAGAATTAGTTTGACTTTTGGTACATTTACTGCTAATATTATTATCTACTTGAGTAGCAATTTTAATGTATGACTTTAACTTTTAAGAAAGAAAATCATACAATTAAAAACAAAGCGAGGATATGAAAGTAAAAGTAGCGCAAATAGTTGTCAATACAAAATAAAACAAAGTGATATAAATGAGATCGAATTTGAATGCACAGGGACACTCACATTGCTCAGTGCGGCCTGCAGCTCAACCTGCAGAGACTGCAGCATGCGTTTGACCTCCGACACCTCCGACCTGCTTGTATGCAGAGTCTCCGTCTGCGTCACCACCTCTTTGTTCAGCTCCTCCGACTGCGCACACACACACACACACACACACACACACACACACACACACACACACACACACACACACACACACACACACACACACACACACACACACACACACACACACACACAGTCATTTTAAGTATCTTTGTAATCATTTTGTGTCTCTTTGTAGTAATCTCTGCCTTTTTTAAGTCATTTTGAGTGTCTTTATAGTCATCTTATCGTTCTTTGTAGTTATTTTGTGCAACTTTGTGGTAATGTTGTCGACAGGAAGTGAAGTCAGGGAGTTACCTTTGTCTGGAACCAGATCTCCAGCTCTCTCTGGTTCTTGGCGGTGACGCTTTCGTAGTACTCTCTGATCTCGGCCATCTCCTTATTGAGGTCGGGACCCTGAGCAGCTTCCACCTCCACGTGTACCTGGCCGCTCATCTGAGCACGCATCGCCAGCAGCTCCTACAGGGAAACAACAAGAAACAAGAGTTTACCTACTTCTATTTGTTATAGTCCACAATAAAATAACATGTTTATGGCTTTAAATGATCATTATAAGGTTAATGATAAATATAATGGCTATACAACAGTATTATTAACATTTCGATTGGTTCCCTACAAGCATTGATTTCACTTTACATTCATACAAATATACAAAATACATTCAAATTGATATACGTCCTGATCAGATTTGATTTATAATAAATATTACATAACAATGTATTTTTAATAATGCAGTACTTTTCAAGTTTGATTAAAGAGGCCTGGAAGAAAACACTTATTTATGACTTACATTTTTAAAAGTAGATTTTAACAGCGGTCTGTAATTAAATGAAGTTAGCTTTTTTGTGCTCTCTGACCTCTTCATGGTTCTTCCTGAGGAAGATCAGCTCCTCTCTCAGACCCTCGATCTGCATCTCCAGGTCGGACCGGCTCATAGTCAGCTCGTCCAGGACTCTCTTCAGGCCGGCGGTGTCAGCCTCAACAGACATACGCATGGCCAGCTCGTTCTCATACCTGCACAGAATGACATAATAAATAATATTTTAAAATACATTTAAATAGATTTTGCTTCGATAACATGCCATTTGAAAGAAAGTATCCCAAACACCATTTAGGAGTTTATTTTACTAAATGTGTCTATTTGTGTCTATTTGGTAGCAGCACTAGTTGCAGTAGTTGTTGCAGTAGTAATTGTAAACGTTGCAGTAGTAGCAGTGCTGGTTATACTAATAGCAGCCCTAGTTGCAGTTGTATCTTTAGTAGCTGCTGTAAAAGATGCAGGTATTATATGCATAAGATGCTGCAGGAGCCTTATTTGCTGTTGTACAGTAGTAACACTACCAGTGTAGTTGTAATATAAGCTGTTATATTTGAAGTATTTGTGTTAGTTGTAGTTGTAGTACTATTTTTTGCAGTATTAGCTTTGTTAGCTGCAGCAGTGGCTAGCTTTATTAGTTACAGTATTAGTAGTAGCTTAGTATATTAGCTTAATGAGCTGCACTTTGTTAATTGTGGTAGTAAGCTAACTATGTTAACAGTTAGCTGCATTATTATATATTAGCTGCAATAGTAGGCTAGCTTTATTAGCTGCAGTAGTTTTCTTTTTGTTTACTTTAATCAATAGTATTAGCTGCAGTAGAAGCCTTATTAGCTAGTAGTTCATGACCTTCGTCAGTTTAGACCTGATCAACCTGTATGAACGGTGTCTTCACACCTGTTCAGTATCAGTGTTAGTGGGGAAGGTAAACAGGTGTCAGTTGACTGACAGGTGGCAGCAGCAGGCTGTCAGCCCACTCTTAAAACTGGTTCTAATTAACACGCTTCTGATATTTTACAAAATCATTCATGCACAATTTAACGTGTGTGTGTGCGCGCGTGTGTGTGTGTGTGCACGTGCGTTCGTGCGCTCTCACTTGGTCCTGAAGTCGTCTGCAGCCAGCCTGGCGTTGTCGATGGTGAGATGAATTGTTCCGTTCACACTGATGGCGCCGTGAATCTAGAAAAAAAAAAAACGTTTATTTAAAAAAATATACACAATATTCATCTTCTGATGGAAGGTATACACATGAGTAACACATCTAAAGTGCATACACAAAGCTATATCTGTTTTCATTTATTAAAGATCCTAATACATCTCCCCCCACTTCCATTAGTTATTTCATGTCTTATAATACCACTACTACAGTTGTTGCTTTAATAAATAAATAACACTGTTTGCTAGTGACGTACGTATATATAACATGATCAGATGACAAAATAAAAAGTAATTTATAGCCACCCAGATTAGATTATAATGGAAAACATTATTACATTATAATCACATAGTTTGTATATTATTTTGTAAGTGATAAAAACTGAGTAATATGATATAATAGAACAAGACTTGGATTTACTACGTTTATTGAGGTAAAGGATATGAGTACACTGCATTTACAGTTACCCTACTTAGTACTATCACTAGTGTAATTTTGTGGTACTTGGCTATTTTCCACCCATATACCTTTGTTACTTCTGAGTCGTCAGAATCAGAGATACTGCATTGTATTCCTGATTTCAAAACAGTTGCTCTATTTAAGAATAAAACCAAATAAAAAACATGTTTATAAAAATAGAGATGTTCAAGTAAAAAAGTGAATATTGTAATGCAATTTGTAAAATCAATAATTAAATATCGTTGTCATATATTACGATTTTTTTTATACAAATAACACTTAAGAGTTAGTGAACTATGAAGATTTTGTTATACTTTCATGTATTTAAAAGGATTTTGGGCCAGTACTTTTCCTGCATTATCTGAGAATAGTACCTTGGCGGTGAGTTCTGCGATGGTGGCGGTGAAGGCTCTGTGGTCTCGGGTGCTGGGGCCGGCCTTGCTCTCCAGGAACTGTCTGATCTTCAGCTCCAGCTCTCCGTTGGTCTTCTCCAGGCTGCGCACCTTGTCCAGGTAAGTGGCCAGGCGGTCGTTCAGGTTGTTCATGGTGGCCTTTTCATTCCCAATGACACTGTCATTCATGCCAGCCATGCTGAAGCTCGTGCTGCCGTAGCTGCCGCCTCCGCCACCACCTCCTCCCATGGAGATGCTGCCGTAGCTGCCGCCACCGCCTCCTCCCATGGAGATGCGGCTCCCTTTGCCTCCCGCCCCGCCGTACACGCTGCCCGCCCTCATGCCAATCATGGTGCCACCGGAGGAGCTTCGCATGGAGGAAGATGAAGAACGATGGAAGGACATGATGTCTTTGTGCAGGCACAGAGAGGAGAGTGAAGGGCTGCAGCACGCGCCTCCTTTTAAACCTTCAGCTCCATCAATCACTCCACAGGTGCAGCTCTGACAGGTATGCACAGGAAGCGTCTCCTCTGTGGGTGAGGCCAGGTATGGTCAGAGAAAAATGTAACCTTTAAAGAGCTGCACACAGGCGTGACAATGCATTTTTGCTGTGTATCTCTGTCAGGGTGTTGCTCTGTGACCTTTGCAACTTATTACCCAGCAGCAGTGGTGGGAAAAGTTCTCAGATCTTGTTCCTTAGTAAAAGTAGAGGTACCAGAGTGTAGGAATACAAGTAAAAGTACAAAAGTATTACCATAAAAATATACTTAAAGTACCAAAAGTAAAAGTACTCATTGTGCAGATTGGCCCTTTTCAGAATATATGATATGTTTTATAATGATTGATCATGAAAGTGTTCTCAAAGCTGGTAAAGGTGCAGCTAGTTTGAATGACTTTGTATACTGCAGGGTAGCTTGAGGATTTACTCCAGGTGGAACTAAAGTCTGATTCAACACTTGATTATATTTCACATCATTAATAAAGTAACTGTAAAGTAACTGAATATATTAAATAAATGTAGTGGAGTAAACTACTCCATTTACCTCTGAATCTTAGTGGAGTAGAAACAAAAAGTAAACATAAAATGGAAATACTCAAGGAAAGTACAAGTATCTCAAAGTTCTACTCAAGAACTTGAGTAAATGTGCTTTACCAGGTCTGCCCAGACGGCATCTGGACTTTACTCTATTTGAATATTTCGAAGTTGTCCCAATGTACACTTACCACATTTCATCCCAGACTGACAGACAGATGTTGACTATGTGTACGTTGCGTTTAAATGAGCCACTGCATATTGAGTACTTTTGACAAGTACATTTTGCTGAAGTAATGCAGGACTTTTACCGGTATTGGAGTATTTTCTGTTGTTAAAAACAATTCAAGTTAATTTAGCTGATAATGCTGGTGCACTATTTTTTTGTATTCCATAGATGTCCCTTGCGCTTGGGACATGTCCCCTCCTGTTTTGTTGTTGATTGTTCCTTAAAAATAGCATGCACAAAGCTTGTGACGAATGAGACTGCATTAAGAGAGGTTTATTTGCACAAGAGAACATGTTCAAACTACTGTTCCCACTTGGTGGGTGTATTTCTGGGGACCCAAGTGGTACAATTTGGACATGTGCCACATTTAATTTGAGGAGACTTTGCTATCCGTCTCTATTTTTTTATTCAAACATCTCTCCTGCTTTGCAGCAGCGGGGCAGGGTGAACAGCACGCTGCGCAGCAGCAGGGCACAGCCAGGCACCGCACTAATTGTATTGTGTGGGGTGCATTACACTAGTTTTTCTTAATTGGAAAAAAGTGTCTCACCAGTCACGTTCATGTTTGAGAGATTGATATTACTACTTTTTCTTAAGTGAAACATGTAAGTACTTTGTGAACCACTGCTTTAAGTGAAGCGGTGTATTCAGTTTCAAATTAAAGGTACATTCTGTCTTTACTTCGTACACTATATCACAGCTCCTAAAGTTGCAAACACATATGAATGCTTTTGTGTATCACTGTCAGTGTGTAAGGCCTTTATTAGCCTGCAGCTCCCTTAGACCTTTGCACTGTAATTACCCAGCACGCACTTGTACAAGCAGATCTGTCGAAACAGGTAGACAAAGATAAAGTTCAGACACTGAAAAGGTCATTTAAAAGAATATTAAATGTCACCACACTTGTGGAATGAGGTAATCACACACTGACAGGAATCTAAATGTCACCAAGGGGAGGTTAAAGTAGCTGCTGAAGTCACGGCCCAATGATATTGAAAGAAGTCGGATAACTGCTTGTATCTCACAAAACACACAATAGAAACAGATTAAAATAAATATGAGTCTAGTTAAAGAGCAATGCATGGTTAGGTTTAAGTTCGGTCATTTTAATAATTTGCACAAAGACATTTTTAGTGTTTTCAGGTCACATTTGCAGGACTTTGCTGCATAATGGAAACATTGTTGTTTATTTCTTCTATCTCAGAAACAAAGAGTGTTTTAAACTAAGTGCAGTGGCTGGGAAAGCATGGAGAAACTTTAGGAAGCAGTTTTTTTTCGGTAGAACAATAAAGACATCTTAAATATATAAAAAGAAAGTGCCTTTGACTTTTCTTTGTACTTCTTTGTGTCTTCATGTATCCTTATCCAAAAATAACCTCTAACTAAAATGTTTTTAGTCCAGGAAGTGCTCCTCTACAAAGAACATTGTGGGAAAAGGACAGATTGTTCATTGTGTGTCTCTTTGTAGTCTTTTTGTGTCTCTTTGTAGTCATTTGTGTCTCTTTGTAGTCATTTTGTGTCTCTTTGTAGTAGTGTTAATTTCGTTGACTAAAACTATGACGAAATATGTTCGTCAACGACCTTTTTTTCCATGACGAAAACGAGACGATGACGAGACGCCACCGACGGCAGTAAACAATAACTGTAACGAAATCATCATGCAATATCGTTGACGAAAAGTGACGAAACCAAAATGGTGGTTTACTAAATAAAAACTATGCCAAAATCTCTCTTTACTTTCGTTGACGAAAAATGAGGAGACGAAATAATATCAAAAATAACGTTAGATCTCTGATAGTCAGTTTTTCTCCCAGCAGTTCCATTACCGGTGCTGTGGCTGGGCAGCTGTGTGTCTGTGGTGCGTGCGGTGGTAGATTGTAATTACAACGGGCAGTGGCACACTAGCCTCATCCCAATACCCCTCCTCGACTCCTCTCTCCCCCTCCTCCGGGACTTGACCCGGAAATCGATCAAGACACTCCATTTTGAAGGACGTCCCAATAGCTGATATGCACACGGAGGAGTCGAGGAGGGGTGAGGGAGGAGGGGTGCGGGGTGCGGGAGGAATTGTGCGGGAGGAATTGTGCGGGAGGAGACGAAAGGGAGGATACACGCGAGCAGACTATGCGGAAGTGTTTTCACTACTCGCGTATAAAAGCCACGCCCCCACCTTCACAGCTGGTCGATTTCAACAGAGGAAAACCGACAACTGGAAGATGAGTGGAAAAGCGTCACATAAATGTATAAGTGCTCACTGCTCCGTGGGAATTATTATGTGCAATTCATTGCTAAAAGGCTTTCACATTACTATAATTATATTTTTATTTAAATGTAGGCCACATTTTACACCAAAACGGAACACAAAAGCAGGACCAACCATCATACATTGAATTCCTTGACTAACAAGAGAAAGATTCATTCATTTAAATAAATATTTAACAATAAATGGGCCGGTTCTAAGGGGTTATTCAGTTAAGCCCGATGAGAGGGGATACAGCTGTGCACATGTCATCATTAACAGACGTCGTTTAAAAGTGACGTTTGAGTGAACGAGGACGTCCCAATTAATACCTGAGGACTCCTCTGTCCTCGCGTCACCTCCTCGTGTCTCTCGCTCGCATGTTACAGAGGCGGAGCTAAGACGCAAGGAAGGGAAGCGAGTGAGGGAAAGGAGGAGTCGAGGAGGGGTATTGGGATGAGGCTATAGTGAACTGTCAGGAAGACTCGGGTCTAACTCATGAGCCTCATCCCAATACCCCTCCTCGACTCATCCTTTCCCTCACTCGCGTCCCTTCCTTGTATCTTAGCTCCGCCTCCGTAAGATGCGAGTGAGGGACACGAGGAGGTGACGCGAGGACAGAGGAGTCCTCAGGTATTAATTGGGATGTCCTCGTTCACTCAAACGTCACTCTTAAACGACGTCTGTTAATGATGACATGTGCACAGCTGTATCCCCTCTCATCGGGCTTAACTGAATAACCCCTTAGAACCGGCCCATTTCTGGTTAAATATGTATTTAAATGATTGAATCTTTCTCTTGTTAGTCAAGGAATTCAATGATGGTTGGTCCTGCTTTTGTGTTCCGTTTTGGTGTAAAATGTAGCCTACATTTAAATAAAAATCTAATTATAGTAATGTGAAAGCCTTTTAGAAATGAATTGCACATAATAATTCCCACGGAGCTGTGAGCACTTATACATTTATGTGACGCTTTTCCACTCATCTTCCAGTTGTCGGTTTTCCTCTGTTGAAATCGACCAGCTGTGAAGGTGGGGGCGGGGCTTTTATATGCAAGTAGTGAAAACACTTCCGCATATTCTGCTCGCGTGTATCCTCCCTTTCGTCTCCTCCCGCACCCCTCCTCGACTCGTCCGTGTGCATTTCAGCTATTGGGATGTCCTTCAAAATGGCGTGTCTTGATTGATTTCCGGGTCAAGTCCCGGAGGAGGGGAAGAGAGGAGTCGAGGAGGGGTATTGGGATGAGGCTATGGTCTAACTAACCTTATTTAACAGAAAATAAAATGGCAACAACAGGGCTTGGGAGCAGTGTTCGCACTCGCGTTAACCGAATACCCCCCCCGTCAGCGCGAGTGATTGATAAATTGTGCACTCGACGGATAATAATGGATTATGACGGAAATGTTACGATCCTGTCCGTCAAAATGACTGACAACGAAAACGTCTAAAGCCACCACTGCTTGGGAGAAAGAAACAATGTGATATTTGGGCCCATTTTCGCTACAATGAGGCGGAGAAAAAAAGCGAATGCATTGTTTTATCAGAAGGGAAGCAATGTGGCCATAACACAGCTGGTGAAAACACCACAAACCAGACACTCTCTGCAAAGCTGCTTTCTTAATCATTCAACCTGTGTTTTTCATCAAATAAGGACAAGATATAATCTTATTGTGAAATACGTTTGACTAAAATGACAAATTATTGGTTTTGGCTAGACTAGTTTGATTGAAATGTTCAAAAAGTATAAGTAGACTAAAATAATTAGTTTACTTTGACTAAAATAAGACTAAAATGCTCAGACTTTTAGTCGACTAAAACTTGACTAAATAAAAACAGGATGAAGGTGACTAAATATGACTAAAACTAAAAAGGAAATTTAACACAGGACTAAGACTAAAACTAAATAAAAAAATAGCTGACGAAATTAACACTACTTTGTAGTCCTTTGTGTCTCTTTGTAGTCTTTTTGTGTCTCTTTGTAGTCATTTTGTGTCTCTTTGTAGTCATTTTGTGTCTCTTTGTAGTCATTTTTGTGTCTCTTTGTAGTTGATTTGTGTAGCCTTGGTAGTTGTTTTGTAGTCATTGTGTGTCTCTTTATAGTTATGTGTCTCTTTGAAGTTGTTTGTGTCTCTTTGAAGTTGTTTTGTGTCTCTTTGAAGTTGTTTTGTGTATTTTTGTAATTGTTTTGTATCTCTATGTAGTTGTTTAATGTCTCTTTGTAATAGTTTTGTGTCTCTGTAGTTGATTTGTGTAGTTATTTTGGTTATTCATTCTGTAATTATTTAGTATCTAACTGAAGTAGTTTTGTGTCTCTGTATTTTTTGCATTAGGTAATCCATCGAGAATATGAATATATTTCTAAACATGACTTCTTACATCACCGTCAGCCCTGGCCCTGCTTTACTTTCATGCACAATGTTATGTAAGGTTAGTTTACCTTTCTGACTGAAGGCATTTCAGTGGCCTCTCCCTGAACTATGCACCCTTAACTATCCTGGCTAGTATATATTATGTAATAATCTCTTTTTAAACAGTGCACCCTTCCCCTCATTTATCAAACACTTTATTACCACCTCTCCCCATTCCTACATTTGTGAAATGCTTCACCTAACAGCGTCCTTTATTTCATCAGCCACACCCCGATCAACAGCGGTGAGGAAATACATGCCGTTCCTCTGCAGAGGAACACAATGACAGCCATCAGTCAGCGGTGGGGGGTGCTGTGCCAACATGCGACTCTGCAGGCCAAACCTGTATATGTGCAAACTATCCTCACATGTCCTGCCGAAAAGATTACAAAATTCATCAGGTGTCATAGAGGACGGTAAGTTATATTTTTGTATCTGCGCTGTGACACTTTAACCCAGTGTTTCTCAAAGTGGGGGGCGCAGAGGCATGACAGGGGGCGCGAGAGACCATTAGGAAAACATTTTGTTTTAAGAAAAATCATAATTTGAAAAATTATTGATTCGAAAATAATATGATACAGTACAGTACAAGTACGTCTGGGTCTCTGTGTTTCATTGAAGCTCAGCTCTGTGTGTATGTGGACGAGCCATTTTGTGTGCGTGCGCGAGCGAGAGAGAGAGAGAGAGAGCGCACCGGTACCGGAGATCGTTGTTGTTAGCAGAGATGGGGTCGTTACTAAAAAAAAGTAATATATTACATATTACTTTTTTAAAAAAGCAATATATTACACTACTTCGTTACTCTCTACATAAAGTAACTCGTTACTTTAATCGTTACTATACTCGCTACTTTACTCGCAGGGCCGGCCCGTCCCTCCCTACAGGCAGATCACGCAGATTGCTAAAGTTTCAAATGTTCTCTTTAGTTCAGTTTCGCATAAGCTGATCCAGATAGCTCCTGAATGTTTTCCTATCTGACCGTGGCTGTCCTCTGTCTCTTGCTATCTGTATTTTGCGCAGTATATCTCTGAACGATGGTGATTCCACTGTGCAAATGGGCAACTTTGCTGCATAATGGAAACATTGTTGTTTATTTCTTCTGTCTCAGAAACAAAGAGTGTTTTAAACTAAGTGCAGTGGCTGGGAAAGCATGGAGAAACTTTAGGAAGCAGTTTTTTTTTCGGTAGAACAATAAAGACATCTTAAATATATAAAAAGAAAGTGCCTTTGACTTTTCTTTGTACTTCTTTGTGTCTCCATGTATCCTTATCCAAAAATAACCTCTAACTAAAATGTTTTTAGTCCAGGAAGTGCTCCTCTACAAAGAACATTGTGGGAAAAAGACAGATTGTTCATTGTGTGTCTCTTTGTAGTCATTGTGTGTCTCTTTGTAGTCATTTTGTGTCTCTTTGTAGTAGTGTTAATTTCGTTGACTAAAACTATGACGAAATATGTTCGTCAACGACCTTTTTTTCCATGACGAAAACGAGACGATGACGAGACGGCACCGACGGCAGTAAACAATAACTGTAACGAAATCATCATGCAATATCGTTGACGAAAAGTGACGAGACGAAAATGTAGTTTACTAAATAAAAACTATGCCAAAATCTCTCTTTACTTTCGTTGACGAAAAATGAGGAGACGAAATAATATCAAAGATAACGTTACATCTCTGATAGTCAGTTTTTCTCCCAGCAGTTCCTTTTCGGGTGCTGCGGCAGGGCAGCAGCTGTGTGTCTGTGTTGCGCGAGGCGGTAGATTTGAATTATACCGGGCAGCGGCACACTGTGAACTGTCAGGAAGACTCGGGTCTAACTCATGAGCCTCATCCCAATACCCCTCCTCGACTCCTCCTTTCCCTCACTCGCGTCCCTTCCTTGCATCTTAGCTCCGCCTCCGTAAGATGCGAGCGAGGGACACGAGGAGGCCTCAGGTATTAATTGGGATGTCCTCGTTCACTCAAACGTCACTTTTAAACGACGTATGTTAATGATGACATGTGCACAGCTGTATCCCCTCTCATCGAGAAGGGTCTAGCTGCGGCCGCGGACAGTACACGACGGTAAACGATGGTACACGATACGCCCACCTGACACCACACTACGGTGGCTGAGAAGGGTCTAGCTGCGGCCGCGAAAGTTCTACTTCCAAATATGGTCAGAAGAGAGCACGTCCAACACGTGAGACACTGACGCAAGGATATTTAAGGAGACATGGAGGTTTACAGACAACAGACAACAAACAATATGGCGCACCGAGTACAGGTAATTAACGTATTGTGGTTTTAGATATAATTACATACTATTTAGGTTCTCGTTTGTTTATCGATGTGGCAGTTTAGCGCAGTGTAATTGTGTTTATTTTGCTATATATATATATATATATATATATGGGAATGAGAATGGGAATGACTGGTGTCTTCATGATAATGGTGAGTAAGGATAAGGCCGTGATATGGCACAATTGATTGCTCCTTAACACCTTTCATTTGTAAATACATGCAATAGTGATTCACCACCACTTAGACCTGACAAACGTTCTGTTTGAATCCCAATGTTCTCTCACTTTATGCACTTGCAAATAAACAGGTGTGCAATAATAAAAGGATTTAAGGAATGTTCACGTATAGGTAGGCCTCTCGTGCATCTTTCTTGTGGCGTTATCACCTCCACATTTTATTGGAGGTGTGTGACTACTTTCTCACTGAGTTATAAGCCGTCACGTGTACATTATGTCTTGCATGTCTTAATAAAATTCTCATTACAGTATGCCTGGTATGTTGCCATGGAGGCCAGCTTTGACTTCAGCATTGTAAGTATTAAGGAAAGAAGTCACATTAAAATGCTATAACAAACTTAATGAAAATTGGTGCTCTTTCTTTAGCATGACATGTCTCTCCTGAGAAGGTGGTGGTGTGTTATCCTGGTGGAAAACTTTGGACTGGAAGGGTATGCTGCAGTGCTACAAAAACATTTGAATTTGTAATTGTATTATCAAGAAGATTTGGGGGGAACACCTGGCTCTAAAATTCAACCTTCTGGTGAAGAAAATGTGTCTTAATTGCAGGTATGGAAAGAAGTTTGCTCACTATAGTGAGGAAGGCAGGGTGACCCTTAGCGACAATGTCCCACCTACATTCAGGATCAGTCGTAAAAGGACGCATGCAAGCAGCACCATGGTCAGTGTATCGCTCAACGTATCTTTGACCCTGTGTGCCTGTTTCAGAATGGGTTACTACTCCTAAAACACATACTACATAGAACTTATGGTACATGCAACATTTGTTTTGTGTGGTATTGTGTCATTCTGAATCGAGCCTGGATCATTTTTGGAGGAGTTAAACCGTGCATGTAAAGCACTGTCAAAATAATGGTTGACTGTCTGATGCCCCTGGACACTGATGAGGACCACTCCTATAACAAGAGGCCTTACAGCTTCCTTCCTAAAGAGTCGGTTAGTGAATGGACACATTAAAGTGTACAACCCCTGATGCATGTGATTTTATAATATTACATATGACTTCTTTATACCATCTTGTCTTATCAGTGAGATGGAACTTTGTTCTCATGACCTCGCCAAGAACATGAGTGAGGAAACGCACCAAAGGCTGAAGGACTTGTGAAAGATTCCGAGGAGTTTTTAAATAGGCTTTAAACTCCTGCAGGTCAATATTTTTTTAAGTTGACCAGCTCTGATTTTCCATATGATGTTCTGTTCAATAAATGTTCATTGAGGAAAACGGTATCAGTGTCTTATTTTATATACATCACAGTGAATGCTGAACTTGCCGGACCATATACTGTAGTTGAAAGTACACAATGAAACACTGGCTTGCTTGTATCAAATCAATACAATTCCCACATGCCCTACCCCGGAACCTGCGGTCTTCAGACTCTGGCCCCCCGCACCAACCTGCGATCCTTCGGGGACAGAGTGGCAGCCCCCACTCTCTGGAACGCTCTCCCTGCGGAGATCTGCAACATCCCCACGCTTGACGCCTTCAAAAGGGCCCTTAAGTCCCATCTGTCTGCCAAGGCCTTTGGCCCCAAATCTATTTGTTGTTTTGTTCTTCTTTTTAAAGCGACCTTGGGTCTCATGAAAGGCGCTATATATATCTTATTATTAATACATCATTGGAACGGTACCTCCAGTATGCCTACATGACAAGCATTTTTATACAGTAAACATATCTTTGACTTATTGCAAAATTATAAAATGAAATTCACCCCTGCTGTCATTCTGGCTTTCACTGTTCAAATGAGATGTCAACCATCAAAATGGGATAAGGGGTTACAAGGGGTTCTCAAACGGATAGGTTATTAATTTATTTGCCTAATAGTTGCTTAAAATGCTACAATAACATGCCATGTACGGTCTCTCAGCCACCGTGGGCGGCGTAGTAGGGGGCGTGTCGTGCAGTGTCGTCAATTCGCTTTTCATCTGCCATGCCTCTGCCATGCCTCTCAGCCACCGTAGTGTCGTGTCAGGTGGGCGTGTCGTGTACCATCGTGTACTGTCCGCGGCCGCAGCTAGACCATATTGCTCTCATCGGGTTTAACTGAATAACCCAGTTTAGAACCAGCCCATTTCTGGTTAAATATTTATTTAAATGAATGAATCTTTCTCTTGTTAGTCAAGGAATTCAATGATGGTTGGTCCTGCTTTTGTGTTCCGTTTTGGTGTAAAATGTGGCCTACATTTAAATAAAAATATAATTATAGTAATGTGAAAGCCTTTTAGAAATGAATTGCACATAATAATTCCCACGGAGCTGTGATCACTTGTACATTTATGTGACGCTTTTTATGGGCATAGATATGTCTCATAATTATTTGTGTGAACATAAAAATAATTTGTGTGTAAATATGTGATTTGTAAATGTAAAACAACATCCACAAATGCATTTAAAAGATTTGCAAACTTACAAATACATTTGCAAGTGTAAAACGGATCTGCAAATACGCTAAATATGTTCACAAATAAAAAAAAGATCTGTGAATATCTCTTTAACATTTACACCTTTCGATCAGGCATTTGTGAATCCATTTTGTATTTGTGGACCAAAAAGGCGCTTGCGGCTCTCAAATCTCTGTTCGCGGATCGTCTTTTTACAACAGCGGAACTTTAGATGCATTCTTCATCACCATCACCATCATCATCATGTTATAGTGATACAGTTAGTTTGTGTTATTGATTCAATATAGCATATATCGAGCACTTTCGTTGATGTTGAAGTGCAGGCTATACGCCACTTTCGGGTCCCGGGGGAGCAGCTGGCAGCGAACTGTTTCGCTGCCAGCTGCTCCCCCGGGACCCGAAAGTGGCGTATAGCCTGCACTTCAACATCAACGAAAGTGCTCGATAGAATGCATCTAACGTTCCGCTGTTCATTATAATACAAAAACAGAGCATTAAACAAACCATCATGCTCTTACTTTGAAATCATGCGGAAATGTCGCCATCAGCAGGCCATCACGTGGTTTCCGAAAATAACCGAGTGACACGAGTAGATTTTAGCCGAGACCGGCGGAAAATATGTCTCAAAATTCCGTGTGTGTAAAAAGACGATCCGCGAACAGAGATTTGAGATCCGCAAGCGCATTTTTGGTCCACAAATACAAATTGGATTCACAAATGCCTGATCGAAAGGTGTAAATGTTAAAGAGATATTCACAGATCTTTTTTTATTTGTGAACATATTTAGCGTATTTGCAGATCCGTTTTACACTTGCAAATGTGTTTGTGAGTTTGCAAATCTTTTAAATGCATTTGTGGATGTTGTTTTACATTTACAAATCACATATTTACACACAAATTATTTTTATGTTCACACAAATAATTATGAGACATATCTATGCCCATACTTTTCCACTCATCTTCCAATTGTCGGTTTTCCTCTGTTGAAATCGACCAGCTGTGAAGGTGGGGGCGGGGCTTTTATACGCGAGTAGTGAAACACTTCTGCGTAGTTTGCTCACGTGTATCCTCCCTTTCGTCTCCTCCTGCACCCCTCCTCCCTCACCCATCCTCGACTCCTCCGTGTGCATTTCAGCTATTGGGATGTCCTTCAAAATGGCGTGTCTTGATCGATTTCCGGGTCAAGTCCCGGAGGAGGGGAAGAGAGGAGTCGAGGAGGGGTATTGGGATGAGGCTATGGTCTAATAATGGATTATGACGGAAATGTTACGATCCTGTCCGTCAAAATTACTGACAACGAAAAAGTCTAACGCCACCACTGCTTGGGAGAAAGAAACAATGTGATATTTGGGCCCATTTTCGCTACAATGAGGCGGAGAAAAAAAGCGAATGCATTGTTTTATCAGAAGGGAAGCAATGTGGCCATAACACAGCTGGTAAAAACACCATAAACCAGACACTCTCTGCAAAGCTGCTTTCTTAATCATTCAACCTGTGTTTTTCATCAAATAAGGACAAGATATAATCTTATTGTGAAATATGTTTGACTAAAAGGACAAATTATTGGTTTTGGCTAGACTAGTTTGATTGAAATGTTCTATATAATCTGATGACTAAAAAAGACTCAACAGTTTTCATTGACAAAAAGTAGACTAAAATAATTAGTTTACTTTGACTAAAATAAGACTAAAATGCTCAGACTTTTAGTCGACTAAAACTTGACTAAATAAAAACAGGATGAAGGTGACTAAATATGACTAAAACTAAAAAGGAAATTTAACACAGGACTAAGACTAAAACTAAATTAAAAAAATAGCTGACGAAATGAACACTACTTTGTAGTCATTTGTGTCTCTTTGTAGTCTTTTTGTGTCTCTTTGTAGTCATTTTGTGTCTCTTTGTAGTCATTTTTGTCTCTTTGTAGTTGTTTTGTGTCTCTTTGTAGTTGTTTTGTGTCTCTTTGTAGTTGTTTTGTGTCTCTTTGTAGTCTTTTTGTGTCTCTTTGTAGTCATTTGTGTCTCTTTGTAGTTGTTTTGTGTCTCTTTGTAGTTGTTTTGTGTCTCTTTGAAGTTGTTTGTGTCTCTTTGTAATAGTTTTGTGTCTCTGCAGTTGATTTGTGTAGTTATTTTGGTAGTCAATATCTCTTTGTTGTTTTTGTTGTATCTTTGTGAATGTTTGTGTTCCTTTGTAGTTGTTTTAAAAACATCTTTCTGTAGTTGTTTTCATGTTTTTACAGTAGTTTTATTTATAATCATTTAGTGAAGAACTGTCTTCTTGGTAGTTTCTATTTTTGTGTCAATTTGTTATTCTCTAGTTGATTTGCAATATCTTGCGGTAGTTGTTTTTCTTTCAGTTTGTTTAGTGTCTCTCTGAAGTCCTTTTGTGTCTCTTTGCATTCATTTTGCTCATCCTTCTGTAGTTGTTTTGTATCGTATTTTGGTACTCCATATCTCTTTGAAGTTTTTGTTGCATCTACCTGGACGTTTCTGATGCTTTGTAGTTCTTTTAAAACATCTTACTGTAGCTTTGCATCTCCTTGCATTTTTTTTAACTTACTTGGTGTCCCTCTGCAGTCCTCTCTTTGTAGTAAGTTGTATCGGTGTATTCAATTTCTTTATGCTCTGTGGTCAATTAGAATTATTTTGCATTTGTTTTTTTCATTATCCTTCTGGCCATTTGTGTCTCTTTGAAGTTATTTTCAACTTCATTCTGTAATTATTTAGTATCTAACTGAAGTAGTTTTGTGTCTCTGTATTTTTTGCATTAGGTAATCCATCGAGAATATGAATATATTTCTAAACATGACTTCTTACATCACCGTCAGCCCTGGCCCTGCTTTACTTTCATGTATAATGTTATGTAAGGTTAGTTGACCTTTCTGACTGAAGGCATTTCAGTGGCCTCTCCCTGAACTCTGCACCCTTAACTATCCTGGCTAGTGTTATCTGTGTTCGTTATTCTCGCGTCCAGGAGAGAAGCTTTAAAAAAGGAGACTAATTGAGTCTCTGAGAAGGTTCAAATGGTTCAGACAGAAAAACAGGTGTGTATCTGGCTCTCGTGAGCGAAGAAAAGAGAGCGATCTCCCCCTCTCCAGCTGTTATATCTCCTCTGCTGGCTCCTCCTTGGCCCTTTCTCATTTTATCAAATCCCCCTCCTCGACTGTGAAGGACATCTAATTTCTCTAAATGCACGTCGAGGACCGAGCATCGAGCATCGAGGAGGCTCTCTGGAGGAGCTCTAACCGAGGATACACTGATGGGTCCTCCACGGTCCTCCACGGCTCCTTTGTGGATTCATTTCCGGGAACAGAGATGTTTCAAAGAGTCGTGACGCACGGCCGGACTTATCTCAGCCAATGACAGCTCTGCATGCATCCCTGGATATTATTTTATTAACTGCTCTCATCGCGACGCTATGTTTACAGAGATAACAGCTGTGAGGTCCGTGCAGAAAGCAGAGCAGTGTGCATAATATATATCACTCAGTATAACAGGCCTACTCTCTTTATTTGCTTTAGTTTAGTAGATATCTACAAACAAAGAGTCGATATTTTTCTAAAACCATTTAGTGCTTCACATAATAAAATACACAACGGCTGTAGCCTGATTATATGCTTTAGGAGCTGTAGGTGCGTGTGGTACAGTGTGTAGGTGTGTGTGTGGTACAGTGTGTAGGTGTGTGTGTTGTACAGTGTGTAGGTGTGTGTGTGGTACAGTGTGTAGGTGTGTGTGTGGTACAGTGTGTAGGTGTGTGTGTTGTACAGTGTGTAGGTGTGTGTGTGGTACTGTGCGTAGATGCAGCGGACAGACAGGTCTCAGTTGGTTTGGTGTCCTCTGCTTACTTTTAATACTTGTAAATAAAACTTTTGGCCCGTAATTTATTTTCCTCATTGTAGCGACCAGAGAGGGGAGAGGGGGGGATATATCCAGTCTCTGATAGTGTTACGTTATTATGAGAGTGCCCTGTTTGATTCTGAAATTGTATATATTTATATAAATATATACATATATGTGTGTGTGTGTGTGTGTGTGTGTGTCCGCATCTGTAGCCTGTTATTGTCTCATTATACCGCACTGTGAATGAATCAAAGTAAATATATAAGTGGTCATGAACACATCTGTCCATCAGACAGAGGGCTGCTGTGCCTCCTGTCATCATTAATGGACGTCTCTTTTAAAATGACCGCTCAGAGGAGAGGAGTTCTCATTTCTCTAACCGCCTGCTGCTTCCACTCCTCTCTCCTCGGCTCCCCTCCTCGGCTCCTCCACTCGTATCTCCTGTGGGCGAGACTAAGTCTGTCTCGAGGATAGGAGTCGAGGAGGGGAGTCGAGGAGGGGAGTTAGAGAAATGAGAAAGGGCCCTTGTGTGCCGGTCGGCACTGCTGGGGGCCGGCCCTCCACGTATTTAATGTCCGTTGTTACGCATATCAGAGGAAACAGCATACTTGCCAACCCTCCCGATTTTCGCGGGAGACTCCCGATTTTACTGCCCTCTCCCAGTTTCCTCCCGGGGTTATATTTCTCCCGCATTTCTCCCGATTTCTGACTAAATCAGATTTACTCACGACATGCTGCGTACCTGGACTCACATTCAGGTTCAGGTCCGGACTCAAGTCCAGAGGTTCAGGTTCAGGTCCGGACTTATAAGTCCGGACCTGAACCCATGGCTTGTGTCCAAGGGCGCCGGAAGCGGGGGGGCCAGGGGGCCATTGGCCCCCCCACTTTTCAGCCCTGCCCCACATTTTACAAATCCCGTTTCAATAATTCCCCTCTACTCTAAAGTCACATCTAAAACGCGATCTGATCTAGCTGTGTATATTTTGTTATTTTTTATTGTTATATTCAATCTCATTAGCTTCAGGCATTTTTTAAGCTTGTAAAGGGAAGATGACAGCTCGCCTCTCACGTGCCACTCTGCTCTTCCACAGCGCCGCTCCCCCTCCCTCCCGCTGAAATGATGAATGTAAGGCGTATAGTAATCAGATAACACGGCAGGGTCCGTTACAGTTTTTTTAATCTGATTTCAATTAAACAAAGTCTTGGCTTTCAGAATATTAAACTTGTTTCGGCAAATTCAGATGATAAATACAACTTTGAAGCTTGTAATGGCATAATTACAAGCGGAGAACGGAGTAACTTAACGTCACAGCAGGCATAACAACAGCCGGTGTACACAAAATACACAAACACACACGTATGTATACACACACACTCGCGAGTTTCCCCCAGACCAGTAATCCAAACGAAAATATCTTCCCTGCGTAGTATTTTGATCATTTGCTCCGCTAATAATCAATCAGATCAATCCAGAGAAGAGGACACTTTGAAGGCCTTTTTTTCTCAAAATGATGACTCTAGTCATTATATACGTAGGCTAATGTGACATATTTTGCTTAATATTTGGAGTACAAAAACAATCCAGATATCATTAGAAAGCTCGGAATCTCCTCTTTCCAACAGTGTATATAACTCAAAATGTGTCTTCGGGTCAATGCGACTGATTTCGATAGAGCAGGTCACTTTGCATAAGGTAAAATAAAGCAGGCAGACATAACAGGAAGAATATGTACATTTTAACCCAATCAAATAGGACATTGTCACACCATTCCAATGTTCAAATTACAACCAATAAAAAAGCTTAGATTTGTTTATTTGTTACGTTGTTTACTTTATTTGTTAAGGGGTGGCCACAATCGCGGACATGCTGGCGGCACAGGGACGAGGCACGCAATCCCTCTTCAGTGAAGTGGACAAGGTATACGGCTGTATTTGACTGTGCCGATGTCCAATGCAACAGCTGAGCGGAGCTTCTCCAGCCTCCGTGGGTTGAAGACGTTCCTTCGTTCAACTAGTCCGAGCGCCGCTTAAATCACCTTCTCTTCCTCCACATCCACAAAGATTTGACCGACGGCCTGGACCTCAAAAAAGTGCTCCGGAGTTTCTGCTTTGCCAGTGAGCGAAGGGAGGTTTACTTTGGCAAAATGTAGAAAGATTAAGTAGGCATCTAGCCACGCTGGGATTTTTGTTTTGCTTTACCCTATGTATCGTGGGACATTTGTTTGAAGGTTGCTCCACCCTTATCTGTTATTGGACATTTTAGTCATGTGATGTTAACTAGCTTGTCATAGGCCTACGTTCTTTTCACAAGAATTGTTGTTTGGTTCGGTTAAATAAATAATGTATGTCCATTTCTTGAATTTCTTGAAATAAGTGTCATGAATTGCATTACCTGTAGCCAGAGGTAGGCTACCTGACCGGTCTCAACGCTGTCCGTCAGGAAACACGCTGTTTACAAGTAGCCTAGTTCCAGGCTTCCAGCAAACATCCACTGATAAACTGCGATGTTAACAACCTCATGATAACCTCATATTTTTTTAACTTAGGATCATACCTGTGTTTAGTCTAGAAAAAGGTAAATGTGTGCATTTTATTATAAAGTTGTGTATATTTACAGACTGTTGCAAAAACTAAGAAGCTTATAAACATCAGGTTTAAAACTAAAAGAGCTTTACAAAAAAGTAACACAATTAAAGATGTTTGGAGTTTTATTTGAGTTTTTAATTTACATTTGTTGTCAAAGAGATGCTGATTTGAAACCGTTGTTACATACCAACCCAGTCTCATGGCATTTCGTGTTCACCAACACGATTTTTAATCTATTGATTCGTGTTCACCAACACGATTTCCCCCTTTTTTTCGTGTTGCACAGCACGATTTTAAAAGCAATGTATTTCTACTGGTAATGACGCTCATGGAAGCACGGCATTCGTTTGTGTCGGCTGCCCTTAAAGGCAATGTGAGCGTCCATTCTCATTGGATAACGGATAATTGTACACCCGGAAGTAAGTATTCCCCTTACTGTCGATTGATTTTACAGTGATATCTGCACTACTCATCGACTAAAAAACACCAGATTATCCTTGTTAATTACACAACATTGATTGGTTTAAATTGTGTGCAATGCTTTTGTATTTTTACCCTTCGATTCGGAGAAACAAATGTTTTTTCGGAGTAAAGGATAGCAGAAGACACTACACTACCCAGAATCCCCAGCTATCGTTTAGGACTACACCATGTGCTCTGTTTGACAAACCCCGTGATAGTCCTCAAGCTCTGTGATTGGAGAGTGTGCTCCGAGGGTTACGCTGAGCCTCGAACAGCACTTGAAATGAAATGAGATGGAACCACGGCAGACTGTCCAAAACTGGATTTGAACGGGTCCACCACGTCCCCCCCTCCGTCCCCAGAACTACACATGCTGGCTATTCTGTTTCGCAACATGTTCTCTATCTATGGCACGTCTCTACTGGGAGTTGTCGTTTTAAAAGACGTTTTCGTATTTCCCATAATAAGAAGTTGCCAGTATTAAACTGTGTACATCCCTGGAGGTTTAGGGGATAGGAAACACTCACATTTAAAACATATAATTAATAAATGGGTGAAAATTGCTTGTGCCCATAATGGGCAGCATTAATATATACACACATGCCAGCTAAGGTCAGAAGAGCTTTATTTAACAGCTGGTATTATGTTTGTGACCCCTGTTGTTAATTGATAACATTACATTACATTAATTGATAAGCCTGAAACATGCACTTGTCAAGGTTCAGAGGCAAATTTTGCAAATCTGGCAGTAGCCATCGATTAGCTTAAGATAAGATATACTTTATTGATCCCAAGTTGGAACATTTGCGTTACATCAGCATGTGTAACAGTTGTATGCAATGGTGTTTATTTGTAAATCATTTAGTATAATCACACAAATTCTGTGTTTTATATTTAACAATTCTGTGTTCTTTATTGATTGTTCAATACCTGACAAGGCCGGAGATGAAATATCTACATACATCTTATAAGAGTATAATACATTATGTATAATATCAGTTAAAATAAGTGCTTCAACATAGTTAACATTGCTGGAGGTATGCACAAATATTGATAGATGTCTTGTAATGCACTATTGAGGAACCTGCGACCCAAGTTTTTCATTCAATGCATAACTATACCATAGTTGTGTGGGCCTATATGATATGTCAATAAACCTTAGAAAATCTTGAAATCTTGAAAGGGATGTGCAAAATAGTCATTATATACAGTCTTTAATTAACTATTAGTAGAGAATAACGAGTAATGAATATACTTTATAGGGATCCTATTGAAATGAAATTCAATAACATGCTTTAACCACTAGGTGTCCCTTTATATCAGCTGTGCACCTTTATGGTGTAAATACAGCCTATCTACCAATTGGATCAAATATAAAAGTCAGCCGAATTAGTGTTGATACTGCAAGGAGACGTATTGTGTGAAAAATAAATGTAAGATGTTGTTTAATGGCTGATATATTTATGATCCACGTCACGTTTTCAGTTCCTCATGTTTGTCTAGAAGTCTTCTCATCAGGGCTCTATAAATACAGAACTACGGCAGATATGTAATATTTAATGCAGCCGAACCGTGTATTACAATGCCGTTATGTGATGACTTTCAAAGAGAAAAGCAAGCACACTCGGAATAAAGTATTATTTTATTTTTTTTAAATGTTTTCGGTCTGTTTCCGGTATTTGTTAATGACGATGTGCTGTGAGATGTGAGACTGGAATTGCACAGGGGAAAATAACGTAGGCTATCTTTAGATGCGGATTTTGTTAAACTAATATGTTTGTGCTGTGGACCAACACTATACATTGACGGGGAAGGGGGTAGCAATAAAGATAACACCATTAAACAGTTACACAACATAACAGAAATAATATCGATAGCAGCGTCCCTAGCAACCACCTTGGTAACAATGAAAACTTCCTGAAGTAATCTTCGTAATAACTAGCAAACTAAAGATCATGTACATCCATTGCACACATAATCTGAAATAACAACTCATATTTCTCGCATCAAATGACATCAAAACGCATTTTAATGGCCAAACTAACTTTAAAATAGGCATTTTCCACCGAGAATAAAACGAAGTTCGGCCATGTTTTTTTTTTCTGCAGGGAGAAATGTGAAGATCACGTGACATAGACGCCAGCCATTGGAATAAATGGTGAAAACAGAGCACATGGTGTAGTCCAAACGATAGCTGGAGATTCTGGGTAGTGTAGTGTCTTCTGCCATCCTTTACTCCGAACAAATATTTGTTTCTCCGAATCGAAGGGGAAAAATACAAAAGCATTGCACACAATTTAAACCAATCAATGTTTTGTAATTAACAAGGATAATCTGGTGTTTTTTAGTCGATGAGTAGTGCAGATATCACTGTAAAATCAATCGACAGTAAGGGGAATACTTACTTCCGGTTGTACAATTCTCCGTTATCCAATGAGAATGGACGCTCACATTGCCTTTAAGGGCAGCCGACACAAACGAATGCCGTGCTTCCATGAGCGTCATTACCAGTAGAAATACATTGCTTTTAAAATCGTGCTGTGCAACACGAAAAAAAGGGGAAAATCGTGTTGGTGAACACGAATCAATAGATTAAAAATCGTGTTGGTGAACACGAAATGCCATGAGACTGGGTTGTACATACAGTTACGGCATTTCCTGTTTCTGCCAGAGAGAGGGGAGGCCGTCCCAAAGCTTGCTGCTGTATTTACTCCCTCCATCTGACAGGAGGGAGCCTCATGTGTCACTCCACGGAGTTCACTCCGTCACGGAGGGGGAGTGTGTAGGGGTAGGGCAGTGTTTCTCAAACTTTTTCATACCAAGGACCACTTAACCAATAAAAAAACACTCGCGGACCACCTAACTCCACAAATATCCAAAAACACATCGTTTTTTACAAATCACCTGAAAATGATACAAACAAGTGGCAACATGTGTGATGAAAGTGTTTATCTGGGCTATATCATGCAATCAAAAGTGAAACTTAAGCTCGTTTCATTGCGGAGATATTCCCGCGAGAGTGCGAAAAACTTTAATTTATTTATTTATTTCAAATGTGAAATGTTACCAATATACTCACGGACCACTAGGGGGCGCTCACGGAGCACCAGTGGTCCGCGGACCACACTTTGAGAAGCACTGGAAGGGTGTAGGGCGTGGTTTGGGATTTGTCGAGACACATGCACTTTTTTGCCCCCCCCACTTCTAAAATGAATCCGGCGCGCCTGCTTGTGTCAAGTTGTGTGAGTAACTAAAGTGAACTTATTGTGAGCTAATTATCAATTGAAAATTAACTCATAATCAACTCAAATTCAAACTCGTCAGGTTTATTGTGCTCCCTTCCAACTTGTGTCTACATTTCTCTACAATGTACAAATGTAAAAAAAAAAATTGTTGCCACTTAGTCTACAAATGACTTATGACAGCATACAGTGAACTACTACAAAGTTCAAACATTTATTTCATTTACCAAACTAAAGTAACCAAACAGTCCCTGAGCTGACTGAGCCTAAATCCCTAAAACGTTGCTGAAAGGTAGAGTAGACTATACGCATTACACTGTTACACACCTACAGTATAGGCTACACTGTAGTGACTGACTGTACAGTCAGAGTGTACTGTACTGTCTGTACACCATGTATTTTCTACAACTCTACATGTGTACATTATACAGTACATACTACATACATAGTGATGTACATACATACTGTTAGAAATTAAAATCAATGTTGATATGGCGTAATTTTGAATTAAATACACTATTTAATTTAAATCAGTTTTATTCTGAAAAAACTGGAAGTTCACACTATTAACTTAATACTTTTATTCTGAAAATTCTTCACTTCCGGTTAGCATTAGCATGTGGCGAAATACTACGTTTTCAAACCGTGAATCGAAGGTGAAATGACATGTGATGTTGTACACTGAGCACACTGGGATTAGCACTCATTTATTGACGTTGAATAACGTTTATCAGGGAATGTTTAAATAACCACAGACACCAGAATATACGTAAGTGCTAGTTTTTTTGCGAGTCCAAGTACCGGTTCCCGACGTTCCGGTTTTAACCGGACTTGAACCGAAACTTTTTACAAGTCCAGTACCGGTTCGGCGTACCGGTACGCAGCACTACTCACGACTATTTCCACTCGGACTTTAATACAGCTACACCATTGTTTGGTTTCCATGGTAGCGCGTCTCTTTAGTAGCATGCACAATTGAAAGTCTGAAGCCTCATCCCAATACCCCTCCTCGACTCCTCTCTTCCCCTCCTCCGGGACTTGAGGGAGGAGCAGTGGCGTTTTCTCCCGGAGGCCAAGGGAAGCCAGGCTTCCCCTGTTTTTTCGGATTGTAGTTATAATTTTAATAAATAAATAAAAACACTTCATTTAGTTTCGGAAATTCTTTGTTGTGTGTTGCTGCCGGCCCGTCTCTCCCCCACTCTCATTAAGTATTTTACAAATAGTGAAACAGCGCCCCTCTACATGTTATGGTGAAACAGTAGATTGCACTCTCTGTTGCGAGAGGAGGCCAGCCGAAATTGGCTTCCCTTGGTGAAAAAAAATGGAGGGATTGACCAATCAGCCAAGGCTCACGTGATGCCCCTGCCAACCTGTGATTAGTCAGGGCCATGCCAAGGGAAGACCGAGGCGGCTGGCTTCCCTTGCCTCACAATCCGAATCAAATCGCATCAATTTAGTGTTGCAGTGACGCATCCTAAAACCCGGAAGTAAGCCGCGCTCGGTTTCCCTCGACAAAAAGGCAATGGGATTTCTCCATAGGATTTTGGAAAATAGCTTGAAATAAGGTCAGTGGAAAACGAACCTGTTAGATAAATGCATGTTTTGTTAAGTCGGATAATATCCACATGTCTACCCTACTTTTATAATTTTCGAATCATAAATCTAATTGATAGAAGATAGATAGCGTCACTGCATCACTCTCACCGCCGTTAGAAAGAAGCAAGCAATTGAAGCAAGTGCAATTATGGAGGGTGGAGATGTGGAGTATTTAATCAAAAAATAATTGTACTAAACTTCCACTACAGCAGCAACAACAAATACAATCTGATGACAGGCCGATGCCCAAACTGGAGCTGTGTACAGCGAGGAAAAAAGGAGCGAATCGGACGTAAAACGTTAAAGGTCTCCTGATTTAGTTTGTGAATGAATGCTTATTAGAGTTTGGGCTGGAGAGTGCGTGCGGACCTGTCGGTTAAATAACAGGCGTGTTGTAGAGTTATATTTGTATTTATTCATGTTAGCAAACTATGGATAAGCTTAAAATGGGAATAATTTGGGTAAAACTGTGAGCTGGATATGGGGCCTGTTGACATGTGTTTTTGAGGACAAAGGAAGATGGGGGAAGGTGAGAGCATGTCCTGATTTGCATTCAACTTAGAACAAGCTACAGTGGTTGTGATATTAAGAGAGGTCCCTTGGGTTTCTCTGGTGGTTATCAATAGTAGCAGTTAAGTGAATACTGTTCAAACAATACCTGTGTTTGTGTTTTATATTGATTTCTCTGTTTTATCCTTTCATAAATGTAAGGACTACAAATGGCTATAAACATTCTGGGCTGGTTGGAGTAAACAGGGTTTTATTGCTCTGTGGGGGAGGTGTAGGTATGCAGGCCTTGAGACCTTTTGTTGGAAAGTGAGCCTGTTTGGTTTCCTGCTGGCCAGCGTTGCGTCTCCCAATGAGATGACCTGAAAAGATGACCAGCTGACCTAAACCCTAACCCCTCCTTCTTGCTCTGGTATATCTCCGGTGGATCCCTGGCGTTCGCTCTCTTCTTCACATGCTGCCCTCGGGTGAAAGTAGCTCTGCAGTATGCGAACCAGTGCAGGAGTAAGCCGGCATTACTCCTTAAGCATTACAATATAACTGTAATATATCATGTTGTATTGTAATGATTGTATTGCATTGTCATATTGCCATTAAAGTAGATTATTGTTAACGGTTACTTTGTAGATATGGATTCCTTCCTGTATTATAACCAGCTTCATAGGAACGCGCGGAGATTTGAAAAGCGGACCAGATATCCCTTTTAAATCTCTAACAAAATGGTGACCCGACGTCTAGATATAACGAAGCTGAGGAAGAATTCAGACGCTTTCAAACATCTCAGACAATCAGCAGGACTCTGCAACTTTGCAAATAAGGTAAGCAGACGATGAAAGTCGCCTGTCTGTAATTGGATACGCTAAAACTTTAGGATTGTCTGTAGGCGTTTCACAGTGTTTTTATAGTTTAAATGGAATGTTAGGAAATGTTAGGAAAGTTATATACAAAACGTAAACGTTGATCGACAGGTAGACGAAAGTCCTGCGTGACGTAAAATAGAGCAGTTTGGCGTGGATCTACAGGTGTTTATTCCTGAGTGGCGTGGAGATGGTGCAGTTTGTTTGAATGCGAGGTTTGATTCCTGCACGACAAAACCTGGAAACTCGATATATCAGATCGAGTCGCCGTTTAAAACGGGGGTTTAAATAACAGACCAATGCTAAAAGCTTAAAGCCAGAGGTCTGATATATATTAAATCGAGGGAGAGCGTTTCCCTTTGTCTGGAAACTTCTGCTGCTGCTGCCATCTAGTGGCTGAAAGGGGGTATCACACCCTTGAAACTTCTGCTGCTGCCATCTAGTGGCTGAAAGGGGGTATCACACCCTTGAAACTTCTGCTGCTGCCATCTAGTGGCTGAAAGGGGGTATCACACCCTTGAAACTTCTGCGAGCTTAGAGTTTAATCATTACATTGCTGGCCGGTATTGAAGACGGGAAGCACGTTCCCAGTATATTAATTAGAACTGATTTTGGAAAACTGGTACAAAACAATAAGGGATTGAACATTTTTTACAACGACAGCACCAGGAGATGAGTAAACTCAAGAATCTGTAGTGTAAATACATTGTGCAAAACACATTTTACACTCGAACTGTTTGCAAATTTAGACAATATAAATAAATGTTCAGAAATAAGACATAGGCCTACACTTGATTCAAATTTCATTACTGTGATCCGATTGGTGTGCTCTGCAGGTTTACTATTGTTCGAAGTAACAGTGGGATTTAAAATGAGAGAAGATATGGAGATGTTCTTTCATAGTGTGTGGAATATGTGATGCTGGAAACATGTAAGTATTTCGGAGTTGTGTTGGGTAAATATGTAACAATGGATGAAACTATTTTTGGAGTGAGTTTTTGTAATATCATAAGTAGACATTAATTATGTTGTTTAGATGGCATTTAACAACTAAGACAGATAGTATGATTAGAAAGAGACAGAGTGGAAAGGGTTGGATTTATTTAACATCAGTGGGCTAGACTTCTTATAGGTAATGTGTACCGAGACCTGGACTCCCCCTCTGAGTTAGAAAGGCTTTGATCCCGACCCTCCAAGCAGACAACGAGACCTAACCCAACAGGAGACTCCTCCTTCTCCATCGTACAGACAGAGAACCAGAGCTGAACCAACAATGACCTGAGGCATCCAGAACCAAACCAGCATGCTGACAAAGAGGCAAACTCTCATCGGTCCCTCAAACAGGACATGAAGATCCAAACTGCGCCGCGAGATTTGGCACAATAGACATGAGAGCAGAATCCGCCCTCCATAAAAACAGCAGAGAGACTGTAAAGGAGGAGTGCAACAACAGTGGCATGATGGGGCTGCAGATGTGACTGGGCCAATGGCTGCCTACAAAAGTTACAGTGGATGGATTCAACAGCTGATGGACTGAAGAGAAGACAGAATCAGAGGAGTTGGCATGGTCGATTAGAAGTGAGGAGGCCGGGGTCACCGCTTGAGAAAACCAGGGGAGGAGGAAAGGAGAACGGGAATGAGTGAGTTACACATAAACACACTTATTCACGAAACGCACATTTAAATAACTTGAATTAACTTCATAAATACGTAAAGACAGAAAGATTTATTAATCATTTGGTAAATTAAAAATAGCAGTAAAGAGGAAAATATTAAAGTAAAATGATAATCATCCTAAAACACACTGACAGAGTAGAACCATATTCTTCAATATTTTCATCATGTTAACAAATCATTCTTTAAGAGATTTTTATTCACGTGTGAATGAAGTAGCGATCTCATTGGTTACAATATTGATCACCATTATAAGGATAGTTTTAGGAACCACTCTATAGGACAAATCTTTGTTTGTATTAATGGCTAGTGCCAAGCCACATATTAAATTCCAACCTAAAGTGTTGATTTCACCATTGTGGCATAGTTATTACCATAGGACTTCGGTTTTAGATCCTTGATAAAGGAGGGAGTAATTGTTGCATGTTCGGACACCCAAGGTTCCACACACTGCTAAAGAGTTTATCATTGTTTTTTAAGTAGACCAGAATTATAATGAGCTATGAAATGCAGAGCGACACAGATCCTAGTAATGTTTTGACTCAAGATAATAGTTATGTACACAAGTTTCTGAAAAAGATCATTAGACATTTTAATACTAATTAGGTGTAATTGGATTGCAGTAGTAGTGGTACTCGAAGGAAGTGAGTTTTGTACCAAGTTTCAGGAAAAGTGGGAGGCAGAAGTCCCAATGACAAGTGAGAATCATCTTGAAAATTATAGTTGAAATCGTGACATATTTTTGTAGACAAAGGATACTGGCCTATGCTGAAATGTCAAAGTCTCTGCAGAGCACGACACATGGCCAAAAAAGACGGAGACCAACTGACCTTTGACCCTGACCGACTGTGTAACTTGACAAGGCACTGTGGATGACTGACTCTGGGGTGGACGTGACCAAACTTGACATGACAACCAGACAGTGTGAGTGTGAATGAATGTCGGCATGTGATCAGTGTAACTGCATGATTCTAAAACAATAACTAACCAAGCATGTTTTTGGACTAACATATTATTTTGGAGCTCCAAGGGAAACGAGAGGTTTCCTAAAAATTCCACAAAAAGGGGAAACCACATGTGATATTTTCCTCTCACATGAGTTGGCGGTTTGCAAATGTGAAACTAAAATCTGAAGATTCTGTTTCTTTTAGGCCGGAAGGACGGAGAGGAACACTTCTTTTCACTGAAGTGTTTACTGTGGAAATAATGATAATGATGTCAAATTGAAAATAATGTTGGTTATGTCCCTAACCAATTACCTGACAGTTTTTGTTCCCCTCCCATTACAGGGTTTTGTTACACATGATTTCATGTGTAAAAAGGGGGAGTGAGTATAATGTATAAATCTCAACATGGCTGTAAAATTCACAATTTAAATTTTTCTTTTAAGGATTGACAGAAACCTTCCGCCCCAACCCAGATGTTCAAACTGAGCATTGAATGTAATTAACCTGCTCCATATCTGGGGATAAGATACTGTTTGATGAATGTTGAGATGTTTCTAAATATTGATTTGAATTATAACAGGTAACAAAGAAGCAGTGGCCAAGGGGCTACTGTGAAACCGAAGAAGTTGACCTGTGATAATGAAACAATTTTGTAATATTTTAACAGACATTAGAGCAACTGAGGTTTGAAATGTAGAAAGAACATATTACAGTTAAAGCTAAAAACATAGTAGTGTATTGAGACATAATTTAATTTAGACAACATCATGTAACTAGCCTGGTAAAGAAGTAAAAGCCATATACTTTATTATTTAGGTCATTATAGGGATATACATTTCATCTAAATTTATAATAGAAAGACATTTGATGACAGTTTGTTGGAATTCTGTATTCATTTTTTCAGCGTGATAATATCTAAGCACTGACAGGTAGAAGCAGTATCACCAGGAAATCATTCACTTTGTTAGTATCGTGATTTTGGTTGTTTTTGAATCCATAACATTAGTGGGTTTCTTTACCAGAAACATTAGCAGTTCATATTATATTTGGATTTTAAATAGGATTTCATTTAAAATAAACACGGATGCTTGTCAGAAATTCAGAGCTATTGAAATATGTTATTTAGTTTACCTAAAGATGTTGAGGTTCTTATTTAGTTGGCACAATCCAAGTATTAAGATTCTGAAGCTGCACTGGCAGATAGGAGGTCTACAATTAATTTGGAAAACCTGTTTACAGACGGCTGTTGTTTCAAGACACCCCACCAACAGGCTCCAAGTGGGTCAAAACAGCTGAGCGTAGGCTTGAGGGAGTTGTATCAGATTTCTCCACACAGGTCGCTGGCGCCAAAAGGGGGACCCGAGAAGCACGAGGCCGACACAGCAGAGTTCGTCTGGCTGAAAGTCATCAGGACAAAGTGGCTCAACCCCAGGCTCTCCGACCCCGACCGAGTGACCCAGCGGACCTCTTATGCCGTCTGCCTGGGAGAAAAGGGGGACAGCTCGTACCACGGGAGCCAGTGTGTGGCGGGGAAACCACCTACTAGGACCAGGGGACGACATCAGGATGGACGTGGCCCTGGCAGACGTGGACTACTCGGAAGCAGCAGACTGGAGGAGCAGGACCCTGGAGACATCTCTACAGCATCGACCCGGAAGCCGCCATCAGCGGGCCGGAGGACGAGGAGGAGGAAGACATCTCTCTAGCAGGCAGCCCAGAAGCTGCTGTCAGCGGATTGGGGGACAAAGACACGACAAGCCAGGACGGCACAGGGGACTTGTCGAGGCAGCAGAGGAGTCTACTTCGCTCTGATCAGTTCTACCCGTGAAGGGAAAGCTGCATCTCCCCCTCCCTATTAGCTGTCCTTGTGGGCTATTCCTCCGGGGGGGGGGGGCTGATGATTCTAGCACTCAGCTACCCCCTCATGGTTCCTTCACTGCCATGGAAAGTGGTGTTCTGTCTCCATGAAGGTTTCAAGTACTCTAAATACCAGCTTCGGATGGATTTACGGACACAGTAGAAAAGAATGACAGTGGGTATATTTCAAAATGCCTTGTCTAAGTTTATCTCTGGAGAAGGAGATAAAAAGGGGGATTTGTAGAGTTATATTTGTATTTATTCATGTTAGCAAACTATGGATAAGCTTAAAATGGGAATAATTTGGGTAAAACTGTGAGCTGGATATGGGGCCTGTTGACATGTGTTTTTGAGGACAAAGGAAGATGGGGGAAGGTGAGAGCATGTCCTGGTTTGCATTCAACTTAGAACAAGCTACAGTGGTTGTGATATTAAGAGAGGTCCCTTGGGTTTCTCTGGTGGTTATCAATAGTAGCAGTTAAGTGAATACTGTTCAAACAATACCTGTGTTTGTGTTTTATATTGATTTCTCTGTTTTATCCTTTCATAAATGTAAGGACTACAAATGGCTATAAACATTCTGGGCTGGTTGGAGTAAACAGGGTTTTATTGCTCTGTGGGGGAGGTGTAGGTATGCAGGCCTTGAGACCTTTTGTTGGAAAGTGAGCCTGTTTGGTTTCCTGCTGGCCAGCGTTGCGTCTCCCAATGAGATGACCTGAAAAGATGACCAGCTGACCTAAACCCTAACCCCTCCTTCTTGCTCTGGTATATCTCCGGTGGATCCCTGGCGTTCGCTCTCTTCTTCACATGCTGCCCTCGGGTGAAAGTAGCTCTGCAGTATGCGAACCAGTGCAGGAGTAAGCCAGCATTACTCCTTAAGCATTACAATATAACTGTAATATATCATGTTGTATTGTAATGATTGTATTGCATTGTCATATTGCCATTAAAGTAGATTATTGTTAACGGTTACTTTGTAGATATGGATTCCTTCCTGTATTATAACCAGCTTCATAGGAACGCGCGGAGATTTGAAAAGCGGACCAGTTATCCCTTTTAAATCTCTAACAGTGTGTAAGTCCTGCATCTGTATGATACAAATGTGTGTAAAATAATACCGGGTGCTATAATCACTCATCTGGTTACGTTATTACATTAACCACCACACCCCCGACCCAAAAGAAAGGACGTATTATTGGCTTCCCCTAATTTTTTTCCCACGCCACGCTACTGGGGAGGAGGGGTGCGGGAGGAGACGAAAGGGAGGAGACGAAAGGGAGGAGACGAAAGGGAGGATACATGCGAGCAGACTACGCGGAAGTGTTTTCACTACTCGCGTATAAAAGCCTCGCCCCCACCTTCACAGCTGGTCCATTTCAACAGAGGAAAACCGACAACTGGAAGATGAGTGGAAAAGCGTCACATAAATGTATAAGTGCTCATAGCTCCATGGGAATTATTATGTGCAATTCATTTCTAAAAGGCTTTCACATTACTATTTTTATTTTTATTTAAATGTAGGCTACATGTTACACCAAAACGGAACACAAAAGCAGGACCAACCATCATACATTGAATTCCTTGACTAACAAGAGAAAGATTCATTCATTTAAATACATATTTAACCAGAAATGGGCCGGTTCTAAGGGCTTATTCAGTTAAGCCCGATGAGAGGGGATACAGTGCACATGTCATCATTAACAGACGTAGTTTAAGAGTGACGTTTGAGTGAACGAGGATATCCCAATCAAAACCTGAGGACTTCTCTGTCCTCGCGTCACCTCCTCGTGTCTCTCGCTCGCATCTTACGGAGGCGGAGCTAAGATGCAAGGAAGGGAAGCGAGTGAGGGAAAGGAGGAGTCGAGGAGGGGTATTGGGATGAGGCTTGAGAGGGTGAGGCAGATAGTCACAGAAAACTGAACAAGAATCGACAACTCGACCCTCTGCTCACTCCTTTCCTGAAAAATACAGGTCCAGCCCACACATATGCTCCATCAAGGATGGTGCTACAGGCCGCAAGGCAGTGCACTTACAACTACAATAAGCATGTTAATGTTAATCTACAGCTCCGGCGATCCACAGTAGTTATACACATGCCACTTTCGTCTCACTAGTATGCATAGAGAAGTGACAGGTCACACCTATAAGCCCCGCCCCCTGTCACCGAAAGCCCTGCCTCCATAAGCCCCGCCCACTTCCGGTATAGGCCCCGCCCCTTGTAGAGTTATATTTGTATTTATTCATGTTAGCAAACTATGGATAAGCTTAAAATGAGAATAATTTGGGTAAAACTGTGAGCTGCATTTGGGGCCTGTTGACATGTGTTTTTGAGGACAAAGGAAGATGGGGGAAGGTGAGAGCATGTCCTGATTTGCATTCAACTTAGAACGAGCTACAGTGGTTGTGATATTAAGAGAGGTCCCTTGGGTTTCTCTGGTGGTTATCAATAGTAGCAGTTAAGTGAATACTGTTCAAACAATACCTGTGTTTGTGTTTTATATTGATTTCTCTGTTTTATCCTTTCATAAATGTAAGGACTACAAATGGCTATAAACATTCTGGGCTGGTTGGAGTAAACAGGGTTTTATTGCTCTGTGGGGGAGGTGTAGGTATGCAGGCCTTGAGACCTTTTGTTGTAAAGTGAGCCTGTTTGGTTTCCTGCTGGCCAGCGTTGCGTCTCTCAATGAGATGACCTGAACAGATGACCAGCTGACCTAAACCCTAACCCCTCCTTCTTACTCTGGTATATATCCGGTGGATCCCTGGCGTTCGGCCTCTCTTCACATGCTGCCCCCGAGCGAAAGAATCTCCGCAGCACGCGAACCAGGGCAGGAGTAAGCCGGCATTACTCCTTAAGCATTACAATATAACTGTAATATATCATGTTGTATTGTAATGATTGTATTGCATTGTCATATTGCCATTAAAGTAGATTATTGTTAACGGTTACTTTGTAGATATGGATTCCTTCCTGTATTATAACCAGCTTCATAGGAACGCGCGGAGATTTGAAAAGCGGACCAGATATCCCTTTTAATCTCCAACACCCTCCAGCGGAAGTCCGGAAATAAAATATAAAAATGAGAAAAATAAAATGCTGCCCCTACCGGTTTTACAAAAATATTTTTTAAATGAATCACATTAGTATGCATAGGATCAATGTCCCGCCTCCTAACCACTTCCTGTGCCCCCTAATCCTGTATACAGTATTGACTGTAGCTTACAAATACTTGCAAATAACATGAAATATAGCAACCATATATTTTAAAAAAGTAATGTCAATCTCTCTAGCCCCTCATTGCTCTAAAGAGTTCCGTGAAAAGTTTTGTGAACAGTCTGGACATGTCTGAAGACAAGTCAGGACAAGTGTGGGAGAAATCATAAAACCCCCTGACATCCTCTACAGTCAAATGGCGGGCGAGGGGAGGGGGAACACACACACACACACACACACACACACACACACACACACATCCCCCGCCCCTCACCCCCTCTTCCGTTATGGGGGTTGGATAAATAAGAGCCAGTCATCTTTGTCACTCTTATTTTTCAGAAATGACAAAGAGACGTCTTGATATGGGGTTAATCTGCGAGACACCGGTGACAACCTACAGCCATCCGTTGGGTGCTCCAATCAAGAAAAGATTGCGGTTTGTATGCCGCCTCCAAACGCCTCCAACCGATGAACTTTAGGGAGAATGGATTACTTTTATTAACTATAATTGCACAGGATAATTCTAAGAAGAGTGAGTGAGAGGGCTAATGAGCCAGCACCATACCTCCTCTATGCATTTTCTTGACCTGTATCTGATCTTGAAAAACTTGACTCTTTTAAAAAAAGTTATTTTTCATCTATCATTTTCAACCATGCAGCAAGAGATCAAATTTAAGAATAAGTAATAGTTTGTCACGATTTTACGGGAAATAGTCAGTGCGCGATGTCACATCTTAAAGACAGCTTGAACTGGATAAATGGTTAGTCTTTTTTCAAACATACCGTACGCTCTGCATGTTAGTATATCTGGCCAATCGATTTAGACCCTACTGCCTAGACGCAGGCCCTCAATAGGGAAGTCACGCTTTGGGAAGAGGTGTTTCATTTCACAGATCCACCTTGATTGTTGTGTGAGGGGTGAAGGAAGAGGGACGGGGGAGGAAAATTCAGAGGATGAAGAAGCAGAAAACATAACTTGTTTTGTAAAACGGACAGCACGTCAGTTTCAAGAAAGACGACACCGTGTTTATGCATGACATGCAAAATATCTTGAAGCCCTGTAAAAAAAAAAAAAAGGTACAAGTATATTGTGTTGAAAATATCGCAAAAAAGTCGTAATTTGTATAATGTATTAGTTGCATGTTGTATTTTGCTAGAAATCACTATGTAGTTTTTCAAAAAATATAATGGAAAAAGGAGAGAAAGACAAAAAACAAAATATCACAGTATGTTGGAAAAATATGAAAAAGTAATGTGTTTAAAATAACATGAAGAAATCAAAGTAACGCTTCTAAAAAACATATATATTTTAGAAAAGTAATGTGAGTCATGTCAAGTTATCAAGACTGCTGTGTTTCATCGAAACAGTGTTAAAATCACAAACTTGCCTTTTAGAGAGACATAAAGAAACAAATTCCTTACAAATTAATGAATATTTTACCCGGTTAAAAAGGTTTGCATCCATTAAAGTGTAACTAAAAGTATCTTAGTAACACAAGAAAAGAGAATAAAGCATTGAGCAAATAACTCTTAACACTGGAAATGTTATAACATATTAAAAGGGCTTCTTGTGCTATATACACAATTGTCCTTCATTCAATTTGTCACTTAAGTTGCAAATAACCAACATACCCACTGACAATGGGGCATAAAATCAGGTTTTTCCCCTCTTTTGGTGTAAACTGAGTTTGTGTCTAATCCGTTCGAGCCAAACCAAAACACGAGTAAAAGGAGAACAAGACTTTTTCACAGGCTGTGGAGAATGCTACTGAATAAGTCAAACAGACCAACACAGAGCAGAAAGGGGAACATTTTGTCGCCACATTAACATACCGACTCCTCTATCAGTTTTTGCATACATAAAAAGTGTATCTTACAGTTCCTTTGTGAGAGAATTACACACAAATCTGCAGAGTGTCACTAAAAAGTTTTACACAGGGACTGACATTCTGTATGGGGGTTTCACACGGACACAAAGTACTTCATTATCTACTTTTCAGCTTTTATACACAAAAGTGTATCCTTCAGTAACTTTCTCAGAGAATTTAAGCATAAATCTGCCAAATGTTTCAAAAAACAGCCTTGTTTCACTGAAAATGACTCCCCCCATACAACGCAATAAACCCCACCCTCCACTCAGCAAATCATCTAAAACGAAGGACCCCACTAAGACGACCATTGTAAACTAGACATGGAGCGGAGAAAAACCAAGACCCCCCCCTCGCGAGTTGCGGCCAGGAACAGACTCCTGGACTGCCACCATCATCACTACCATTTTGGACACCCGAATCTTGCAATACTACTGCTGCTGATTTTGCCCCTTGGGCCAAAACGTCTCTGTTTATGGACACAGTGAAATCGGTGTTGGTTGATATTGTGGAGAGGGTGATACATCGGTACAGAGAAGAAACATGCAATGGGTGCCGAGTCAGTCACCCCGGCCAGAGGCAACACGATTTCCTGAATGACATGTCCGATTTTTACTTCAGAAACAATTACAACACGTTAATGAAAAGACTCTGGCTCACCGACTTCATTACTGAGATCGACCAGACTCTTATTGATAAAGACATTTTCACGGATGATTGGAGGATCCAATGCGCTTCGGAGGTTTTTCTGCACAATCTCAAAAACTGCAGACGCCTCAAGGAGAGACTTGAAAAGATCCATGCCGAGTGGGGGGGAGAAGAAGAAGACTAATAACCAGCAGTTGACTGAAGCCAGGGGCTTTTTTCTTTAAAGTAAAATAAAAATGGGAAACTACTATGCAAAACGCTCTGTATATATTGATCAGAATGTAGTCAATACCCTTTTAATAAGTGTGGTGATGAGGACGATTGAAAACAGAACGAGTAGTGACCCCTGTGTAAACAGAATGGCTGAAGTTTGTAAACTAGAAGACATTTTGGCTATCGTGCGTTCTGGCAGTACTATTCCTGGTCATTGGGAAACGATTGTAAATGAAACATTTAAAGTGGTCCTGGAATCTTCATTTTCCGAAACATTCTGTAACATTATCTCAGAAATGAAACAAACATCAAAAGTGTATCATGTGCTCTCAGTGTATGCTCTGTTTGTAGATGTAATGCATCTATGTGCAGAAAGCAGCATACACATGAATATTCTGACTGAAGTGAAAAAACTCCATCACGATATCTCCAATAATATGGGGAATTCTAAGCTGGAGACGGTCCTGGGGATGTTGCAATCAGTATAACTATTTGATTTTTGTGTGTGTGAAAAAATAAAAAAGTGTTTTTTACATTTAAAAACTGTTGTCTTCATTATAGCAAGGGGGAGCGTGTCTCATACATGTGTATTACAGTCCTTCTTTTTGTGTTTTTCAGTGTTTTTCTGTGTGTCTGTACACACAAAGCACAAATCATTTAAAAACAAACCCTGAATCAAATTTAGAGAGGACCATTAAGAGTCAGAATCTTAATGAAATCTACGGACACAAAGTACTTCATTATCTACTTTTCAGCTTTTTATACACAAAAGTGTATCTTTCAGTAACTTTCTCAGAGAATTTAAGCATAAATCTGCCAAATGTTTCAAAACTGCCTTGTTTCACTGAAATAGCCTCAAAATCACAAACTGCCATTAAGAGTCAGATGCTTTTACGGAATCTAATAAAACAGAGTATTTTCTACAGATGACTCCTCCCACTCAACGCAATAAGTCCCATCCCACTCAGCAAATCATATAAAACTAAGGACCCCCACTAAGACGACCGTTGAAAGTAGCCATGAATCTGAGAAAAAACAAGTCTGATGTAGCCTCCCCTTATTATCACCAGGATACCGGATATGGGCTTAATGACTGGATGTTACAAAGTAGGGGAGAGGATGTTCCCGAAGAAGAGCCCTCCTCTATATCATATCCATGTAAGGTCTTTAGGACAAAAGAGGACCACGATAACATGACATATGAAGAATATCTTTCTTTAAAAGATGGTATTATAGATAACCTTTATAGAAACAGTATATCTCATACCACTCGCCAAGATCGCAAACGACAATTAGCAGAAAAGAAAAGAAAAAGTAAAGAAAAATGAAGAAAAATGAAAAGGAGAAGAAAAATGAAAAGCAAACGCAGAATGCGAATGAAAAGAAAAGGGGGCATAGGATGGAAAACCAAAAAGACAAAACGAAGGAAGGTGAAAAGAAAAAGGAACAAAGTGAAGAAATTTCAACTAGAGGATGCTGATGGTGTTGTAGAGCCATTACCGGATCATAATAATCTTATAGATCATCTACCGCTAACCGACTGCTGCGAATGTGTTGAACAAATACCAAAAGCAATGGCAGAGCTTTGCTTCAATATAATGAGAGAAAAAGCACGATACTGTGGAATTGCCCAAATTGGCGACAGTGCCAGAACATGCATTAAAAGACTGTTGGAGGATCTTTATTCTAGTATCGGTTGTCATTACATCGAAGGATATGCCAAAACGTGTGACGACATAGACAAAGCTTTTGAAGACAATTATATGGTACCTGTCCTTACAGCTAAACAAATCCTACGCCAGGTATTCAACAGAAGCACAAGAAGCCCCAGAAAGGATTACATTCAGAGCTAATAACGGTGAAACCGAAGAAGAAGCAAAGCAGATTATAATCGTTGCGGGTGAAAGGATAGAGAATTTGCATGTGATGTTAATGCATTTATCTGATATAAAAAATGCATTCGTATACTTCCAAGAAAACCCTAAACATCTACTTGGGCAATGTGAATTGAACGATAAACCGATCACTGTCAATGAAACGCGGAGAGAAGCAGCAGTGCAAATCGTTAAGTCTATTACCTTGTATGCACTACGACATTAACTTGGTAAAATGTAATGTGTTTTTTATGAAAATGTGTTGAATGTTGTGTTTTCAATTAAACAACCATTACAAAATGAAAATGTGTTTTATTTTTTGCTCTCATATATAGTAATAGTATTGTAAACGAAACATTTATAATAAATCTTCGACAGGCTGACACACAGCCTGCAGTCCGTCACCCCGACCCTCAGTATGTGCACTAAAGAAGGGGCAAAGATTACGGCTTTTTCGGTTTTCTAACCACCATTAGGCGTCTAAAAAGAGTTGGTTTTACTGAGGCACCATTTTTGCACGTAATGGATGTCCTGTGGTGCTGGTCAGTCAGAGTTGAATAGGCCTGCGTCATGGGTTCACACCAAAGCCATAAATGAGTCTTTTGTCATTGATGAGCGAGGTCATCTCTCTCCTCCACTGGCCAATAAACTTTCACATTCTCCACTTTTTTATGATTTTGTTTAGCTCACGGACCCCAAACAAAAGTGCAAAGAATTGAATTATTCACAGGGAAATGAATAAAGGATTAATTTGCATTGATTTTTGCTCCACCACAAATGGAGTCATTTTCTTGACCATAAGGACCTGAGATGTGCACAAACCTGGTGACCAAATACAAGAAGCATCTGACCTCTGTGCTGTCCAACAAGGGTTTCTCCACCAAGTACTAAGACATGTTTTGCAAGGGGATCAAATACTTATTTCCTCCACTATATTTGACTCTTCACTTGCTGTAACAAATATGCATTTCCTCTCTGTGGGACGAATAAAGGTATTCTGATAATTCCTCATACATACTCCTTTAAACCATTTTTTAAAGTTAAGACATTCAATGGTAACCTTGTTAACAGAAGTGGCAATAACAGTAACAATAACAATAATAATATTGACTTTTAGTGATTTATTTATTATGCACTTTTTCCTGCAGGTGTGGCTTGAGCCTCATCTCGCATAGCATTTTGGGCAGATGGATTTAGAGGCATTCAGGTTGTCCATCATCTCCAATGCCCTGACGCTCCGTGGCAGGGGGAGACGTGATGGCAGCTTATAGCAGCACTGGTTGATTATACTGTTGGACAACATATACACAAGTTTCAATTCAACATACCAAGTTGTATTGACATACTGTATGCACAACAGCGTTGTTTAGGCAATGAAAATCCTAACCCTAAACCTAACCCTGGGTCCTAAGCTTCTCCAATAATGCAACATACAATATACTCAAGACATAAAAAGATAAGTGAAAACACTTCACAGAGCTCAGGAGTTTTACAGCCTTATTGCCTGTGCGATAAACTTAAGCTGCACTCAATAAAGACATCATTAATAAAGTGTTGCTGTCAGAGAACATACCTGGACACCAACACTGCACCTCGTCTGGGCTTTGGCTTACTAGCCTTCACCACCCTCTTGCTCACAGTCTTTCCTCTCCTGCTGAGCTCAGGCTCTGCCTGTTCAATAGGCCGTTCTGCTCTAAAACCAAACATTTCGATTACATTTCTTGAGTTTTAGAAAACCTAATCTATAATTGGCACAAAGGGGGATTAATGAAACACTTACTCGACAAACTTATCAGACAAATCCTTGTCCTGTTTTATTTTCTCCTGCATTACATGGGCATCAGATGTCCCAGGGAGCATGGACAGAGTGACTCCTGTGGGTTTTCTATCATCCTTGCTGCAGGCTTCACCTATAGGTTGAGGCTGCTGTGCATTCATGGACAATCCAGCCATAGCAGCTGATCATTTGTCCAACGTGTCATTACAACGAAACTCTTTTGACCTGTCCATATAGATGCGTAAAGCACGAACTGGACACAGCAAATTCGGCCGCTGTTCCTCAGAGGAACACAGCGGCGGAGGAAATGCCACAATGTCAATTGGGGTACATGAGCTAACCACCTTAGGTATAAAGGCAGGGTTGGGCTTCAGCAACACTCTCGTTTGCCCCGGGGCAAACTGAGTGCACGAAGGATGTACAGAGAGCGCATGAATGTCACTGACTCGCTTGGCAGATGCCAGTAACAACACTGTCTTCAGTGACAGGTGTTTCATGTCAGCTTCTTCCAGGGGTTCAAATGGAGGTCGAGTGAGCCCATCTAAACCACTGCCAAGTCCCATAAGGGCACCAGTGACCTGGAAACAGGGAGGAGCCTGCGAGCCCCTTTCATAAAACGGCAGACCAAAGGATGTTGGCTAGCTGTCTTTCCCTCAAAGCCCACATGGCATGCAGCAATAGCAGCCAGGTACACTTTAATCGTAGAGAAAGCTCTGTGTTTATCTATTAGGTCCTGTAGAAATGATAAAATCACCCCGACAGGACATTGAAAAGAGATGTGTCCTTTTTGAAGGCACCACTCCTCAAACACCCTCCACTTACAGTCATAGAGAGACCTGGTGGAGGAAGCTCTTGCACTCTGAATAGTGTTTATCACCTTCAGAGAGGAAATGCATATTTGTTACAGCAAGGGAAGAGTCAAATATAGTGGAGGAAATAAGTATTTGATCCCTTGCAAAACATGTCTTAGTACTTGGTGGAGAAACCCTTGTTGGACAGCACAGAGGTCAGATGCTTCTTGTATTTGGTCACCAGGTTTGTGCACATCTCAGGTCCTCAAGAAAATGACTCCATTTGTGGTGGAGCAAAAATCAATGCAAATTAATCCTTTATTCATTTCCCTGTGAATAATTCAATTCTTTGCACTTTTGTTTGGGGTCCGTGAGCTAAACAAAATCATAAAAAAGTGGAGAATGTGAAAGTTTATTGGCCAGAGGAGGAGAGAGATGACCTCGCTCATCAATGACAAAAGACTCCTTTATGGCTTTGGTGTGAACCCATGACGCAGGCCTATTCAACTCTGACTGACCAGCACCACAGGACATCCATTACGTGCAAAAATGGTGCCTCAGTAAAACCAACTATTTTTAGACGCCTAATGGTGGTTAGAAAACCGAAAAAGCCGTAATCTTTGCCCATTCTTTAGTACACATACTGAGGGTCGGGGTGACGGACTGCAGGCTGTGTGGCAGCCTGTCGAAGATTTATTATAAATGTTTCGTTTACAATACTATTACTATATATGAGAGAAAAAAATAAAACACATTTTCATTTTGTAATGGTTGTTTAATTGAAAACACAACATTCAACACATTACATTTTACCAAGTTAATGTCGTAGTGCATACAAGGTAATAGACTTAACGATTTGCACTGCTGCTTCTCTCCGCGTTTCATTGACAGTGATCGGTTTATCGTTCAATTCACATTGCCCAAGTAGATGTTTAGGGTTTTCTTGGAAGTATACGAATGCATTTTTTATATCAGATAAATGCATTAACATCACATGCAAATTCTCTATCCTTTCACCCGCAACGATTATAATCTGCTTTGCTTCTTCTTCGGTTTCACCGTTATTAGCTCTGAATGTAATCCTTTCTGGGGCTTCTTGTGCTTCTTGTGGTCTGTTGAATACCTGGCGTAGGATTTGTTTAGCTGTAAGGACAGGTACCATATAATTGTCTTCAAAAGCTTTGTCTATGTCGTCACACGTTTTGGCATATCCTTCGATGTAATGACAACCGATACTAGAATAGAGATCCTCCAACAGTCTTTTAATGCATGTTCTGGCACTGTCGCCAATTTGGGCAATTCCATAGTATCGTGCTTTTTCTCTCATTATACTGAAGCAAAGCTCTGCCATTGCTTTTGGTATTTGTTCAACACATTCGCAGCAGTCGGTTAGCAGTAGATGATCTATAAGATTATTATGATCCGGTAATGACTCAACAACACCATTACATTTCTTCACTTTGTTCCTTTTTCTTTTCACCTTCCTTCGTTTTGTCTTTTTGGTTTTCCATCCTATGCCCCCTTTTCTTTTCATTCGCATTCTGCGTTTGCTTTTCATTTTTCTTCTCCTTTTCATTTTTCCTCGTTTTTCTTTACTTTTTCTTTTCTTTTCTGCTAATTGTCGTTTGCGATCTTGGCGAGTGGTATGAGATATACTGTTTCTATAAAGGTTATCTATAATACCATCTTTTAAAGAAAGATATTCTTCATATGTCATGTTATCGTGGTCCTCTTTGTCCTAAAGACCTTACATGGATATGATATAGAGGAGGGCTCTTCTTCGGGAACATCCTCTCCCCTACTTTGTAACATCCAGTCATTAAGCCCATATCCGGTATCCTGGTGATAATAAGGGGAGGCTACATCAGACTTGTTTTTTCTCAGATTCATGGCTACTTTCAACGGTCGTCTTAGTGGGGGTCCTTAGTTTTATATGATTTGCTGAGTGGGATGGGACTTATTGCGTTGAGTGGGAGGAGTCATCTGTAGAAAATACTCTGTTTTATTAGATTCCGTAAAAGCATCTGACTCTTAATGGCAGTTTGTGATTTTGAGGCTATTTCAGTGAAACAAGGCTGTTTTTGAAACATTTGGCAGATTTATGCTTAAATTCTCTGAGAAAGTTACTGAAGGATACACTTTTGTGTATACAAGCTGGAAAGTAGATAATGAAGTACTTTGTGTCCGTAGATTTCATTAAGAATCTGACTCTTAATGGTCCTCTCTAAATTTGATTCAGGGTTTGTTTGAAATGATTTGTGCTTATTGTGTACAGACAAACAGAAAAACACTGAAAAACACAAAAAGAAGGACTGTAATACACATGTATCAGACACGCTCCCCCTTGCTATAATGAAGACAACAGTTTTTAAATGTAAAAAAACACTTTTTTATTTTTTCACACACAAAAATCAAATAGTTATACTGTTTGCAACATCCCCAGGACCGTCTCCAGCTTAGAATTCCCCATATTACTGGAGATATCGTGATGGAGTTTTTTCACTTCAGTCAGAATATTCATGTGTATGCTGCTTTCTGCAGAGATGCATTACATCTACAAACAGAGCATACACTGAGAGCACATGATACACTTTTGATGTTTGTTTCATTTCTGAGATAATGTTACAGAATGTTTCAGAAAATGAAGATTCCAGGACCACTTTAAATGTTTCGTTTACAATCGTTTCCCAATGACCCAGAATAGTACTGCCAGAACGAACGATATCCAAAATGTCTTCCAGTTTACAAACTTCAGCCATTCTGTTTACACAGGGGTCACTACTCGTCCTGTTTTCAATCGTCCTCATCACCACACTTATTAAAAGGGTATTGACTACATTCTGATCAATATATACAGAGCGTTTTGCATAGTAGTTTCCCATTTTTATTTTACTTTAAAGAAAAAAGTCAATGTATCGAACAAGTCCCTGGCTTCAGTCAACTGCTTGTTGTTAGTCTTCTTCTTCTTCTTCTCCATCCAACTCTGCATGGATCTTTTCAAGTCTCTCCTTGAGGCGTCTGCAGTTTTTGAGATTGTGAAGAAAAACCTCAGAAGCGCCTTGGATCCTCCAATCATCCGTGAAAATGTCTTTATCAATAAGAGTCTGGTCGATCTCAGAAATGAAGTTGGTGAGCCAGAGTCTTTTCATTAACGCGTTGTAATTGTTTCTGAAGTAAAAATCGGACATGTCATTCAGGAAATCGTGTTGCCTCTGGCCGGGGTGACTGACTCGGCACCCATTGCATATTTCTTCTCTGTAGAAATACAGATATCTCCACGATATCAACCAACACCGATTTCACTGTGTCCATAAACAGAGACGTTTTGGCCCAAGGAGAAAAATCAGTAGCAGTAGTATTGCAAGATTCGGGTGTCCAAAATGGTAGTGATGATGGTGGCAGTCCAGGAGTCTGTTCCTGGCCGCAACTCGCGGGGGGGGGGGGGTCTTGGTTTTTCTCAGCTCCATGTCTAGTTTACAACGGTCGTCTTAGTGGGGTCCTTCGTTTTAGATGATTTGCTGAGTGGAGGGTGGGGTTTATTGCGTTAAATGGGGGGAGTCATTTTTAGTGAAACAAGGCTGTTTTTTGAAACATTTGGCAGATTTATGCTTAAATTCTCTGAGAAAGTTACTGAAGGATACACTTTTTTGTATAAAAGCTGAAAAGTAGATAATGAAGTACTTTGTGTCCGTGTGAAACCCCCATACAGAATGTCAGTCCCTGTGTAAAACTTTTTAGTGACACTCTGCAGATTTGTGTAATTCTCTCACAAAGGAACTGTAAGATACACTTTTTATGTATGCAAAAACTGATAGAGGAGTCGGTACGTTAATGTGGCGAAAATTTTTTCCCCTTTCTGCTCTGTGTTGGTCTGTTTGACTTATTCAGTAGCATTCTCCACAGCCTGTGAAAAAGTATTGTTCTCCTTTTACTCGTGTTTTGGTTTGGCTCGAACGGATTAGACACAAACTCAGTTTACACCAAAAGAGGGGAAAAACCTGATTTTATGCCCCATTGTCAGTGGGTATGTTGGTTATTTGCAACCTAAGTGACAAATTGAATGAAGGACAATTGTGTATATAGCACAAGAAGCTCTTTTAATATGTTATAACATTTCCAGTGTTAAGAGTTATTTGCTCAATGCTTTATTCTCTTTTCTTGTGTTACTAAGATACTTTTAGTTACACTTTAATGGATGCAAACCTTTTTAACCGGGTAAAATATTCATTAATTTGTAAGGAATTTGTTTCTTTATGTCTCTCTAAAAGGCAAGTTTGTGATTTTAACACTGTTTCGATGAAACACAGCAGTCTTGATAACTTGACATGACTCACATTACTTTTCTAAAATATATGTTTTTTAGAAGCGTTACTTTGATTTCTTCATGTTATTTTAAACACATTACTTTTTCATATTTTTCCAACATACTGTGATATTTTGTTTTTTGTCTTTCTCTCCTTTTTCCATTATATTTTTTGAAAAACTACATAGTGATTTCTAGCAAAATACAACATGCAACTAATACATTATACAAATTACGACTTTTTTGCGATATTTTCAACACAATATACTTGTACCTTTTTTTTTTTTTACAGGGCTTCAAGATATTTTGCATGTCATGCATAAACACGGTGTCGTCTTTCTTGAAACTGACGTGCTGTCCGTTTTACAAAACAAGTTATGTTTTCTGCTTCTTCATCCTCTGAATTTTCCTCCCCCGTCCCTCTTCCTTCACCCCTCACACAACAATCAAGGTGGATCTGTGAAATGAAACACCTCTTCCCAAAGCGTGACTTCCCTATTGAGGGCCTGCGTCTAGGCAGTAGGGTCTAAATCGATTGGCCAGATATACTAACATGCAGAACGTACGGTATGTTTGAAAAAAGACTAACCATTTATCCAGTTCAAGCTGTCTTTAAGATGTGACATCGCGCACGGACTATTTCCCGTAAAATCGTGACAAACTATTACTTATTCTTAAATTTGATCTCTTGCTGCATGGTTGAAAATGATAGATGAAAAATAACTTTTTTTAAAAGAGTCAAGTTTTTCAAGATCAGATACAGGTCAAGAAAATGCATAGAGGAGGTATGGTGCTGGCTCATTAGCCCTCTCACTCACTCTTCTTAGAATTATCCTGTGCAATTATAGTTAATAAAAGTAATCCATTCTCCCTGAAGTTCATTGGTTGGAGGCGTTTGGAGGCGGCATACAAACCGCAATCTTTTCTTGATTGGAGCACCCAACGGATGGCTGTAGGTTGTCACCGGTGTCTCGCAGATTAACCCCATATCAAGACGTCTCTTTGTCATTTCTCTCGACTTGAAAAATATTGAAGAGTGACAAAGACGACTCTTATTTATCCAACCCCCATAACGGAAGAGGGGGTGAGGGGCGGGGGATGTGTGTGTGTGTGTGTGTGTGTGTGTGTGTGTGTGTGTGTGTGTGTTCCCCCTCCCCTCGCCCCCCATTTGACTGTAAAGGATGTCAGGGGGTTTTATGATTTCCCCCACACTTGTCCTGACTTATCTTCAGACATGTCCAGACTGTTCACAAAACTTTTCACGGAACTCTTTAGAGCAAGGAGGGGTTAGAGAGATTGACATTACTTTTTTTAAATATATGGTTGCTGTATTTCATGTTATTTGCAAGTATTTGTAAGTTACAGTCAATACTGTATACAGGATTAGGGGGCACAGGAAGTGGTTAGGAGGCGGGACATTGATCCTATGCATACTAATGTGATTCATTTTTGAAAAATATTTTTGTAAAACCGGTAGGGGCAGCATTTTATTTGTCTCATTTTTAAATTATTTTTATATTTTTATTTTGAAAACCGGAAGTGGGGGGCGGGACTTCCACGGGAGGGGGCGGGGTTTATACAGGAAGTGGGCGGGGCTTAGAAGTGTGACCTGTCACTTTTCTATGCATACTAATGAGACGAAAGTGGCATGTGTATAACTACTATCCACTACCACCCCCCCCCCCGGTTTTGAAATGCTCCCGATTTCTGAGGTCTCAAGGTTGGCAAGTATGGGATACAGACATTGTACATTCAATATATATCTAAACACGCCTTTTCTCCTCCTTAACTCTTTCATGACTTTTCATTTAACACATTCTAAACGCTGTAATCCATACTCCAAAAAATACAGGAAAGACTTCACGGCAGTTTGGTTTCCGGTCGTTCCGGATGTTGTCACATGCTACCCACATCTGTAAACAATAACGTACTCAAATAAACTGTACCTTCATTTAATATTCAACAATGATAATATCTCGACGTCTATAGTTGTAGTGTTGAAATCAGTAGGTTTCGGTGTGCAACATCATATCATATCGCTGCTAAATTCATCTCTATAGTAAATGGTATATTAGCCTCATGCTAAATGCTAACCGGAGATGAAGGATTTTCAGAATAAAAGCTTAACAACTGGTTGTGCACAAGAACCTCTTGGTTTTTCAGTATAAAACAGCATTTAAACTGACGGTATGTTTAAGGTACTTTATGCCATTAAAAACATTGATTTTAATTTCTAACACTAGTATATATTATGTAATAATCTCTTTTCAAACAGTGCACCCTTCCCCTCATTTATCAAACACTTTATTACCACCTCTCCCCATTCCTACGTTTGTGAAATGCTTCACCTAACAGCGTCCTTTATTTCTTTGAAGTTGTTTGTGTCTCTTCGTAGTCTTTTTGTGTCTCTTTGTAGTCATTTTGTGTCTCTTTGTAGTTGATTTGTGTAGCCATGGTAGTTGATTTGTGTAGCCTTGGTAGTTGTTTTGTAGTCATTGTGTGTCTCTTTGTAGTTATGTGTCTCTTTGAAGTTGTTTGTGTCTCTTTGTAATTGTTTTGTGTCTCTTTGAAGTTGTTTGTGTCTCTTTGAAGTTGTTTTGTGTCTCTTTGAAGTTGTTTTGTGTCTTTTTGTAATTGTTTTGTATCTCTATGTAGTTGTTTAATGTCTCTTTGTAATAGTTTTGTGTCTCTGTAGTTGATTTGTGTAGTTATTTTGGTTATTCATTCTGTAATTATTTAGTATCTAACTGAAGTAGTTTTGTGTCTCTGTATTTTTTGCATTAGGTAATCCATTGAGAATATGAATATATTTCTAAACATGACTTCTTACATCACCGTCAGCCCTGGCCCTGCTTTACTTTCATGCATAATGTTATGTAAGGTTAGTTTACCTTTCTGACTGAAGGCATTTCAGTGGCCTCTCCCTGAACTATGCACCCTTAACTGTCCTGGCTAGTATATATTATGTAATAATCTCTTTTCAAACAGTGCACCCTTCCCCTCATTTATCAAACACTCTATTACCACCTCTCCCCATTCCTACATTTATGAAATGCTTCACCTAACAGCGTCCTTTATTTCATCACCCACACCCCGATCAACAGCGGTGAGGAAATGCATGCCGTTCCTCTGCAGAGGAACACAATGACAGCCATCAGTCAGCGGTGGGGGGTGCTGTGCCAACATGCGACTCTGCAGGCCAAACCTGTATATGTGCAAACTATCCTCACATGTCCTGCCGAAAAGATTACAAAATTCATCAGGTGTCATAGAGGACGGTAAGTTATATTTTGTATCTGCGCTGTGACACTTTAACCCAGTGTTTCTCAAAGTGGGGGGCGCAGAGGCATGACAGGGGGCGCGAGAGACCATTAGGAAAACATTTTGTTTTAAGAAAAATCATAATTTGAAAAATTATTGATTCGAAAATAATATGATACAGTACAAGTACGTCTGGGTCTCTGTGTTTCATTGAAGCTCGGCTCTGTGTGTATGTGGACGAGCCATTTTGTGTGCGTGCGCGCGAGAGAGAGAGAGAGAGAGAGCGCACCGGTACCAGAGATCGTTGTTGTTAGCAGAGATGGGGTCGTTACTAAAAAAAAGTAATATATTACATATTACTTTTAAAAAAAATGCAATATATTACACTACTTCCTTACTCTCTACATAAAGTAACTCGTTACTTTAATCGTTACTATACTCGCTACTTTACTCGCAGGGCCGGCCCGCCCCTCCCTACAGGCAGATCACGCAGATTGCTAAAGTTTCAAATGTTCTCTTTAGTTCAGTTTCCATTGTCGCATACGACTGATCCAGATAGCTCCTGAATGTTTTCCTATCTGACCGTGGCTGTCCTCTGTCTCTTGCTATCTGTATTTTGCGCAGTATATCTCTGAACGATGGTGATTCCACTGTGCAAATGGGCAACATTCCCTCTACTATGAAGGATGCTATAAGCCTGTCCATCTCTGCTTTGGTTACCGGTCCTCCAAATTCTAATTTGTGTTGCTTCTGCGGCGGCGCACTCACAACATCCTCGCTCTGGGTTTGGGGGTCCTTAGCTATTAGCTTCACCTTAGCATGTGTTCTTTGCAGGTGTTTGTTGAGGTTTGACGTGGTGTTTACAGCAGTGGATAACAGCTTCTGGCCTGGACACAGTTTGCACCTCACCGTCACATTCCTGTCTATTCTTCGGAGGAACTCAAAATAATGGGCATACCTCCACCCCTCGAAAGTTACCGCTGACTCAGCCATGTTTATGCAGCACTACTTTGTAACGCGTTACACCCAACTCTGGTTGTTAGCTTCTGGTGCTAGCGAGCTAGTGGCCGGGTCTCAAACGGTTTGGTCACGATTAATGTAAACAATTATTTCCGAGGCACATGTTTATATGATCATTATAGTTATACAAAAATAAGAGAATAAATGAAAAACAGGTATGAAATACTATATGACATTAAAAAAATAATAAAGTTTAAAAGGGGAGTGATTTGTAAAATATCCATAAAGAAATAGTAAATTACATTACATTACATTGCATTTAGCTGATAATTGTATCCAAAGCGACTTACAATAAGTACATTCGACCAGGAAGACACAACCTTGAAGAAAACAGAATCATATAAGTACATCAGGTTTCATAGAGCCAAACATTTCAAGTGCTACTCAACTGGCTTTAGATAAGCCAGTCCTTTATTAGTATATAAGTGCTTTGTTAATAATTCTATCGCTCGAGGTGGAGTCGAAAGAGATGAGTTTTCAGTCTGCGCCGGAAGGTGTGTAAGCTTTCTGCTGTCCTGATGTCAATGGGGAGCTCATTCCACCATTTTGGAGCCAGGATAGCAAACCCACGTGTTTTTGCTGAGGGGAACTTGGGTCCCCCTCGCAGCGAGGGTGCAGCGAGTCGTTTGGCTGATGCAGAGCGTAGTGCACGCGCTGGGGTATACAGTTTAACCATGTCCTGGATGTACGAAGGGCCAGATCCATTCGCAGCATGGTAAGCAAGTACCAGTGTCTTAAATCTGTTACTTGTTCTGTTTCAAATGGGTGTTGAGAGATGTATCCATAGATCTCTTAATGTTGCTCTCAAAGTGCACCAGATTGATGCTTTTAACTTCAATATTTAAAAACAAATCTTCCCGGACCCCCCTATGTGAGGTCCACTCCCCACTTATAAAAATAGCACTTTACCCCTGCCTACACCTATATGCCGTGAGCTGATTATCGAGCCTTCATTGTAACTGTCGCGGGTACACTGTGTATTTGCGTGGGGAGTGTTGCAGGAGAAAATTCAACGGTATAGACCGGTACGTTAATGGGAAACCTTACATTTTTGAGCACCCTCTATGAAATGTCAAGCTACCCCACAGCACCCCCAACATAAATCTCTGGCGCCGCCACTGAGCCTGCAGCCCCATTGTGAAGAAATGTGCTGTGCAAAACAGGCTCATTGCAGCCACTAATGCTGTGATAAGATGCACTTTTCTGCCAAATATCAGCATTTTCATTATTTTCCTTTTTTTGCACAGATTGCAAAGTGGCAAAGTATTATAACTTATTGTTATAGCAAAGGGATTGCACAATTGTATTATGTATTTATTTTTTTGACCACACAGACTTATGGAGCATTGTTTTATTATCACTGTTCTAGCAAAGTGATTTTTTTTAAAGGAATGCTCACGTTCATATTGATGTATTTTATTTTTAATAAATGTTAACTTGGCCCATTACGTGACTTTTTGACAGAAAAGGTTTGAGAACCACTGCTTTAATGTGTCATACCCACTTAACGGGAAGAAACTCAGCTAACTGACGATATGAACCATTTATACTGAAACGAAACACAATTCTAACGCCGAGCGTCTGAATTAGCACTAAGTGAAAGAGTGCTAACCCATTTAGCACATAACTCACGGTAGCAATATTGTATACTTCATGCAATCTGCACAAAGTAGATATCATAAGAAAGCTGATATTCCACAGATTCAAATGGCATAAGTATCATCACTGCCATCACAATAATCACGGCAGCGAATGCCAGGAAAGACAACACACAACTTCACTTTACGGAGCCAAAACGGCAAATACGTCTTACCTTTGCTATTTTCTGATCAAAAGTTGTGTTCAATGGCATTAAAACGCATATAAACGCAGCTGAAGGTTAATCCAATGTCTTTGTCAGGATTCTTATGATTTGTCATGTTTGTAGTTTTGTATGTCTGGTTATAGGTATTTTCCTCCTTGTGTATTGTCTGGTCCTTCTTCCTGTGTTTTTCCCCTGTCGTTAGTTTCCCTGGTGTGTCTAATTGTCTGATTGTGTTCACCTGTCGCCCTTATGTTTCTCCTCCCCTGCCCGGCTGTTTCTCGTCTTGTGATTACCCCTCCCTGTATTTAGTCTTGTCTCCTCCTGTGTTCAGTGTTGGTTCGTCTTTTGTTTGTGAATGAGTTCACCGGAGAGAGTTCTGTTTTGTCCACGTTATTTTTTATTTATCCTTGAAATAAAGGCATTTTTCAGCGTTATCTGCATTTGGGTCCTGCTTGCTTCACTCACTGTGACAGTACGAACCAACCAAGGATGGGCCCAGCAGATCCATTTGAGCAGGAATTATTGGATTTTTCCTTTTCTCTGGCTTACTGCTCTGATCGATGGAGGGGAGCGTCCGGAGTTCAGCAGCGAGAGGCTGCTCTGGCTGAGGCGCACCAGAGGGCTATGGAGAAACCAGCTCCCCGTGTCCTGTCGGCATTCCGGCCGACTCCAGCCCCCTGTGTTCTGTTGGCGAACCGACCGTCTCAAGTCTCCTCTCAAGTTCCTTCTCAAGTCCCCTCTCAAGCCACATCTCCAGCTCCCTCTCGAGTCCCCTCTCAAGTCACCTCTCAAGTCCCCTCTCGAGGCACCTCTCGAGTCCCCTCTCAAGTCACCTCTCGAGTCAACTCTCGAGTTTCCTCTCAAGTCATCTCTCGAGTTCCCTCTCAAGTCTCCACTCGAGTTCCCTCTCAAGCTTCCTTTCGAGTCACCTCTCGAGTCCACTCTCAAGTCACCTCTCGAGTCACCTCTCGAGTCCCCTCTCAAGTCACCACTCCAGCTCTCTCTTGAGTCACCTCTCGAGTTCCCTCTCAAGTCTCCTTTCGAGTCACCTCTCGAGTTCCCTCTCGAGTCACCTCTTGAGTTCCCTCTCGAGTTCCATCTCTAGTCCCTTCTCAAGTCCCTCCTCTAGTCACTTCCCCAGTCCCTTCTCCAGTCCCATCTCTAGTCCCTTCTCTAGTCCCTTCTCCAGTCCCACCTCTAGTCCCTTCTCTAGTCCCATCTCAAGTTCCCTCTCGAGTCCCCTCTCCAGTTTCTTCTCAAGTCCCCTCTCGAGCCGCCTCTCAAGTCACCTCTCGATTTCCCTCTCAAGTCACCTCTCGAGTCCCCTTTCTAGTCACCTCTCGAGTTCCCTTCTCAAGTCCCTTGTATAGTTCCTCCTCTAGTCCCTCCTCTAGTCCCTCCTCTAGTCTCTTCTCCAGTCCCCTCTCGAGTCCCATCTTGGTTCCCCTCTCGAGTCTCCTCTCGAGTCCCCTCTCGAGTCTCCTCACGTCTCAAGTCCCTACCCAATGTCCTGGTCCGTTGGAGGTTCCGCTGGGGGTCCTACCAACTCCATGTCCTGTCCCGTTGGAGGCCCCGCTGACTACTCCTCTGCCGGGGGTCCTGCCAACCCTATGTCCTGTGCCGTTGGAGGTCCCGCCAACTACTCTTCTGCTGGGGGTCCTGCCAAACCTATGTCCTGTCCCATTGGGGGTCCCGCCGACTACTCTCCTGCCGGGGGTCCTGCCAACCCTGTGTCCTGTGCCGTTGGAGGTCCCGCCGACTGTTCTTCTACCGGGGGTCCTGCCAACTCCATGTGCTGTCCCATTGGGGGTCCCGCCGACTATTCTCCTGCCGGGGGTCCTGCCAATCCTATGTCCTGTCCCGTTGGGGGTCCCGCCGACTACTCTTCTGCCGGGGGTCCTGCCAACCCTATGTCCTGTGCCGTTGGAGGTCCCGCCGACTACTCTCCTGCCGGGGGTCCTGCCAACCCTATGTCCTGTCCAGTTGGGGGTCCCGCCGACTACTCTTCTGCCGGGGGTCCTGCCAACCCTATGTCCTGTTCCGTTGGAGGTTCCGCTGGGGGATCTGCCAGCTCCATGTCCTGTCCCGTTGGGGGTCCCGCCAACTACTCTTCTGCCGGGGGTCCTGCCAACCCTATGTCCTGTGCCATTGGAGGTCCCGCCGACTACTCTCCTGCCGGGGTTCCTGCCAACTCCATGTCCTGTCCCATTGGGGGTCTCGCCGACTACTCTTCTGCCGGGGGTCCTGCCAACCCTATGTCCTGTGCCGTTGGAGGTTCCGCTGGGGGTCCTGCCAGCTCCATGTCCTGTCCTGTTGGGGGTCCCGCCGAATACTATTCTGCCGGGGGTCCTGGCAACCCTATGTCCTGACCCGTTGGGGGTCCCGCCGACTATTCTTCTGCCGGGGGTCCTGCCAACCCTGTGTCCTGTGCCGTTGGAGGTTCCGCTGGGGGTCCTGCCAGCTCCATGTCCTGTCCCGTTGGGGGTCCCGCCGACTACTCTTCTGCCGGGGGTCCTGCCAACCCTGTGTTCTGTGCCGTTGGGGGGCCCGCTGAGAGTCCTGCCAATCCCATGTCTTGTTCCGTTGGAAGTCCCGCCGTCACCTGTCTCGCCGGGGGTCCTGCCAACTCCTGGTCCTCTTCCGTGGGGGATCCTGCCGAAGCCTGTCCCACCGGCTCCGGTTCCTGTCCGGCCGACACCGGGTCCTGCCCGGCCTCTGGAGCTGTCCCGTCAGCGCCTTCCTGCCCGGCCTCCGGAGCTGTCTGGTCTTCGTCCTCGAGCCCGGCCCCCTGAGAGCCGCGGTCTTCGCCCTCGAGCCCGGCCCCCTGAGAGCCACGGTCCTCCCCCTGGGGTCGGCCCCCTGACTCTTCCTGCCGCTGCCTTCACCCTCATGCTCGGCCCCTGAGTTTGCCCGCTGTGGCCTTCGCCCCACCATGGACTCTGCCTTGCCCCCGGGCCGTCCGCCTGAGACCCCCACCTTGGACTCCGCCTTGCCCCCGGGCCGTCTGCCCGAGTTCCCCACCTTGGACTCTACCTTGCCCCCGGGCCGTCCGCCCGAGTCCCCCTTCTCGGCTTCTGCCTTGCCCCCGGGCCATCCGCCCGAGATCCCTTCCGGGTCCTCCGCTGTGCTCCTGGGCTGTCAGCCCAAGACCCGTCCTCCAGACCCCCTCCACCCACCCTGGTGGCCCTAGTTTTGCGGGAAACCTGCAGGTCCGCTGCAACTCTTACTACTTTTAAATCCAGGCTGAAGACTTATCTTTTTCCCGCTGCTTTTAATTGAAACTGAGAGGTTGTGTTTCGGCTTTGGTTAATGAACATTTGGGGCTAGTAACCCCAGGGAATCAGTGTCTGGGGTCTTTGTCCTGGCTGATTTTCTCTGTGTATGCTGCTCGGGACGTATGTGCCATACAAGCGTACACAGCTCATGTTCGGAGAAACCTTAAAGAAAGGCATCAGTAAAATGGAACTTCTGTGTGAACTATTCATATCTTAAACTGCACTATAACTTTTTATTCATGTTTTCGGACCCCCCCAGACCCCCCCAATAAAGCAAAACTGCACGTTTCAGAGTGGCCTTTTATTGTGGCCAGCCTAAGGCACACCTGTGCAATAATCATGCTGTCTAATCAGCATCTTGATATGCCACACCTGTGAGGTGGGATGGATTATCTCGGCAAAGGAGAAGTGCTCACTATCACAGATTTTTTCAGATTTGTGAACAATATTTGAGAGAAATGGTTATTTTGTGTATATAGAAAATGTTTTAGATCTTTGAGTTCATCTCATGAAAAATGGGAGCAAAAACAAAAGTGTTGCATTTATATTTTTGTTCAGTGTATATATAGAACTATAAATAAATCTGTATATATATATATATATATATATATATATAAACTGTATATATCATGAGTATCATTTACAAATAAAGATGGATGAATGTGTGTATTGTGTTATTGAGGAGAGGGTTCTGGGAAAATATGGCATAGGTTATGGTGTGCTTGTGTAACTTTGGCAAGGGGTGTTCATGTGGGATGGGGAACACACAAATATTTTTATTCAGGAACATTATTTTTTCAACAGTTTTTGGATTGAGCCGATTTATTTTCTTGCTTACAATTTCCCTGCATTTTGAAAACACTCGCTCAGATGGAACCGATGATGCTGGCATGCATAACAATTGTTTCGCCAGTTTGAACAGATTGGGATACACATTTTGATGGTCCACCCAGTATCAGTCATGTACCGCTACACCTCCACTGTAGCATCTGCTGTGGCATTCCTTGCTGTCCTCGCTTCAGAAGCATCTCTGTCCAGAGTTTCCCAAAGGTTAAGACCTGAAAGACAAACATGACATCAGTACTGAAAGGTTTCAATGTGTATCCTTTTTTTTTATTAACTATTTATAACATTACCTGTGGATGATGGATTGTCAGCATTTGCTGGTGCCGGTTGAGCTGATGTGGAGGGCTGTTCTTCTGTAGGTGTGTCAGGTTGTGCATTTTTCCTCAGTTGTGTGCAAAATGCTGTCAGTCGTTTAACTGATGCCGCTGCCTGTACTTGATTGTAGAATCCAATAGTTTTGAATCTAGGATCCAACAGTGTTGACAGGGTCAATGCAGTTTGGCTCTCCGTGGTGTCAAACTTGTTTTGCATATTTGACACCATGTTCTGTCCCAGTAGTTTTGCTGTGTCGTGGCTTGTTTTTCCAATTGAGTCATACAAGTATAGCATTAACATTTTCGTCATTGGGATGATCTTGGACCCTGAGACTCTCTTCTCCTCGGAGAGTTCCACTGTTGCCTGGAAAAAGGGGGAGAGCAATTGCAGGCATGCATCTGCTGTTTCATAGTCCTCAGAGGACAGAGGTCTCACATCTGTTTTCAGCGTCGCAAGAGCTGCCCCCACTGACTGCCTCTCTTAGAAAAGGCATTGTAGCATTATGTAGGTGCTGTTCCAGCGGGTGTCCACTTCCTGAATAAGCTTCAGCACAGGGCGATTCATCTGCTCCTGCACTTCTCTGAGCTTCTCTTTTGCTGTTGTGCTGGTTTTAAAGAACGTGACTACTTTTCTAGCCCTTGTGCGTAGGTCTTGTAGGCCAGGAGTTGCATCCAGAGATTTCTTCACCACTAAATTTAGTGAATGAGCAAAGCAAAGTGCATGTCTTAGATTTAAACTTCTGACAGAGGCAACCATATTTGCTCCTGCATCCGTCACAATTGAGGTCACTTTGCCTTCAGTGCCCCATTCCTCCATGAGAGACCTCATTGCAGCAGTGATGTTAACCGCTGTATGAGCTTCAGGGAAAGGCAACACTCCCAGAAGCACTGTGGCCAGCTTCGCAGAGTCATCCACATAATGGCAGGTCACTGCTAGATATGCGTCCATCTTAATGGAGGTCCACATATCAGCAGTCAGGCTCACAGCCTCTACCCTCTGCATGACAGCCTTGGCCTTCGTCTTCTCCTCCTCATAGAGCTTGACCACCATCTCCTTTAGAACCCGTCTGGATGGAAGAGTGTATCTAGGATCAAGCAAGGCCACAAGCTCCTTGAAGCCACAGTCATCCACAATGGAGCCCCATCCAGCTCTCGCTTCGGGTCCACTAAGACAAAGAAATAAAGACGTAAAGAATAAAAACAAAACCAAAAAAAGCAAATAAGGATTTATGTGAAATTGCACTCAAAGGAAGCAGACTTGTGAGTCATGGAATACAGTCATAGCATATTGTGTTAGTGTTACTAGTTAATAATATAATACACACCATTTGTGTTCCCCTGGTTCACAGCAGCTCCATGTTTGGCAGTGAAGTGCCTAATCATGGAGGAAGTATTCCCATGATACTTCAGTTCAGTTGAACACACCAAGCACTAGACCTGTAGAGAAAGGCATTTGTAAATAAAAATGCAATTTCAGTCTATAAAGCTATAGCCTAATGGCTACATTGATCATATACATAATTGTACTTTAATGCTACTTAATATAGATTTGAGATAACCATAGCTATAATACTGTAGTTGACCTAACTTATCAGGCACAATCAGATTGAAGTGATCCCACATTTCAGAACGACCTCTCTTCCTGGCAGGCTCCATAATGATCCAAACGCAATACTAGCAACTCAACAGCAACAAGGCAAACTACGACGACAATCCCACAGATTGCCAAATTTTGCATTTTTTTGAGCGGTTATAAAGTGTCACTTACTAAGTGACGCTCAAATTCAAACAGTTTCAACCAGTCAGAATTGAGACGAGGCAGTGCATTGAATCACCTGATTGGACGGCGAACCAGTGAGTTGATTCATTCAGGAAATGAAGCAGTTGCTGGTTCGGACGTCACATGTCACGTGATTTGAAGCAGTTGCTGCTTCTGACGTGATATGTCACGTGATTTCAAGCAATCTTTGCTTTCAAATGTCCTGCAGGTCACCCTTGAAAAAGAGATATTTTGATCTCAAGGGGCTTTCACCTGGTTAAATAAAGGCTACAAATCTTTGAAGCACTGCTTCTATGGAATAGGAAGTCCAGGGTTGAAGCTCCGTTCGAAGCTTCAGTGTCAAACTACCATCACTACACAATGGACTCAGCCGACCCAAAGACACTTCACGCCACCCTGTCAGCCCAAGGCGTGAAGATTTACCATCATGAGGAGCAGCTGGGCTTAATCAGCCAAGGAGTAAAATACCTTGTAGGACGTCAGGCCGAGCTCCAAGACTCCGTCTCTTCACAGATTCAACAGTTGACAGTGCACATGCATCAATTCATCACTCATCTGCAGACTGCTCCTCCGGTGACGTCACCCACTGCTGACTTCTCCCCAGCCGAAAATCCTGCTGACGTTCTCAACCCGATCCAGGCTGCCTCCTCATCATTGTGTCTGGCTCTCCCGGAGAGATTCTCCGGAGACTCCAATAACTGCAGAGCCTTCCTTGTGCAGTGCGACCTGCATTTCCAACACAACCCAGGATCCTTTTCATCAGACCATGCAAAGGTGGCATTCATCGTGTCCCATTTAATGGGGAGAGCTGCAGCCTGGGCTACCGCAGAATGGTCCAGAGACTCTGAGATCTGCTATTCATTGTCCGACTTCATAGACACTATGAGCCGCATATTCGACCACTCATCGCCTGCCACAGAAGCCAGCAGAAGACTTCTGCAGATGCATCAGCACAACTGTCAGGTGGTTGATCATGCCATGGAGTTTCTCACTGCGGCAGCAGACAGCGGGTGGAACACTCCGGCTCTCCGCGGCGCTTTCATGACCGGACTTTCAGATCCAATAAAGGACCAGCTGGCTCCCCTGGAGGTGCCACGGGACCTAGAGTTTCTCATCTCTGTGTCCATCCGGGTCGACAAACGACTTCGGGAGAAGGAGCGGGTGCGCCGGCGCACCGGTGTCAGACATCCCAGTTTTCAGGGCTTCCCTCAGAGAACTCTCAAACCAGGAAGGTCTTTCCAGCCCACGACTTCAGACCACCGGAGGACAGCGCCTCCGCTTGACTCAGAGGAACCCATGCAGCTGGGTAGGACCAGGCTTTCTCTGGAGGAGAAGCAGCACCGTCTGCGGTAGGGCTGCTGTTTCTACTGTGGCCAGCTGGATCACGAACTCGCCTCCTGCCCTGGAAAAGACCGACCTTACCAGACAAGAGGAGGGCGCTGGTGAGCAATCATTCCACATACTTTCCTCCTCGTCCCGTTACCCAGGTAAACATCTTCATTAATAATCAGGCCCTTGACCAAGGGGAACTAATAGACTCAGGGGCTGACGAAAGTCTAATGGACTGGGAGCATAGTCCACAGCTACAGATACAAACTGTCCCTCTATCTCGCCCCATTAAAGCCAGTGCCTTAGGGCCTAAAGCATACACTGCTTTATCATCTACACTGAACAAAAATATAAATGCAACACTTTTGTTTTTGCTCCCATTTTTCATGAGATGAACTCAAAGATCTAAAACATTTTCTATATACACAAAATAACCATTTCTCTCAAATATTGTTCACAAATCGGAAAAAATCTGTGATAGTGAGCACTTCTCCTTTGCCGAGATAATCCATCCCACCTCACAGGTGTGGCATATCAAGATGCTGATTAGACAGCATGATTATTGCACAGGTGTGCCTTAGGCTGGCCACAATAAAAGGCCACTTTAAAATGTTCAGTTTTATCACACAGCACAATGCCACAGATGTCGCAAGTTTTGAGGGAGCATGCAATTGGCATGCTGACAGCAGGAATGTCCACCAGAGCTGTTGCCCGTGAATTGAATGTTCATTTCTCTACCAAAGGCATTTCAGAGAATTTGGCAGTACATCCAACCGGCCTCACAACCGCAGCCCAGGACCTCCACATTCAGCATCCAAGATCGTCTGAGACCAGCCACTCGGACAGCTGCTGTAACAATCGCTTTGCATAACCAAAGAATTTCTGCACAAACTGTCAGAAACCGTCTCAGGGAAGCTCATCTGCATGCTCGTCGTCCTCATCGGGGTCTCGACCTGACTCCGGTTCGTCGTCGTAACCGACTTGAGTGGGCAAATGCTCACATTCGATGGCGTCTGGCACGTTGGAGAGGTGTTCTCTTCACGGATGAATCCTGGTTTTCACTGTTCAGGGCAGATGGCAGACAGCGTGTGTGGCGTCGTGTGGGTGAGCGGTTTTCTGATGTCAATGTTTTGAATCGAGTGGCCCATGGTGGTGGTGGGGTTATGGTATGGGCAGGCGTATGTTATGGACGACGAACACAGGTGCATTTTATTGATGGCATTGTGAATGCACAGAGATACCGTGACGAGATCCTGAGGCCCATTGTTGTGCCATTCATCCACGACCATCACCTCATGTTGCAGCATGATAATGCACGGCCCCATGTTGCAAGGATCTGTACACAATTCCTGGAGGCTGAAAACATCCCAGTTCTTGCATGGCCAGCATACTCACCGGACATGTCACCCATTGAGCATGTTTGGGATGCTCTGGATCGGCGTATACGACAGCGTGTTCCAGTTCCTGCCAATATCCAGCAACTTCGCACAGCCATTGAAGAGGAGTGGACCAACATTCCACAGGCCACAATCAACAACCTGATCAACTCTATGCGAAGGAGATGTGTTGCACTGCGTGAGGCAAATGGTGGTCACACCAGATACTGACTGGTTTTCGGACCCCCCCAGACCCCCCCAGTAAAGCAAAACTGCACGTTTCAGAGTGGGCTTTTATTGTGGCCAGCCTAAGGCACACCTGTGCAATAATCATGCTGTCTAATCAGCATCTTGATATGCCACACCTGTGAGGTGGGATGGATTATCTCGGCAAAGGAGAAGTGCTCACTATCACAGATTTTTTCTGATTTGTGAACAATATTTGAGAGAAATGGTTATTTTGTGTGTATAGAAAATGTTTTAGATCTTTGAGTTCATCTCATGAAAAATGGGAGCAAAAACAAAAGTGTTGCATTTATATTTTTGTTCAGTGTATTTAACTCTAAATGGGTCCATCATCTATACAATGTACATCATTATAGTGTGTATCCAGCCTGCTGCTAGATTTGTACTATTTTCAACTTTCAGCTTTATTATTTGATCTTACTTGTTATTTTTCTCTTAGTAACTTCTACCCCTTCCCCCTCCTTTATGATCCAATTAATTACCACCTTTCCCCATTCCTACATTTGGAAATGCTTCATCTAACGATGTTTATGTCATCACCTACACCCCGAAGCACATTAGGGTGTAGCTGATGAGATGCATGCCATTCCTCTAACAAGAACCCAGTGACAGCCATCAGTCAGCAGGGGGAGGGCATTGTGCCAAATTCCAACTCTGCAGGCCAAACCTGTATCTGCAAATAACCATCATCAGGTTCTGCAAAGGTGTCACAGAGTACTGTAAGTTAATATCTGCGTGGTGACACATTAATAAAGCAGCTGACAGATTATGACTGTCGTTGCAATTTAACGTCAACTGCTATCTCTAGAAAATTAGAAGTTAGGCAAATGTGCAAAGAAACACAATATTCATATAAAGTCCTTTAACATCTTTAATGTGTGCACGCATGACGCCTCCCCAATGTGTCCTGCTGTCTGTGAAACAGACTCTTTTATAGGTAACATCAAAGATCCTTTACATGTCACACAACTCCATTCGGGCCAGCCTATAGGATGTCACAGAAGCCCCCATGCAACATGTTTATTCCTCCATCTATTTCCTGTAGTCATAAAACCCTTTATCTTACCCCCGTGAACACAGAACAAATGTTCTTCTCATACATAGCATATTTACAGTATTACATCAGAGCATGTTATCTCTAAGGATTTAAAAATACTTCCAGGATACCACTTTGTTAAAAGTAACATTACACTTTATTAAGCTTAAATTCCATAATTGCCATAACATGACTTTCATTAAAGAGTTAAGCTGCAGGGCCGTTTTGCTATGAGTTTCTTTCACGTTAACAAACGTTTAGTGGATTGATCATTTTCCGATTGAAAACCTTTCTACAAATAAAATGTTTTGCATTATTTTTAAGTTGAGATAAAGTAAAGGGGTTAGGGCAGGGGTAGGCAAGTAAGTTTGGCCGTGGGCCAATTTTTTGCTGTGCCGCTAGATGGCGGGCCAGAACATAATCAAAGCCTAATTCAAGGAATTGATTTTGGTAAGAGGGCGCAGCGCCCCTGTTCCCCGGTTCAGAAAAAACTGATATTGCTGATAACCCTTCCCATCAACAGTCTGATGCGCAGTCAGATCCACTGATTGGTTCACTGATGATATAAACGCCCAATCCAGAGCCTCTGGCTAGACCCGCCCAAAGGGAGGCTTATCCTCTCTAGCCCCATTTCAGTCCCAAAGCCAGGGCTATTATCTGTATTTTAACCAGTTAAGCCCGAAGGTCCCCCCAGTGGACCCCTCCCACCGTTTTTTTTCCCTCACATGTCTCAGGGCTTCTTAACATTTATGAAACTATTAATGTTTCATACCCTTTTAAAGGTAAGAAACTCCGCTAACTGACAATAAGAACAATTGTTAGCTAAAAAAAACACAAGAGTAATACCAAGCCTTTGAATTAGCATTGAGCGAAAAAATGCTAACTAATGCTAACGCTTTTTTACACACAACACACGGTAGAAATGCCCTTATTACTATCTTAACTGCACAAACAAGATATACGATTTAAAGCTGAGACTCCACAGATTCCACACATGTAATGTCATCACTGTCCGACCTCGAATTCATGGAGCTATCAGCCAGAAAAGAGAAAGTAAACAACATCCGGTTTCAAAAATATTACAATAATTACGTCTTACCTTTTTTGATTTGTGATCAAAAGTTGTGTTCAACGGAATAAAAACGCATCTCAAGGTTAATCCAATGTCTTTGTGTCACGATAATTTTTTACTGATAATCAATCATCATATTTATGGCAATATACTCGGTATAAAGTATTGCCGTCCAGGCTTGCACTTTCAGATATGCTTCGTTTGCTTCTCTATTACGTCCGCTATGGTAATGTTTACGTAGATTTGGGAACTGCCCATCGATTCTATTGGTTCTGATGGTTAAGAAAAAGGTGTAAATCACACGAATCGACCAATGGGTTCCAGAGATATGGTCCTGCGTAAACTATAAAGAATGCCAGCCAGCTTAAAGGAATGGTATGCTCATGACACTTATTTTTAAATAATTATCATCCGATAAAACAGACCAGTCTCTGCCAGTCTTTCTTTTTTTTTTTTTAATCCGTTGACATTATCAGTGATTTTAAACTGATTCATTACCGAAATAACATCAACACTGTGGGCGGCGCCATTTTACCAGACGTGACGTAAACCATGCGTTTGGTTTCGAGGACACGTTGATGTTCATGTTATTTACTGTAGTTACTCTCTTCAAATATGCCTCATTGTATCGCGAAACATTGCCACAATTCTGATAGGAACAATCCACGGAATGCTCGGTTCCATCTGTTGCCAAAAGGTAAGCGTAGGAAGTACGTTCGGAGGCAGTGGCTAGCGAAATGTGGCCAGCCCGAACCGAAAGATCCACAGGCGCATGTATGCAGCGAACATTTCAAGTTTCCGGACGACTACTCTGAGAGTATGATAAAACATAACATGGGATTTATTGAACAACCATTACTTAATGGAGATGCAGTACCATCGGTCTTTCTGGTGTCATCACCGACCAGGACACCAGTTCGGCCAGTTGAGAAATCGCCCTCTGCAAGTGTGAAGCGACGGAGGACCAGAAGTAGTGCTCGGAGTAAGAATAAGGTATGTTATAGAGCATTTCCATTGCAGCGGGTAGCCCCGTGTAAACGTCCTTTATCGTCCAGGCCAGGCCAGTTTTTGGTGGCCTTTCCATATAGCGTAGTACCGGCTAGTGGGTATTTTCCCCCAGTTTTTCCGGCCCGGAAAAATCGTGGTTCTAGGGCCAGGGACAACGAGGCTGAGTATGCTAAACTAGAGAGGGAATCGCTAGCAAGGGTAGTACTACATGCATACATATCTAGTAATCAAAATCATTGTATCTACTAAGTAGTACTAAGTAGGCTCGAACCTGTATGGCTGAATTCCCCCATCCAATCTCTTCATATTGCTCAAAACTTCTTCCTCGGCTGAGGAGTCCGAACTCAAATACTCCATGTTTTCGTGTGTTTACAAAGTGAACGCATGGATGACGTCACGACCATCACGTGACTACTGAAAATGTGCAAAATGGCAGCGGCCTGACGGAATATACGGTTTTGATAAAAAAGAGCTATAAAATCATTATTTACCGGGGAATATCGCTGATTTCTTCAGGGTATGGTTTAAACACTAAATACTGAAGTTTTGATTAATTATCTAATGAGTGGAGCATTCCTTTAAGTACATTACGCAGCCGACTTCATTTATTGTTTACAACGTAACGAAGCAGGAAATGCAGCAGGACCCAGAGCGCACGGAGCACAGAGCGGACAGCAGATAACGGAATTGCAGTTTTATTGCTTATAGATTATCAGAATATTTCAAAGGGGACACAGCCCCATTGGATATTAATCTATGGATTAACTACATCATCGTTTTAATCGTTTTAATGCCATTGAAGACCAGTTTAGACCAGTGCTTGAATTGGAATGAAAAAGGTGCCAGTACTCTAAAATCAGCAACTTTTTCAAGTCAATTTTATATATACAGCCCACAAACAAGAATTTGGCTACTATAATGCTGGTGGGTTTGTCTCTTTACTACTGTATATTTTAGAAAGGTTCACTGTACTTAACATTTTTTATGATAGGCAGCGGATATGGCTAAAGCTCAGTAAGGTCAATATTAACTGAAAATATAGCAATCAAAGTCTAGATCTTCTGCTGAAGACACATGAAGCAGAGACCTTTCAGGTGAGAGCCCCTCTGGTGGTGTTCAACATTAATGACAAGGAAACAAAGCTCTGGTCAGAAGCATTTTTTATAAAAAGCTTTAACAAAATTAAGTATTTCTGTACATTTTGAATGCAATCTAACTTTCCAACTCAGAAAACGAAAAACGAAAAAGTGCCAAAAGTCTTCTCACATGGCTGAGCTGCTTTGCAATATACTTCACCACTGAAGAATACAAATATGTATAAAGTAAACTATGATGCAATCTAACTTTCCAACTCAGAAAAATGATAAAGAGCATGAACAAAGAACATTTGCACAATCTAAAATGAGAAACTGTAACTGCAAGTAACAAAGTCTGAGCCATGGTAAAGAGTTACATTGAACACCAAGCTGATCAGATAACTCCCTGGTTGGTCTGAAGTCCTTCTATCTCCAGGATCTGTACAAATCGATACATTATGCCAAAAGTCTTCTCACTGGGTGAGCTGCTTTGCAATATACTTCACATTGTTAGAAAAGGCTCCAAAAGGCCTTGGGGACATCAGTATCAGGGTCTGGAGCTGGACAGGCTCTTTCATCAGCACTTCTCCTTCCCTTTGCCAGCCAGGACCTCACATACTGTTCCGGATTGAACTGTCCTAGTGATGGTCCATTACATTTAATGAAAACCAGGCTGGACAGTCGGCTGACAGAGAGAGCATTCCTTTTTGCAGTAAGGATATCGTTCATGCAGCTGAATGCCCGCTCACACTCACTAGTGGAGACAGCGATGGTTCGGACTGCTTTCAGTAGAGGCTTCATGGCAGCAGGTGTACGGGATGCCCTGGTTTCCTTGTATTCGCGAAAGCCCTGAACAGTCTCTCTTCTGTCCACTTTCAGCACTTCGCACAAACGTAGCACCTCTACGTCCCCATACTGTACGTCTAACTCCTCTTCAGGCCAACTTCCAGGATGGATAACTTTCATGTCCTGGATTAGCTGATTGTCCCGGGCCTCCCGGCCATGTAATGGGATTTCTCTTGTGCTGACATGAGAGGAGGTTGTGGAAGTCATTCTGTGTCTCAGATTCTCTACCATACTGCGGAAAAACTGACCTGCATGAATCTGTACAAGCCTGCCATTCTCACGCAGGGCAACACCCTTGAAGGACTTCTCAGCTAGAGCTGTATGAACTGTAGTCATGTGTGGGCCAGGCATGGTGACCATGGATTCAAAAACTCGTATTTCTCGAGTTAAGAGCCTATCTGCTGTAGGCAGTGTCATCTCTCTTTTTTGGAGTTGCCGAGAGAGGTCGCTGAGCTCTGTGAGCGCATTGTACATCAGTCCCAGATTGCTGACAAACGTTGCAGATGTGAGCACATCATCCAGGCCCTTGTACTTTGCTCTGTCTCTGGAATCCCTGCTCGTGTCGTTTGCAGCATTTGTGAAGTGATCATGAAGCACTCGGTAGTTTTCCCAGACTGCTCTGACGCTCCTTTCACTTGAAGCCACCCAGCGGATGGACAAAACACGCCCTATCACCAGGAGACGCTGTCCGACTGCTTGCGCACACTGCGCTAACTGCCTCTGATTTTTGGGGGAGGCATGGAACAAGGAATAGAGTTTGTCAAAAAAGATCTGGAAATGATTGAGCCCTGAGACCTCCTTGACCACATCCCCAACTGCCAGCTCTAGACGATGATTGGAGCAGTGCCACACAAACAGGCTTGGGAATTTACTACACAACTGGGTAGCAACGCCTGTTCTCTTCCCTAGCATGACTGAAGCCCCATCACATGCAAAAGAAACGAAACACTGACCTAAAAAGTCCTCGTTAAAATCTCTTCCAAGACACTCCATTAACGCCTTTGTGATGTCATCAGCCGTTGTTCCATCCAACTCGATCAGCTCCCAAAAAAACGTTTCGGGCTCAGCATCAGCTAATGCTGAGCGTAGACACACAACAAGCACCGTTTTACCACTAATAGTGGTAGATTCATCGACCAAAACACAGAGTTTTCTTTGGTTTTCTGTAATGTCTTTTGCCATTTTTTTCTTCAGCTCATGAGCTATGTGGTCGATGATTTCGCCACAGGTTTTATTGGAGTGCAAAACCCTGCCCACGTTCAGCCCATTCAGTTTATGTACATTCAAATCAATTGGCATGTCTGTGAATGGCCGGCTATGTTTGCCAATTTGATATGCCGTTCGAAAAACTCTGATAGTGGTGTCTAATTCAGATTTATGCATAGACTGCACTTGATGTTGAATAGTTTCACGTGAAGCAGATGTAAGGATGTCAGCAGCTTTTACATGGGCTTGTGATTCTTTATGTTCTTTGATTTTTTTTTCTCAGGCTAGCTTGTTGTTTGCCCTTGTCAACACCGAAATTAGACACTGCACACTCACCCCATTCAGTTGACAGTTTCAGTCCTTGTCCAGTGTGTATTCCCAAAGATTTGACATCTCTACATATCCGACATCCTAGCTTCTTATCTTTAAGAAGGAGCCATGCATTGGTCTTGCAAAAATATTGCACCTGGTCCGTTGTCCAGCAGTCAGGTGCATCGCTTTGCCCGGTGTTGGTGGTGGCAGTTGCGCCAGCAGCAGCTAACGTTAGAGGCTCTGGAGGAGGCGGCGGAGCTAGTGCTAATGCTAATGCACTAGAACTTGGAGCAGGAGGATCAACCAAAGAAAGCTCCCCATCAGACACAATTTCCAACACAGGCACAGCATTCTCTGTATATGAAGTTTCTTCCGGCGACAACCGCTGTCTTTTTGCACTTTTATTAATCCACGCTAACATTTTAGAAATGCTAATTTGTGACGTGACTTGCTTTCCTTCTCTCGGGGGCGTGCCTGCTCTGTTCTATCACTCTACATAGCCACCCACTGGGTGGGAGTTGCACTGCATAAACACAACACACGTGCATCTAGGTATGTAAATTGTAAAGCATTAAAACATGGTTTTACTAACAGTTTTCAGTATGTTGTTACTTCGGCATTATTATTATTATTATTATTATTTTGAAACGTGTATTACTATTAAATCACGGTCAAATAGGTTAATTTTGACATAGTCGTTTCCACCACAGTATTTACATGGAGAAGATAAGCCCCGCCCCCTCTCCAGCACGTTCTGTTTGAATGACAGGAGTAAACAGCTGACAGCCGCTGTGAAACTCCAGCGGTTAGAGCGATGAGAATGTCCGTTCGGCACCTCATGACGCATCTACTGAGTACCGGGCGGCTGTATATATATATATGGATGTATAATAAGAACGGCGGGAGAGTGTTGAGTACTGGCATGGTGCATGAGTACCGGAGTACCGCCAGCAGGCCGGTACTGAGCAAGAAGTGCCGGTGTTGCAGTATAACGTGAGTCATGACAACTGGCGACATTCTATTATTTTCGTCATAGGAATCCGGGGCGTGTACATTGAGGACCCATTGTTGACTCACCATGTCGATCGCCTCGTTTGTCGTTTACGTTCATCTTTTGCTATTTCTGCCTTCCTAAGATCACTTTGATGCACATTCAGTACTCGTATGTGAGGTTGTGGGTGAGAGGTGGATATCGTGACGCTTACAGGGAGGTATCGAACATTACAAAGTAGGTGACTGTGTGGATGCCTGTTCAAAATATTGCAAATTTGAATAAATCATTTAAATTATATATTTGTGTCCGACTTTCATTTGTACATTGTTCTTAATGTGATGTATAGTAGCTCTGATAGCTGTCCATACCTTCAGACAGCCTAAAAGTAAAACACAAGTCGTTTATTCACAGCCCGAACGCTCATCGACATGACTGGATCACTCATGACAAGTTGTGATCAGCTCCGATTCAATTGTGATATCAATGCTGTAGCTATTCTCCAGGGAGCACGTTTTTTTAATGAAATACCTGTATCCCTCTCATCACAACAAGACTCTACACTGTGCAGGAAAAACAATTACATACATGAAAATAACCTTGATGCATGGGAATGAAACACACAAACTATCTTCCGTGGCAACACTGATACGTCACAGTAACGGTCAACCACAGAAAAGTAAGTCCAGCGGGGCACAAGTTGAATACATATAATACAGTAGTTCTATTATGCCTTAAGCCTATACGTTTATCCCATAAGAACCCGGACCCATTTCTACTTTTGGGGAAATTAAGGGGAACGTCATTTAGACTAAATAGACCACCGAGAACACATTTCTGACAAGTAACCCCCCCCTAGTGTCAAATATCTGAAATGTGACATGTGTCACATTGGGCTTTAATGGTAAAGTAACTCTTATTTATAACTTCATTAATGAGGATGATTTTTTGGTTTACATTTGTTTGAACATACTTGAATTGAATAATAAAGAATATGTTAACTAAATATAATTGAATCAGCTAAATTAACTGAGCAGATCATAATCACATTTGTAATTGTGCATATATGTCACTCCGGGTTTACTGTGAATGTTTAGGGTTAATGTCCCGATGTGACATAAGTGTCACATCAATATTTATGGCATTTGTTTCATATCAATTTCATCAATAAATGTTTCTACAACAGGTTATATGTAATCAGAATCAGAAAAGAGCCGAAGACAGCTTAATGTTTAACAAATGACATGTCATGTAAGCATTTGTATTCTTAAATGGCTTGAATGTTAACTTTAGCAACAAAAAACCTTTCCAAATGTAGATAGTTCTGTCACATGTGTTAGCCTGGCACATGGACATCTTGGACATGTTGTTATGGGAACACAAAAGCAAATGACAAGGACCATAACCCACCAGACTGTTCAGTTTGTGTCACTTAGGGACTTAAAAAAGGCTAAAGCTGTATAAGGAACTTTCCAGAACATTTAAAGTTCATGTGACACCTGTGTCTAAGCAATTCTGTCTGCCTTCCGTGTTGCACCATGAGGACCCACTGATATAAAATGCTTAACTGTCTAAGTTGCAACCATGCACTTTTTGGAGGGCTAAGCGCCAGCTTGACATATTTTTGGCTTCATTTATAGAAGGAAAGACAACAGTGATAGTTATGTTTCAGAATAACATTTATTGGAAATTGTTAGAACAATCTCACTGGTCACCGGCTTGAGCTTCAATCACAGGATCCATGTATTTGTGATCAAAAGTAGGCTAATATAAAAGTAGTGTAAGTCATTAAATTTCAGAGACAGGTTGTGATCAGCTCCGATTAAATTGTGATATCAATGCTGTAGCTATTCTCCAGGGAGCACGTTTTTTTAATGAAATACCTGTATCCCTCTCATCACAACAAGACTCTACACTGTGCAGGAAAAACAATTACATACATGAAAATAACCTTGATGCATGGGAATGAAACACACAAACTATCTTCCGTGGCTATACTGATACGTCACAGTAACGGTCAACCACAGAAACGTAAGTCCTGCGGGGCACAAGTTGAATACATATAATACATTTGTACATCGTTCTTAATGTGATGTATAGTAGCTTTGATAGCTGTCCATACCTTCAGACAGCCTAAAAGTAAAACACAAGTTGTTTATTCACAGCCCGAAAGCAGCATCGAGATAACTGGATCATCTGCAGTGTTGGGCAAGTTACTTCCAAAATGTAATACAGTACATTACTTATTACTGTCTTTTTTAAGTAATAGGTTACGTTACATTACAATACTACTGTCTCTGAAATGTAATGACTTACACTACTTTTATATTAGCCTATTTTTGATCACAGATACATGGATCCTGAGATTGAAGCTCAAGCCGGTGACCAGTGAGATTGTTCTAACAATTTCCAATAAATGTTATTCTGAAACATAACTATCACTGTTGTCTTTCCATATAAATGAAGCCAAAAATATGTCAAGCTGGCGCTTAGCCCTCCAACAAGTGCATGGTTGCAACTTAGACAGTTAAGCATTTTATATCAGTGGGTCCTCATGGTGCAGACAGAATTGCTTAGACACAGGTGTCATATGAACTTTAAATGTTCTGGAAAGTTCCTTATACAGCTTTAGCCTTTTTTAAGTCCCTAAGTGACACACACTGAACAGTCTGGTGGGTTATGGTCCTTGTCATTTGCTTTTGTGTTCCCATAACAACATGTCCAAGATGTCCATGTGCCAGGCTAACACATGTGACAGAACTATCTACATTTGGAAAGGTTTTTTGTTGCTAAAGTTAACATTCAAGCCATTTAAGAATAAAAATGCTTACATGACATGTCATTTGTTAAACATTAAGCTGTCTTCGGCTCTTTTCTGATTCTGATTACATATAACCTGTTGTAGAAACATTTATTGATGAAATTGATATGAAACAAATGCCATAAATATTAATGTGACACTTATGTCACATCGGGACATTAACCCTAAACATTCACAGTAAACCCGGAGTGACATATATGCACAATTACAAATGTGATTATGATCTGCTCAGTTAATTTAGCTGATTCAATTATATTTAGTTAACATATTCTTTATTATTCAATTTAAAGTATGTTCAAACAAATGGAAACCAAAAAATCATCCTCATTCATGAAGTTATAAATAAGAGTTACTTTACCATTAAAGCCCAATGTGACACATGTCACATTTCAGATATTTGACACTAGGGGGGGTTACTTGTCAGAAATGTGTTCTAGGTCTATTTAGGTCTATTTAGTCTAAATGACGTTCCCCTTAATTTCCCCAAAAGTATAAATGGGTCCGGGTTCTTATGGGTTAAACGTATAGGCTTAAGGCATAATATAACTACTGTATTATATGTATTCAACTTGTGCCCCACTGGACTTACTTTTCTGTAGTTGACCGTTACTGTGACGTATCAGTATAGCCACGGAAGATAGTTTGTGTGTTTCATTCCCATGCATCAAGGTTATTTTCATGTATGTAATTGTTTTTCCTGCACAGTGTAGAGTCTTGTTGTGATGAGAGGGATACAGGTATTTCATTAAAAAAACGTGCTCCCTGGAGAATAGCTACAGTATCTATATCACAATTTAATCGGAGCTGATCACAACTTGTCATGAGTGATCCAGTCATGTCGATGAGCGTTCAGGCTGTGAATAAACAAGTTGTGTTTTACTTTTAGGCTGTCTGAAGGTATGGACAGCTATCAGAGCTACTATACATCACATTAAGAACAATGTACAAATGAAAGTCGGACACATTTATATAATTTAAATGATTTATTCAAGTTTGCAATATTGTGAACAGGCATCCACACAGTCACCTACTTTGTAATGTTCGATACCTCCCTGTAAGCGTCACGATATCCACCTCTCACCCACAACCTCACATACGAGTACTGAATGTGCATCAAAGTGATCTTAGGAAGGCAGAAATAGCAAAAGATGAACGTAAACGACAAACGAGGCGATCGACATGGTGAATCAACAATGGGTCCTCAATGTACACGCCCCGGATTCCTATGACGAAAATAATAGAATGTCGCCAGTTGTCATGACTCACGTTATACTGCAACACCGGTACTCCATGGGTCAGAACCAGAAGTGCCGGTACTGCGTACCGGTGAGTACCGGCCCAATTCCAGCACTGGTTTAGACCAGACAACGAGGAAGGTAAGTCATTGTTAGCCTAGCGCATTAGCGCTAGCGCCATTTGTTTTGATGTACGTTTTTGTTGATAACGTCGCGAGTTTGTATCTTTCAGTGTTGGGCTGTTCAGGTGGGCACCGTTAGATTATGTGTCTCCTTGCGATCATAAACAATGTGTTGGATGTGCAGCTAGGATAAGTAATAAGGGAGCGAGGAGTGATTTTCGGTGCTGTAATAGGTTAGCATTTTTCGCTCGGGGCTAATTCAGAGGCTCACTGTAAGAGTAAGCCTATGTTTTATTTATTTTATTTTATTTATTATTTTTTTATTTTTTTCACAACAGTTGTATTTGGATGGAATGAATACCTATAGTGATAATTCAAAGTAATACAATGATTTTTACAGTGAAAAAGTTCAAATGGAACCGATGGTTCCCAAATTACCCAGAGGTGAGTCCGCTTAGACTTTATTTTTCTAAATCTCTCTAAAAAGGTCACATTTCACTTGTTTTGCATCAATCTTGATACAGGGTACTTATTATATGTTATAGTTTGGATTCTTAAAGCTTTTAGTCTACTAACCCATCATGCAAGGGTGGTTTTCACCAGGGCCGGACTAGGACAATAAGTCAGGCCGGGAATTACACACCCAGTCAGGCCACTACCAGTTTTTTGTGTCATTTTGCTGGATTTATTTGTCAATATTTACAGCGTTGCTGCCCGTAGTGATATCCCTCTACATCTACTACCCAATAATAAACATATGGACATGGGTTACTATTTAAAAAAATTGCAAATCTATTTAGGAACCTATGTGAACATATTTTAAGTGGGGGTGGACCTCAACTCCTATAGGAGGGTCCGGGGGCATGCTCCCCCGGTAAGATTTGTTGGACTTAAATGCATCAATCTGGTGCACTTTGAGGGGGAAATAAAGAGAGAGACTACACCTATATGAAACAGAACTGTATACATTTAAATAATCATAAAATCATAAGAACATGGCCATAACCAATAACATACCATATCCAATTTTTAAAAACATTGAAACTTGTTTATTTATTTGTTTTTGGTTCATTTATAGTTGTGAGTGTGTCTGTGCTGTTCCTGAACCAGCCTCACCTGTCTTCCCCCCTGCTCCTCTTTGAGGCAGCAGCAAAGACTAGTTTTAGCTCTCAACAAGTTTTAATAGTTTATCTTACCTTTTTTCACCTAGTTAACGTTTTTTTATATATTATTCATGCATATTTTACTAATCACTCCCCCCTCAAATGGAAATATGTGTTTACATAAATGGTGACCAAACCGTTTGAGACCCACTGGGATAACTTAGACTAAGTTAACTATCTAAACACTCAGAGAGTCTTTTACCTCACCTGAGCTGTAGTTATCAGTCTCTCAGTCTGACAGCAGAGGACTCTCCTCCACCTTGTTGTTGAAAAAGCTCCTTATATCCGTTAGCGCAGCTAGCTAGCACCAGATGCTAACAACAACAACAATACACGTAACCGGTGCACGTGCTTTATCTCACTCGCTCCCGCCACACATAACACCAGGGCCGTTTCTAGCTTTTTGGGGGCCCTATGCAAGATGCTGTTTGGGAGCCCTAGTTTTGACTACAATGGGGGGGATTCTGAAGCCTTTAAAGGTCCCATGGCATGGCCATTTCCACTGATCATAATTCCATTGTTGAGGTCTAGAATAGATTTATATTGTGCAATTTTCCAAAATCACTTTGGTTTCTCAAACTGTGAGCACAGTGTGCTCTGATTGGTTGGGACGTTGTGAATCGAGCTGAGCTCCGTGGAGGTGTGGTTTCCTTGTTTAGCGATACGCAGCGAAACACAGCCAAACTCACCCTGAGCACACACAAAGTGACAGCCGAAGTAAAAACAATAAGTGTGGCTTGATATTGAGTAAGAAAAAGGTTGATAAACGCTGTGAGAATGGGTCTGCAGAGAGAATGGGTCTGCAGAGAGAATGGGTCTGCAGAGAGAATTTCGCCGCGATCCCAACTGTCTGTTATCAGCCTGCAGCCAGGGAGGAGAGATCAGCAGAGCTGCATGCACTGAGTGTGTGAGGAAGTCCGTGGATTGGTCAATTTGGACCAATCAGCGGGGGCTTAACGTAACGGCTCCGCGGACGTAACGTAACGGCTCCACGGATTGGTCCATTTTGTTCCGGGTAACGCATGACATCATGAGTTACCCGGAAGAATCAATGGACAGTGACGTATCTCCAACGAGGCGTTTTGGGGAGGTATTTTCTGTGTTAGAGTTTTACTCGCTACAGGGTGTACTTTGAGGGTTTTGACTCTGCAGACCGTTTACATGCATACAAACCTTCATAACACACAAGGGGACAGGTAATAACCGGAAAAGCATGACATGGGACCTTTAAGATGATCTGTGGAGATGCATCAATCTGTTACACTTTAATAGGAAAACAGGCTAATTTCACGAAAACCAAGCAATTGAAAATGACAAAAAATGATATTAAAAAGGTAAACAATAAGGCTCCTCTATGTCAATAAATGCAAGAGATGCAGCATTTTCTCAGCTGTCAGCCCAACGATGATTTAATAATAATAATAATAATTTCAATTTATATAGCGCCTTTCACGAAAACCAAGGACGCTTTACAATGGGAAGTAACAAAACAAAAAGTAATAATAATCATACAGATACATAGGCTGATTTGGACTTTATTACCCCAAAAACCCAAGCCACAGTTTTGCTATCATTGCAGTTTAGTCGTGTTTATATCCTACATTGGATTTGTAAGCATAATGCTTCACCGGACACTCACAGGAGGGGGCTTGGCTGTCTGCAAATAAAGACGGCTCATTTTAATTCTCCCCAAATATATTGAGGCTGAACCTGAACTTTGAATTCTCTGCTCACATCATAATCTTGGCGATCTTGTTAAAATTGTGAATGCAGAATTAAAAATACTATGTAACTGGTTTGCAGTTAATAAATGATCCCTTAATGTGGCCAAAACAAATGACATGTTATTCAATACAAAGTCTGAGAGCAGAAATGACTGCATTATACGGATTTGCAATACAGAGATAGAAAAAGTTGGTGCATGTACATTTTTGAAGAAAAACATTTTTGAAGAAAAACTCAATTGGAAGCACTATATAAATTATATACAGACTAAACTGTCAAAAACAATAGGTATTTTGTATCATACTAAGAACATTCTTGAAGAAAATATACTCTTTATAACAGTCTATTTCTCCCTTACCTTTAATACTGCTCCGAAATATGGGGAAACACGTACTCAACAAATCTACAAAAAAATAATAACATCCCAAAAAAAAGTATTACGAATAGCCTGTGGTGTTGGTAAATATGAACACACAACTCCCATATTTAAAAAAAACTCAATCTATTAAAATGTGTTGAGATAGTACAGCTTAAAACAGTACTGATTATGTACAACATTTTCAAAACAAAATGCCTAATAACATTCAAAAGCAGTTCCAAACCACAGCGTGAACATATGAATGTAAAAAAGGTCACTTGAAAATAAGTGTTCACAATGTTTATATGCAATTATGCATATATTATTATTATTATTCATTTGCCAAGTGCATTAATTTCCAAAAAAAGATATTTGAAACTGCTATTGACATGTGCAGAAAATGACCCTATATCTTGTTTTCGTATATATATATATATATATGCATTTATTGTTTTCCTGCCCTAACTTTTATTTAATTTTTTCTCTTGTTTTCTTAATTTCTTTGTACTCCTTAATTTCTATACGTTTTTGACGCAATAATGCCGCTGTATTAGGATGATGCACGGGAGGGCTACTTTCCACAAGCTATGCTTCAGCCCTCCCGCTTCTACTAATTTTGTTCATCTTTGTATGAATTAAACTTATTTTGTTTATCGGATGAATAAAAAAAAATACTTTCAGCTTGGGGGCCCCCTAGTGGCCGCGGGGGCCCTATGCCCCCGCATAGTCCGCATATAGGAAGAAACGGCCCTGCATAACACACACCCTCCCGAGCTTGAATGACACACAGAGACCAATCGAGGGCATTATTATGATCTGTATGAAAGTGGCCATGTCGGCAGGCCACATCATGTAGACCACATCATGTAGACAGCCAGTCACCCTCTGTGAGGCAGAGTCAGACGCACATTTGCGCAGCGTTGCGTTCACAATACATAGGCCTACATAAATAAATAAAAAGTCCTCAGGCCAGCAGGCCACTTAGCAGGCCAGGCCATCGGGAAACCTCCCGGTCCTCCCGATGGCTAGTCCGGGCCTGGTTTTCACTATAAGTAAAGGTTTTTTTTTAGGTGGACATTAGAATTTACATGTTTTGACTATGTTCCATCTGAATTTACTTTAAAATAAAAACATCTATATTGATTCTGACACTTCTACATCCAACTCACAGATGTAACCTTGCTTTGAGAAAAATAATTATTAATTTACCCCTTTTTAGAAGTGAAGATATATAATTTGTTGTGTTAGTGGCATTTTCGAGCCTGAAACCTGAAAAACAGGCTCAGGGCTTAACTGGGAACGGTCTTATCTTTTAAATTGAGGTGTATTTATTGTTCTCTTCAAAGTAAATGTTTCTCTGAAATTTTAGGGAGGATGGTCCTCCCTTTCCTCAATGGACGAGCCTCCACTGAGTAGAGTTATTAACTAGGTAGCAGTGTTATTTAACATACTTTTATTCTGATAAGTATTGTCAAGTTCTCTGGGTTTTTGGCATTTATTTGAGTGTTTGCCCACATTTGAGAGGCTTGAGGGACAACTGGAATCCTTTTTCCTTTTCTTTATTTCAACTTTTCAAGGACACATTAGGATTCCTTCAGGTTGAAAACCTTTAAAAAATACCAAAGGACAAAATAAATCAATTACAGCAGTTTTGCTTTACAATTTCATATATTATAGCCTAAATTAATCAGTAACCAAGTATTTTACTCAAACTCAATGTATTTAATAGTTAAATAAGTACTTTAATTGACCTGGTTCTCCCCAACCACACATTTGCCATATGTGACCCGCTCTATCGAAATCAGTCGAAAGTCGCAACGGCTCATTTAAAAATAAACGTGGATTTGCGTAAAAAAATAGTTTTTCGGGGATCGGGTGTTTTGTTTGATTTTAAATAAACAAAGTCTTGGCTTTCAGAATGACATTTTTATTTCCAAAATCACACGATAAATACATGTTTGAAGCTTGTAAAGGGAAGATGACAGCTCTCCCTTGCCACTCTGCTCTTCCACAGCGCCGCTTCCCCTCCCTCCGCTGACATTATGAATGTAAGCGGATATGTCGGGACAGAATTTATTTTACCGGACAAATTTGAAACTTACCGGTCATGTTTCAATAATAATAATAAGAATTGTGTAGCAGAGTTTCCGTTAGCAGGTAATCACCAGCAAGGGCGCCGGGGCCATTGGCCCCCCCGCTTTATGGCCCTGCCCCACATTTTCGCAGCAGCGGATGCCGCGGAACACTGTACACATCCCGTTTCAATAATTCCCCTCTACTCTAAAGTCGCATCTAAAAAGAACGCCATCTGATCTGGCTGTGTATATTTTTGTTATTTTTTATTGTTATATTCAATCTCATTAGCTACAGGCATTTTTGAAGCTTGTAAAGGGAAGAACACAGCTCGCCTCTCACTCGCCACTCTGCTCTTCCACAGCGCCGCTTCCCCTCCCTCCGCTGACATTATGAATGTAAGGCATAGTAATCATAGATAACACCGCAGGGTCCGTTACAGTTTGTTTTCATCTGATTTCAAATAAACAAAGTTTTGGCTTTCAGAATATTAAACTTGTTTCGGCAAATTCAGATGATAAATACAGCGTTGAAGCTTTTAACGGCATAATTACAAGCGGAGAACGGAGTAACTTGACGTCACAGCAAGCATAACAGCCGGTGTTTCTCCTGAGAGTTTTCCCCGGGAAACAAACGCAAAAATACACAAACACACACATGTATACACACACACACTCGCGAGCTTCCCCCAGACCAGTAATCCAAACGAAAATATCTTCCCTCCGTACTACTTTGATCATTTGCTCCGCTAAGTAATCTTCAACGTAAACAGATCTAGACGGAACCATGACACTATCTGATGTAGGGGTTGGTTATAATTAGTATTTGCATTTCCATAGATCATGTACCTAAAGGAGTCCCTGTTCGTGGACCCATTTGGGGCCACAGACGCACAGATAGAAAAATGCAAGTACGTAACAAGGTGAATGAAATGTCAGCTTTGATGTGTGCATTAGACAAATACATGTATTCATACACCATGGATCATCTTTTGGGAGCAACAAAAAGGTCATTCAAGCATTTTTGTCCTTTAACACGATTCAGCTGATCTTAAATTAAATGATTTTAATTGGGCATATGTTAAAATTGGCAAACTGTAATAAATGTTTGTTTTGTGTGTAGAGCATTGGTCTGCAAAAAGTGTCCGAAAATAGGGAGATGGGCATGCGCAACCGTTGCTCACCCCAAACAACAGGACTCATCGTCATGCGAGGTGTTTGTGTGCAAGGTAAACATTTGATTATATCTGTTGCTATTTGTCATTATTAAAAAGTCCTCAAAATGATACTTATCAGACACTTTTTAGCTTGCAGAGCAGATATTGTCTGGGGAAAATGTCGACTACCCTGTTGACCAGAAGGGTGTGGCCATGTTGCGGCTGGACATGTCAATGTCTCTGGTGACAAATTCAGGTATACAGAACTCTACCAGGTAAACTTGAATGTGTCTATATTGCCATTAAACTACATTATCTTCTTTTTTGCAGATGACCTATCCCAGCTATGTAGGGCTTGTGGGGAGCTCAGCTCATTGGCTGAAGGGGACATTGATACGTCGTGGGTATGTAGAGAAATTCATGTCCTTCTGCTGGAAGACTGGGAATGCACCTTGGATAGGTTACCTCAACATCACTGGGTGAACACTCACTATCACACAGCTATTGCAAATGTATAGTTGAATTCACCTAACTTGCATGTCTTTGCACTTTCGGTGGGCACTGGAGAAGCTGAAGGAACATACCAACACAGACTCCAAACAGAAAGGACCACAGCTAAGATTGTAACCCTATATCTGACACCCATTGCCATACTATGTAAAGAAATAATGTCTAAGGAAGTTAAAACGGCTTCATTTTACATCCTAATCAGGATGTGTGATGTGAACCTGACAAAATGTTTGACAGTATTCTAAAGTATTTCTCTTTTTCCCTGTCAGATTGAGTGCACCACCTGCAATATGTGGTATCACATAGGGTGCGTGGGACTGCCCTCCCCCACAGAGGATGAGTATTTCTGCCCATCCTGCACATCTTGATGGCAGAACACTTCCTGCGCCAGCCCAGAGTATACCTGCCTCAGGAGCTGCTGATCCATTATAATCTCTACTCTGTCTACCCATAAGCCCCCCCCCCCTCTCAATCAACTTCCTCTTGACTGCCTTTTCTGTTTATTTTATTTTACTATATTCATTTGTTTGCCTATCCTTGTTTGTCTACCCTCCCTCATACTGTAAAGCGTATTTGAGTTGGAGAAAAGCGCTATACAAATATAATGTATTATTATTATTATTACTCTGCAATAATCCAGTCTGTTCTCTGTACATCCATCACTGTGTGGTTTGGATCCCAACAGGACAGAAAAAGGCTATGTTCCTTGTATGTGTATACATACTTGCCAAATAAAGCTGATACTAAATCATTACTATCATTGTTGTTGTCTTTCCTTCTGTCACACTAATGAGTAAGTCTACTATAGGCTACAGAAGCAAAGCTTGCATTGCACATTAGAACATGAATTTGGCCACTGTTATTATAGTTGCAATATGTAAAATTGGCCCTTAGCACACCGTAGGGGACATGATGCCTATGCGGTTAAGTATTTTTATTTTGGTGAGTCTGTCTGTGACGGGGTTCATTTTGTCCGTTCACAAACACTGGCCTAGTCGGTTGGGTTACGCTCCAAAAAACTTTATTCTTAACAGCAACAAAAAAATAACGAAACAGCACACCTTAAACAAACAAAATAAAAATCCAAAACAGGCCGTCCATCACTCATTCAGAGTAAACATGTTCTGTTGTTGCCTTCTCTGCAACAAACTCCCAAACTTGTCCCAGCTGTTGCCTTTACTGCAGTGGTTCTCAAACTTTTTCGGTCAGGCCCCCCCTTTGGAGAAAAAAAAAAGTCGGGCCCCCCCAACACAAATAGTCAGGCTCAGCGGCGGCGCCAGAGATTTCTTTTGGGGGTGCTGTGGGGTAGCTTGACCTTTCATAGAGCGTGCTCAAACATTTAGGGTTTCCCATTAATGTACCGGTCGCTACAGTGGAACTTTCTACTGCAACACTCCCCACGCACATACACTATGTACCCGCGACTGTTACAATGAAGGCTCGATATCAAGTCTTGGCATATAGGTGTAAGCAGGGGTAAAGTGCTATTTTTATAGGTGGTGTGTGGACCTCACATAGGGGGGTCCGGGGGCATGCTCCCCCGGGAAGATTTTTAAATATTGAAGTTGAAAGCATCAATCTGGTGCACTTTGAGAGCAAAATGAAGAGATCTATGGATACATCTCTCAACACCCAGATGAAACAGAATTGTAAACAGATTTACTATTTCTTTATGGATATTTTATAAATCACTCTTTTAAACTTTATTCTTGTTTTACTGTCATATAGTATTTCATAGCTGTTTTTCATGTATTCGCTTATTTTTTTATAACTATAATGATCATATAAACGTGTGCCTCGGAAATAATTGTTTACATTAATGGTGACCAAAACGTTTGAGACCCACTGAGATAACACTGAGAGTACTTTAGCTCACTGAGACTCTCAGTCTGACAGGAGAGGACTCTCCTCCACTTTGTTGTTAAAAAAACTCCTTATATCCGTTAGCATAGCTCGCTAGCACCAGAAGCTAACATCAACGATCTCCGGTACCGGTGCGCTGTGCGCTATCTCACACACACACACACACACAGACACACACACACACACACACACACACACACACACACACACACACACACACACACACACAGAGACCCAGACGTAATAGTACTGTATCATATTATTTTCGAATCAATAATTTTTCAAAATATGATTTTTTTTTTTTTTTATAATCTTTTTTTTTTTTTTAATAACCATTTTTCCTCCTGGTCTCTCGCGCCCCCCCTGTCATGCCTCTGCGCCCCCCACTTTGAGAACCACTGCTTTACTGCAACATTCTTCTGAGTGAATCCTTCCAGGGCCAAACCCCGTCCCTTTTGAGCTCATAGCCCCTCCCACAGGCTTACCGTCAACAGGTGACAACAATTAAACTTCAAACCACATTTCAACATAAAAATCCGACCCAAACATAAAACAGGTTAACCACCTCTTAACATAATAATTTAACAAATTAACAAACACACAATAAATAATAAATTGCATGGTTCCTTTTTAGGAAGAGAGCAGGAAATGTTTGGTGTGTGTGTAGTGTGTGTGTGTGACTGTGTGTGTGTCGGCTGTCAGTGGCGGAGTCGGTCACTCATGTGATCCGCTCCATCACACTGTCGCAAGACAGAAAAGACAGCCAGTATTGCTAGAATATTATTACATTGCATTTAGCTGACGCTTTTATCCAAAGCGACTTACAATAAGTACATTCGACCAGGAAGACACAACCTTGAAGAAAACAGAATCATATAAGTACATCAGGTTTCATAGAGCCAAACATTTCAAGTGCTACTCAACTGGCTTTAGGTAAGCCAGTCCTTTATTAGTATAAAAGTGCTTCGTTAATAGTTCTAACGCTCGAAGTGGAGTCGAAAGAGATGAGTTTTCAGTTTGCGCCGGAAGATGTGCAAGCTATCTGCCGTCCTGATGTCAATGGGGAGAATATAAACCTTTTTTTAAATTGCATTCTGTTTCTAGCGCAACAGCTTTGGTCCAGGTTTACATCCTATCAGCTACTGCATTAGCAGACAGAGCAAAAGGAAATGGGGGCCTATTTAGAAAGTTAGCGTTTAAAAAATGTCTATATTGTGAGCATAATGTCATATTATATTGTACAGCATAATGTTGCATGGCAAATATCACGAAACACATGGCCTGATTTGCATACTGGAACTTAATGTGTGCACTAGAACACACTTATATGTAAAACTAACACTTATCACAACATAATGTGGGCTCGCAGGCTGATAAACTAGGATATCTGATCTCGGTGGGTCTTAATGAGGCTTGATACAGACCTCAGTCAGTATACTATACTATATGTATATAATATGGCTTAAAGTGTACATACATTCGCTCACATTATAATTGGTCGGGTTACATTTTTCTGGAACTTTTTAACAAGGTTAATCTAAAATATTATAGTGTGCTGGTTCGATACGTCGTGTTGATCCGTGGTGCACTCATAACGCGCAGGGCTGGAGTGACTTTTGCTGTTGGGACTCGGGTTTGAGTCCAGCATGAACTTTTTTGTTATTTTCATGTCGATGGACACTGAATATTATGTAGTTTGAATAGAGGATTCCTAATATTGTTTGCCGAGACCAACATTAATGACCCATCAGCATTTTAAAGTCTAATATCCCTGCACATGCAGCAATGACATTTTTGCTGCTATCTTTGCAAAATGAGTTAACAGTCACATCTTATCTGGATGAGTGCTGCAGAATGCCGTTTTTATAAGGGATACATGTGTGTGTCTTTCATATTAAACATGATCGCTGGTAGATAGCCACAGAAGTCGTAACACAGTTTATCCTGGGCGGATCCCATTTTTCCCTGAGCGAATCACAGTTGACCTGAGAGGATCACAGTTTAACACAGCTGAAGACTTCTCCACGCTGCTTTCAAACTCTGAGTAAACAACGTGTGCTTCACTGGGAGGCTGTCTGAAGGTGTACACAGGTCTCAGATGGACTTGGTATCACATTAGGAACGATATTCAGCGATAAGTCTGGCAACAATAGCTGGTTTTAATGATTTATTGGAGCTCGCAATGTTTTGAACAGACATCCCCAGTCAACTCGTTTTTCTTTTTGTAGTCCTCGCTGTTCGCGTCCGGATATCTCCATCGTAATTACAACCTCACACACTGGTACTGAATGTGCATCAAAGTGTTCCTATCCAGCCAAATATACCAAAAGATTTATGTAAACGACAGAAGAGATCGAAATGTGTATTTCAGTCGGTAGGCCACGCCTCCACATCTGTGCCCCAGTTGATCGGGAAACCAGTTAATCCGTAACACCGGTCAGGTCCCTCACCCCCAGGTTGATGGCGCCCAGCTGCTCCTCATGCTGGTGTAGTCTCGTTCCTTGAGCTCGCAGAGCTATCTTCACTGTCTCTGAATCCGCTGGGTCCATATTTGGTCAGTTCGTACTCTTATGAACTGAGACACAGGACGCAGGACCCAAAAGCAGGACTCGGAGACAGTTGTCCAAAAATAGAATGTTGTTTAATAACCAAAACAAAGTTGTACTTTCCAAAAATAGAAAGTAGTTAAATAACAAAACTAAGTAGTACTTCAAAACAAAACTCACTTGACAAAAGGTATATTTCTCAAAGTGAAGTTTCAGGAGTCAAAAGGCCCAGGTTCTCACAACATGAAACATAACGAACTGACATGGGACAAAGAAACACAAGGGCTATTTATACGTGAGGAGGATGGGCACAGGTGAAAACTATCAGGGCAGGGCCAAGCAATGCCAAGGGCGGGAAACACATAAAGGCAGGACATGTGGGATCTGGAATGAGAGGGAAGGATTACTTTCAAAATAAAAACAGGAAGTGACAAGATCAAAACACTAGAGTAAAAAACATAACTTGACCTCACATAACTGTCGAGTCACAACACATAAAAAGACACGTTGAATTTACAAATGCTCAGCCTTTCAAGGAATAGAGGATATTTAAAGGGGACATAAGTATGTGACAGATGGAATATTAAAGTGAGGCTGAACACGACTTTTCTTTATTAATAACTTTTTACAGTTTAAATGAATACTGTCTGACCATCTTAAATTCCGGAAAATACAAAATAATGTAAAAATGTTCAGCCGCGTTTAAATACTTCTAATTAAACAATCTGAGTGGGATAATTCTTCCCTGGTGATGTTTTTTTAATTGGAGGTCATCAATGTTAAAATGTCAAGATCCAGTTCTAATTTCTTAAAATGTACCTCTAATTATATCAACGTAAGTAAGAGGCATTCTAAAGTAACGTTTTTTAGAAGTTTACCACTTTCATGTTGATTGACTTAAAGACATTATTATTAATGTATTCCAGTTTAAAATTAATGCTTGTTTCGTATTGTTTTCATAGTCAAAGGTTTTTACAGAGGGGATTTTACATCTTTCACTCCACAAATCAGAAAATAATATAATATAATGTATTTAGTAATAAAAGGCTATCAGAAACTCTGAATGATATCTGAACAAAGGTCTGTGTAAACACTGCTGAAATAACTTTGTGGAGATTTCTCCCTCACAGTATCAGAAATAACACATTTTGAGATAACAGCTTTTAAAGATATGGATTGTAAAATTGATACATTTCATACACACTAAAATAGATAATAGATATCACCATAAAACTTCACCAGTTGATTATTATTTTCTAAGGAACCTGGGGCTGAAGTAGTTTAACCAGAAATCTGTATCTGCGTTGATGAGGGGACCGACAGGTTAGACCGGTCCTACGGGGGGAGAAGTCAGGACCGGTCCTACGGGGGGAGAAGTCAGGACCGGTCCTACGGGGGAGAAGTCAGGACCGGTCCTACGGGGGAGAAGTCAGGACCGGTCCTACGGGGGGAGAAGTCAGGACCGGTCCTACGGGGGAGAAGTCAGGACCGGTCCTACGGGGGAGAAGTCAGCTATGTGTTTTCAATCAGACACCCTTCATTTGGTTTGCTGGTTGATTTGATGTTCCTTTCTGTGGTCTCCTCTCTTCTGTCTGGTCTTGTGTCAGGTTGTGACGGACATTTTTTGAAAGGAAATAAAAAGTTAAAATCTGAAAATAAAAACAGAGACAAAGGTGACTCTTAAAAATATATATAAAAAAGATATGCTGTATGTTCTCCTCTTTCAGCTCTGAGGTTCAAGATGAATTGTCATTTGCACAACAACTAAAGCTTAGTTCGGGCAATGAACATCTTGAGTCCCAGCCTCCCACAACAATGAAAAAAACAATATACATGAGATAAAAAGAAGAAAATACAAAACTAATAATATCTCGTCATTTATTAGTTGATTTATAATTTTCCATAAACAGCTAATAAAATAGCTAGTAATTAAAGCTGTAAAATAAGAAATTTGGAGTAAAAAATGTAGTATCAACCAAAAATCTAAAAGTGAAAATACTGTATTACTGAATATTCTCAAGTGACTTAAGTAAATATACTTAGTTACATTCCACCAGACCTGCACAGGTTCAGGTAAAGTTCAGCACATTTGATCTGTTATTGTCTTCAGAGAGAATTGATGGGATTTAAGTGAATTTTACAGAAAGATAAATGTGTCGTCTACATACACGTATATATGTTCCTTTAAATGTTTTATACTGAATGCTATAAGTTAGCCACTTTTTAAGCGCATCCTATAATTTCCATCAAATCAGTTGAAGATGTGCTCTTTGTTTGAACCATTCCACATGCATTCTTTGCACGAAACCTGAAAGAACAAAACGTTTTCCCCATAAGGGTCAATACAAAATGTGACCATAGACACCTTCATCATCTAATATCTCCAAATCTATATAACAAAGATGTCAAACTTGGTACACTGGCTCCCTATAACTTTACGCATAAGATCTCCAAACATGGTCCTAATAACGCCAACATCTGGCCAATATTAAAGCACTTTGCATTATTTTTGCACAGTTACCGACTTTCTTATTGTTGTAACAGATACTTTTTACAATGTTATACAGTTCTTTCACTTAAGTGAAGGATCGGAATACATTATAGATGTAATGTAACAGAAAACACACACATTTACATGTTTGAGTTCATCAGAAGTATTTTATTTGTGTTTTCTGGAACGGTTTGCTTGGTGTTGACAGATGTTTGTTCTCTCAAACTTCCTGGCTTTCAGAGCTGACCTCTTCATCGTCAGTGTACTCTTTGGTGATGATCAACACTTTCTGGGTTTTTGTGGTGGCCGGCGGGCTGCAGGACGACACAAACAGTTAGTCTCTATAACAATACTTTTTTTTCTTTTAACCTTTCATTTGACATTTTATATACATACCACTTTAAGGTTGTTTCTTCCCCAATCGTAACCCTTCTACAGAAAGTCTGCTGAGCATTCACACATCTCCATTTCTTTTTATTAGTTGCAAGATATATTATTTGTATGTTATTTGTGACTCGGACACCATGTTGATTGTCACTGTGGTTATTATGTATTAGTTTATTTGTTTTATAAAAATGAAAAAAATGGTTAACCCTTTTTTCTTGGTAAATAATCATAATTTGAATGAACTACCATTTGTGTCACACAAATTAGATGTATTAATCTGTCTCCCAGTATGGGCCGGTGCATTCACCTGAACAACTCTCCGTCCAACAGCCTCCTGTACTCGGAGATCTCCATCTCCAGCCGGGTCTTGGTGTCCAGCAGGACCTGGTACTCGTGTCCCTGTCTTTCTAGGTCGGACCTGAGCTGAGCTAGCTGGCCCTCAAGGCCCAACACCTTGTTCTGGTAGTCTCCCATCATGTTGGAGTAGCGGTTCTGTGTGTCACAGAGGGTCCCTTCCAGAGACGCTTTCTGAAGGAGAAGAAAGAATGTGAGGATTCAAAGATTCATAGGCTTTATTGTCATATGTGGAATAGCAATTGAATAAGATACAACCGAATGCCATACTATGTATGATGCTAAAATATATTTTAATTAAGATTGAATCCACCTTTATGAATTCCCAAATGGGAAATGTGTTCTTCATTCTGGTGTTATTTTACAATTGCACGCAGGCAAACTGGCCCTTCTCCAGCTACCAGTCCACACTCCATATTTCTGGTCTGATCTGCACCAATTCCATTCCCAAGCCAAGTCCCTTCAGACTGAGCTACTGCTGCCCAATTTTGATGCCAAAACTTTTGTTTTTGAGTAAAATGTGTATTTCAGGACTTGTATTTGTGACCACTCTATTATTGGTATTTCTCCTGAAGTACTGTAAGAGACCTGATTACTTCTTCCTCCATTGATTGAATGCTACAGTATACCCACCATGCTGAGCTGTGCTTGGAGCTCAATCTCCAGGCCCTGCAGCGTGCGTTTAACCTCTGTTATCTCCGAGCGAGAGGACTGGAGAGTCTCTGTGCTCACTGCCACCTCCTTATTGAGTTCTTCAGACTGCAAAACAACAAGAAAACATTGAAAAGTACATTAGAAATCAGATCTGCTTATAAATCAAACTGTGAAGATGACACTGTCACTTTCAATTCACAAACCTTTATTGCTCTCTGTACCTCTGGACGTTTTTATCTTTGAAAGTAGAAATCATGACATGGTAGACTACCATTTTTACCCAACATCTCATATTTGTTCCTGATATATCATATTGATTTTAATAGTCTTTCATTGCATTAAAATGCCTTTATTATAGAGACAGAAAGATAGACTGGACTGCTATAGTTTTTTTGTGAAGTCTAGTCTAAATGCGGAAAAACACAATCTTGCTAGAAATAATCCTGTTTGAGGAAGATGATTTCAGAAGTCATTAATGAAAAGTCACAAAAGGGTTTTTCATCAGATGGTTGACTTTGCTCACCTTGGCCTGAAACCAGACATCCAGATCTCTCCGGTTCTTGTTTGCCACGGTCTCGTAATGTTCTCTGATTTCACCCATAACAGCAGACAGGTCCTGCTGCGGTGCGGCATCCACCTCCACGTTCACCTGACCCCCCACCTGGGAGCCCATGGCCAACAGGTCCTGCAAGAGAACAGTTCCAAGACAAAATGAAGTCGATAATAAAGAATAGGTGTTAGTTTGTTCATCAGAATACAAATTTGAGTGTTTGTTGCATGCTTTTCTCTTTTTCATGTCATTTTTAAATGATTCTCCTTGTAATTGCTTCAGACTTAGGATTTGTCATATGTTGGGACATTACCAGCACCCAGTAATACAGATTGGATTTATTCACAGTCCTTTTCTGAGATACTGGTATGTTGAAAATAACTAAATTCCTTTCATTTTCAATATTTTACCTCTTTTAAAATCCAGCTGATTTAAATCTTATTGAATTTGCAGGTTGTCGCCTACCTCCTCGTGGTTCTTCTTCAGCTGGATGAGTTCATCCCGCAGAGACTCGATATTCATCTCCAGATCCGATCTGCCCAGTGTCAGCTCGTCCAGGAGCCTCCTCAGCCCGCCGATGTCCCCCTCCACCGACTGACGTATGGCCAGCTCGTTCTCATACCTGCAACACACCAACCATTCCATCAGCTACTCCACCCGAAACAAACCCAGAGAAATCACAGCAAATTCTCATTTCGGTACATACTATAGTGCATCAGTACTTGATAAGGTGAGGCTTATTTGAAGATAATGTACTTACAGTACAGGATTCTTTCTGTTGATTAAACAACTATGAATATCCAATAATAATAATAATTATTATTATTATTAAAGATATATATAGATACTATACTTTACTATAATAATAAATAATAATATCGAGTTGACGGCAAGAGGATAATATGTAAAGGGGATAGCATATGTCCTCCTAATTTCATCATGATACTGATAAATCATAGTCAGCAAGGGCCGAATAACAAAGAAATACAAATAATTAGTAAATATACAGAAAAAACCCACATAAAACAGTTTATAAAAAGGTAAACATGATCAGGAAACTAGAATTAAAGGTATATTTGAGTAACCCATTGTTATCTATTATATGTCTTTTGTTTCTAATTACCTGTATTTTGCATCTCTAATTTTCTTTAAGTTCTAGTGGCCTTAACTAGGCTGGGCTTTGACAATACATTGAAAAGCTCCAATACATTACATAAATGATCATGATCTCACTTGACCCTGAAGTCGTCAGTGGCCAGCTTGGCATTATCGATGGCCAGGTACAGAGATCCATTTTTGGTGGTGGCGTAAAGGATCTGAAACAAAGAGGACTCACCGTTAGTCTTTTATTCATCATCAGACTCTCTGAAAAGAACGTGAGACTCTAAGACAACATATTATCTCAATTCTACAAAATGACATTTCTGCAATGAAATGATTAAGTCCCAGTCTCCTCCAACACTGCAAGAATGGGAAAATGTGTGCAATAAAAACAGCACACTAAGGCCTATCTGCAGGTTGTTCCTGTTTTAGACTCAACATGAAAAGAGAAGAGATAATTATATTCAAACATAAGTCACATTTCTGCCTCATTGGTTTGTGTTGCCTGTATGCACATCATGCTAAACTGGAGCCTGAGCCTGATCCCGCTTCAGGAAGCCTTGCTGTGTTTAGGGTGTGGCTGAACCTGAATGCATCTTGCAGGAAACACATCGTGTTTCTCGTCTGTCTGTCTGCAGGCTACACACCTGAGGGTCCTAACGTTGTCAGGGAGGAGGAATCTCTGAGCTCAACAAGATTCATTTTCACATGATCTCATTCTTTATTGTGGCTCTGCTTTGGGATCAGGGTTGAACATGAGACAGCATCCAATCCTGCAATCTACCTACACTGAGGCAACTGTTTGCAATTCTGTTGGTAATATGAATGCTTTAAGATCTCTTGGAATTCTCAAGAAAAGAAAGAAACATCTTATCCTGTGGACTGTTCAAATCAAGCAATGAATCAAGTAAACTAAATAAATACCATCTGGGAGGAGTCCAGATTTTAAAACAATTGTATTGCTCCTGCAATAAAAACATAAAATATGAAAACCAACAAAGCTTTATCTTTACTTTAATCTTTTTCACTGTCACCACTTTGCATCTTGCTCAGCAGCTATACTTGTGTAATGTTTATTGTACCTCTCTTTGTCTTGGATTTTCTGCATGTGGATTGGGTTTTATGACGTGGGTGGAAACTCAATCCAATTACCTTACATTGTGGGACAATAATGTGAAACCTGACTCCCTCACCTGGTCCTGCATGTCGCTGATGGCTGCCGTGAAGCCGGAGCAGTCGTGGCCTTCGGGTTTGGTCTTGCTCTCCAGGAAAAGTCTGATCTTCAGCTCCAGCTCTCCGTTGGCCTTCTCCAGGCTGCGCACCTTGTCCAGGTATGTGGCCAGGCGCTCGTTCAGGTTGGTCATGGTGGCCTTCTTGTTGTTGTCATTTACATCTATGGCGTCTTTCAGGTTGAAGCCTGACCCGGCTCCGGAGGAAAACCCTGACCCGGCTCCGGAGGAAAATCCTGACCCGGCTCCGGAGGAAAACCCTGCTCCAGCCGAGGAGAAGCTCCTAGGGCCACTGCTGGAGATGCGGACCCCGGACCCCCCGGCACCACCGTACACGCTGGGGGCCCTCATGGAGCCTAGGCGGTTGCTGGAGGAGAAGCGAGCATAGGAGGTCATGGTGGAGGAGTGCTGCTGCTCGGGATGCAGAGAAGAGTAAAGCACGCTATGTACTCAGATGCTTTATAGCGCCTGGAGTGAGGGGAGGGGTGCAGGGTCCGGCAGGAAGACGACAAACACAGCGAGCAGTCACAGCAGGAATTTCAAGCATCTGTCTGATGTCACTCTAAAAAGCCTGTTTGTTTCTGAAAAGGTCTCTAAGGTAACTCAATCATCGTGTTTGTTCAGGTGTATCTCCTCCTAAACCTGCAACAATCTACTTTTTTTATCTATCTTATCAGATGTGGAACTAGTTCAGACCCTCGACCCTCCTCTGCCCCCCTCCCCCCAATGGATTCCTGTTAGCATGTTGAAACCTGTATCAGTCATTTCCCCCTGCAGAACCACTCACAGACGCCCCTCTCATGTCTCTTATTGTGCAACAAACAATGGAGCTCTTTGTGCCGACACTCTGTTTGCTGTCCCTTAATGAGCACACATTCACCCTGAAGTGGCTTTATGGTGAACATTTTTCAAACTCAAATACAGCAATCCCACAAACCCACTTTACACTTTATTATATGAAACTAGGGACTATCAGTTCTCAAATCAAATCTCTCTTGATCCTTTAAAAGAAGAATGTCAACTATTGCAACACTATTCTGATCCTTTAAAGGTCACCTATTATGCAAAATCTACTTTTGTATGTATTTTATACATCAACATGTGTCCTCTCTGTGTAAAGAGACTCTTAAAGTTATAGGAAAAAAGATTCGCTCACCTTTGTCCTGATCCATTTGTATAAAAACTGAAAGTAGTAGTCTGAAAATGAGCTGATGAGATTTTGGCCACTTTATGATGTAATAACGATTTTTTTTGGCTAGCGTAATTATTAGCCAATAACCAACCAAGGTAACCCCCCCCCCCCCCTGAATCTCCTCCTAAAGCTTCTTCTTAACCAAATCTCTCTCAGAGGGGCGTGGGGAGGGGCTCCTTATTTTCATCTACAGTAACAGTAATCAGCACTTTTGAAACAGGGCTGAAACAGAGGAGATTATGGGATGCTGCAATGATCTGTTTGCACTTCAGAGACATGTTTTGTATATATCTGAGAGACCTTTAATATGTTGATGAAAATCAGTATAATAGGGGACCTTTAATTGTACATTTAGCTATCAAAGAATGACAATATGTATTACTACTTCCACTTCCTCCTTCATATATCTGCAGTTTTGGGTTTATTAAGGTGCACACTTTGTTTTTATTTACAGAGAAAAAGTCTTAGGACCAGGTTTCATTTATTTTATAACCGTTGTTTGGACTTTATTCTGCCTGTCTACACTGCATCTCCCTTTATGCATTTCCTTCATTCATAAAGACTGTTTGGATAGTGTGTCTGAGTTTTATTTGATTGACATGGCTACTCAGAGGCAAAAATAAGTATTTGACTTTAAAACAGTAGCTTCAAATAGAACGTATAGCACCTAATGGAATAATATATAATAAAAACTACTGTTTTGTTATAAACATATAGCACCAGGTGATAATGGATGACTCAAATGTTCCTTTTGTCCCAGTATACTTGAATTACAGATATCTGCATAATACATCCATTAACCCGCTGAGGCCCACAATAGGACATTTCCGTTATTGTATATGTTTGTGTCTTGCCTTGTAAATGATCATTGTTTACTGTATTATCAAGTTTTACACATCCCAGAAATCAACATAACCTCAGGTAATGTTATATGTCACTCATTAAATACGTATATACTATAATAGGGGATATATGCCCATAAAACAAAAACGGAGCTTGAATCTTTTGCTTATTTTTTACTTATTTTATTAAAACAAGAACAAAGACTTCTACCTTGATATTGAAAAAAACATTCAACACAGAAAACTGCACACATTTGTTGGGATTGTGCGAGAAGTGATTAGAAGCTTCTATCTTCTTCTGTTATGCCCATTCTTTTGGGCAGTGTTGATGGGTGTTTTTAATAAATAATAAAGGGGCCCTTTAATGCTGTGCCCCTACTGTGACATGTTGGCAGGAGCTGTGGCCTAGTAGGCAGTTGCACCTCATTTTGTTAATGAATGCAGTCTAGTTGTTAGGGAGAAAGGAGCATAGAGTGTTAGTTTTGGTGGTCCACACAGAAGTGAGTTGCTGTTCTGTCCATTTAGTCTTGAGATCAGATTCTCTTTAGTGTGTGTTGGGGAGTTTGGTAGTGTGGCGTGAGTGGCTGGAGTGGAACTGTCAGGATTCTTATGTTATGTCACTTTTGTATGTTTGGGTTTATTTTGCTGTTCTCCCTGTCTTGTTTTCTTCCTGGTTTATTGTTCCTGGGCCCCGTCTCAGGTCGGTTAAATGAAATCCTTGCGTCCCTCACTTGCGTTGTTTCCCTGCGTCTAGTCCCTCCCACCAGGGAAGCATGGAGGGACGCAAACATGGATGTATAATAAGAACTGAATACAGCGTGGGAGGCGGGGCCTCATTAATTCCTATGAGAGTTGCTCATTAGCACATGATGATAAAATGGCCCAACTTTTGTCACAGATTATCCGGTGTTAGTGTCAGTACCAGATATGTTCGGGCTACCAGATATGTTCGGGTGTATTTCCGTCGCATCCGTCATCCGTCATATACTCACCTCCCTCTGCTCCCAGCGCTCTGCTGCCACACACCGGCCGTCTGCGTAACTGCAGCCGGAGGAACTCGGGACAGCTTGTTATGTGTGGGATGCTATGGTGGGGTCCCATGTACTTGTGCACATAAATAATGTTTCTAATTATTTACAATTAAAAAATATATATATTCTGCGTTACTTTAGCCAGCACTTTTATAAGGCCACTAGATTAGATAATTACGAAATGTGTAGATAGAATAGATATATTTCAGGTTGTTATTTTGTCATTATGTTTAATGTTTTATTTACCTTTTAGTATTTGTATATAGTATCTGAACTTTGGAAAGGAGTTGGGAGACACACGACACATCAAATCACATCTACAGATCAAGGCGAAGCGAATGGATGTACTCCCATACTCCTAGCGTGAAAATGTTTGTGAAAACGTGTGCAAAGTCTCCGAAAATCCTAAAAATAAGCTCATATTTGAATTCCCCATACAAAAACACATCATTCAGTAAAAACAAAGCCCCACTGATCATCTACTCTCTGAGACGATTCCATGGATGTCTGGCTTGAGTTTCGGCCACCAGGGAAAGTGGACAAAAGTGCCCGAGATCAGCCTCTTAATTTACCCAGGGCCTAGTGCTTGGCTTCTGGCATGAAAATTCAGGAAACTCCCCTGAGTATTTTATTAAATATCTGAACTTTGGAGAGGAGTTGGGGGACACACGACACATCAAATCACATCTACAGATCAAGACGAAGCTATTGGAAGTACTCCTCGCGTGTGAAAATGTTTGTGAAAAACGTGTGCAAAGTCTCCGAAAACGGAGCAGTGGCTGTGATGCTAGCTTTGCGGCTAGCGGTTAGTTGTTATTGTTTGAAGTTGTTGCTATGGAAACAACATGACGGAGAACAAATTAATATCTTCTACATATAATAACGGACAAAGTAAAGAATGAAGTGTCGGCTATGTTTAAATGTTCGGAATTTGACCGTGTATGTTGGCCCTCTTGAGTTGCCGTACATTCCGTCATATGACCAATTGCTCTAGCCAGTGTGTTATCCAAAGTCTTGGAAAGAATTTTGTTAGATAGACTATGTTCCTATTTATGTACCTCAGATAACCAGTTTGGCTTCAAGGCTAAGCATGGTACTGAGCTATGCATCTATGCTTTGAAGGAAATGGTAGAAACATATAGAAGACAGTATTCCACTGTTCTGATTGGTTTCATTGATGCCTCTAAGGCTTTTGACCGAGTTAACCACCATAAACTGTTTTTAAAATTGAGACAAAGGGGTGTGCCTAACAGTATAATTAGGATCCTGGCTTATTGGTATGCCAACCAGAGCATGCGGATCAAATGGGGGAATGCAGTCTCTGCGCCATTTGGTGTTGGTAATGGAGTCCGCCAGAGGGGGCTCCTCTCACCATGCCTTTTTAATATCTATATGAATGATCTATCAGATGATTTAAGTGTCTGTAAAACAGGGTGTGTGATTGGTAATGTGATTGTAAACCATCTTATGTATGCCGATGATCTGGCTATTGTTTCTCCTAGCAGTGCTGGTTTTCAACAGTTGCTAAATGTTTGTTCTGATTACGGAGTCCAATTTGACGTTAAATACAATGCTAAGAAGAGCGCTGTAATGATCTGCAGAGCAAAAGGGGATAAGAACCTTTGTTTTCCAACATTCTACCTGTCAGGGCAGGTGCTGTCTGTTTGCTGTAACACTAAGTATCTGGGACACATTATCACAGATGAAATGGCTGATGATGATGACATGTATAGACAGCGGTGTGTCTTATATATGCAAGCCAACATGTTGGCTAGAAAACTCTCTTGGTGTTCAGATAAGGTTAAGGTGAACCTCTTTAGAGCTTATTGCACTCCTCTCTATACTGCCCCCTTGTGGGTCAAGTATAAGAAGGCAAGCCTCAAGAAGCTCCAGGTTGCATATAATGACTGTTTGCGTATACTGCTTAGAAAACCAAGGTGGTGCAGTGCAAGTGAAATGTTCTGTAACGCACGAGTCAACACGTTCCATGCTCTTTTGAGAAATCGAATGTACAAATTCATCTGTCGATTGAATGTTTCTCATAACTCTGTCATTATGCTGCTTTCAAATCCGTGTTTCAGTGCTGTACGATACCAGTCACCTCTGTGGAAACATTGGTATAACTGCCTTTTTTAATTTATATTTGAGTGTTGTATGTTTTTGTAATAATGGACCAAGAGTCTCTTTAAATAAAATATGATATGACGGATGACGGATGCGACGGAAATACACCCGAACATATCTGGTAGCCCGAACATATCTGGTACTGACATTAGTACCAGATATGTTCGGGCTACCAGATATGTTCGGGTGTATTTCCGTCGCATCCATCATACGTCATATTCGTCATATTTTACGGCAACTCAAGAGGGCCATAATACACGGTCAAATTCCGAACATTTAAACATAGCCGACACTTCATTCTTTACTTTGTCCGTTATTATTTGTAGAAGATTATACTTTTTCTCCGTCATGTTGTTTCCTTAGCAACAACTTCAAACGGGCATAGCCTACACTCCATTCTTTACTTTGTCCGTTATTATGTAGAAGATATTAATTTGTTCTCCGTCATGTTGTTTCCATAGCAACAACTTCAAACAATAACAACTAACCGCTAGCCGCAAAGCTAGCATCACAGCCACTGCTCCGTTTTCGGAGACTTTGCACACGTTTTTCACAAACATTTTCACACGCTAGGAGTACTTCCAATAGCTTCGTCTTGATCTGTAGATGTGATTTGATGTGTCGTGTGTCCCCCAACTCCTCTCCAAAGTTCAGATATTTAATAAAATACTCAGGGGAGTTTCCTGAATTTTCATGCCAGAAGCCAAGCACTAGGCCCTGGGTAAATTAAGAGGCTGATCTCGGGCACTTTTGTCCACTTTCCCTGGTGGCCGAAACTCAAGCCAGACATCCATGGAATCGTCTCAGAGAGTAGATGATCAGTGGGGCTTTGTTTTTACTGAATGATGTGTTTTTGTATGGGGAATTCAAATATGAGCTTATTTTTAGGATTTTCGGAGACTTTGCACACGTTTTCACAAACATTTTCACGCTAGGAGTATGGGAGTACATCCATTCGCTTCGCCTTGATCTGTAGATGTGATTTGATGTGTCGTGTGTCTCCCAACTCCTCTCCAAAGTTCAGATACTATATAAAAATACTAAAAGGTAAATAAAACATTAAACATAATGACAAAATAACAACCTGAAATATATGTATTCTATCTACACATTTCGTAATTATCTAATCTAGTGGCCTTATAAAAGTGTTGGCTAAAGTAACGCAGAATATATATATTTTTTAATTGTAAATAATTAGAAACATTATTTATGTGCACAAGTACATGGGACCCCACCATAGCACCCCACACATAACAAGCTGTCCCGAGTTCCTCCGGCTGCAGTTCCGCAGACGGCCGGTGTGTGGCAGCAGAGCGCTGGGAGCAGAGGGAGGTGAGTATATGACGGATATGACGGATGACGGATGCGACGGAAATACACCCGAACATATCTGGTAGCCCGAACATATCTGGTACTGACACCGGCATGCCTGAGAAGTACCCGTATGTGCGCTCATAGCGCATGCGCAACTTTAACCAAAATGCTCGTTCACATCAAGCACGTCAATTTGCGTACACGTAACAGCACCACACGTGCATGACAGCATGGTAATGATTTGTCATTATGATGGATTTGATATTAACGAGGCGGCAGTTAGCAGCTAGCTAGTAATCATGCTAATGTACACATCAATCGTTATGTACTTATATTACGCTGTAACAGGATCTAGTGATATCCAAGCAACCGAGCTTCATTTAGCATGAAAGAATGATTGCATTGCACTGTAGGCCTATATATATATATATATATATATATATATATATATATATATATATATATATATAATAATTATTAACTTTATTTAATACAACATTTGCGGTACAAGATTTAATCGACAGCCCATAGTATGATAATGAATTAGGCCTACAGCAAACATGTGCAATATTTCCATTATTACAGCTCCGTGGGATGGCAGTAAGACGATATGGATCCGTTCTTATTGTGCATCCATGGGTAAAGATAAACGCAACTCACATTGGTTTCTCAAACAACATCTCTGTAAACTACGTGAGTAGTAGTACTGATGCTGTTTCAATCACATTAGTATGCAAGAAAAGTGACAGGTGGTGTGACAGGTCACACCTCTCCCTACTTATGTTAATGAGCTAAGTCCCGCCTCCCTTTGTTCGAGGTGGATGTCACACCTAGGTGTGAATTCACACGTAGGTGTGAGATCCTTTGATGTGAGGAGTGAGGTACATCACACGTAGGTGTGAAATGCCCTCCTGTGTAGTGCCTTTGTTAGAGATCCTTTTGTGTCATGTGAAAAGCCCGGGGCTAGCGCTTTTGTTGTCTAATTCTTTGATGTGTTGATTAAGTCTCTTTGTGTTGTCTGGCCCCTTGTCCCCTCAGAGTTGTATAATTATGAAGTCTAGTCCTTTGACGGGAGGTGTTATAGCAGGTATGTGTGACTTCACACTGGTGTGTTATAAGCCTCTGATGTTAATTTAGGTGTTGATTAAGTCTCTTTATGCTGTCTGGCCCCTGCCCCCTCAGAGTTGTATAATCTAATTATGAAGTCTAATCTATGAGGTGTTATAAACCACTGATGTTAATTTAGGTGTCTCTTGAAGTTAGGTGAGACTGTCTACCAGCCCCCTCCTAGCCTCTCCCCCCTTCCGGGCTATGACGCAGGCAGATAGTGGGGGGTGGAATTAGAAATATGCGCAAACTAAATAAAAAGACAGCAATTCCATTTACCCACCTTTTCAAAAAAGAAAAATGGCCAAGAGACGCCTCGAATGGGGTTTAATCAGTCAGCTTACCGCATCCGTCCGGAGCGTCAGTCAAGAAACAAATGCATCAGCAGCAATGCGGGGGTCTCTGTGCACAAACTTATCTCGCGCCCTCTTTTGGTCATGCGCGTTCATGTGTGTTGGAGGAGGGGCTCTGTGAGGAAGTGACAGACTTTCCCCGGTTTGACTGCAAAATACTTTTTACAGAGGGCTCCGCCTCCCCTTAACATAACAAGCCCCGCCTTTTCCTCAACAGATCATTTAAAAATGAGAACACCTCAAGGACATTTTGTGAGCAGCAACCATGGATCTGGAAGAAAACAACTCTCTCACCGCGAGCTGCAGCCTGGAGCAAACGCCTGTAGGACCTCCATCCTCTCCAACAATCTGTACACCAGATCTCGACAGCTATATGGCTGATATTGATATCACGGGGTGGCTGGATATGCCATCAACCTCCATCCGAGTCTCCAGGGATCAACAGTAGTAGGCGTTGATGTGCCATGCTATACTTGTGTTGCTAGAGGTTCATGCTACAGAATGTGAAAGGACAGCTTCGTTCCTGAATACGGTAAAAGCTGTTGTAGCTCATCTGCTGGATAGGGTCGTGCAACTGTAACAGAGAGGAAACATGTACGGATGTCGAATCGCTCACCCCAGTCAGAGCAGCACGAGTGTTTGTTTTCCAACCCAAGATTACTTTCTGGATATAAATTATGACGATGTGATAAAGAGACTGTGGACCGTTCGTTTCATTCCAGGCCATTCGGGACGCTTTACACCAGAGCCAGCTTCATGTGTCGGAGAGGAGAGTCTTTGGAGCTAACCGAGGCGATTCCTGCACAATCTCAGAAACACCAGACTCTTTGAGGCTAAAATGAAGAAGATTTTCGACCAAGCTGGTAGATAACGACGAGACCCGTCTGAAGACTATAAGAGCAGCTTGGGTCTTTGGCAGCAATAGGAAAAACAAATTTGATACTTTTTCAGTTAAAGTATTTTTATATTTTACTTCTTTTAACATGTTTTTTATACATGTGTGACATATCAATAAAATGCTTTGTAAGAAAAAACTGTTGTACTCATTACCACTCATCGGGCTGTAACAGGGAACATGTCTGAAGAAACGTGTCATGCAAAGGCTGTATTACACTCCTTCTAATCCAGGGAGTTTAGGAGGTGTGGATAAACTCCATAGAGCTGTACAGAATGAAATGGGTAAACAAGTAAATGTAGAGAAAGTCAGAGAATATTTATCTGAGCAGGATGCATATACTTTACATAAAGCCGGCTCGGGTGCATTTTGTAAGAAACAGAGTTTTCGTACTCAGGCCGCTGCAGCAATTTCAAGCAGATCTCTGCGATATGCAGTCGCTGTCCGAATATAATGATGGTTTTAAATTATTTGTTAACAGTCGTAGATGTATTTTTCGAAAAAAAGCCTATGCTCAGGCATTAAAGAAGAAGACGGGTAATTGAGGGTTACCCAAGCCTTTGATACAATTTTAACACACAGTGAGATTCCTAAAAAGATACAAACAGACGCGGGGAAAGAATTCTTAACAAAGTTTTTCAAAACTTAATGAAGAAAACGAGGTATACAACATTATGCAAACCGCCAGTGATATGAAGGCATGTGTGATAGAGAGATTAATCGTACGCTGAAAACTAAAATGTGGAGGTATTTTACAGCTAAAAAACACTCATAGATATATAGACGTCTTACCTGAACTACTTGAAAGTTACAATAATAGTTTATCACCGAAGTATTAAATGACGCCACTGCAGGTAACCAAGGAGAATGCGGCTCAAGTGTTTCGGAATCTATATAACCCCTCCAGCCTTCGTAAAAAAGCTGCTGTCAAAATGAACTTTAAGGAGGGGGGAGCTTGTAAGGATATCCAAATTGAGAGGAGTAATTCGATAAAAAATATGAGCAGAGTTATACGGACGAATTATTTACGGTGTCTGAAGGCTTACCCTCGACAGCCACCTGTTTACAAACTCAAAGATTATGATGGAGAAGAGATCAAGGGGACTTTTTATGAGAAAGAGTTTACAAAAAGTAGCAGATATCCAAGGACAAGGCTTTTCAAGTTGAGAAAAGTCTAAAAAGGGCGGGTGGTGAGAGGGAAAAAACAAATGTTTGTATCTTGGCATAATTGGCCCGAAAAATTCAACAGCTGGGTTGATGCATGCGAAATCCAAGATGTATAAAAGCAAACAGAATCGCCGCTCAGTCCTTCATTACAGCCATGGAGATAAATGAAGGGTTCTACATTACGCTGCCGTCCAATGCCAGCCTTGATGTATTTCAAACAATACAAGCTCTAGTTATCAGGTGAACCTAGCACAACCTTTACACTTGGATGGTTCGTGGCAGGTCGCCCTGACAGAAATATCATACCCACACACCTGGTATAACTTACCTACGGAAGCAGCCTTTTTGAGTGGATAAAGAAAGCAAAACTCCCCGACATAGCCCCGACTAGCAAGTTAAGGCTTCATATGTTTAGAGCTGGTTACTATAGTAGCATAACTCAGCTCATTGGAGGAACTTTGAGTCCTGCTTCAAAAAAATTGACTCTGATGTCACTTTGTACTATAGTCCAATTCACAGGAACATTGAATTTCTAGGAGGGCCCAATATCGTTTCCTCCGCTTTACAAAAACCGTATGCTTATATGCTTGGAATACAACCAGACCAGTGGCTCAAATTTGATGATAAATCAGCAGCCTATCCAGCGGATATAAATGCTGGCTCAACACATCTATACTGCTATAGAAATGTGGTCAGTCACCAGCTGGTAGGTGACGCTTTTGCTCCTCTCTTGAGAACTATAGATATAAGAGGGAACATTCGGCGATCCCGTAACTCAGTATTTTAACCCTGCATATTACTTACCGGTAACAAAAACGCACATCGAGAATATACAGATAGAGATAAAAAACGATCAGAACAAACCAGTAAACTTCACCTACGGGAAGAGTGTGGTGAAACTTCATTTCAGACCCTCAAATCAGGGCAATCTTTTACAAAACGATGATTCATCAAGACCCCCAACGTTTTGTGAGTTACTATGAAAATCAAGTGGGAGGATCCCTGCCGGGTTTTATGGTGCCCCAGTGATGTACGGGCGAGGCGTTGGCTCTATATTTTCCAGATTATTTCGTTTTGTCGCACCCCTGGTGAGAAAGGGGTTCGCCATAGCTAAACCTCATCTGAAATCGGCTGCCAAAAATATTGCATCAGATGTTATCAGTAAGGCTGTCTGTAAATTTGGCCGCCAGTCAGACCCCGGATCTCAAGAAGGAGCAGGTGGTCTGATGGTTCTGGCAAGAAGGGCCAGGAAGAGACCTCCAGGCAAACGGGTTCCGGTAGGGTGTTAAAAAAGGAAAGCACTCAGTCAAAAGAAAATCATTAGGGAAAAAAACACCCTCGGAGAAGGAACGTATTGGGGAGAGATATATTTAGCGTGTTAAATATGGCTCTTTTACATCACAAATCTGCTGAATGCAGCATGGCAGAGCTGGATTTATTTCAGCCCCAATGACGCAACTGTCTATAGAAGAAAAACACTACACAGAGGTCCTTCCGCTGTCTGCCATTACGGAGGACGGACCCATATCATTTTTTATCCCCGGGGACGGAGATAAATACCTGGATATGAATGACACCTTGATACATCTCAGGATCAAAATAACCAACGCAGATGGGACTAATCTGGCAGCGGGTGCCCCAGTCGCTCTAGTTAATTAACCCTCTGAATACAATTTTTAGTCAATGCGACGTTATTCTAGGGGACAGACTAATTCTCAATCCAGTTCGACTCATCCTTACAGGGCGATGATTGAAACGCTATTGAAATTACTCTGATTCTACTTTAAAAAACTCAGTTCACAGCCGGCTTATTTATAAAGACAAAACCGCGGGGTCTATGGACTCTATAGTCATAGCCAATGGACCAAATAAGGGACTGGTAAAGAGGGCCTCATTCACAGCAGAATCTCGGGAGCTTCACTTGATGGGTGCTTTACACACGGATATATTTTTCAGCGAGAGGCTTCTCCTGAACTCTGTAGATTTGAGAAATCAAACTACACCAGATCGAACGATGCTTTTACGCTCATGTGTGCAAATGACTCTACATACCGTATAAAAATACTGGGGGCTTCACTTTTTATCAAAAAAGCCACAATCACGCCTGCAGTGCGTTTAGGTCATGCTGCGGCTCTGCTGAGAGGTAACGCCCTCTACCCCCTATCACGGGTGAATCTAAAGACATATAGTATACCGGTTAATTCTAGAATATGCAAACCAAGAAAAATCTCTTTTTGGGTAATATGCCAAAGTACATAGTATTGGGTATGGTAAATCACGAAGCCTTCACCGGAAGGAGAGAGCTTTCACCGTTTAATTTCATTCATAATGACATGGAATATCTGGCACTATGTCAGGATGGGAGGCAAGTACCAGCCAAAGCATTCCAACCTCAATTTAACCGAGGGTCGTCAATCAGAGAGTTTTACAACATGTTCACTGCTACAGGGAGACACATGAAAGACTTACCTCTGAGTATTGACAGAGATGATTTCGTACAAGGATACTCATTGTTTGTGTTTAATTTAACTGCTGCTGAAGATGCCGATGCCTTATCTCCCATCACAAGCGGTAGTTTAAGACTGGAAATGAGGTTCAGAGTACCGCTGCCACAGACTACCACTTTAATTGTATATTCTTGTTTTGATTCGATTCTGGAGATTAATTCAAAACGTCAAGTGTTGGTAGATTATTACTAAGAAGACTACAAACATGAATAACCACCAATTGGCCAGTCTCCTGCGTCACATGGTGGGGGACTCTTTCGGTGGGGTGTGGGCCTCAGATCAGCTACCCGAGTAAAACAATTATTTAGATGCCCTGTATACATGATTGTAAACACCCACCCCTCCCACATGCCTGGAGAACACTGGCTAGCAGTGACATTTAGAGGAAGGGGAAGGAACTTTTTTGATTCTTTCGGATTTCCCCCCGATTTAAGTCGTTATCCGAAAAGCATCCTGCAATTTCTAGAAACACAGTGTGACACTATTTTATACCATAACCGGCAACTCAGAATGTCATGTCTACAGCCTGTGGTCAACACTGTGTTTTATCTATGCAAAGAGCGTCCGGGTTGTCTTACGAAAATGTGTTATCTCTGTATCACGATGATGTGGTAAAAAAAATGATACTAGCTGTAACGAATTTTGTGAAAAAATAACCAAAGGTGTGAGAGACGTCATAAAGACACTCATTTTAATCACAGTGTTTGTTCTCTACAAATGTTTAAAAGATTGTTATAAAATGTAGAAATAAAAAAGGTCTGAAGACAAAATTAATTCAGGTGACTCTGTCTTTATTAGGAGAATAAAATATATAATACAACTTTAAAGGAATGGTATGCTCATGACACTCATTTTTAAATAATTATCATCCATAAAACAGACCAGTCTCTGCCAGTCTCTCTTTTTTTTTTTTTAATCCGATGACATTATCAGTGATTTTAAACTGATTAATTACCGAAATAACATCAAACACTGTGGGCGGGCGCCATTTCACCGGACGTGACGTAAACCATGCGTTTGGTTTCGAGGACACGTTGATGTTCATGTTATTTACTGTAGTTACTCTCTTCAAATATGCCTCATTGTATCGCGAAACATTGCCACAATTCTGATAGGAACAATCCACGGAATGCTCGGTTCCATCTGTTGCCAAAAGGTAAGCGTAGGAAGTACGTTCGGAGGCAGTGGCTAGCGAAATGTGGCCGGCGCGAACCGAAAGATCCACAGGCGCATGTATGCAGCGAACATTTCAAGTTTCCGGACGACTACTCTGAGAGTATGATAAAACATAACATGGGATTTATTGAACAACCATTACTTAATGGAGATGCAGTACCATCGGTCTTTCTGGTGTCATCACCGACCAGGACACCAGTTCGGCCAGTTGAGAAATCGCCCTCTGCAAGTGTGAAGCGACGGAGGACCAGAAGTAGTGCTCGGAGTAAGAATAAGGTATGTTTATAGCGCATTTCCATTGCAGCGGGTAGCCCCGTTTAAAACGTCCTTTATCGTCCAGGCCAGTTTTTGGTGGCCTTTCCATATAGCGTAGTACCGGCTAGTGGGTATTTTCCCCAGTTTTTCCGGCCCCATAAAATCGTGGTTCTAGGGCCAGGGACAACGAGGCTGAGTATGCTAAACTAGAGAGGGAATCGCTAGCAAGGGTGGTACTCAGTGCTGGAATTGGGCCGGTACTCACCGGTACGCAGTACCGGCACTTCTGGTTCTGACCCATGGAGTACCGGCACTTCTTGCTCAGTACCGGCATGCTGGCGGTACTCCGGTACTCATGCACCGTGCCAGTACTCAACACTCTCCCGCCGTTCTTATTATACATCCATATATATATATACAGCCGCCCGGTACTCAGTAGATGCGTCATGAGGTGCCGAACGGACATTCTCATCGCTCTAACCGCTGGAGTTTCACAGCGGCTGTCAGCTGTTTACTCCTGTCATTCAAACAGAACGTGCTGGAGAGGGGGCGGGGCTTATCTTCTCCATGTAAATACTGTGGTGGAAACGACTATGTCAAAATTAACCTATTTGACCGTGATTTAATAGTAATACACGTTTCAAAATAATAATAATAATAATAATGCCGAAGTAACAACATACTGAAACTGTTAGTAAACCATGTTTTAATGCTTTACAATTTACATACCTAGATGCACGTGTGTTGTGTTTATGCAGTGCAACTCCCACCCAGTGGGTGGGCTATGTAGAGTGATAGAACAGAGCAGGCACGCCCCCGAGAGAAGGAAAGCAAGTCACGTCACAAAATTAGCATTTCTAAAATGTTAGCGTGGATTAATAAAAGTGCAAAAAGACAGCGGTTGTCCGCCGGAAGAAACTTCAAATACAGAGAATGCTGTGCCTGTGTTGGAAATTGTGTCGGATGGGGAGCTTTCTTTGGTTGATCCTCCTGCTCCAAGTTCTAGTGCATTAGCATTAGCACTAGCTCCGCCGCCTCCTCCAGAGCCTCTAACGTTAGCTGCTGCTGGCGCAACTGCCACCACCAACACCGGGCAAAGCGATGCACCTGACATGCTGGACAACGGACGCAGGTGCAATATTTTTGCAAGACCAATGCATGGCTCCTTCTTAAAGATAAGAAGCTAGGATGTCGGATATGCAGAGATGTCAAATCTTTGGGAATACACACTGGACAAGGACTGAAACTGTCAACTGAATGGGGTGAGTGTGCAGTGTCTCATTTCGGTGTTGACAAGGGCAAACAACAAGCTAGCCTGAGAAAAAAAAATCAAAGAACATAAAGAATCACAAGCCCATGTAAAAGCTGCTGACATCCTTACATCTGCTTCACGTGAAACTATTCAACATCAAGTGCAGTCTATGCATAAATCTGAATTAGACACCACTATCAGAGTTTTTCGAACAGCATATACAATTGGCAAACATAGCCGGCCATTCACAGACATGCCAATTGATTTGAATATACAGAAACTGAATGGGCTGAACGTGGGCAGGGATTTTGCACTCCAATAAAACCTGTGGCGAAATCATCGACCACATAGCTCATGAGCTGAAGAAAAAAATGGCAAAAGACATTACAGAAAACCAAAGAAAACTCTGTGTTTTGGTCGATGAATCTACCAATTAGTGGTAAAAACGGTGCTTGTTGTGTGTCTACGCTCAGCATTAGCTGATGCTGAGCCCGAAACGTTTTTTGGGAGCTGATCGAGTTGGATGGAACAACGGCTGATGACATCACAAAGGCGTTAATGGAGTGTCTTGGAAAAAGATTTTAACGAGGACTTTTTAGGTCAGTGTTTCGTTTCTTTTGCATGTGATGGGGCTTCAGTCATGCTAGGGAAGAGAACAGGCGTTGCTACCCAGTTGTGTAGTAAATTCCCAAGCCCTGTTTGTGTGGCACTGCTCCAATCATCGTCTAGAGCTGGCAGTTGGGGATGTGGTCAAGGAGGTCTCAGGGCTCAATCATTTCCAGATCTTTTTTGACAAACTCTATTCCTTGTCCATGCCTCCCCCCAAAAATCAGAGGCAGTTAGCGCAGTGGTGCGCAAGCAGTCGGACAGCGTCTTCCTGGTGATAGGGCGTGTTTTGTCCATCCGCTGGGTGGCTTCAAGTGAAAGGAGCGTCAGAGCAGTCTGGGAAAAACTACCGAGTGCTTCATGATCACTTCACAAATGCTGCAAACGACACGAGCAGGGATTCCAGAGACAGAGCAAAGTACAAGGGCCTGGATGATGTGCTCACATCTGCAACGTTTGTCAGCAATCTGGGACTGATGTACGATGCGCTCACAGAGCTCAGCGACCTCTCTCGGCAACTCCAAAAAAGAGAGATGACACTGCCTACAGCAGATAGGCTCTTAACTCGAGAAATACGAGTTTTTGAATCCATGGTCACCATGCCTGGCCCACACATGACTACAGTTCATACAGCTCTAGCTGAGAAGTCCTTCAAGGGTGTTTTCCTGCGTGAGAATGGCCAACACATCCTCACTCCCAGGTCGGCCTATGTTGACGTTATGTCAAGTCCCCTGTCGGCTTTTTCCAACGCAAGGGGGGGGGCCTTAGCGTCCATTTTCAGCTTTCCGGGATGTCCATATGGACATACATATACACATGGACATACATATACATATGGACGCTCATGGAAGCACGGCATTCGTTTGTGTCGGCTGCCCTTAAAGGCAATGTGAGCGTCCATTCTCATTGGATAACGGAGAATTGTACACCCGGAAGTAAGTATTCCCCTTACTGTCGATTGATTTTACAGTGATATCTGCACTACTCATCGACTAAAAAACACCAGATTATCCTTGTTAATTACACAACATTGATTGGTTTAAATTGTGTGCAATGCTTTTGTATTTTTCCCCTTCGATTCGGAGAACATATATTTTTTCGGAGTAAAGGATGGCAGAATACACAACACTACCCAGAATCCCCAGCTATCGTTTGGACTACACCATGTGCTCTGTTTGACGTCACGTGATCTTCACATTTCTCCCTGCAGAAAAAAAAAACATGGCCGAACTTCGTTTTATTCTCGATGGAAAATGCCTATTTTAAAGTTAGTTTGGCCATTAAAATGCGTTTTGATGTCATTTGATGCGAGAAATATGAGTTGTTATTTCAGATTATGTGTGCAGTGGATGTACAGGATCTTTAGTTTGCTAGTTATTACGAAGATTACTTCAGGAAATTGCGTCCATAACGTTTTCATTGTTACCAAGGTGGTTGCTAGGGACGCTGCTATCGATATTATTTCTGTTATGTTGTGTAACTGTTTAATGGTGTTATCTTTATTGCTACCCCCTTCCCCGTCAATGTATAGTGTTGGTCCACAGCGAAAACATATCAGTTTAACAAAATCCGCATCTAAAGATAGCCTACGTTATTTTCCCCTGTGCAATTCCAGTCTCACATCTCACAGCACATCGTCATTAACAAATACCGGAAACAGACCGAAAACATTTAAAAAAAAAAATAAAAATACTTTATTCCGAGTGTGCTTGCTTTTCTCTTTGGAAGTCATCACATAACGGCATGGTAATACACGGTTCGGCTGCATTAAATATTACATATCTGCCGTAGTTCTGTATTTATAGAGCCCTGATGAGAAGAGTTCTAGACAAACATGAGGAACTGAAAACGTGACGTGGATCATAAATATATCAGCCATTAAACAACATCTTACATTTCTTTTCACACAATACGTCTCCTTGCAGTATCAACACTAATTCGGCTGACTTTTATATTTGATCCAATTGGTAGATAGGCTGTATTTACACCATAAAGGTGCACAGCTGATATAAAGGGACACCTAGTGGTTAAAGCATGTTATTGAATTTCATTATTTTTATTATTAGATATTAATAGGATCCCTATAAAGTATATTAATTACTCGTTATTCTCTACTAATAGTTCATTAAAGACTGTATATAATGACTATTTTGCACATCCCTTTCAAGATTTCAAGATTTTCTAAGGTTTATTGACATATCATATAGGCCTACACAACTATGGTGTAGTTATAAATTGAATGAAAAACTTGGGTCGCAGGTTTCTCAATAGTGCATTACAAGACATCTATCAATATTTGTGCATACCTCCAGCAATGTTAACTATGTTGAAGCAATTATTTTAACTGATATTATACATAATGTATTATACTCTTATAAGATGTATGTAGATATTTCATCTCCGACCTTGTCAGGTATTGAACAATCAATAATAAAGAACACAGAATTGTTGAATATAAAACACAGAATTTGTGTGATTATACTAAATGATTTACAAATAAACACCACTGCATATTTAACTGTAACACATGCTGATGTAACGCAAATGTTCCAACTTGGGATCAATAAAGTATATATTATCTTAAGCTGATCGATGGCGACTGCCATATTTGCAAAATGTGCCTCTGAACCTTGACAAGTGCATGTTTCAGGCTTTTCAATTAATGTAATGTAATGTTATCAATTAACAACAGGGGTCACAAACATAAGACCAGCTGTTAAATAAAGCTCTCTGACCTTAGCTGGCATGTGTGTATATATATTAATGCTGCCCATTATGGGCACAAGCAATTTTCACCCATTTATTAATTATATGTTTTAAATGTGAGTGTTTCCTATCCCCTAAACCTCCAGGGATGTACACAGTTTAATACTTATTATGGGAAATACGAAAACGTCTTTTAAAACTACAACCCCAAGTAGAGACGTGCCATAGAAAGAGAACATGTTGCGAAACAGAATAGCCAGCATGTGTAGTTCGGGGGAGGGGGTGGGGAGGGGGGGACGCGGTGGACCCGTTCAAATCCAGTTTTGGACAGTCTGCCGTGATTCCATCCCATTTCAAGTGCTGTTCGAAGCTCGGCGTAACCCTCGGAGCACACTCTCCAATCACAGAGCTTGAGGACTGTCACGGGGTTTGTCAAACAGAGCACATGGTGTAGTCTAAACGATAGCTGGGGATTCTGGGTAGTGTAGTGTCTTCTGCCATCCTTTACTCCGAAAAAATATTTGTTTCTCCGAATCGAAGGGGAAAAATACAAAAGCATTGCACACAATTTAAACCAATCAATGTTGTGTAATTAACAAGGATAATCTGGTGTTTTTTAGTCGATGAGTAGTGCAGATATCACTGTAAAATCAATCGACAGTAAGGGGAATACTTACTTCCGGGTGTACAATTCTCCGTTATCCAATGAGAATGGACGCTCACATTGCCTTTTAAGGGCAGTCGACACAAACGAACGCCGTGCTTCCATGAGCGTCCATAGCAGCATTATGGACATCCCGGAAAGCTGAAAATGGACGCTAAGGCCCCCCCCCTTGCGTTGAAAATGGACGCTAAGGCCCCCCCCCTTGCGTTGGAAAAAGCCGACAGGGGACTTGACATAACGTCAACATAGGCCGACCTGGGAGTGAGGATGTGTTGGAATGGCAGGCTTGTACAGATTCATGCAGGTCAGTTTTTCCGCAGTATGGTAGAGAATCTGAGACACAGAATGACTTCCACAACCTCCTCTCATGTCAGCACAAGAGAAATCCCATTACATGGCCGGGAGGCCCGAGACAATCAGCTAATCCAGGACATGAAAGTTATCCATCCTGGAAGTTGGCCTGAAGAGGAGTTAGACGTACAGTATGGGGACGTAGAGGTGCTACGTTTGTGCGAAGTGCTGAAAGTGGACAGAAGAGAGACTGTTCAGGGCTTTCGCGAATACAAGGAAACCAGGGCATCCCGTACACCTGCTGCCATGGAGCCTCTACTGAAAGCAGTCCGAACCATCGCTGTCTCCACTAGTGAGTGTGAGCGGGCATTCAGCTGCATGAACGATATCCTTACTGCAAAAAGGAATGCTCTCTCTGTCAGCCGACTGTCCAGCCTGGTTTTCATTAAATGTAATGGACCATCACTAGGACAGTTCAATCCGGAACAGTATGTGAGGTCCTGGCTGGCAAAGGGAAGGAGAAGTGCTGATGAAAGAGCCTGTCCAGCTCCAGACCCTGATACTGATGTCCCCAAGGCCTTCTGGAGCCTTTTCTAACAAGGTGAAGTATATTGCAAAGCAGCTCACCCAGTGAGAAGACTTTTGGCATAATGTGCCGATTTGTACAGATCCTGGAGATAGAAGGACTTCAGACCAACCAGGGAGTTATCTGATCAGCTTGGTGTTCAATGTAACTCTTTACCATGGCTCAGACTTTGTTACTTGCAGTTACAGTTTCTCATTTTAGATTGTGCAAATTTTGCATTTGTTTTTACATGTTCTTTGTTCATGCTCTTTATCATTTTTCTGAGTTGGAAAGTTAGATTGCATCATAGTTTACTTTATACATATTTGTATTCTTCAGTGGTGAAGTATATTGCAAAGCAGCTCAGCCATGTGAGAAGACTTTTGGCACTTTTTCGTTTTTCGTTTTCTGAGTTGGAAAGTTAGATTGCATTCAAAATGTACAGAAATACTTAATTTTGTTAAAGCTTTTTATAAAAAATGCTTCTGACCAGAGCTTTGTTTCCTTGTCATTAATGTTGAACACCACCAGAGGGGCTCTCACCTGAAAGGTCTCTGCTTCATGTGTCTTCAGCAGAAGATCTAGACTTTGATTGCTATATTTTCAGTTAATATTGACCTTACTGAGCTTTAGCCATATCCGCTGCCTATCATAAAAAATGTTAAGTACAGTGAACCTTTCTAAAATATACAGTAGTAAAGAGACAAACCCACCAGCATTATAGTAGCCAAATTCTTGTTTGTGGGCTGTATATATAAAATTGACTTGAAAAAGTTGCTGATTTTAGAGTACTGGCACCTTTTTCATTCCAATTCAAGCACTGGTGGTACTACATGCATACATATCTAGTAATCAAAAATAATTGTATCTACTAAGTAGTACTAAGTAAGCTCGAACCTGTATGGCTGAATTCCCCCATCCAATCTCTTCATTTTGCTCAAAACTTCTTCCTCGGCTGAAGAGTCCGAACTCAAATACTCCATGTTTTCGTGTGTTTACAAAGTGAACGCATGGATGACGTCACGACCATCACGTGACTACTGAAAATGGGCAAAATGGCAGCGGCCTGACGGAATATACAGGTTTTGATAAAAAAGAGCTATAAAATCATTATTTACCGGGGAATATCGCTGATTTCTTCAGGGTATGGTTTAAACATAATGTTTCAGTAAATACTGAAGTTTTGATTAATTATCTAATGAGTGGAGCATTCCTTTAAGGGGTTAAATGTAGCCATCTTGGACTTAATATTCTGTCTTGCCTTATCCTTTTCTTCTTAAACAGGGCACTCAGAGGTTCTCCCCCCTCTGTGGTGTCTGGCCCAACACACTCTCACTCCCTAAGCGTCCAGGAGCGACGTTTGGTCAGTGTCCGTGGCGTCCAGTTGTGACGGTCCTAGGCTCCTTCAGCGTCATAAAGGGACGCAAATAGCTTTCAACTGATTGCAATGTATTCCCATCTGCGGCGGGATTTGACGCTCATGGAAGCACGGCATTCGTTTGTGTCGGCTGCCCTTAAAGGCAATGTGAGCGTCCATTCCCATTGGATAACGGAGAATTGTACACCCGGAAGTAAGTATTCCTCTTACTGTCGATTGATTTTACAGTGATATCTGCACTACTCATTGACTAAAAAACACCAGATTATCCTTTTTAATTACACAACATTGATTGGTTTAAATTGTGTGCAATGCTTTTGTATCTTTCCCCTTCGATTCGGAGAAACAAATGTTTTTTCTGAGTAAAGGATGGCAGAAGACACTACACTACCCAGAATCCCCAGCTATTGTTTGGACTACACCATGTGCTCTGTTTGAAAAACCCCGTGATAGTCCTCAAGCTCTATGATTGGAGAGTGTGCTCCGAGGGTTACGCCGATTCTCGAACAGCACTTGAAATGGGATGGAACCATGCACGGCAGACTGTCCAAAACTGGATTTGACATTTTCGTATTTCCCATAATAAGAAGTTGCCAGTATTAAACTGTGTACATCCCTGGAGGTTTAGGGGATAGGAAACACTCAAATTTAAAACATATAATTAATAAATGGGTGAAAATTGCTTGTGCCCATAATGGGCAGCATTAATATATATACACACATGCCAGCTAAGGTCAGAAGAGCTTTATTTAACAGCTGGTCTTATGTTTGTGACCCCTGTTGTTAATTTATAACATTACATTACATTACATTAATTGATAAGCCTGAAACATGCACTTGTCAAGGTTCAGAGGCAAATTTTGCAAATATGGCAGTAGCCATCGATCAGCTTAAAATAAGATATACTTTATTGATCCCAAGTTGGAACATTTGCGTTACATCAGCATGTGTAACGGTTGTAAATATGCAGTGGTGTTTATTTGTAAATCATTTAGTATAATCACACAAATTCTGTGTTTTATATTTAACAATTCTGTGTTCTTTATGTATTGATTGTTCAATACCTGACCAGGCCGGAGATGAAATATATACATACATCTTATAAGAGTATAATACATTATGTATAATATCAGTTAAAATAAGTGCTTCAACATAGTTAACATTGCTGGAGGTATGCACAAATATTGATAGATGTCTTGTAATGCACTATTGAGGAACCTGCGACCATAGTTTTTCATTCAATGCAGAACTACACCATAGTTGTGTAGGCCTATATGATATGTCAATAAACCTTAGAAAATCTTGAAAGGGATGTGCAAAATAGTCATTATATACAGTCTTTAATTAACTATTAGTAGAGAATAACGAGTAATTAATATACTTTATAGGGATCCTATTAATATCTAATAATAAAAATAATGAAATTCAATAACATGCTTTAACCACTAGGTGTCCCTTTATATCAGCTGTGCACCTTTATGGTGTAAATACAGCCTATCTACCAATTGGATCAAATATAAAAGTCAGCCGAATTAGTGTTGATACTGCAAGGAGACGTATTGTGTGAAAAGAAATGTAAGATGTTGTTTAATGGCTGATATATTTATGATCCACGTCACGTTTTCAGTTCCTCATGTTTGTCGAGAAGTCTTCTCATCAGGGCTCTATAAATACAGAACTACGGCAGATATGTAATATTTAATGCAGCCGAACCGTGTATTACAATGCCGTTATGTGATGACTTTCAAAGAGAAAAGCAAGCACACTCGGAATAAAGTATTATTTTATTTTAAAAAAAGTTTTCGGTCTGTTTCCGTTATTTGTTAATGACGATGTGCTGTGAGATGTGAGACTGGAATTGCACAGGGGAAAATAACGTAGGCTATCTTTAGATGCTGATTTTGTTAAACTAATATGTTTGCGCTGTGGACCAACACTATACATTGACGGGGAAGGGGGTAGCAATAAAGATAACACCATTAAACAGTTACACAACATAACAGAAATAATATCGATAGCAGCGTCCCTAGCAACCACCTTGGTAACAATGAAAACGTCGCGATTTCCTGAAGTAATCTTCGTAATAACTAGCAAACTAAAGATCATAGACATCCACTGCACACATAATCTGAAATAACAACTCATATTTATCGCATCAAATGACATCAAAACGCATTTTAATGGCCAAACTAACTTTAAAATTGGCATTTTCCACCGAGAATAAAACGAAGTTCGGCCATGTTTTCTTTTTCTGCAGGGAGAAATTTGAAGATCATGTGACCTAGACGCCAGCCATTGGAATGAATAGTGAAAAAAAACGGGGTTTGTCAAACAGAGCACATGGTGTAGTCCAACGATAGCTGGGGATTCTGGGTAGTGTAGTGACTTCTGCCATCCTTTACTCCGAAAAAATATTTGTTTCTCCGAATCGAAGGGGAAAAATACAAAAGCATTACACACAATTTAAACCAATCAATGTTGTGTAATTATCAAGGATAATCTGGTGTTTTTTAGTCGATGAGTAGTGCAGATATCACTGTAAAATCAATCGACAGTAAGAGGAATACTTACTTCCGGGTGTACAATTCTCCGTTATCCAATGGGAATGGACGCTCACATTGCCTTTAAGGGCAGCCGACACAAACGAATGCCGTGCTTCCATGAGCGTCAAATCCCGCCGCAGATGGGAATACATTGCAATCAGTTGAAAGCTATTTGCGTCCCTTTATGACGCTGAAGGAGCCTAGGAGCGTCACAACTGGACGCCACGGACACTGACCAAACGTCGCTCCTGGACGCTTAGGGAGTGAGAGTGTGTTGGTCTGGCCCCCCTGCCACCCCCCATCGGGGGGTCGTAGGAGTTGATTTAGTAATCCTTCTTCTTCTTTTTTTTTGGGGTATATTTTCTCCATTTGGCTCGCCCTCTTTGATTATACGATATTGTTCACGAGCGTGCAGGTTTTGAAAAGCTGATAAAGGAATGTTGAGCTCATTCAGACTATTTAAAAAACCCCGCCAGCCTTTAGGTTCCCGGGCATTTGATTTATACGAACAGGATAAATGTTTAAATAAATCTAACATGTGTGATCCTTTTACAGCTGTCCCTTTTTCTACAAATTCCCCCGCGGGTGTCCATCCAGCTGTACTAGTGATTAATTTACTCATAATGTACTCGGCATTCTTACGGCTGCGTGCAGGAATATTATGAAGTACCTCATTCTTTATTTTATCATCGGACGCGCCATCCTTTTCTTCTCCTTTTACCAACCCGCTGTCTTCGGGTAGAGTTAAAGTAATATGGCGTTCCTCTTTCCCGTCTTGTTTGAGTAAGGTGAGATATCTCTGTAGCAAGGTGTTGTATTTTCTTATTTTTTCATAAGGGGGTAATCCTGTTTAGTTTAACACTGCTCTCATTTTTTCATCCAGAACATCTTCGGCAGTGCTTCTCATTGTTTCCTTACTATGGGGGGTAGTTACACCAGTCTGATTGAGCTGATTAAACTGGTGAGGTGATAACAAAAACATCTTTTGACTCATGATCGAGTGAGCCCTCCTAAAAGTTGTCCTAATATGGGGATCACAGCACCAAGCAGCGGTAAAAGAAAACCTCCAGATTGTTTTCTTAAGGCCGTGAATTTAGTTTTTAAGTTGGTCTTTTTATCGGCCAAGAGTTTGAACATTTTCTTTTGTTTCTTGAGCTTCTTATACTGAGCGCCTGATAGTGGAATGTTACCCTTTAAAAGATTTAGAGACAGCTCACAGAGTGATTGAAGAAAATCCGTGGAGCAGTTCTTGAGAATATCCTTGTGCCTTGATGCCTTTGCGTTACACAAAGCCTTCAGCAGAGGCATGTTTCTTTTTAAACGGGCCGACATACTGTTTCAAATTTTCGTTTTTGGTACATAAACAACTGGCCACTGATTAGGTAGTGTTCCCGATCTAAGTCTGTAGATGTCTGGACAGCTGGGCGTCATGTCTACGATTAAATAACCGTGAGGTTCCGTTGTAGCGTCTTCAAAACTTTGTAGGAAAAATGATTTATTACCCGGGTGTATTTGTTGAGCAAGTATGTTCATCTGTAATCTGTCTCTGGGGTTTTTAAACAAGACCATGTAATTAGTATTCAAACTAATGGTACGACTGTTTTTCCCCTGATGAAAAACATTTTGGGTAAGCATGATAACACTCATATTTCTGTGATGACTACTTCAGGATGCTCCGAGGCCTGAAATATAACATCGTCCAATATAATCAAATGACTTTGATCAGGAGGAAATAGAGATTCATCTTGAAATGATTCAGGCAAATCTTTGATGAACTTTATATTTTTATTATTTTCCTGCAGTTCAGCATACATGGGCTGGAAAGAAGTATAAATCCACACAATATTTTGAGGCTGTACATCCATTACATGAATACAATTTTGCAATACATTCTTGACAAAAAAAGTTTTTCCGCACCCACTGGGGCCCACGACTAAACAAGAAAAAGGAACTCGTAGTCGGGGCTCAAAATCAATTTGACGGGGTGAAAACATTTTGTCTCAATACCCAAAAGGCAAAATATTTCCTCCGTCTAGCAGACGTCTCTTATCAAACACAACTCGGAACTTTTTGGTGAATGACACATTTCTCAAAACGAAACCCTTTTTATTCCGTGCAATGTTGTGTTGTGGGGCCTGAAGACACCTCCCCCTCTCAGAGTTTTGAACGTAGCCTTCCACCAGATCTGTCAGACTGTCAAAGTTCACTCGTTCACAACATTTGTGCGTTTGTGTAATGCCTTTCACACGCATCACCACCTTTTTCTGATTTTTGGTCTGATAGGCATAACTTTTAGGGCCTGCTGAAACAAACTCTGCAATCGTGTCGCCCCCCCAGTTCGTCTGTCAGATCCCCCAGATAAACCCCCATGGGCAGTGGAGTCTCACCCGGTCTCGTCACATATATGATACTGTCTGTGTCATAGTAGAAGACTCTGTGCTGTAATTTCTCCAATTCACTGTACAGTTTCAGCCTGGCATACGCAGTGGTAAATGCTGCAATGAATATGTTATCTACCTTGTTGGGAGGAGAGTAGCATTTTTCACCGTAGCACCACTGAACAAGAGCCGTTCTGTCGTTGAGGAATGAGAAATACTTAACCTTATGTTTAGCTGAAAACAAGAGGTTAAGAAATTATTCTGTTTTGGTCACAATCTTAGTCTGAGTCAGGTTGCTTCTCTGGGCAAATTTACCCCAGAAACTGTTGAGACATAGTTTTGCCACTTGTCTTTTGGCTGGATTTGATTTGATTTTATCTGCATCCAGCATCTGCCACATACTTTTGTCTGCTCTCATCATCTGAGACCTCTGAAGGGTAACCTGATGCTTCTTGTTTACCCTTCAAAAATGTGTGTATATAGTCTACAAAAATGCTGTCACTTTTCTTCTCAAAATGCCACACCTCTGTGATCTGAGTCATCTTGTAGCCCATGTCCAGGGCTTTGGTGAATTCTGTGGTCACCCAAACTCCTGTTAATGCTCTTTCCTCTTTGCTGTGCATGCAGGGCCCCTGTTGGTTGTTAAGCTCAGCGCATGTACGGCATAGGGTGAACACTAGCTTACCCCCCGCAGTTCGGTGGGGCAGGACAGGAAAGTAAAGACCCCTGGGGGGGTCTACTGTGGCTCTGATTAACCCAAAATAACTGCGAGGGTCTTTGAAATCTCGGAATATGAGCTGGGGGTGTCCAAGGGGATATAAGCCTGTACAGTTTACAAAAGGGTAGAGTGAAGTGAAGTCACAATAATGAACCAATTCATCTGCCGATGTCGTGTGCCTCAGCTTTACAGCACATGTCCTCCCTCCGTATAGAGCATCGCAGGGGGTCAATGGCTCTGGCGCTTTGTAATCCCTGAGGAAAGCCTGTAAATCTTGGTTGGATTTTTTCATCTCAACCCATGTATGCTCACGCATAACGATCACTTTGGCCCCGTGAATAGATTGTAGCTCATGCAGCTTTTCCTCACTAGCAGCATGGAGCTGCTCAAATGTGCCACCTGTCAAGGGGTTTTTCTCATGGCCCTTGTAGCAAGATGGACACCCGTGATAGAAGCAACCAAGAAATTCCCAGACAATCTTGCCCCCGGCTACTTCGGCGAAACCATCCACGACAAAACGTCCCACTCGTTTTTCTCCTTCGTTCAACGCATGTTGAATAAATACACCTTCTGTTTGGGCTATCCACTCTAGCCACTGAACACCTGCGTCAGAGTACGTCTTGTTTTCATAGCGGTAGTCATCGGGTGGGGGTATTGCTAGGGTTTTGGGTGATAGAAAGTTGGTGGTAAAAACTTTCATACACGCAGAAGCTATGGTCGCACGACTAAAAGGATCAACTCCTGTCTCTGCGAGAAACCCTTTCCGAAATAAAGTGGCTCCCTGGGCAAGAATGTCCACATCGTTTTTACAGTAAAGCCGTGCCTGCTTTCGAAAGTCAAAAGTACCCGTGCGTACCGTCTCATACCAGGTGAAAAAGTCGCTTTTTTCATCAGTTGTCATGCGTTCAATCCCATAACAGTGTGCTGGGGGGTAAGGTCCGATATAACTCAGATTAGCCTTAGAGCTGAAACTGTGTGGGAAGTATCCCTTGATTTTATCTTCAAATCCCAAAGCTTTTGGCATTGCTGCTAAACGCATAGAGAGATAAGACAGTGAGTCGATGTACTTTTGCCCGAAATCCTGGTCAGTAAAATAAATCACTTTACTTCCCTGCATTATCAAAGAGGGTTTTAATCCTTGTTCTAACATTGCATTGATAATTAGATAGCTGTCAAAACCCTTAGCATTGTGAGCGATGAAGGTTGCATTTTTTAACTTTGGACGCCTAAAGTGTGTCAGAAACTATAGTGCACAGTCGGTGCCCTCCGAGAGCCAAATTTCACCCGTCAGGGTTTTTGTGCACACTAGGAAGGGGACATGTACACCATCTGCCCCAGCCATGGTTTCAAAATCATAAAACACAATGTTGTCATTGTGTTCTGTCTCTTTGGGCAACACTCTGATGTAACACAGATGTTTTTCACCATCGGCTGTAGAAGCAGAGGTTAATTTTTCCTTGCATGTCTTACATTTTTTCACCGCACACTTGTGTGTTTTATCTGCACTACTCTTGGGAGTGTAGTAGGAAAGTTGACAATCTACACACTTTTTGTTTAAATCGCATTTACTGGCAATGTCTGATGATCTTTGTGTCTGTTTTTTTATGTCGAGAGTGACAGCCAGCCGTACGACACGTTTTGTTACAGTCTTTACAAAAGATGGGTTTAAACTCGTCCAGAGTACATGAGGGGTCAAGACAGACCCAACAATGACCAGTACAGGAATGATGCCATTGAGAGCTGTAACCTGTGTAACAATGTTCGCAGACAAATGCAGAGCCTAAAAACCCGTTCAAGTTTTTAATCCCATAGTAGTGGTTTTTGAAGAGAAACAAAAACACAGTTTTGTCTCGTTTGGGACCCTCTGTCTGGAATTTACAGTGAGTACGATCTTCATCGCCTCTGAAAAATACCACAATTCTGCATTTTAAGCTGTCTTCGAATTTAACAATGTCGTTGAATGTCACAGCTGTCTGATCTGTCAAACCCACCATCCTCTGAATCTCTTTACCGCGCTCAAAACCTTCTTTATCAGTGAGGTTGTCGTGTAACAACAGTGCTAAATTAATAGCAAAACACAGCTGGTTGGACGGATTCTGTACCACGTACAGAAAGCGCCTCTTCTTTTTAACTATCTCATTGTCCAACATTTTACTAGCCAATCGTTTAGTACCGCCACGGGGGGATTGTACAATTTGCACTACTAACTCGAGGTTACTGTCTGCCATTACCTCCAAATTTGACTGTACAGCATTGAATAGGGCCCCCTCAAAATCAGCTAGATTATCATCATTAGCATTCAAAATGGCGGACACATTAGCTTGAAGCTGCTCTCCCCGGAGTTCAATCTGAACAATATCTTCCCTCTCTGCCTGTGAAAAAGCATAATTTACCATATCCTGTACATTGTTCATCAGAACCCCATAATAGGATGTAAAGTCTGCTTCGTCGTTATTATGAGGGGGTAGGATTAGAGACTGACGCAGTTCTGTGTTATGGAATACAGGTCGAGATAAAACACTTGGTGTAGCATTTCGGTTAGTGCCTCCTCCATGCTGTGACAGGGGGCCCGGTGATTCTGCAGCATTCGGGGTGTCATTCTGATCAACATGTCCGCTACTTTGCATGGAGCAAACTAGTGATTCTGAGTCACTTTGCACGCTGGAAACTGGTGCTTCTGTAATGGTTGAAGCTATGCTATTTACACCATTCAGATGGCTTACTCCGTCTGCGAGCTGATTTAAAAGCCCGAGACCTGGGTAAGTGTCAGCGCTTTGGTAGTATCCCAATACCCATTCCAAAGCACTATCTAAGGTGGGGGGATGGCTTGAGTTTGTTTGTGATGAGATTGGAAGTTCTTCGTCGTTTAACTCATTGATATTGTCCGAACACTGAGGAAATGACATATCTCCATACACGAATTCCTCATCACTGCTTAGTTCATTTATGTCGTTTATAGACTGAAGAAAAGAAAATTCTCTATCTGCTAAATCATCCATGTTTGACCGTTTATGAAACAAAAATCAGAAATACATTTGTCACAGCTGAAGAAACATACCGGTCGGTTACATCGGCATCATTTTACATGAGACCCTCAGTAGGTGTGTCCATAAAGATGGCAGTAGCAGCAGTGTTGGTCACCTTGATAATAGCTTGACTGATCTATTCAGAAAAAAGATAGAGAAAAAGAAGGATAAGTATTTTGAAAAAACACATGATTACACATTTAACACTATTCATTTATCAAACATCTTGTAAAATAACCATACAACTCATTTACCGGGGTGATATCTCGTCAGGAGGGGGTCTGTGACGAGTGATATACCGGCTTGGATCTCTCGAATATTCTGTGCTGATGGTTCACCCTCGACCCGAGGATTAGGGGGTGAGTCTGTCTGACTCGTTAGGAGTGTGTCTTGAACGGGGTGCAACTCAAAGTCGTCCAGATAGGCACTGCAAGTGTCAAAATCGGCCTGCAGTTCTGGTGTAATTTGTAGGAAGGTTTCAGATATAGGCTGCTGCTGCTGCTGCTGCTGGGTAGCGTTGAAAAGGGGGGTGTCTGTCTGGTTATCTGAGTCCCGGGGGAGGGCGACGGCTGGCCCCCAGGGGTCTGCAGTTACCTCAAAGGGTGGGTTGTGTTTGACTCTCCTCGGGGAAAAAGTTTTGATACACAGAGCCTCTGTCTGTGCTATAGACTTCGTCACCTTTAAAAACAAAAGAGTAAAAACCGTTATTCGGGGTACTTTGCACATAAAAAACCTTATTTGATTTCAAAATAAAAATACAATCAGTTTAAATATACTCACTTTCCACAGGGGGTGAATTAAGGTAGGCTCCAAGTACAGAGCATATTCGTTCCAATACTATTGGCCTTAGCTGACTCAGAGTATCCTGAGCTGAGAGACCCAGAAAGATTTGATTATAATCCACACCATATTGCTCTATACTTTTCTAATTAAAAACATGTTTAAAAAGAAGTAAAAAGAAACTCACCTAGTATTTCAATAACCCCATGACCCCACACATTAGGATTTCCAGCACACAGGATCTCTACTGCAAACAGAAGGACATAATGTTTTTTAAGTATCTAATAATATACTATATATATATATATAAACAACATTTAATAAATACATGATATTATAAAATAAGTACTTACCACATTGGCTTGTGATGGCGTCCAGGTCAATAAAGCGCTGAGCTGGAATGGCAGGGTAATTCATCCCTTGTTTTTCTCTAACTGTAAATATTTTGTCGTCTTATATAGACCATCAAATAACAGAGCCTTGTCACCCCTCAAAAAGAAACTGACCAATCGATGAGTCCTTTTATCCAGGTAATTAGCTATGCGTCTTTCTGCCCCCCCAGAAATGACTATTTAAATGTACCTTCAGACTGTTGATGGAGTATTTTAAGTGTTTACAGCCTTTATTTTTGTTCTGATCAGCCACCCTGGAGCTGTCATGGAGTGAAATGGAGTAGAAAACACATTTAGAAAACTTCTCTTTTATGGATACAGCAGAGTTCTGATATTACCACCTCATATGGGGTTTCCTTACAGTGGTGTAAAATAATGATTAAAAAGACAATATCATGTTTTTAATTTGTTTTATTATTTCCGTCTTCAGAGAGACTTTTCTTATAGTTAATAAAAGGTAATTACACATTAGTTCACAAATCCATACAACTAAAAGAGAATATCCTTAGGTATCACTATTAAAACCTAAATAAGATCTTTTGAAAATAACCTCTTTGCAAAAACAGATACTTCTTTAACAGTTTCACAAAAACTTGAAAAGAAAACATCCTTAGCCAGCACACACCATTTAAAACAGACCCTGAATCAAATCTAGAGAGGATAATAACGTTTTAGATGTCTTGGTGAGTGAAAATTAATGGCTGTTTTTATTTAATTTGAGTTTATTTCTTTTTTTAAAACTAACTTAATTTCTCTCTTCTCCTCTTCTCCACAGAGAGTGTCTTAATTAACATATGCATTTACACCCCGGCAATCTCAACCCCCCGTGTGTGTGTGTGTGTGTGTGTGTGTGTGTGTGTGTGTGTGTGTGTGTGTGTGTGTGTGTGTGTGTGTGTGTGTGTGTGTGTGTGTGTGTGTGTGTGTGTGTGTGTGTGTGTGTGTGTGTGTGTGTGTGTGTGTGTGTGTGTGTGTGTGTGTGGTTGTGTGTGTGTGTGTGTGTGTGTGTGTGTGTGTGTGTGTGTGTGTGTGTGTGTGTGTGTGTGTGTGTGTGTGTGTGTGTGTGTGTGTGTGTGTGTGTGTGTGTGTGTGTGTGTGTGTGTGTGTGTGTGTGTGTGTGTGTGTGAGAATTGTTCTTTAAGGTAAGGGTTAGATCATTTGGAGAATTTGCAGTCAAACCGGGGAAAGTCTGTCACTTCCTCACAGAGCCCCTCCTCCAACACACATGAACGCGCATGACCAAAAGAGGGCGCGAGATACGTTTGTGCACAGAGACCCCCGCATTGCTGCTGATGCATTCGTTTCTTGACTGACGCTCCGGACGGATGCGGTAAGCTGACTGATTAAACCCCATTCGAGGCGTCTCTTGGCCATATTTCTTTTTTGAAAAGGTGGGTAAATGGAATTGCTGTCTTTTTATTTAATTTGCGCATATTTCTAATTCCACCCCCCACTATCTGCCTGCGTCATAGCCCGGAAGGGGGGAGAGGCTAGGAGGGGGCTGGTAGACAGTCTCACCTAACTTCAAGAGACACCTAAATTAACATCAGAGGTTTATAACACCTCATAGATTAGACTTCATAATTAGATTATACAACTCTGAGGGGGCAGGGGCCAGACAGCATAAAGAGACTTAATCAACACCTAAATTAACATCAGAGGCTTATAACACACCAGTGTGAAGTCACACATACCTGCTATAACACCTCCCGTCAAAGGACTAGACTTCATAATTATACAACTCTGAGGGGACAAGGGGCCAGACAACACAAAGAGACTTAATCAACACATCAAAGAATTAGACAACAAAAGCGCTAGCCCCGGGCTTTTCACATGACACAAAAGGATCTCTAACAAAGGCACTACACAGGAGGGCATTTCACACCTACGTATGATGTACCTCACCCCTCACATCAAAGGATCTCACACCTACGTGTGAATTCACACCTAGGTGTGACATCCACCTCGAACAAAGGGAGGCGGGACTTAGCTCATTAACATAAGTAGGGAGAGGTGTGACCTGTCACACCACCTGTCACTTTTCTTGCATACTAATGTGATTGAAACAGCATCAGTACTACTACTTACGTGTATTCACTGAATTTCACTCTCTGCCTTTAACGGCTCGTTGTAGCTCCAATAGCTCCAGCCCCCACCCTCCCTGTGAGCACAGTGTGCTCTGATTGGTCGGGACACGTAACATGAACGTGCCGGGCGGCGCGGTCCCGTGGGTTAGATGCGCGTTCATAATGCAGAGGGAAATAACTCTCAGAATAACGTTATTAGCACATTATTACAACTTGAGGAACGAATGTTTTTAATAAGGGCTATACAAGTGTTCATACTGGGTAGTTTATTTAGTTTAAAAAAAATTATCCAACAAGTTACAGACGTCTCTTTCCCCATGTAAGTCAATGGGAAAAAGTGTTTCCGGGCCTGGCAACCAAACGGATGTGCAGTACCGCCGTTTGGCCACCACGAATATTTTCATCTGAGTCCGGCGCACTTCCTGGGGTCCTTCTCACTTCGGTTAAATGGATTCCTTGCGTCCCTCACTTGCGTCGTTTCCCTGCGTCTAGTCCCTCCCACCAGGGAAGCATGGAGGGACGCAAGGAAACCACGAGAAGCAGGGAAATTAGTTTTAAGAGCAATGGGACGTCCTTTCCTCCGGAACGTCACGTGAAGCGACGTCCGTTTGTGATGACGCCGCACAGCTGTTAATTTCACAAACACCCCCGCCACACATTTACTGACACAAACATTTGTATCATCTGTTGTAGACCCCAATAAATAAAATCAAATAAGAACTCATTCTCAAAAAAGATAAACGCCATTCTTAAAATGTATAAACGAACAATAGTTTGATTAATATTGAATAGAGTGCACAATAGAAATAAAATAATTGAAAGAAGAAAAAGAGATATGTTATCTATCAAAACCCAGTTAGATTAACATTCATTGGATTGCACACTTTGTTTGTATGTGGATATGTAGCACATTAACATTTTAATAGCACTGTATGACTGACTGAATGGAAATGACAATAAATGAAAATATAAAACGAAAAAAGCGATCATGAAAATGTTTCCAATAAATGAATAAAATGATTTTTGACCACTTTGTTGTTCAGATATATCACATATTTGTAACTAAATTATACATGAATTGAAACAAAACACAGTTTAAACTGAGGAGTGACTCTCGTGAGTTTCATGTATTTTCTTCACTACGCTGGGAAACTGCTCTCATGTCAAGAAGCATGAGATCAGTGCATGCACTGCATCGTCCAATCAGTGAGCGATACACAGTAAGGGGGTGGGGCAAGTATCTGAGGATTTCATCGGAGGATGGACTGGTGGTTCCTCGATTATCGCTCCTCCATTATCGCTCCTCCATTATCGCTCCTCGATCCTCGGTCCTCTGGCAGAAATAAGAGCCATGGGACGGTACTCAAGATGGCGCAGACAAATCAACTTCCGGTGAGACCGAGGACAGAGGAAATGAAAATAGTCGACCTGAGACAGGGCCCTGGTGTTTTTCCTCCTGTCGTTAGTTTCCCTGGTGTGTCTAGTTGTCTGATTGTGTTCATCTGTTGTCCTTGTGTTTCTCCTCCCCTGCCCGGCTGTTTCTCGTCTTGTGATTACCCCTCCCTGTATTTAGTCTTGTCTTTTCCTGTGTTCAGTGTTGGTTCGTCTTTTGTTTGTGACTGAGTTCACCGGTGAGTGTTCTGTTTTGTCCAAGTTATTTTTCATTATCCTTGAAATAAAGGTTAATCAGAGTTATCTGCATTTGGGTCCTGCTTCCTTCACTCAACCGTAACAGTACGAACCAACCCGATATGGGCCAAGCAGATCCTTTTGAGCAGGAATTATTGGATTTTTCCTTTTTTTTGGCTAACTACTCTCATCGATGGAGGGGAGCGTCCGGGGTTCAGCAGCGAGAGGCTGCTCTGGCAGAGGCGCGCCAGATGACTACGGAGAAGCCAGGCTTGGTGAAATTCTTACCTGGCTGGATTTTGGATTTCCTCTCGGTGTGTTATCCCCTGCCTGCTAGCCCCAGCCATGCTGGCTCCCTGCCTCCCAATTTCCATTATGACACCACACGCATCGGTGTGTTCCGTTTGGAGTCAACCCTTGCTTCTGCCCCAGTTCCTGTTCCTGTCCAGGTGCCGTTCTCTGGAACTCGTCTGGCTTTTGGAGGTCCACGGAGCCTCCAAACGGCTCCTAAAAGAAGGAGTCGCAAGTCCAGGCTAGCAGCCCAAGCCCCAAGAGCCATGGTTCCAGACCCAGTTCTAGCCCCAGCAGCCATGGTTTCGGCCCCAGTTCTGGCCCCAGCAGCCATGGTTCCAGACCCAGTTCTGGCCCCAGCAGCCATGGTTCCGGCCATGTTTCCAGCCCCAGCAGCAATGGTTCCAGACCCAGCTCTGGCCCCAGCTGCCATAGTCCCTACTCAATTCCTTTCTCAAGTCCCTCCTCTAGTTACTTCCCCAGTCCCTTCTCTAGTCCCATCTCTAGTCCCTTCTCCAGTCCCACCTCTAGTCACTTCCCAAGTCCCTACTCTAGTCCCATCTCGAGTCCCCTCTCCAGTTTCTTCTCGAGTCCCCTCTCGAGTCCCCTCTCGAGTCCCTCCTCGAGTCCCTACTCGAGTCCCCTCCCTAGTCCCCCCTTGGTTCTCCTCTCGAGTCCCCTCTCGAGTCCCCCCGTGGTTCCCCTCTCGAGTCTCCTCTCAAGTCTCCTCTCAAATCCCCTCTCGAGTCACGTCTCAAGTTCCTACCCAATGTCCTGGTCCGTTGGAGGTTCCGCTGGGGGTCCTGCCATTTCCATATCCTGTCCCGTGGGAGGCCCCGCCGACTACTCCTCTGCCGGGGGTCCTGCCAACCCTATGTCCTGTGCTGTTGGAGGTCCCGTCGACTACTCTTCTGCCGGGGGTCCTGTCAACCCTATGTCCTGTGCCGTTTGAGGTTCCGCTGGGGGTCCTGCCAGCTCCATGTCCTGTCCCGTTGGAGGTCCCGCCGACTACTCTTCTGCCGGGGGTCCTGCCAACCCTATGTCCTGTGCCGTTGGAGTTCCCGCCGACTACTCTCCTGCCGGGGGTCCTGCCAACTCAATGTCAGGTCCCGTTGGGGGCCCCGCCGACTACTCTTCTGCCGGGGGTCCTGCCAACCCTGTGTCCTGTGCCGTTGGGGGTCCCACCGACTACTCTTCGGCCGGGGGTCCTGCCAACCCCTTGTCCTGTTCCGTTGGAGGTCCCGCCATCACCTGTCTCGCCGGGGGTCCTGCCAACTCCTGGTCCTCTTCCGTGGGGGATGCTGCCGAAGCCTGTCCCACCGGCTCCGGTTCCTGTTTGGCCGACACCGGGCCCTGCCCGGCCTTCGGAGCTGTCTGGTCTTCGCCCTCGAGCCCGGCCCTCTGAGTGCCGCGGTCTTCGCCCTCGTGCTCGGCCCCCTGAGTTCGCCCGCTGTGGCCTTCGACCCACCATGGACTCTGCCTTGCCCCCGGGCCGTCCGCCCGAGACCCCCACCATGGACTCTGCCTTGCCCCCGGGCCGTCCGCCCGAGACCCCCACCTTGGACTCTGCCTTGCCCCCGAGCCGTCCGTCCGAGACCCCCACCTTGGACTCTGCCTTGCCCCCGAGCCGTCCGCCCGAGTCCCCCTTCTCGGCTTCTGCCAGACCCCCTCCACCCACCCTGGTGGCCCTAGTTTTGCGTCCCTCCTCCGGACACCCTCCACCCACCCTGCTAGAGGTTTTGGACTTTTGTGGGGGTTATTTTAGGGACGTCTGGAATCCGTCCCTTGAGGGGGGGGTTCTGTCAGGATTCTTATGTTATGTCACGTTTGTAGTTTTGTATGTTTGGGTTTATTTTGCTGTTCTCCCTGTCTTGTTTTCTTCCTGGTTTATTGTCTGGTCCTTCTCCCTGTGTTTTTCCTCCTGTCGTTAGTTTCCCTGGTGTGTCTAGTTGTCTGATTGTGTTCACCTGTGGCCCTTGTGTTTCTCCTCCCATGGCCGGCTGTTTCTCGTCTTGTGATTACCCCTCCCTGTATTTAGTCTTGTCTTTTCCTGTGTTCAGTGTTGGTTCGTCATCTTTTGTTTGTGACTGAGTTCACTGGTGAGTATTCTGTTTTGTCAAAGTTATTTTTCATTATCCTTGGAATGAAGGTTAATCAGAGTTATCTGCATTTGGGTCCTGCTTCCTTCACTCAACCGTAACAGGAACATTGCATCCGTCTATATTGGAACGTCATCTAAAGTTGCAGGTAGGTGACCTGCTGCAGTAGGTCACCTACCTGTAACTTTAGATGACATGTGCATGCTCCAACGGGATGTGGCCAGCAGCAGTTCATTTACAATTAAAGGGCCAGACCCAGTACTTTTGAAACAGGGCTGTGTGGTGGAAATTCCACACTTAATCACTTTCTGGTAAGAAAAGAACACATATACAAGCTTAAACCAAAGTTGTGTTATTTAATAAAGAGTTATAGCATTTAACATCAATCTTATTTCCAACTGGGAGGAAAGATAACCTGCACCAATGTGTGCTAAAGAAATCTAATCCCGTTACACAGAAATGTGATTTATTCAGAGGAGCAGGAAACAAAAGGGACATAAAACCGGTAACATCCATATGATAATTTGCCTGACAATTGTCCAGTGGCACCCTCCTGTCTGTCCAGTGTAGGAGAACAGAAGGTTACCAGTCTTTTGTATGAAATGTGTGATAAAGCCTGGGAATGACAGCCCTATTTACATTAGGACTGATACATTCAAACCGCGGGAAAATCAAACCAGAGAAGGAAGTTATATATTTAAATGAGACTTCATGGTAAATCTAACACTACAGGCTGAAATAGAGGGGTATGAGGCATGGCTACAATGGGTGATCTGTTTGGTATTTTGAGCAAAACGCTTCAGAGACATTTTTTGTATATGGCCCTATAATATATTGTTCAAATATAGCTTAATAGGTGAGCTTTAATGTGCTACTAACTATTTGGGCATAGTTATAGAAACAATAGTTTCTGTTGTTGGTGTTTTCCTGTTGGCAGTGTAATTCTGGTGTTCTGTCTGGGCTTTATTAGTGCAAAAAAAACATTTATTCTGGTTTTTGTGCTATCACTGTTGAGCTAGGTAGTTTTGGACCTAGCTAACTGAAGGTGCGTCAGCTACTGCAGAGTCCAGGAGGTTAGGGTGGTTCATATGGAATAAGTAGATGGTACCAGGAGAAAAGTGGGGTAACACTCAATATTAAGGTACACAAATTAACCATCAACTAGTTGTTAATTAACATGTACATTAGCAGTATATTGGCTCTTTATTAGTCATTATAAAACACTTATTAATGCCTTATTCTACATGACCATATTCTACAAGTAATAAGCCATTAGTTGAGAGTTTTTCCTCAATAACCCTCTAATTAGTGCTTATTTATTGCAAGTAAGGAAGTTGTTGTACATGAGTTTTGGTCTTAATATGCTCTGCTCAATATGGGCCTAATAAGTCCCACAAGAATAGTAATTCTCTCATAACACTTAACAAATACGATCTATTCTTATGTAACAATACATGAAACTATAACTATAAGTGTTGTGTCTAAATTAGGTATTTATATCTAAGAACATGTTACCTATTCTAAAGTGAAGTCTTGTTCATAACCAATAAGCTAGTAGTTTGACTCTAATTGACCAGAACAGGTTCCCTATTCTAAAGTTGTCTCCTCTTCACACTTTGTAAATACATTATAGCACACAACTACTGAAATTAACCTCAACAGTACATGAACAAAGTAGGCACACGTTGAAATATCTGTGTTATTAATGAACCACTGAAGAGAGGTTCAGACACATGCATGTACCAAAACCTGTAAAGTTTCTCGAAGGCTGAGAACACATAATGCAGCCTTTACGTTTTAATAAAAACAGATTTTTAACAGATTGTATGTATTTTTGATCATACTGTGTGACCTGCTTGTATACTTACACAATAGGTGTACTGTTCTCTCTATGTGTTGTACTGTCTCAGTGTGAACATAGATTAAACAGCCAGCCAAACTCTTTTGAGAGCCGGGGAATGAGTAGCCATGCTCCTTTATTGACTTATTTGCAGTCCACTGACATTCAAACGGAGTGAAACTATAAAAAAAGAAATTACAAGGCACTTAACATACACAGAACTTGTTAAGCCCTGAGCCTGTTTTTCAGGTCTCAGGCTCGAAAATGACATTCCCAGAACAAATGACCATATCTTCCCTTCCAAAAGGGTTAAATTAATAATCTCTTTTCTCAAAGCAAGGTTACACCTGTGAGTTGGATGTAGAAGTGTCAGAATCAATATAGATGTTTTTATTTTAAAGTAAATTCAGATTGAACACAGTAAAAAAATGTAAATGATTGTGTCCGTCCAAAAAAAAAAAATTACTTATGGTGAAAACCACCCTTGAATTATGGGATGGTAGACTAAAAGCTTTAGGAATCCAAACTACAACATATAATAAGTACCCTGTATCAAGATTGATGCAAAACAAGTGACATTTGACCTTTTTTAGAGAGATTTAGCACAAAAAAAACACTTCTGGGGTCATTTGGGTGGATTTTCCCAACCTGGTCTCACCAGAATGCGTGACTCCACCACGACTCCGTAACACCACATTGCGTGGTGGAGTCACTAACTTTGTTACATTTACGTGTCGGCACCACGCAAACAACCCCAATGTAAAGTGAATTACCTTTGTCGTGGTGCACACACGCATTTCTACAACCTCCTGCAGTGAGCTTTGTATTCTATAAAACGTTTTTAAAATCTACTTTATAGCTTGTAGTAACTCACGGGAGGCTTCTTTTATTTTATTTGTATTCATAATAATTTTTGTTTTTCGTCAGAATGTATTATGGTGCATTATTTACCAATTTGTCTTCTCAAAAAACAGTGCATTGTGTGTAATACAACTGTGATTTAAATGACTTAGTTTTTAAGGAAGGCCAGAGCTTCAGCTGTGTCAAATAGATTGTTCCCTTTAGTTTACATTTTTTAAAAGACAATTATATTCCTATTTGATCAATAAAGGGGTATTGTAGGCCAATATTAGCCATTTAAAAAATGGGTGACTGCACTACGACTCCTTAACACCACATTGCGTGGTGGAGTCACGAACTTTGCTACATTTACGTGTCTGCACCACGCAAACAACGCCAATGTAAAGTGAATGAGGCTCCTTCGCCGTGGTGCACACACGCATTTCTACAACGTCCTGCAGTGAGCTAAAACGTTTTTTAAATCTACTTTATAGCTTGTAGTAACTCACGGGAGGCTTCTTTTATTTTATTTGTATTCATAATAATTTGTATTTTTCGTCAGAATGTATTATGGTGCATTATTTATCAATTTCTGTTCTCAAATGTTTCTGTTCTGGGCAATGTGAGCGTCCATTCTCATTGGATAACGGAGAATTGTACACCCGGAAGTAAGTATTCCCCTTACTGTCGATTGATTTTACAGTGATATCTGCACTACTCATCGACTAAAAAACACCAGATTATCCTTGTTAATTACACAACATTGATTGGTTAAATTGTGTGCAATGCTTTTGTATTTTTCCCCTTCGATTTGGAGAAACAAATATTTTTTCGGAGTAAAGGATGGCAGAAGACACTACACTACCCAGAATCCCCAGCTATTGTTTAGGACTACACCATTAGCATAAAAGAAAAAGTAAAGAAAAACGAAGAAAAAGAAAAATGAAAAGGAGAAGAAAAATGAAAAGCAAATGCAGAATGCGAATGAAAGGAAAAGGGGGCATAGGACGGAAAACCAAAAAGACAAAACGAAGGAAGTTGAAAAGAAAAAGGAACAAAGTGAAGAAATTCAAACTAGAGGATGCTGATGGTGTTGAAGAGCCATTACCGGATCATAATAATCTTATAGATCATCTACCGCTAACCGACTGCTGTGAATGTGTTGAACAAATACCAAAAGCAATGGCAGAGCTTTGCTTCAATATAATGAGAGAAAAAGCACGATACTATGGAATTGCCCAAATTGGCGACAGTGCCAGAACATGCATTAAAAGACTGTTGGAGGATCTCTATTCTAGTATCGGTTGTCATTACATCGAAGGATATGCCAAAACGTGTGACGACATAGACAAAGCTTTTGAAGACAATTATATGGTACCTGTCCTTACAGCTAAACAAATCCTACGCCAGGTATTCAACAGACCACAAGAAGCACAAGAAGCCCCAGAAAGGATTACATTCAGAGCTAATAACGGTGAAACCGAAGAAGAAGCAAAGCAGATTATAATCGTTGGGGTGAAAGGATAGAGAATTTGCATGTGATGTTAATGCATTTATCTGATATAAAAAATGCATTCGTATACTTCCAAGAGACTCCTAAACATCTACTTGGGCAGTGTGAATTGAACGATAAACCGATCACTGTCAATGAAACGCGGAGAGAAGCAGCAGTGCAAATCGTTAAGTCTATTACCTTGTATGCACTACGACATTAACTTGGTAAAATGTAATGTGTTGAATGTTGTGTTTTCAATTAAACAACCATTACAAAATGAAAATGTGTTTTATTTTTTTCTCTCATATATAGTAATAGTATTGTAAACTAAACATTTAAAGTGTCAAAAAACAGAGCATACAATGAGAGCACATGATACACTTTAAATGTTTCGTTTACAATACTATTACTATATATGAAAGCAAAAAATAAAACACATTTTCATTTTGTAATGGTTGTTTAATTGAAAACACAACATTCAACACATTTTCATAAAAAACACATTACATTTTACCAAGTTAATGTCGTAGTACTTTGTTTTAGTAGATTTAATTAGGATTCTGACTCTTAATGGCAGTTTGTGATGTTGAGGCTATTTCAGTGAAACAAGGCTGTTTTGAACATTTTGACAGATTTATGCTTAAATTCTCTGAGAAAGTTACTGAAAGATACACTTTTGTGTATAAAAGCTGAAAAGTAGATAATGAAGTACTTTGTTTTAGTAGATTTCGTCAAGCATCTGACTCTTAATGGTCCTCTCTAAATTTGATTCAGGGTTTGTTTTTAAATGATTTGTGCTTATTGTGTACAGACACACAGAAAAACACTGAAAAACACAAAAAGAAGGACTGTAATACACATGTATCAGACACGCTCCCCCTTGCTATAATGAAGACAACAGTTTTTAAATGTAAAAAAACACTTTTTTATTTTTTCACACACAAAAATCAAATAGTTATACTGATTGTAACATCCGCAGGACCGTCTCCAGCTTAGAATTCCCCATATTACTGGAGATATCGTGATGGAGTTTTTTCACTTCAGTCAGAATATTCATGTGTATGCTGCTTTCTGCAGAGATGCATTACATCTACAAACAGAGCATACACTGAGAGCACATGATACACTTTTGATGTGTGTTTCATTTCTGAGATAATGTTACAGAATGTTTCGGAAAATGAAGATTCCAGGACCACTTTAAATGTTTTGTTTACAATCGTTTCCCAATGACCCGGAATAGTACTGCCAGAACGAACGATATCCAGAATGTCTTCCAGTTTACAAACTTCAGCCATTCTGTTTACACAGGGGTCACTACTCGTTCTGTTTTCAATCGTCCTCATCACCACACTTATTAAAAGGGTATTGACTACATTCTGATCAATATATACAGAGCGTTTTGCATAGTAGTTCCCCATTTTTATTTTACTTAAAGAAAAAAGTCACTGTATCGAACAAGTCCCTGGCTTCAGTCAACTGCTTGTTGTTAGTCTTCTTCTTCTTCTTCTCCATCCAACTCGGCACGGATCCTTTCAAGTCTCTCCTTGAGGCGTCTGCAATTTTTGAGATTGTGAAGAAAAGCCTCCGAAGCGCCTTGGATCCTCCAATCATCCGTGAAAATGTCTTTATCAATAAGAGTCTGGTCGATCTCAGAAATGAAGTCGGTGAGCCAGAGTCTTTTCATTAACGCGTTGTAATTGTTTCTGAAGAAAAAGTCGGGCATATCATTCAGAAAATCGTGTTACCTCTGGCCGGGGTGACTGACTCGGCACTCGTTGCATATTTCTTCTCTGTACCGATGTATCACCCTCTCCACAATATCAACCAACACCGATTTCACTGTGTCCATAAACAGAGACGTTTTGGCCCAAGGAGCAAAATCAGCAGCAGTAGTATTGCAAGATTCGGGTGTCCAGAATGGTGGTCTGTTCCTGGCTGCAACTCGCGGGGGGAGTCTTGGTTTTTCTCAGATCCATGGCTAGTTGTCGTCTTAGTGGGGTCCTTCATTTTAGATGATTTGCTGAGTGGAGGGTGGGGCTTATTGCGTTGAATGGGGGGAGTCATTTATAGAATTGAGAGTTTTAAAAAAAAAAAAGTTCTTTAAGCGTTGTAGCTTTTTCATCTCATCTCCAAGGTCAACATTTAAGAATAAGTAATAGTTTGTCAAGATTTTACGGAAAAAGTCAAAAAAGTATAGTTGGTCAGAAATATGGAAAAGTCATTGTGTAGAAATAGTATGTTGAAAATCAAAAGAAAGAACTCAATTCATTACAAATTTATGAATATTTGACCCTGTTCTAAAGTTTTGCACCCCTTAAAGAAAAACCCATTCCTTACCAAGTACTTCATATTATACCCTTTTGTTAAATGTTGCGTACATCAAGGTGTATCTTAAAGTATCTTGGTAGCAGAAAATAACTAAAATATGTAAGGTTATCAGAAAAGAAAAAACCTTATTTAACTGAACAAGTGTTGCATACGCCAAAGTGTGTCTAAAAGTATCTTAGTAACACAAGAAAAGAGAAAAAGCATTGATGTTAACAAAAACTGGATTGTTCCACTGAAATAATAAATAAATAATTTTAAAAAGTGCATTTAAAAAAAAATGTATTCAGATAAAGTATTTTGTTAGACTATTAAGTCCAAGATGGTTACATTTACCCCCTAAACCATTTGTATTATATTTTTGTTTTCCTAATAAAGACGGAGTCACCTGAATTAATTTTGTCTCCAGACCTTTTTATTTTTTACATTTTGTAACAATCTTTAAACATTTGTAGAGAACAAACACTGTGGTTAAAATGAGTGTCTTTATGACGTCTCTCACACAGTTGGTATTTTTCACAAAATTCATTTTTAAACACATCATCTTGATACAGAGATAACACATTTTCGTAAGACAACCCAGACGCTCTTTTTACATAGGTAGAAAACACAATGCGTTTCTTTGAGGGGTCCTTAGTTTTAAATGATCTGGTGAGGAGGTTGTGACTTGTTATGTTGATTGGGAGGCGGAGTCCTCTGCAAAAGTGAGAGTATTTTTCACCAGTATACTGTCGATCGATGTCTGACTGTTTAAAAAGTTATTTAAGCTTTGTAGCTTTTCCATCAATGATTTTCAGCCAAGCAGTCAGAGGCACCCGCAAGGATGTCTGAAAAACCCTGCATGTAGAGTTGAAATACTCCAAAACAAAATCATCAGAGGGGTCCTTCCCAAGCGTCACCATACGGCTTGCGCGGTAATACCATCGCCCCGATGGTCCGCTTTTAGTTTCCCAGACGGTGCTTGTCAGGACTCTTCTCACTTCTGGCGGCGGGGAAATATCTCCTTCTTCTTCCTCCACCTTGAGGGGCAGCGGTGCAAACTCTTCTTTGATCTCGCATGCTGTCTGTGTTTCTTTGCTTTTCTTTGCAAATATCTTGTACACCGCTGGTTCCACTATGGTTTCTTGATGCACTACTTCTTCCGATACAGTGGTTGCGTGGAGATCTCTGGAGGACACCAGAGTTAACACAGCCCAATCTGTTGAGGTCAGTGTCGCTTTAACACTACGGGGTCCATACGTTTCTCCATTCTTCAGATTGTAGAAATGCAGTTCATTCGCCATATAGTTGAATACATAACTCCAAACATCGCCATTTTTCAGAGTCCATTCTTCATGAAGTTCTTCGGCTGGAGGCGTCTGAACCCGGCCCAGATACTGCAATCGTTTCTTGATTGGCGCTCCGAACGGATGGCGGTAAGTTTTCACAGGCGTCTCACTGATTAAACCCATATCGAGGCGTCTCTTGGTCATTTTTCTTTTGTGAAAGGTGACTTGGCGAGGGAAAATGACTGGCTTGTTATTTAGTTTGAGCATATTTCTTTTTTCATCTATTTCCATCCCCTTACTTTTAAATGATCTGGTGAGGAGGGCGGAACTTGTTATGTTGAGTGGGAGGCGGAGCCCTCTGTAAAAAGCTGGAGCCGCCTTGGAGTGAATGGAGCAGAAACACATTTTAAGTAAACTTCTCTTTTATGGATACAGCAACATTCTAATATTACCCCTAATACAACCTCACACAACTTCATATTGGGTTTTCTTATAGTGGTGTAAAGTAATTTCTAAAAAAGACAAAGATCATGGGGGTAATAGGATATTTTATTATTTCCCTCTTTACGTATTTGAAAAGTACACAACCGGGGGGAAATCTGCCACTTCCTCACAGAGCCCCTCCTCCAACACACATGAACGCGCGCACATGACCAAAAGAGGGCACGAGATAAGTTTGTGCACAGATCTTCGGCTGTATGCGTCTGAACCCCGCACAGATGCTGCATTCGTTTCTTGACTGGCGCTCCGGACGGATGGCGGTAAGTTGTCACAGGCTGATTAAACCCAATTCGAGGCGTCTCTTGGTCATTATTCTTTTTTAAAAAGGTGACTTGGTAAGTGGAAATGACTGTCTTTTTATTTAGTTTGAGCGTATTTCTATCTTCATCTAATTCCACCCCCACTATTTGTTAGCGTCATAGCCACAGGAAGGGGTGGAGAAAAGGGGGAGAGGCCTGGGGCTGGGAGGGGGGCGGGTAGACAGTCTCACGCATAACTTCAAAGAGACACCTAGATTAACATCAAAGGCTTATAACACACCAGTGTGAAATCACACCTGCCTGTTATAACACCTCACATCAAAGGGTAAACATCAAAGGCTAATTAGATTATACAACAAAGGGCTCTGAGGGGCAGGGGCCAGACAGCATAACTTCAAAGAGACTGCCTTAATCAACACCTAGATTAACATCAGAGGCTTATATCACACCTACCTGCTATAACACCTCACATCAAAGGACTAGACCAGTGGTTCCCAAACGGTGTGCCCCGGCACACTGGTGTGCGTGAGGCAAGTCCGGGTGTGCCGTGGGATTTTGTGACAACCATACGTTATTATTGCAATATACAACTACAAAAAAATAATTATTTTTGAATTTACTATATCAGTACTTTGTAGGTTTATATGTACGTAATCTGTGCGACTTGTGCGTCCACATCTCCACGTGCAGTGCTGCATAAACATGGCTGAGTCAGCGATAACTTTCGAGGGGTGGAGTTATGCCCATTATTTTGAGTTCGTCCGAAGAATAGACAGGAATGTGACGGTGAGGTGCAAACTGTGTCCAGGCCAGAAGCTGTTATCCACTGCTGCAAACACCACGACAAACCTCAACAAGCACCTGCAAAGAACACATGCTAAGGTGAAGCTACCGCTCACGCTATTAGTTGTTTGTTTATATCACGCAGTCTGTTCTTCTTCTCTGTCTTCCGGTTGTTGCCTGTTTTGAATGACAAATACACACTACCGCCGCCTGCTGGTAAGGAAAGTTATTGCCACTCACGCATGCGCAGTTTGTACGTGCTCGGTGAGTAAAGTAACAAGTTACTTTATGTAGATAGTAACGAAGTAGTGTAATATATTACTTTTTTTAAAGTAATACATTTATAATTTGTAGTTCAGGACCATGGACAATGCAGCTTCCTTGCATTGACAGATCTATGTGCTGAATTTCTGCTGAGTTTCCTTTGCCTCATTTTTTATTTTGTGACCTGTCTGGTTTAAATGAGTGTGAAACCTAATTTGATAAAGTTTCAAATTTAATTTCTGAAATATTTCGTAATATAGTTGTCTTTGTCACATTTTATTTGGCATTAGTAAATAATGATGCACATTTACAGATATTTTTACATGATATGAGTGATAACACGTGTTATAAGGGCTATTTTTCACAATAGGTGTGCCTTGAGATTTTTACTTGTCCTTTGGTGTGCCTTGGGCACAAAAAGTTTGGGAACCACTGGACTAGACTACAAAGGGGTGTGAGGGGACAGGGGCCAGACAACATAACTTCAAAGAGACTGCCTTAATCAACACATCAAAGAATTAGACAAAGGCACTACACAGGGGGGCTTTTCACACCTACCTGTTATAACACCCATCAAAGGATCACGAACAAAGGGAGGCGGGACTTAGCTCATTAACATTATTGTACCCACTCACATCAAAGGATCTCGAACAATGGGAGGCGGGACTTAGCTCATTTGCATAATTGGGGGCGTGTTACCTGTCACTTTTCATGCATACTAATGAGACGAAAGCGGGATGAATACTACTACTATCAGCACATGCATGTTCCAGTATCTGTCAACTCTTTCAGGTACTGAGCATGTGGTGCTGTACTCTGACACATGTGGTGGGCAGAACAGGAATGCTGGTTTTAGTGCCATGTGTCTCCATGCAGTTAAAACCTTGCCCATCTCCATGATTGACCATACATTCATGGAGTCTGGTCACAGCCAGATGGAATATGACAGTGTCCATGCAGCCATTGTACCGCCAGAAAAAAATTGCCTGTGTACAGTCCGGAGGGGTACTACACTCTTGTGAGGATGGCAAGGAGGAACAGGCCATACAAGGTGATTGAGCTTGGGCACAGTGACTTTCTGGATTTCAAGTCCTTCTCATAACACACGGTCCGAAACAGAACCAAAGACACAGAGGGACAAACAGTTCGTTGGCAGAAAATGAAATGGCTGCGCCACACAAAAGAGTATCCGAAAGGGATTCAGTTAAAATATGAGCTGTCCGATCAAGCTGCAAGTTGGAAAGCAGGAGACCAGAGGTGCTCATGCAATTGAACCAAAAAAGATGCACACGGGTCCACCTGGGATCACTGCTGTGAAAAAGAAAGATGTACTCACACAAATGGGAGTATCCCTCACTCCTATGTGGACTTCTACCAGTCTTTGCAAGTCATTCAGGCAGAGTAGGCTAGTATGTCGTTTCAAATCAATCTGAAACGTACATGATCTGCAGGAAATATGCTGTTGTCGTATATAATTATATTGCTATATTTGACATTCCCAACGTTCTAAAGTCTTTTTTGATTTGCCAAACAGTTATTAGGCCAGGTTTAATGTAATTTATTGTTATTCAGTGAACTAATGTGAAATTGATATGTTATATTATCACAATGGACTCTGTAGCCTATTTTCAATTGGTTATTTGGGGAAATGGTCATTAATGTTTTTTTTAATAATTATATTCAATTAACTAATATGATATAAGGATATTTTTATAAGATATTTTTATTATAACAATTAATTACTGTTACTTTTCAACTCATAAATGTAAAGCCTTTTTCCTATTTTTATCCGATGCACCCTTTTTCTTAGTGTATATGAGATAAAATCTTAGTTCCAAAAAGGCGCATGTGACTTTCTTCCGGAAAAAAAAAGATACAGTAGAAGTGTATTTTTTTCAATGAATGTCAAAATATCGTTCATTAAGTATATTGTCATCCACATGTTTGTAACGTTTTCATATTAAAGATTGAATTTGATAAATAAAGTCAAGACAAAGTATGGTCATTTTTTGTTTTGGCTTTCCTTTAAAGTTGGTCAAATGTCACTTACGCCCCTCTGGTTCTCACCCCTCGGTATACAGGCTAGTATGGCAAACGCTAAGCTCTCTAAATTAGTATTTTATAAATAGTGCTCTGGACATCACAAAGCTCTTTCCGCCATCTGAGGTCTCCCATAGCCCGACTGTGGATACGCATCCAGTTTTTGACCTGGAGGAAATCACAGAGGTGGAGGTAAAAAATATAATCTTAGGGTTCTAAGGCTAGGGATGCAGATGATTTAGACACCAACTTTATAAAGACACATATCGACGGTCTAATAAAACCAATTAGTATGCTTGTAAATCAATCTATCAGCACGAGGGAAGTTCCATCATCCTGGAAGGTGGCTACGGTGACACTGATCTTTAAATCTGGGGATAAGGCAATAATGTCCAATTATAGACCAATCAGCATCATCCCTTGTGTCTCTAAGATAGCTGATAAATGGGTGTCAAAACTAATCACCAAACATTAAGATAAAGGTTTCGCTCCACTCTACCCAATTTTCGTGCTCACCACTCCACTGAGACAGCTAACTGTGTCTTTGTGGAAAAGGTTAAATGTATGTTGGACACGAGCCCATATGTAGGTGCTGTCTTCCTTGATCTCAGGAAGGCGTTTGACACTGTTGATCACCAAGTGCTCCTTACAAAGCTGACGTATTTCAATTTTTCGGCAGATTCAATACATTGGGTTAAATCTTAATGGTCAACGGTACCAAATCCCCCTACCTTGTCAACCCTGTTGGGGTTCCACGAGGTTCCATTCTTGGACCATTACTGTTTTCTCTTTACATTAATGACTTGCCTAATGTATGTCCTGATTTGAATGTACAAATGTATGCCGATGATGCGGTCATCTTTGTACACGGGAAAAATACTGAAATAATCACATCCTGTCTCTCAAATAAATTGGACAAGGTTCAACACCGGCTGAACAACATTTGCTTACAGTTAAATGCAAAAAAAACAGTATGCATGATGTTCAGTAAACGACCAGTCAAAATCGAAGAATCCAATGTGTTTTTAAACGCAGCAGAATTAGAACTAATCCCCCACTTCAAGTATATTGGAGTCATATTGGACTCGAACTTGACTTTTAAGAAACATATTAAGAAAGTATCCAATACTGTGTTACGACCCTGGTCGTTATGTGTATTGTGTGTAGAGATTTCCTTCGAGTCTTTAGAGAATTATTTGGTAGGTTTAGTAGTAGGCATGGTTCATAAAACTGTGAGTTTGTGTCTTAAGTGGGGGGGGTGTCACGGCTGCTGCTGCTGCTGTCTGCTCGTTAACCTGTCTGGGATTGTTTTCGGCTGTGTATGTTATATGTATATGAGATGTGCCGCTGCCCGGACGCCATTGGATGCCAGTTTCCTGTCCCTCCTCCGGTAGGCGTGACCGAAGATCTAGATTGGAGCAGGTCGGGCCCGACTCACCAATCCCTGCCCACACCTTCCTGGACTCTTACAAGAGTGTGTGCATCTCCGTTAGACAAGAGAGGTCTGAATCTGTGTCAGACGTCTCTCTGTGCTCTCCTTAAGTTCTGTGTCAGTTCTGTGTAGCTCTGTGCTAGTTCCGCTACAGTGGTTAGTTAGGGTGTGTGCTTAAGTGTGTTTTGTGTGTATTCTGTGATTTGTGACGGTGTCAAACTTGTGCGAGACGCCTCACTATTTTAGCCTTAAGTGCCCATAGTGTGCTATGACTGTGATAATATGTGGCCTTCGTTTTGTGTAGCGTTATTGTGAACAGATAGCTGGTTTTAAGAGCCTGTATTTTTGGTTATATCATCTTTATTTTGAGTTTATTATTAAAATCAACCTCTTACCAAGAACACCTGGTTTCGTGTTGCTTCCCTTTTACCCTAAGCGAGCTGGGGACGTAACAACCGTTAAATTCAACTTGCAAAACTTTAAACAAATTAGACCTTTCTTAACTGTCAATGCTGCCGATACCGATAGATAGAACAGCTGTACAAGAGAGCAATCAAGGTGTTTGACAGAAAGACAAATTCATACCACCACTATACCATCCTTGCAAAACACAATTTCTTGAGTTTTGACAATGTTAAGTCTTTTAAAAGTATGTGTTTTTTTTATAAATGTTTACATGGACTGCCCCCCACCGAACTTCTCACCTTATCCCTAAGGGAGACACCAGCCACCCTGCGGAGAAAACCCATCTCGGCCAATACTAAACCAAAATTAAATTATACCTCCTTTGAAAGTCTCGTTTTTAGTCTTACGCATCCGACCTGGACAACTTTGAAGCCAATCTTATTTGTTACAGTGTACCGTGCACCAGGTCCTTATTCAGAATTCTTATCAGAATTCTCTGAGTTTTTATCAACTTTGGTTCTTAAAACAGATAGAGTAATTATCGTAGGTGACTTTAATATTCATGTTGACGATGATAAAAATAGCCTTACTGTTGCATTCAACTCTATATTAGATTATGTTAGTTTCCTTCAGAGTGTAAATAAACCAACCCACTGCTATAATCATACTCTCTACCTTGTTCTGACTTATGGTATTGAAATTGAGCAACTATTAGTCGAACCGCATAATCCTGCTTTATCCGACCATTTCTTAGTAACTTTTGAAGTACTGTTACTAGACTACAAAGCATTAGTCAAAAGCTCCTGCAGCAGAAACCTATCTGTTAGTGCTATAGCCAAATTTAAGGAAGAGATTCCACCAATACTTAACTCGATAGTATGTCTGCATGTAAGGGAGGAAACTTATACAAAATGTACACCACCCCAAATTGATCATGTTGTTGATAGCGCTACAGATGCGCTGCGAATACAATTAGACTCTGTTGCTCCTTTGAAAAAGAAGAAAATAAAACAACATAGATTAGCTCCATGGCATAATGCCGAAACCCGCAAAATAAACACAAAGCCGAGACAACTTGAAAGGATATGGCATTCCACTAAACTTGAAGAATCTCGTTTAATTTGGCATATTACTCTCAATGAATATAAGAAAGCACTGCGTAAAGTGAGAGCAGCCTACTACTCTTCATTAATAGATGAGAATAAGAATAATGCAAGATTTCTTTTCAGCACTGTAGCCAGGCTGACAGAGAGCCACAGCTCGATTGAGCCTTATATTCCCATAGCACTCATTAGTAATGAAGCTTAGCGCAAGTTCAATTAGGAAGACCAATACCCCCTGGTGTTACACGTCATTTCAATACCCTCTCCTCTCCCAATAAGTGATCAGGGGCGTTACCCCCCAGCTTGCCAATCATCGCACCCGCTAACCCCTTTAAATCTGCTCTTCCCTCTCTGTCAGTTGTCATTTCAGGTGTCAACGCACAACCCTCCTCCACCCCTTCGCCTCCGTCTCCTAATACAGGGCCAAGCTAAAACCTTCTCCCTTCAGAACCGGACCGAACTACTTATCACCACCACCAGTGTCTAGACCCCGGGGGGTTCATCGGAGCGGTTGTCCCCTCCCGAATGATCATCCTGCAAACCGGGGCCTAATCGCCAAACATCAGTTCATTCATTTGTTGTAATCTGTCAATCACCATTATCTTATATCATGTGTCCTGGTAATAAACATGTATTTCATACATCATGTCTCTCCTGATTGAAATGATTTTAAGTGCTTTTTTAACGATACAATTGTTACTCTTAGAAACAAAATTAATGACCTCTTGCCTTTGACCAGTATAGTGTTATCAACAGCTCCCGGAAACGTAAGTTCTAATATTACACTAGATAGTAAACTAGAATGCTTTTCAGCCATAAACCTTGAACAATTAAATTCAATGATTCTCTCTTCTAAACCATCAACGTGTATCTTAGACCCAATTCCAACTAAGCTGTTGAAGGAAGTTTTTCCATTAATTAGCACTTCTTTATTACATTTTATGAATATGTCTTTATTATCAGGCTATGTTCCACAATCATTCAAAGTAGCAGTGATAAAACCGCTTCTTAAAAAGCACAACCTCGATCCAGAGGTTTTAGCCAACTATAGACCTATTTCTAATCTTCCGTTCCTCTCAAATATTATTGAGAAAGCAGTCGCAAAACAGCTGTGTGATTACTTAAAAAACAATGATTTATTTGAAGATTTTCAGTCTGGCTTTAGAACACATCATAGCACAGAGACAACTCTTGTTAAAGTCACAAATGACATTCTAATAGCCTCAGACAAAGGACTTGTCTGTATTCTTGTCTTGCTCAATCTCAGTGCTGCATTTGATACTATCGACCATGACATCCTATTGCAAAGACTAGAGCACTTAGTTGGCATACAGGGAACTGCTTTAGGCTGGTTTAGGTCCTATCTATCTGAACGCTCTCAGTTTGTACGTGTCAATGATGAATCTTCCATGCAAACCAAAGTTAGCCATGGAGTGCCACAGGGCTCAGTGCTCGGACCTATTTTGATCACATTATATATGCTTCCGTTCGGCAATATTATAAGGAATCATTCTGTACATTTTCATTGTTATGCAGATGATACTCAACTATATTTATCAATCAAGCCTGATGACATTAATCATCTAAATAAAATTCAAGACTGCCTTAAGGACTTAAAAACGTGGATGACCTTAAACTTTTTGATGTTAAACACGACCAAAACTGAAGTTATTGTACTCGGCCCGAAGATTCTACGAAACAAATTATCTAAAGATATACTAACTATGGATGGCATTAATTTGGCCTCCAGTGAGACTGTAAGGAATCTTGGTGTTATATTTGATCAGGATTTATCCTTAACGCCCACATAAAATCAATTTCAAGGACCGCCTACTTCCATCTACGTAACATTGCAAAAATCAGGCATATCTTGCCTCAAAACGATGCAGAGAAACTAGTCCATGCATTTGTTACTTCAAGGCTGGATTATTGTAACTCCTTATTATCAGGGTGTACCAAGAAGTCAGTCAAGTCGCTTCAGCTGATTAAAAATGCTGCAGCTCGTGTACTCGTGTACAGAGTTAGGAAAAGGGACCACATTACTCCTTAAAATTCTTCTTCTCGCCTACAAAGCCCTTAATGGGCAGGCGCCTTCTTACCTTAAATAACTCATTATACCCTACTGTCCTACTAGGGCATTGCGTTCCAAGAATGCAGGGTTGTTGGTTGTTCCTAGAGTCTCTAAAAATACAATGGGAGCCAGAGCCTTTTCTTATCAAGCTCCACATTTATGAAATCAGCTTCCAGTTTGTGTTCGGGCGGCAGACACCCTATCCGTTTTTAAGAGTGCGCTTAAGACCTTCCTTTTTGATAAAGCTTATAGTTAGGGCTGATTAGATTCAGCCCCTAGTTTTGCTGATATAGGCTTAGTTTGTCGGGGGACATCTTACTTCTCTCTGTCTATACCTGTGTACTCTCATGTTCCGATTAACCCAGCTTCCCCAAATTTCTTTCTTTTTGGTGTCTATATACGCCGGGATCCGGAGTCATGGATGATCCTGCTGCTGTGGTCCTGAGTCCTGGATCGCGAGCCCTGGATCTTGAGTCGTGGCTGTGCCTGTTGCTGTGGTCCTGGATCATAAGTCCTGGATGGATATCCTCGTGGATTCATCTTCCAATTATACACACATGCATTTCCAAACATTTGGACTACCTATTTTGCAAATGTATTATCTCTTCGATTTACACACGGCATCTATTGCACGTCTGTCTGTCCTGGGAGAGGGATCCCTCCTCTGTTGCTCTCCCTGAGGTTTCTCCCATTTTTCCCTTTAAACTGTGGGTTTTCTCCGGAAGTTTTTCCTTGTACGATGTGAGGGTCTAAGGACAGAGGGTGTCGTATTGTCATACTGATATTCTGTACAAACTGTGAAGTCCACTGAGACAAATGTAACATTTGTGATATTGGGCTATATAAATAAACATTGATTGATTGATTGATTGATTGATTGAATTCATTCTATTTAGAGGCGCCTTTCAAAGCACCCAAGGACACCTTACTGTTCATAAAATATTCGAAGGAAAGGTTTAAGACAGTACAAAGAATGCAGTCCGGGGGATGTTTTTTATGTGGGGTGCAGATGAGAGGGAGTTGTGCTCTTGATAAGCCATTAAAACTAAAAAAAGATGTGTCTCCTGTTCACCAAAACATACCCATCTGTTATGGAAAAAAAAAAGTATTCTAAAAGTAATCTGAATCTTTTTTAAGACACGTAACTGTATTCAGATTACTTTCAGAGCCATGTATTCAGTATTCAGTAACTAATTACATTTACAAAGTAACCCTCCCAACCCTGTAAACACAATACATGTTACTAATCCTTACAGTGTAAGTGTAAGGCTTACACCTACACTTATAGTCATTGCTTTCTGACGGACTTTACCCTTTTACTCTTCAGGTTGCATAGGGAAAATTAGTAGCAGTCTACTGCCATGCTATTCAGTTCACTTTCTCCTACTTCCTGTACCCGGTTTCCTGTCTAACCTTCAGTACACATTTCACAAAAATATAAATGTGCAAATATGAAACATACAGGTCAATATCACCTTAGCTGAACTGTCAATATACCCCAAAACATATTCTTAGATATAAATACCTAATTTTGAGTTATTTAGACACAATTAACACTTATAGTTTAATATCTTGTTACATAAGAATATATCATATTTGTTAAGTATTATTATGGGATAATTACTATTCTTGTGGTAGTACTGCCTTATTAGGCCCATATTGAGCAGAGCATATTAAGACCAAAACTCATGTACAACAACTTCCTTACTTGCAATAAATAAACACTAATTAGAGGGTTATTGAGGAAAAACGGAAAAACTAATGGGTTAATACTTGTAGAATAAGGCATTAATAAGTGTTTTATAATGACTAATAAAGAGCCAATATACTGCTAATATGCATGTTAATTAACAACTAGTTGATGGTTAATTTGTGTACCTTAATATAAAGTGTTACCAAAAGTGGTTATCTGTAATTTGCAGTGGCGACTGGTCATTAGGGGCAGGTGGGGCACAGCCCCACCTAGTGTCAGCAGAAAGTATTAAAAACAAATAAAATATATATAAAATATATTTTAAGATCATGTTTAATCATCTGATTCGTCTCATTGCTGTTTTAGTCAGTGTTCTTCTAATTAGTGTCTACAGTGTGTGCCTATTGAGCTGTTTAGAGCCGTGTGGGACAAAACCCGATCCTGCCCCTCCCTCTCCCTGTTTAAGTCAATGGTGACTGTAAAAACTACACTGCGCATGCTCAGAATATTTTCCTATTTAATGTGTGTGGCAAAAAAATAATGACCATAGGGGCATAGAGCTGCCATCCCCACCATACGTCATCTCACATCATTCAGAGCTGATTGGCTGTAAGTACGTGTGCCGCGAAAAGTGTGGTGTGTGAAGAGGAGACGAGAGAGCTGCAGTGACGCATCCTAAAACCAGGAAGTAAGCTGCGCATGGCTTCCCTCGACAAAAAAGCAATGATATTTCTCCATAGGATTTTAGAAAATAGCTCAAAATAAGATCTGTGGGAAACAAACCTGTTAGATAAATGCACGTTTTGTTCAGCCGGATAATATCCACATGTCTACCATACTTTTATAATTTTTGAATCATAAATATATCGATTAGATCAGATTTATGATAGACTTTTGAAACTACAAGAAGATAAGGAGGACTTTTACAAAAAAGTAATAGAGATTTTTGTCCAGAAGGATAGGCAAATGGACTTCATCTTCAAGTCAAGGTAAGACCGCAATTTTATTGAAAATGGGATCTTACTAAGAGAGAACAATTCAATATTTAAATGATAAAATTACATCTTTTGGGTATCCTTTTGTTGAACTGTCTGTTTAAAATTAATTGAAGCATCAGATTAAAAAAAGCTTTTGAAAATAATATTATATTTTGATTTAGGTCAAAATATAATATTAGTAAACCTGAAGAGTCAGATCCTCAGCAGCCATGAACCTCACTGCAGAAGCTTATATATAGACATCTACGTTTTTTGTGCCCCACCACTTTTGTACATATAAAAACGCCACTGGTAATTTGATATGATGTTGTAAGTAGCTACAAGCTAGCTTGATTCTGTAGTAAACATTGACCTACAGCTAACAGAAAGGTATCTAATTCAAATGTTATGTAGTGTCTCAATAACAAAATACATTTTCAAAACTTAACTTTGATTCTTGTTGTTAATTATATTTGTTATTGGTTAAAGATAATTATAATTATGTTATTAATCATATATATTTACAAAGATAAATGTGAACAGATTATTTTCCAAAAAAGCTTGCTAAACGGTTTTTATGATGAAAATGTATTATATTACAAACAGGAGCTTGCCAAATATATATGATAATAGTAATACAACTATTAATTTACTATTGGCCCAAAAAGGATTGGGCGATATGAGATATAAAAATAATTGTCAAAATAAACCAATAATACAATTTAACTTGTCATCTGGTCTGTTATTGGCTCTCATCAAGAATATTATATTACACAACGTTAACCTTTCATCAAAAATGTTTTCTTATAGCAGCACCTTTTAGCCATTATATGAAGTGTGACTTTAGTTTGAACAGTAAACACAAGACATTTTTTTTAAAGCACCTCAGCAGACTTTTATTGTGAAATGCTGTGAGAGCTGCAGCTCATTCCTGGATGACGCTCTCTGTGGAGCTTACCACAACTCCATTCACAACCTCCTCTGTCACCGTGACGTATTTGGTGACAGTCTTAGAGGTACTGACAGACTCTGAGACAGAACTCGAACCAGAGCCCGAACCAAAGCCTGAACCAGAGCCCGAACCAGAGCCGGCACCAGAGCCGGAAACAGAACTTGATATGGCGGAGGACATGGTGGAGGACATGGTGGAGGAGGAGGAGACGCTGCAGGAGAAGAAAGTAATTTTGAGCCGGTACTTTTATCCGTTAGATCTTTAATCAACCGTAAGAATTCTTATTTGGTTAGTGTGCAGAAAGGATTTGTTGCTGTAAAGTAAAATAAAAAAATAAAAAAGGATATCTATTAACACGTTTCCAAATATGTTTCATGAACTTGTTTTTACATCCTTTACGACATTTCTGAGCTAGTGGTCAGATGTCTTTTAAAATAGTTAATTCTCACCCGCCGCCAACGTCCTCTCCGTCCAGCAGCCTCCTGTACTCGGCGATCTCCATCTCCAGGCGGGTCTTGATGTCCAGCAGCATCTGGTACTCCTGTCCCTGCCTCTCCAGGTCAGCCCTGAGCTGCATGAGCTGCTCCTCCATGCTGCTCACCTGGCTCTGGTAGCCCGACAGCTTCATGGAATAGCGGTTCTGAGTCTCAGCCAGCGTGTTCTCCAGTGAGGATTTCTGGAGAAGCACAGAGAAACACTTGGTTAGTTTGTCAACCCACAGGAGGAGATGTAAAACATAGAGGATCTTACATTACAAAGAAAGAAAGAATATCAGTGATGTGACGCTCACCATGCTGAGCTGTGACTGCAGCTCGATCTCCAGCGACTGCAGCATGCGCTTCAGATCCGTGAGCTCCGATTTGGACGTGTTGGTGACTTCGGTGCTTTCAGCCACTTCTTTCTGCAGTGACTCTGTCTGTATGCAAACCCAATTTATTAGTATGAATCTGTGATTTATTTACTGAACATAGCCTGAACTAATACTAATGTCACTCAATAGATCCGCCATCAGCTTTAGCTGTTAGCTCCAAAAATGGGCGCCATAAAACAAAAACATACATTTTAGAAACTTACAATAATTTGCTAATTTGACTAAACTTTGTGTTGAAATAATGTTAGCTAGCTAACATCAGACACTTTTAATCTGTAAATAAAATATAGCCGACTTCTGTTTCAGCTAGTAGTAACACCATTTAAATATCTCACTCAGTTTTGCTTTTGGTAATTTAAAAGTTAAATGTTACAAGAACAGATGTTTTAAAATAAAGATAACAGTTTTTTTTATATTTGGACACTCGCGAAAAGTTAGCTATATGCTAACCAACCCCAGTCTCCCCATCTCACCATCGGTTAGTGAAAAAATAATTTCCTTACCTTTCCTTTATACCACTCCTCCAGTCCTTTGCGGTTTTTGGCGGCGTCGGCTTCGTACTGCTTCCTCATCTCCTCCATTATCTTATTGAGGTCCACACCTGGGCCCGCATCCACCTCTACGTTCACCTGGCCACTCAAGTTTTGTCTCATTGCTAGGAGCTCCTGAAGGGAAAGGAGAGGAGAAAACAGGAAACAAGTAGATAAGAGTGGTGCAGCAAGACGTATTTTAGGCCCTGAGGTTAGCAATTTCCCGGTTCCCTCCACAAAAAGACAATTTAGAAACGTGTTAGCAACTGTCTGAGTGCTCACGGACCTCTTCATGGTTCTTCCTGAGGAATATCAGCTCCTCTCTCAGACCCTCGATCTGCATCTCCAGGTCGGACCGGCTCATGGTCAGCTCGTCCAGGACTCTCCTCAGGCCGGCGATGTCCGCCTCCACCGACTGACGCATGGACAGCTCGTTCTCATACCTTCAGGAGGACAATGCTTTTTAATCCGAATCTTTTCCTATCCAAAAATGTACCTCTTATTTGCTTTAAGGGGCCCTATATTCCCTCTGGAGATAATAATGTGTAGCCTTTGCAGACCATTTAAATGCACACCATCCTATAGAACACACTACAGTAAGGGGAAAGCCCCCAAAATGCATAATAGGGCCTCTTTGAGGTGTTTTTGAATGCTCTGAAAACATATTGTAAGCTTATGAGGGGGGGAATAACAACTTCCCAATACCGGAAATTGGGAACTTTCAAGAAAACACTTGGATGTATCAATTGCCTTTTGAAGCGGTCTGCAATTAGTACAAGAGTGACGTTTTATTTAATAAATGAATTCACGTACTTGAGCCTGAAGTCGTCAGCAGCCAGCTTGGCGTTGTCAATGGAGAGGTAAATGCTACCATTAACCGAGGTAGCTTCTAGGATCTAGAAGATAAGAAAAAACAGAAGAAAGAAATGCGGTTTTAAATGGATTGGACAGCATGTTACTCAGCAGATAGAGTTGCTGTCCACCAATAAGAGAGTCAGCGGTTTGATCCCTGGGCCCTGCAGCAACATGTCAAACCCCAAATGGCTCCCAATGGCAACAGTGTGTGGGAATCGGGGAATGCTATGACATATTTAGATTACAATTCTGCATTTATGTTGAAGTAACTGAATATAAACTATGTTTTCCTCAAATTGAGAACTAATTTCTATCTTTCAAAGTGCATACTGTTTCATGCTTTATGCATACATCACAGAGCTGGTAAGCTGCTATTTATGATTGATTTGACTTTAAGAGTAAAGGTTAAAGGAGATTTGTCTTTATCAGCTTAAAGATTTGGATGTGTTGACTGTTGTTTAGCTCATTATTTAATCAGCAGGTGACGCTGACATGTGACTTTTCAAACTTTTACACCATTTTAAAATGTCTCTTCTTCTTGTGTTGCACAATGAGAAAAGTGTCCTGTTACACTATCTTGTTAGTTGCAGTCCTCGTCTTGTCCATATTATTGTAAGATAAGTCGCATACGTGAAAACAATTCACCATCATGTCATTTTACTACTACTTGACCCTTTTACAGAACTCCTCTTACAGTAATCTGATATATTTTTTCGAAACAACTAATCAAGATGATAACGGAATAAGCGTTAGTTATCATACCATCGTACGATAGGTCTTCAACATACACGTGACCAAATGTTGAGGGGATGCCTACCTTTCCCTGCAGCTCTGCGATGGTGGCATAGTAGGCGCTGTAGTCTCTGGAGGACGGGGAGGTCTTGCTCTCCAGGAACTGTCTGATCTTCAGCTCCAGTTCGGCGTTGGCCGCCTCCAGGTTGCGCACCTTCTCCAGGTAGGTTGCCAGACGGTCGTTGAGATTCTGCATGGTTGCCTTCTCGTTGGCGGAGATGTCCATGCCACCACCGCCACCACCTCCACCACCTCCTCCACCTCCTCCACCGCCGAAGCTATACATGCCTGCCCCACCTCCACCTCCACCTCCAGAGGCGAAGGAGTACATGGCTGCCCCACCTCCTCCGCCTCCTCCACCTAAATTGAAGCCATAGGCACCTCCACCTCCACCTCCACCGCCAGAGGAGATTTTCACAGAGGAGCCTCCAGCACCGCCGTACATGGAGCCACTGGTGTAACCCCGAGATCCACCAGACTGGCTACTGTGAACAAGGCCAAACGACATTTTGCCTGCAGGTGAAGGAGGAATATCTATCTGCTTCAAATTCAGAGGAGAAAGTGAAGAGCTCAGAGCGGCTGCTTTTCTTTAATACTGTTTAGGAGGTCGGAGGAGGAGTGAGGATGGCGAGATCATGCCAAGCCTTCGTAGGCAGGAAGGCTAATAGCTGTGGGTGTTTCTGGGATTCCCACCCATCACACTTTACATCCACCTGCATTGCCATCATGCCAACTCAACATCAATAGAGCTACAGGGCGAGTTCAGACATGGATGACATTTATATCTAAAATCCCCTCCCAGCATTAAAAAACACATAAAGTATCAGCAGCAGTCATTTCCAAAACATCCTTGGATCATCTTTCACTTTTTACGAGTGCAGTGTTGGGTAACTCTTGGTTATTGAGTAGTGAAGAAGGACACTAAACCTCTTGTTTGATCAGTCTTTCTGAGCTGCCTAATCTTAAGCAAACAGATTGATTATATTCCGTCAAAAATGCAAAAGATCCTCCATAGAGGCCTGGAAATGTGTTCCCTGCATTGAGGATTTAGAGCTTATTGCACTTAAAAGGTGCTGTGGGGTATTTTATTAAAACCATTACCAGATTAATTCAAGACTCTTCAAATCTTGTGAACAAGCTTTGCCAATAAGATGTTGTTTGGTAAGCCTTAACAGGATAATAAGAATACAGTGGAGGAATTCCTATTAATATGATTAATACACTTCATTTGTATTGTCGGTAACACTTTATATTAAAGTACACAAATTCACCATCAACTAGTTGTTAATTAACATGCATATTAGCAGTATATTGGCTCTTTATTAGTCATTATAAAACACTTATTTAAAAAAAGATAATGTTTTTATTTATTTATAGAATTAATATGAATGCTTTATTCTGCATGACCATATTCTACAAGAAATAAGCCATTAGTTGAGAGGTTTTCCTCAATAACCCTCTAATTAGTGTTTATTTATTGCAAGTAAGGAAGATGTTGTACATGAGTTTTGGTCTTAATATGCTCTGCTCAATATGGGCCTAATAAGGCAGTAGTACCACAAGAATAGTAATTCTACCATAATAACACTTAACAAATATGATATATTCTTATTAAAAAAAATTAATTAATCGAAATTAATCGCATTTTTAATCACATATAAATATTTGACCTAAGAACAGTGAGAAGCAATTTTTTTCACATGGATTTTAGTATACAATTAGGCGCATTCACATCGCAGTACTTTTCCCACAAAGGTTCATGAGAACTTAGTTCATGAGAACTCTTTGAACCTGGGGGTAGATTAGGCAAATGAAGCCGCTGACGTCACTTCTTCTTCTTCTGCTTTGGGTTTACTGGCAGGCCGCAAACCACTTCACGGCGTATACTGCCGCCCAAAGTCCCCGGCCGGAAGTCCCCTGAGTTGGGGACTGGCTTCAGTAGAAGCTGCTGGGAGTCCCAGCAGCCTTCCGAGTAAATCGCCAGAACGCCGACACCTCCTCATCTCCACCGCTCCCATGTTTTATTTTGTGTTGCCATAAATTAGTCTCTCTGCGTTTCTGGGCTGGGCTAATGCTAATAATGCTAATGCGAGGATAATAAAATGGCGGCTTCACAAAACTTTTTGGGAGTTTTACGGGGCGTGGTTTGCAATCCGCCCAGCCAATCAGAAATATAGCTCTTTTCTCACAAGAGAGCCGTACGAAAGTCCCTGCTCTCTAGCAGCTCTCTGCTCTCTAGCAGGGACTTTCGTGGGGGTAAAAAGGTTCTCATGAACTAATTTTAGTACCGGCTCTTTTTGGTGTGAACGCGATAAAAGAGGCTAACGTCCACGCTAGCTTCCACGCTAGCTGCTATATGTTTTGCATTGAGGTGATACTTGAGGCTTGATGTGCTGCGGTGATATGCGAATTCCTTTTTGCATAATTTGCACACAACCGTGCTCTTATCGACGCTTCCATCCGTCCGTTTTTTAAAACAACATTTCCCACGGTTGTTCACTGTGGTTTGTTGTTGTCTGAAGTCATGAACGTTAGTTGGTGCTCCAGTATAATCGGTACGCCTGAAACTCATCCAGTGAGAAACGTTCCGCGGTGCAAAAATAAGTGCGATTAAAATGCGTTAATTTTTTTAACGCGTTCATTTTTGTGTAATTAATTAATCTTAATTAACGCGTTAAAGTCCCGGCCCTAATTCTTATGTAACAAGACATCAAACTATAAGTGTTAATTGTGTCTAAATAATTCAAAATGAGGTATTTATATCTAAGAATAAGGGTAATAAATAGATATAAATGTTAGCATTTTTTCGGTCAGGGCTAATTCAGAGGCTCAGCGTTAGCCTTGTGTTTTTCTTTGCTAAAAAAAAAAAAATCATCAGTTAGCTGAGTTTCTTCCCGTTACATGGACATGAAACATTCATAGTTTATTAAATCTTAAGAAGCCCTCAGACACTGTTGCTTGCAGATGTTGTGGTTTCGGGCCCGCCGAAGGGTCCGTGGGGCTTAAGAGGTAAAGGTTGTTAAATGTTAAGAAGCCCTGAGACACAGTTTCGTGAGCTGCCGGGCTTAACAGGTTAATCAAACTTGAAAAGTGTATTAAAAGTTGCTTTTACACTGCATTATGGGACGAAAAGGACTCGTACAATTTAAACGCATTGCATGACTCCAAGTTTTACTTCTTGAAACGACATCTATTAATGTAATAACAGCGATTACATGACAGGCACATCAACGGATGTTAATATCCTGGAGCAATGTCAAAAATGTATATTTAATGATTTGAATATTGGGTGTGACTGCGTGGAATTCTGCTGCAGGCTTGTTCCCATCATGTACAGCTGCTACAGGGGAAACTGATATGTAAGTGCCACACCCACTTTGTTAACATTTGATTTAACTTCAATCTAGACAATGTGGAACATGTTTGTTGAAGAGGTGTGTTACCTTTTGGCTTTGAATCTCTGCTTCCAAAGCAAACACCTGACATGAAAGGAGCGCTGCTCTGTTTTTGAATCAAAGGCCATATAGGTACACTAAATCAGTGGTGAACCGTGTCTATCACACCCCCCCCCCCCCCCCGGCGTTACAATGTCCGTCTTTTCACTGAATTGTCATCTTGAAAAGGGTACTCACAACAATTCCGCAACAACTTCATCTTCACCTGTTGCACTTGCCATTTCAACGTTAAAAACAGTAAAACGGCATGAATTGCTTCGTCACATTCATCTAGATCAGTGGTCACCAACCTTGTTAAGCCCGAGATCACCGACCTCGGCCTTGGTGAAAGGCGAGATCTACCTATTGCAGAATTGAGTGAAAAAGACAAGTGCAGTGAGTTCCAAAATATGCAGCATCACCTTTCACAATGACAAAGGGCAAAACAGTCCTGTTAATGGAAGTCAGTGTGATGGCTGCGACTGAACGCTGTCTGTGAGGGCTTTGTAGTCTGGCTCATAGCTACAGACAGCCAGTCTGAGGCAGTCTGTCAGGTGTTTGTCAGTAAGGCGGCTCCTGTACTTTGACTTGATTATTTTCATCTGTGAAAAAGCCATTTCACAGAGGTAAGTGGATCCAAAGTACGCGCTCACTTTTAGTGCACATGCAGTGAGAAGCAGAAACTTCTCTCTACTGACAAGTCCCCAAAAGCCACTCTCCTTTGACCTGGATTTTAGCTCTATCTCATTTTTTAAATCGATCATCTCCATGTCAACTCCATGTCAACTCCAGTTGGCAAAGTAAACACCTCTTGGAATGTATCTGCCACCTGTTCAATGTCAATGGGCTGGAATGGATTTGAAATGAAAGCAGCAATATCTTCCATCACATGTAACTCACCAAAACACCGGCTGAACTCGTTTGCCACTTTGTCCATGTGAGAACAGAACTGCTCAGGGTGAAAAGCCTCCTTGTCTTCAATGGCCTGTGACATTTTCTCCAGGTTGGGAAAGTGATGCAGCCTCCTGTTCCCTAGACGTGAAGTCCAGACAGCAAGCTTGGCCTTAAACGCATTCACAGCGCTTATCATGTGATGCAAGTCTTTTCCCTGGAGCTCATTGTTGAGTGCGTTCAGTTTCGCCGTTATGTCTGTCAGAAACCCCAGGTCCAGTAGCCACGCGTCATCTGAGAGTTCCTTGTGCTCATCATTCCTTGTCGACAGAAACGTTTTAATCTCCGGTAGCAAGTCAACAAACCGCTGCAGGACTTTGCCGCGACTCAACCACCGCACGTCAGCATGGAGGAGTAGGTCTCCGTAAGACGCATCAAGCTCGTCCAATAACGCCTTGAATAAGCGATGTTGAAGCGTTTTTGCCCTTATCGAATTGACCAGTTTGACCACCAGTGTCATTACATGGGAAAAGTCCACTATCTTTCCAACCAAGGCCTGTTGGTGAATCACACAGTGATAATTCACAAAAGCAGGGTCCTTGCGGGACAGTGCAATAAAACCGACGTGCACACCGCGCATTGCCAGGGCACCATCTGTAGTAATTGCAACCAGTTTATGAATGGGAATGTTATTTTCGAGGATGTATTTTTTAAACTCACTGTAAATGTCCTCACCTCTCGTCCTCTCCTTTAAGTGCAAAAGGGTGAGGAAGTCCTCCTTTGTGGTAGAATCCCGGAAAACCATTCTGACAAACACAACAAGCTGAGCTGTGTCTGTTACATACAGGGACTCATCAAACTGCAGCGAAAAGTTTTCACAAAGTAACAAGTCATTTAATAGGCTACTCGTCGATCCACGTCCTCTGACAGTGATTCGATCCTCGTGACTGTTGCGGGGTCAAGCGGTACCTTTTTTACCGTCGCGGTCATTGAAGAGCGTCTCAGAGGTAATGGACATTGCTTCCTTAATTAAATCTCCATCTGTAAAAGGCTTCTTGCGTTTCACCAAAAGGTGACTTACACGAAATGATGCTTCAGTGGCAGCCTTATTTTGAGCAGCAGGCTTTGAGAAAAACGATTGCTGGACCTTTAAACTCGATTTCAGCTCTTCAACTTTCCTACCACGGATAGCGCTCTTGGGTGGGAAGCTGTCTTTGAACGTCTGGTGATGGGTGTTGTGATGCCGCTCCAGATTTCCTCTTTTCGACAGTGCTTGCGTTTGGTGGCACCATGGTAAAAATAAATTCCTCTTCCCATTCTTCATGGAAATGGTAGGTTCTATTTCGTATAAGGCTTCGCCCTCTAAGGCTATCGCTATTGGGTAATCCCACTGCACGTGTGCAGCACTGACAGACTTAATTCACGCCCACCTATGACGTGGGCCCCACCTACAAACTCATTTCCGTATAAATAGGAAGTAGTCCCTACAATCTGCTCCCACTTTTCTTCAGCACTCCGTTGCAGAAGCACTGTACAGGCACAATCTCTTTTCAGAGCTGTTTACCAGAAAGCAAACATTCCTAGTGGTTCCCCTGGCCCCATCCTCCCTCTCCTCCGGACGGGGGAGACAGGGCGGGGGCCCGGTGTCAACCCGACATATGAGTTACGACCGGAACTCATGGTGTGAGTCCTGCCGGGGGTTGGAGCACGCAAACTCACTCCCCAGGTGTCGTGCACTCATTGTGTCCGTCTCCCTCTGGCCCACAGACAGTGGAGAGCGGACGCTCTCGCTGCTGCGGCCGAGGATGATTGGCTAGTACAGGAGTCTTACTCTGTGGACCAAGCCCTTGATTTATGGGATCCGAGTGGCGGACAGCAGTCAGGCAACTCCTTCCCCTCCATTCACGGATCTCCATGGGGTTCCCCCGGCCCCATCCTCCCTCTCCTCTGGACGGGGGAGATAGGGTGGGGCCCGGTGTTGGCCGACATATGAGTTATGACCGGCTGTGGCTGGCTCGCTCCAGGGAGGAAGCGGTTTTACACAGACGATACAGGCGAGTCCTGCCGGGGATTGGAGCACGCAAACGCGGCTCTCACTCCCACGGCCCCATCCTCCCTCTCCTCCGGACGGGAGAGACAGGGCGGGCACCGGGTCCCTCTATCCGCCATCTCGGCTCTGCCGTATAGGCGGTATTCTCCAGGAACTCCCGGAGATCATCGGAAAGGCAGCCGCCTAATGAGATCTCCCCGTTCCCCCGGTTCAGGAGAGCTCTCCTCCGGATGACATAAGCGGCTACCTCATAGCCTGTCGGTTATTAGTGTTGGAGCACCACCCAGTGGCGTGGTTGAAGGTTTGAATCTGCTCCGCGCCGATCGTTTGATGAGTAGTCTTTTCATGGAAAGGACTCGAACACCGAGTTATGAGATAAGCAATAAGCTGAGTTTAATGGTAAAAGCAACAATACAAAATACAGAGTACTCTGCAACAGTACAAAAGACAGAGTACTCCGGGCTGAAATCTACCACCGTGTGATATACGTATCCGGACGGTCAATCAGAAGACAGTGCAGAGTAGGGCTGTGCAATTAATCGTATTTTAATCGCGATTACGATTACGGCTTGTGACGATTATGAAAACAGCATAATTGACAAAATACGATTATTTTGCTGGGTGTGCTTTCGCCCCTCCCTAAAAGCCCACTCGGCCACGTGGGAGTGACATGTGTTCAGCGCGAGCGAAGATGTCAGAACAAAAGCAGCAACTCGTTAAAAATAAGGGTCGCGGGGAGATTCCCAGTCGATCGCGAGATGTGTCAAAAAATAGAACAACATTCTATTTTATCGTTAATGTCCTATAACATAATCTTCCTGTGCCAGAATAATGCACTTGAACACATCAAAGCTTTGTGATTGGCCGGCGTGGCTGGTGGGCAGTGGGCAGTGCAGTGCAGTGCAGTGACAGTCCGCACACACACACAAGACCACAATTATGGCAGAAGCAAAAAGCCCAAAATATATAATTTTCACTCCGAGTGGGAGGATGATTATTTTTGTATCTATTCCAATTCAAAGGCCATCTGTCTCATCTGCAATGCGAGCGTGGCTTTATCGAAGAAGGGTAATTTAGGAGCGGCATTTCAAAACAGTGCACAAACGCTACGAGACGGAATTCCCTCCTAATTCTGCCCTACGCTCCAAAAGGGGAGGGGCCTGAAAGGACAGCTAAATGCACAGCAGTCCATTTTCACCAGGCCCAACAACAAGAGCAAGGCTGCTACCAGAGCATATTATCGTGTCAGTCACGTTCTTGAGAAACACATGAAGTCTTTCAAAGACGGCAAAGTTGTGAAAGAAGCATTCCTGGAGGCTGCCGACGCGCTTTTGGGGGACAGTAAAAATAACAGTAGCATTTCAACAGGTTTTTGATATAATAAAAACTCAAGTTAGATACCGTTATTAATCAGCTGTAAGTTTGAGTTTGTTTGAACTTATTCATTATAATTATTGTACAAAATGGTATAAGAATGCAAACTTAAATTGATTATAGTCTGTTATCAGTTCAGGTTAAGAAACTAGTGTTGCTTGCATCCTATTTTAAAAAAGGTATTTATTTGTATACTCTAATAAAATGTAACAAAAAAAGAGTTTGATTCTATTAATTTAGTCTTTTATTGCACTTCGGCAGCAGATTCCTGAGTAGCTTCAGATCTGAGTTGTCTTATTAGTAAGCATAATTTATACTTTTGTAGCAACACTAATTTTATATAATGGCAAAGAAAGGGTTCAGAGTCTTTTCTTTTTGTCCTGTGTCCTATGTGGCAGCACTGCCACACGTTCCTCTTCAGAGAGGGTCTTCAGTACAGGTGGCAATATCGTCCCCTGCCTGCGCTCATCTCTGAAAGCAGACCATGTCAACAGGCTGGTGTTTCTTGCAAAACATCTTTAAGAGATGACACGAGCAGCCCTACCAGCATGGTGTGACCATGGTGGCCTAAACATTTTTATTTGGTCTTAAATTGTAGTTCAACATTTATTTCCTGTTACTTCTGGACCATGACGGTGGGCCAGCCTTCAACGTTTAACTGAGTGGAATATGTTGAATATGTTTTACCAAAATGTTGGCTATATGTTAAGGAATTTTCAGTAGGTTGTGCAGTGCACTGCAACATATTTGATTTCATTTATTTTGGTCTAATTTATTTTTATTTATCATATTAATATATGTTTATATGGTTTTGGAAGTGCGCTCCAACATATTTGTTGATCTTGTTTATTGGTAAAATATTATTTGTTTTAAAGTTCAATAAATGGTCAATGAATAATCGTCAAAATAATCGTGATATCAATTATTGACCCAAATAATCGTGATTATGATTTTTGCCATAATCGCACAGCCCTAGCGCAGAGTATGAACATTGGAACAGCTTACATACAAATTATGTGGGAGGAGTTGTGGCGGTTGCTCCTCCCTAGCTATTTGTTATTGGCGATTTCACTTCTGGGTGAGCCCTAGACAGTGAGTTGGTAGTTCTCCATTGGCCGGTTTCACTTCTGGGCGAACCCTAGGCAATGAGTCAGCAGCCGTTGACTCCGTCTGGTTCGCCCCATCTTCTTACATTAGCTAACACACGATATCACATGTTCTGCCTCTCTGAAAGCTATAATTGTATATGTTTAAACGTCATCGTCTCATGACATCCTTAGGATTAGTTAACTAACAAAGGTTAACTGTTCTTATACCCTAAGGCAGGGGTGGGGAACCTTTTTCCTCTCAAGGGCCATTTCAATTTTTACAATATCCTCCGAGGGCCGTATACAAGTTATTGACCTCTGCTTAAAAATACTAAAATTACAGATGAATTTCGCCTTTCTTTCATGCTGTGCAAAGAAAAAACAACCTCTTAATCTAGATATTTTACCATGACTCGCGCACGCATGCATGCACGTGCACGGTTGTGGCATGACCACCAAAACAGAAAGATATGGACACAAGATGTGTGCAAAAGTATTTAGTTTCCTATCCATGTGGACATGATTTAAGTGGGGGGGAGCTAACCTCCTCTAGGGGGGGGGCATGCTCCCCTGGGAAGATTTTTTTTTTAATGTTGAAGTTCAAAGCATCAATCTGGTGCATTTTGAGAGCAACATTAGTAGATCTATGGATACATCTCTCAACACCCATATGAAACAGAACTGTAAGCAGATTTATTTTTCTTTATGGATATTTTACAAATCACTCTCCTTTCAAACTGTATTCTTGTTTATTAATAACAACCTTTTTTTACTGTCATATAGTATTTTATACCCCTTTACTTTATTCTCTTATTTTTTTATAACTATAATGATCATATAAAGATGTGCCTTTGCCTCACTGGTTGTAGAAAAAGCTTCTTATATTCATTAGCAAAGTTAGCTAACCAGATGCTAATAACAACAAAGTTATTGACTGTATGACAGATGAACAGATCGCCACTGGGCTTTCAACTAAAGACACAGGCACGCAGAACTGCAGCATGTGTACGGCTCCTTATGGGTACTGCAATTTCTGGAAGTGCCGGAGTGACGTTCTGGTGCTCTCAGTCAGAACTGCACCCCTGTCAGACGAGACATATACCACGTGATGACACGTTAGGCTCGTGTTGTGTTCAAGGACCCTGACCTTGGCTAGGAAAAACAGGCACTCACTTGTTTAATTTTTTTGCGGTCTAGATTTCTCAATTTTTTTTCTTTTTTGCGTGTGTTTATAAATTACCTCGAGGGCCGTACCAAATTGTCTCGCGGGCCGTATACGGCCCGGGGGCCGGAGGTTCCCCACCCCTGCCCTAAGGCCTTCTCTGAACTTCCTCCAACCTCGAAGTGAGCTCACTTAAAATGAATACATCTATTGATAATTCAGAACGACCATTGTCTTTCTAACTGTGTGACTCAATTCAGTAACACACATCTTATATATCAGGAGACATTAAAATGAATATACCAGAAATACGCTGTATTAAACTTTCTGCTATAACATGTTTATTAGGCAGCAGGGCTCGCGGCACAAACCGGCTGTCTTTAAAACCTGCCGGTTGATTAGACAGCACAGGCTTGTTTCCTATGTCACAGATATGCCTCCACACACCTCCGCTCATTCCTCAAGCGGGTTTGAGCGTGAACACGCCTCAATGTCCGGTTTACGAGCCTTCTCCTAAACGGCGACATGATGAGAGCCGCTGTGCAATACAGCGTGTGGAGGTGCAATAGCCGGCTGTAACCTGTCAGCAGGCAGGGCTCGTGGCGCAAGCCAGCTGTATTTAACCAGACGGTTATTAGACAGCAGGGCTCTGACGTGGCTCGTCACCATGACAATCACAGCACATCCAGAGCATGTCGCGCGCTCTCAGAGTATTACTCAGAGTGGCGACGCGTGTGTTCGATGGACAGATGGATAATAATAAGCAGCAAGGCCCACCGGGTAAGCCGGCTGCCCCTAACCTGTCGGTTATAGGCAGCATGGCTCACTGCATAAATCGGCTGTCTTTAAAACCTATTGGTTTTTAGGCAGCTCGGTTTTTCTCCTCTGTCCCAAACCTAGCCTACTGTACCTCCTACACACGGTCCTAATGAGCCCACGAATGCCATTATTACAGTGTGGACAGCACTGCACACACCTCCGCTCATCCCTCAGGGGTGTTGAGCGTGAACGCACCTCAATGTCCAGTTTAACACTGTAAGCAATTGCTGTTAATTTACAGCCAATTTTCAGCACTAATCTACTGGCAGCCCCCTAACCCTACTGTGAATGTCTTCTTTTTTTTTTTAAAGTAATAAACTGAAATTGTTCAACAGTATGAATACTGTATAATTTCAGTGTATTGCTGGCGTCTCTGCTGCCAGTATTTTACTGTTAATTGAAAAAAAATGCAGCAGTATACTGTATTTTATTTTTACAGTAAGAGGCTGTAAAGTCATTTCACAGTATGAGTACTGTGGTATTACAGCAAAGGGCAGGCGTCTGTGAAGAGACTGCCAGCACTTTACTGTTATTTGACAGGAAAATGTGTTACAGTGGACATAATGAGAGCCTGTGTGAAATGCAGCGTCTGGAGGGCTCTGGCGTGGCTCGTCACCATGACAACCTCAGCACATTCAGAGCAGGTTTGTGCGCTGAGTTGCGGCGCGTGTGTTCAATGGACAGATGAAAGATAATATGCAGCAAGGCTCCCCGGTTAAGCCGGCTGCCAATAGCCTATTGGTTACTTGGCAGCATGGCTCGCTGCCTAAGCCGGCTGGGTTTTTTAACTTATCGGTTAATAAAACAGCAGGGCTTACTATTCAATCCGTCTACCTTAAACCTTTTGGGTTTAGGCAGCACAGATTTTTCCTCTGTCTCAGACGTACCTCCTACCCACGGTCGTAATAAGCCCACGGAGGGCCATTATTACGCATTGTGTGGACAGCACTGCACACACCTCCGCTCATCCCTTAGTGGTGTTGAGCGTGAACGTGCGGTTTACGAGTCTTCTCCTAAACGGCGACATAATGAGAGAGAGTGTGAAATGCAGCGTGTGGAGGGCTCTGGCGTGGTTTGCCACCAACCACAGCACATCCAGAGGGGGGGGAATGAGACCCATCCTCGATCTGTCAGTGTCCAACAAGGGAATGGTCTGTTCCCATGCTGACGATCAAACAGGTGCTGGAGTGTTCACATCCATAATCCTGAATGATGCATTCCTCCACGTAACCATCATCCCGAAACAAAGCAAATTCCTGCGTTTCTCATTCCTGGCTCCACGCACTTTTTCAAAGTGGGTGGAGACGGTTGGAGCAGCTACTCAGAATGGGATGAGAGTGTTATTTTACCTGGACGGCCGGCTGTTGCTGGCTCGCTCCAGGAAGGGAGGAAGCGGCTTACAGACGATACAGCTACGTATCTCATCTGTCAAACCTGGGTGTCATTATCAACTGGAAGAAGAGCTGTCCTCTTCCCTCCCAGGTTATAATTTAACTGGGAGTGGAATTGAACTCAGCCCGCATGAGAGCGTGACTCTCATAGCGGAGAGGGGAGAAAGTGACAGCTCTCCTCCTGCGCGTCACACCCTGGGGCGGCGACACCCCTCTCCGTGATGCAGCTGTTAGACATGATATCAGCTGGTCACGTGGTGATTCCCCTGGGTCTCCTTCATAGTGAGGAGACTCCAGAGGTGGTTTATTCGCCTGCGCATCCACCCCGTGCGTCAGAGGAGAGGCATGGTGTACATTCCTCCTTCCGTGGGTTTGGATTTGACCTACTGGAAAAATCACCACGTCCTGTCAGTGGGGGTGCCCCTGAGCAGAGTGACGTCACACACCGACAGACACATCACATCGTCACAGACGTCATTCACAGACGCATCTCTCGCAGGCTGAGGAACGTGCATGTCGCAGGCAGTGGGGGGACAGTGGCTGGCTCACATGTCTCTCCATATAAACGTGCTGGAATTACTCTCCGTATGGAAAGTGATCCAGCACTTCGTCCCGTTGCTGTACAATCAGCATATGTTGATTCTAACAGACAACAAAGCAGCGGCGGCCTACATAAATCGCCAGGGAGGTGTACGATCGGCGCAGCTGCTGAACACACCAGAGCACAGCCAAATGGACAATGTTCCGTTTGGTGTGTAGGGAAAAGCCTGGACCCCGTTGTGCCCCCTGCCTCGTGCTGTCGTTCCGACTTTTTTAAAACAGTTCTCAACTGTTTTCGACTAGCACTGACTTCAGTTACTTAACCCTGGGTTAACTCGCTATGCCTTGTTGGTTTTCACTTACTCAGTGCTTAACTGACTCGCTATGTCCCATAGATCTTAACAAAAATCGTTAAATGGACATATATATCCTTACGTCATAGGCTAACTAACTACTAACGTAACAAGAGACACCTACATGTAAACACAAAAAGACACCTACCCGAAGTACAATGACGACACACCTTTATATTTAAAATACAACACACACACAAATTAATAGCATGCAGGGTTAAATGTAAGAAAAAGAAGAAATTTGAACTCACCCTGCTTGTGACAAAGCAACGCCCCAAGGTATATAATTCTTATTGTTATAAATTTGGTTGTTTTAACATTAAATGCACAGCTATTTTCAGGATCCACTGGCGCCGTCAGACACACAGACCTAACGTTGTCCTGCATAAACTATTGAAGAATTCGATATAACAGGCTTCTCCTTACCGAGTTGATACGAGCTCGTTGTGTGTCTGAACGGATGCCGCTTCTCCGGAAAACAGCTGGTTGTAGTCTCTCCCGGTTCAACGAAGATCATGTCAGCGGGTCACCAGATTGTAAACCGTGATCGTTTTTCTCGCGTCCAGGAGAGAAGGTTAAAAGGAGACTAAATGGAGTCTCTGAGAAGGTTCAAAATTGGTACTTTAATTAATAAAAAGCGCGGTAATGTTACAAACAGGATATTGTTCAGTCAGGAGAGAAAGGCTGCAGCTTCCTCTCCTCTCCCAGGTGGTGGCCGTGCAGAAGAGAGCTCACAAGCATTCGTCCTTCCCGCTTGCTAATGGACGGTAGTCCCGGATGTCGTCATGAAGGATTTTCAGAATAAAAGCTTGGTATTGAGAACTTCCGGTTTTTTCCAGAGTAAAATAGCATTTAAACTGACGGTATGTTTAAGGTACATTATGCCATAAAACATTGATTTTAATTTCTAACAGTAGTCTAGGTTGCCCTCTTGAGACTGTGAAAAGCATGCGCAGTTAGTCTGTGTCGACCTGGAGCATGAGGTCCACTGTTCGTTAATGGCTCTGTATTGGTGTTATGCACGTTGATTGAATAAACCAAGTTAACAGAAGATAAACGTTGTGTTTATTTGTAGTAGACTAACATTGGTAGCAGAGGATGGTTAGCAGAAGATGGCTACTGCTAACTACAAAGTTCCACCGAAGTTCGACGAATCCTGACCATACGAGTGTTGGAAAAATGAAATCGCCATTTGGAAGCTGGTTTATGAACTTGATAAGAAGAAACAAGCCCTCGCCGTTGTCCTGGGGCTGGAAGGAAGGGCAAGGGACATCGCCATGGAAATACCCGCTTTGGATTTGAACAACAACAATGGTATGGACACACTGCTAGCAAAACTAGATGGCATGTTTCTCAAAGAAGAGAGAGACCGCGCATACGATGCTTACTCTTTTTTTGACTGTATCAAAAAGGAGAGCTCCGTGTCCATGGCGGACTATGTGATTGACTTTGAACAGCGATACAACCGAATGAAAAAGTACGACATGACTCTTCCTGACGCCGTGCTAGCTTTTAAACGTTTGGACACGGCTTGTCTAGACGAGAAAAATAGACAAATGGCGCAGACTGCGTGTACAGATTTAACGTTTGCTGCAATGAAGTCCGCGCTGAAGAGGATCTTTGGGGGGAGAGTGCAAGGCGGCACATCAAACGGAATACACGTTAACGATGAAGCATTATTCACAGAGCAACGCTCACAAGGAAGATTCAGACGTCCAACAACGCAGCAGTTTGGACAAGTTGGACAACAAAGGCAACCGTCACAGGGTACCAACCCACTGGATAGGTTCGGTAAGAGATCAAAATGTGCTATATGTCAGAGCACGTTCCATTGGGCTAAAGACTGTCCTCACAAGAGTAGCGATCAAGTAAAGCTAACTGAAGATCGAACAAAGGTAGAGGAATGTGACATTACACTGTTTACTAAAGCCTCACTGTCTGAATCAGAGGTATTCCTAACTGAGTCTTTAGGGACGGCTATCATTGACACTGCATGTACCCGCACAGTGTGTGGAGAAAAATGGTTGGACAGCTTCGTCGCTGATCTCAGTCAAGTGAACCAGATTGTGAAAAGTGAAACTCCAAGCTCCAGACTATTCCGTTTTGGAAATGGAAATATAGTGCATTCCTCCAGAATACTGAAACTGCCTGCCAAAATAGGACAGACAAAATGTCGAGTGGAAACTTAAGTAGTCAAAGCTGATATCCCACTACTTCTGAGTAAGACTTCACTGAAAAGGGCAGGAACCATCTTGGACATGGAGAATGATAGAGCTGTGATTTTTAAACAGAATATCCCTCTTGAACTCACCAGTTCAGGACACTACTGTATAGATATCAGAGACAAGCACACAGGAATGAATCAAATTGAAATTAAAGATGTGGTCCTTACAGTCACAGAAAACAGCCAGAATGAAGATGAGGTCCTTACAGTCACAGAAAATATGACCTCAAATGAGAAACACAAAGCTCTCCTGAAACTACACAAACAGTTTTGTCACGCCTCCGCAGAAAGACTACAGCGACTCCTCCGCAGTTCGGGAAATAAAGACAAAGATTGTGACACTATTTTACAACAAATAGTACAGGAATGTGACATATGCCAGAGATACAGCAAGACCAAGCCGAAGCCTGCTGTGGGCTTGCCTCTGGCTTCAGAGTACAATGAAACGGTGGCAGTGGACCTGCACGAGTTGGAACCAAGTTTATGGTACCTCCACATCATTGACCAATTTACACGTTTCAGCGCTGGAAGCATTGTGAAAACAAAGAACTCCTCTGTGATGGTGAACTATTTCCTTCATACATGGATCAGCGTCCACGGCCCACCACGGAGACTTTACAGTGACAATGGAGGAGAATTCAACAATGCAGAGTTCCGTGACATGGCAGAGAACTTTAACATTGAGACAAAAACCACGACAGGATACAGCCCCTGGAGCAATGGGCTACTGGAGAGACACAATCAGACCCTCACCGACATCATCCAGAAGGTCAGATGGGAAAATGGATGTGACTGGCAAACAGCCCTAGACTGGGCTCTCATGGCTAAGAACAGTATGCTCAATGTGCACGGCTACAGTCCTCATCAACTGGTGTTTGGCCAGAACCCCAACCTTCCTTCTGTACTGGTTGATAAACCACCTGCGCTAGAAGGTACCACTATGAGTGCTAGAGTAGGAGAGGACATTTCAGCCTTGCATGCCTCTAGAAAAGCCTTTACTGAAGCAGAGTGCTCAGAAAGGATAAGACGAGCACTACGTAAGCAGCTCAGACCCACAGATGAGAAATATGAGATGGGTGACAAGGTGTATTACAAACGAGCTGAATGCACTGAGTGGAAAGGACCAGTGATAGTTATTGGTCAGGATAGGGCTGTTGTTTTTGTGAGGCATGGTAGTTGCCTAGTGAGAGTGCATCACTCTAGGCTTTCCAAGGTGAACACAAAGGTTAATGAAGAGCAAATGGTACACAATGATGCTGACAGAGAAGCAGGAAGTGAGCAAGGTATAAACAATGCAACTGGTAGTTTAGACAGTGAGCAAAATACAGAGAATGAACAACAATTCGGTGACAGGGAAGCCAATACAAGTGAAGCGATCGATCTTCCAAACACTTTGAGTAGCATAACACAAACTGAAATGGCGCATAGGCCTAATGCCCATAATAATCCTGCCCCTTCTGCAGGTGTGAGTTTAAAAACAGGACAGACTGTAACATATATGAACAGAGGTGACAATACTAAGCAAGAGTCTTAGGGAGATCAGGCAAGGCTACGGGGAAATATAAAACCTGGTATAACATGCAACATCTAGAGAATGATGGTAGTGATGGGCAAAAGGAATCAATTGATATCTCACAGGTTGATAATCTCAACATTGAAACAGAAGACAGAGAAGCTGATGTACTTGTAACCAAAGACATCTCATTTGATGCAGCTAAACAGGAAGAAATAAAGAACTGGCACAATAATAATGTATTTGAGGAAGTTGAAGATGCAGGGCAGAAATGCATTTCCACCAGATGGGTTTGTAGTCTTAAGGACACTCCCAAGGGTATAGTGCCTAAAGCCCGACTGGTTGCCAGAGGTTTTGAAGAGCTGAATATTCAAGAGTTACCGAAAGATTCCCCCACATGTGCCACAGATTCACTTAGACTTATGTTATCAGTGATATGTCAAAACCAGTGGGAAGTCCATTCTATGGACATCAAATATGCATTCTTGCAGGGTATGGAGCTATCCAGGGATATTTATATCCGCCCCCCTCTAGAGGCAGGATGTCAACATGTTGTATGGAAACTAAAGAAATGTGTATATGGTCTTGCAGATGCATCACTATATTGGTACAACAAAGTGAAGGAAATCATGCTGAGTACTGGTGGTAGAGTGTCACAGGTGGATCCGGCAGTCTTTTACTGGTAGGAAGAGCAATGTAAGGTCACTGGGGTGCTTGCGTGTCATGTAGATGATTTTCTTTGGGCAGGCTTATCAAACTTTTCATCCAATGTGATTCCCAACTGCAGTCTGCATTCAAGGTTGGGCGTGAGGAGCATGAAAAGTTCTCCTATGTAGGAATGGATTTGGTAACTGTTAACGGTGAAGTTCAGGTACATCAACAAAGTTATATCGAGAACCTGGAGCCTATTCCCATACAAGCAAGTCGGGCCACACAGAGAAATTAACCCCTCAACGAAACTGAGAGAGAGCAGTTACGATCAAAAATAGGACAGATCCTATGGGTTGCTAAACAGACAAGACCTGATGTAATGTTTGATTCATGTTGTTTGGCTTCTAATATAAAAGGGGCAACAGTACAGTCTGTTCATGATGCTAATAAGATAATCCGTAAGCTAAAGTCTGAAAAGGTGACACTCAGATTTCAACATCTGGGAAACAGTGATGCTTTGAACTTGATAGTTTTCAGTGATGCTTCATTTGGAAACCTCCCAGACTGTTGGCATTCAAAGAAAATCAGAGGAGTGGTTCGCAGTACCCTTGCAGGGGAAACTCTTGCCATGTCAGATGGGGTAGACAATGCAATTTTTCTAGCCACACTATTTTCTGAGCTCACTACTGGAAATGCTGGACTGAATGCACCCCCTGTACTCTGTGTGACTGATAACCACTCTCTGTTCGATGCGCTCAAGTCAACAAAACAAGTCACAGAGAAGAGACTCAGGTTGGAAATCAGTAGCATTAAGGAGCTCATACAGAGCAAGAGGATCAAGCAGGTGCGTTGGTCAGACACAAAATCTCAGCTCGCTGACTGTCTCACAAAAAAAGGAGCTTCGGCTCTTGTGCTCTTAAAAGCACTCAGTGAAGGACAATGGGATCTGGGTTAAAGTGTCTGTTGAAATGGAACATTGAAAACACCTTTGTTTATGTATTTGTTTCTTAAATGTTTCCCTAATTTATGTTGACTACTCAGGGAATTTAAACATTTTTGTTTTAAGTCACTGTATGATTGTTTTATGATTCATGCAATGTAAAGTTGTTTTTGTTTTGTTTATTTCTTTAAAAAGATAGAATGAGATTGTTAACATGTAATCTCTTTGCGCCTATACTACTGGCCTTACGGTAGTCTAGGTTGCCCTCTTGAGACTGTGAAACGCATGCGCAGTTAGTCTGTGTCGACCTGGAGCATGAGGTCCACTGTCCGCTAATGGCTCTGTATTGGTGTTATGCACGTTGATTGAATAAACCAAGTTAACAGAAGATAAACGTCGTGTTTATTTGTAGTAGACTAACAGCCCCATCCACGAGTAACGTTTCCACGTCAGGTGGTATGCTGGCAGCAACAAACGGAGTTAACTCAATTATACAAACATGGGTTAATGATTAGAGGTAACAGAGTTACTCTTTATTTTGTTAAAGTTTCAGCTATTCTGTTTACAGTTCTGTCATCAGATTATTTAATATGATTTGTTAAAACATTGTTGTTTCTTTTGATGTGAAATATTATTTATTTTATTTAAATAAAAAGCAATGTTAATTTTGTTCACAATTTGTTAAGTTAATTTAATAATATATGCATTTTTGAATCAAGTATTAATCTTTATTGTCTTCATTGTTAGTTTCCACATGCCTAAAACAACCTCAAGCTAAATCTAAAAGTTGATGGCTAAATAAGAACGCTTGAGAAATTGTGCAAGGCATACAGTAATAGTCCAAATAGTCGATTAATCGTTTCATTAATCGATAGATTAATCGATTATCAAATTAGTCGTTTGTTGCAGCCCTATTATCCCATGTATAAATAAAACGTGTTATTCAGCAACCCTTGCAATTTGGGATTTTATTTTTGGTTGGTAGACCTCGGTGAGCTGGTCATTTCAAAAGTAGCTCACCAGCCAAAAAAGTGTGGGCACCCCTGGTTTAGGCTATCTCCTCAAATATGTTGATTACTCTCTGTGAAACCAGTTAAAAGGTCTAGCAAGAGAGAGGCGCTTCTGAATTGACGTGGCAACTCTCCCGTACAGTCAGATTGTGACTGTATGACTTGTGATGTGAATCCTCCGGCCGAAGCTCCTAAATAAACCATCAATGTTTGACATCAAAGCTCCTGCTCATCCCGTGTCTCCTTCATGAGTTGGTGACTCCCACTGCATTGCTGCTACACAGAAGTTTCCCCCACAAAAACCACCCTTGAATGATGGGATATTAGACTAAAAGCAGCTTTAGGAATCCAAACTATAACATATAATAAGTACCCTGTATCAAGATTGATGCAAAACAAGTGAAATTTGACATTTTTAGAGAGATTTAGCCACAAAAAAACACTTCTGGGGTCATTTGGGTGGATTTGACCTATCTCTGGCCCCCCTTGGTCAATTTGGATGATTGACATCTCTTTTTAACCGTTTGAGCCAATGGAATCGAGAGGAAGTTCAACATACACACATACCTTACCAAATAAGGAATGAGAGTGACGCGTAACCAAAACAGGAGGCTGTCACACTCTGGAAGCTATCATTAGCAGCTAATATGAAAACTCAATTTTTTACATAAAAATGTAATTATGGATTATCAAGAATTTTTTCAAAGTGACACAGATACATTGGATTAACCTATGGATTAACCTTCAGCGGTGTTTTTCTCGTTTTAATGCCATTGAACACGACTTTTGATCAGAATAACAGCTAAAGGTGAGCATATCTCCGTGTTTTGCTACCTAAAGCTACGTCGTGTGTTGTCTGTATTTGCTTCCCCTGTCGCGAGTTCTGATTGCTCAGTGATGATACTTATATTTCTAGAATCTGTGGAATCTCAGCTTGCTAGCTACGCTTGTTTGTAGAGATCCGATGAGTATATCGATCTATTTATACCCAGAGTTCTGTGCTGAGTGTGTTAGCATTTTTTCGCTCAAGGTTCATGGCCGCCGACTATCACCAAGCCCCCCGGATGGACCAAGTTTGCCGGACGTTGAAGCAAATGTTACTAGTGACCAAACGACGGTACTACCACTTTGTGTACGTCTGTGGAGTTGGATTAAAAATACTTTCTTCCATTGACTTACATTGGTAAAGAGACGTCTGTAAATCACCTATCTTTTTTTATAGCTAAATCAACTACCGAGTTTGAACACTCTTATAGCACTTGTTTGTTTGTCATTAAGTTTACAAGTGGTAAAATGCGCTAAAAGCACAATCTAGAGTTATTTTCTCTCCATTCATTTAACTGGCATGCTCTACGCGTACAGGTACTTTTGCTCTCGACAAGCAGGCATGACGGGTTATCTGTGATGTTTTGTCTATATGTATTTTATATCAATAACTAATTGTTTTTTGTCTTCCTGAACACAACACAATAATAGGTTCAAGATTCAAAGATTCAAGATTCAAAGGTTTTAATGTCATATGCAGATAAGCTGATTGATTCAGATTTATGTGAATACAACACTTGCTTTGTGGTTTTGATGATTTTAATCACAGTCAACTAGTTCAACGCACACTGACTGAATACAATGTAAGAAACACCGTGTAATTCTCAGGACTGTCTCAAAATGAATACACCTAAAGATTGTCATCAGATCTATTTGATGAACCTGTAATTGACTAAATGTGCCAACATGGTCCGGTTCTTCCAATATTTCTGTGAGTGTTTTTCACCTCTATTGAAATACACACTGATGTGGTTATCCTGCAGACTGGCTAACATTTAAAACGTAACAGTTCAAAACACTGTCTTCTTTTTATTGCCAAACTTCTATCAAACTATAAATTGTACAAAATTAAACCTGATTGCTAACGCTGTTGTGTAACCACATCAAAAGTAAAAATAAAATGGTGTACTAAGTTGTATGAGCTTTGGATTTGCACCCTGTTTCCTAATCGAAGTGTTCGAGCATTATCAGTGTAATTCTTACTTTAAAGGTGCAGTTTGTGTTTTTTCATTCTTCAACATAATATGTTCTCCAAGGGCCTTCCCAACCACTACAGCTGCACCAGACTGAAAAAGATTCTAGTTCATCTCAAACAACAACGAAGATGGAAACGTTTTTCCTCTTCAACTTCTTTTTTGCAACTTTACTACTCTCACAACTTTCTTTTTCTCTTGTCTTTATTTGCATATGTGGAACAGAGGTTATCAAATAGTAATGAAAATGATCAAGTAACTTCAAAATCATTCTTAGAGGTTACTGACATTTCATTTCTAATCATTGCATAACTCTTTTAAAGTAACCATGAATAGAATGTTTATATAATAGGTAAGTGACACATGGGACTTAACTAGATCTACTGACTGCTTAGGATTATTTATTTATATTTTTTAAATGTACATTTGAGCAGATACAAAATAAACTTATCTTATCTTTAAAGGAATAAAACATAATTATGATAAGCATTGGCATAATTACAGCTTTATTCCTCATTCTTAAAATAAGTAGTTTATCTGAAAAATAATGCTCTTTTTATTTTATTTGGCATCAAACTATATACATTCTTAACCACATTTCAGTGAATCTCAAATACAAACTTTATAAGACTTGTAACCCTGCTCAGAAGGTTTCTATAAAGGACACTAAACTGATTGAACCGCTAGTGATATTCTCACAGAATAGATCATTTGGATAAATGACAGGTTAATGAGTTTCAAGTGCTTCATATTGTGTTTGATTCACGTCCAGGTCTAGGCGTTGTCACTTAATACTTTTTTGGGAGTGTGTGAATGTGTGTGACACAAGGAGCACTTTCTCTGTTTGTTTGACCTCCTTCCATACTTCACAGGCTCTGTTCCAACAGGCTCTTTTGGAAATACCTGTAATTATAATGGACATGTTGATTCATTCACACACACACACACACACACACACACAATGAATTCCTTTCCTCCTTCGCCTCAGGGAAACCTGCCCGGCCCACTCAACCTGCTCCGGTTCGCTATCCCTCCCCCATTCATGAACCATCAGCCTGCAGCACCAACCTTACATAAGAGGCAAACCCAGGTGTGTCTGTGTCATCTTTAATAACCTGCAGAACTCAAAAGGAACTCAAAGTAGAACCATTAGTGCTGTGACTAACGATTATTTTCATTAGGAAATGAATTAGAAGATGAAAAGAAAGATTAGGTTGTTCTTTCTTAAATGCTCAGATAATGTCGGTTGGTGGATGCTGGTCAGAAGTATCGCACAGGGTCTTCTGTTTGTTTCAGGACCGCAATTAAAGATAATTTTTATTATATTCATTGTTTGTTTATAAAAATAGCTTTATCTTGCCACTTGTCACTCATGTTTAATTTGTCACATTTGCACGATAAGTCGCCTTATTATTGATAACTTAAAAGGAAGAATTCTGATGTTAGCAAAGCCAAAAACACACCCCTAACATCAACACTGAGTTTCCCAACATCTCCACCCAAGGTTTTGCAAAATCTCAGTTTTGAGTGACGTTAAACACCAATTGGTTGTGTATGGAGGCCAAAAGAAGCAGAGGAAAAGCTAAGTTACAAAATTACCTGTCTAAGTGTAGGTTCATTATATTTTTGCACATACTTATTTTGTGCATGTATCTCTTAACGTAGTACCTTATTATTATTATTATTATCATATCTTATTATCTTATTAACAAGAAAATATCCTGTTAATATGAGTTAAGGGTGCAGAGATACAGAAGCCAAATGTATTGTGGTAGGAATGTTGCTTTAGTTATATTATTAAACAGCATAAGCAATATCTGAAAATATCTAATAATTTATATATCTGGCGAGATAGTCGCAACATTGGCAACATCGTGTGGCGATCAACCATTCTCATGACCGTCCATAGCCACAACCTGTAGCAGATTTTTTTTTCAAATTGTATAGAAGTCTATGAGGAAATTGGCATACTTCTGTCTTGATTTATCTCATTGATACACTTTTGTCTCAATCTTTATTTTACATTTTCCTTCAATACAGCATGATGTTCATTTAATTCATTATTACCCTAAATATGTAATTAGGTTAATTACAGCAGCAGGTTTCTGTTAAAGATCAGATAACATTCCTTAAACATTCATTACAATTTGATATATAACTAAGATAATAGGCATGGATTCCTACTCCTCTTAAGGGTGTAAATCTTCTTCTTCACTTTTTATCTGCACACAGGGGCGGACTGGCCATCTGTAGAATCTGGAGAACCACAGAACGGCCGGTCATTATAAAATGCTTTAACGTCATCATTTAAGTTGCGCTGACAGCCGACAGAGGGCGACAGCGGCCGCTAATGAAGTTGTGTGGTTCTTATCTGTCAAAAAATCCCACACGAAGAAGAAAAAAGACCGGTGTCAGTACCAGATATGTTCGGGCTACCAGATATGTTCGGGTGTATTTCCGTCGCATCCGTCATCCGTCATATCCGTCTACTCACCTCCCTCTGCTCCCAGCGCTCTGCTGCCACACACCGGCCGTCTGCGGAACTGCAGCCAGAGGAACTCGGTACAGCTTGTTATGTGTGTGTACTTGTGCACATAAATAATGTTTCTAATAATTTACAATTAAAAAATATATATATTCTGCGTTACTTTAGCCAACACTTTTATAATATATAAGCCTGATCATGTCGTTGAAAGCAAGTACAGATGTTCTCCCTTTTCCACAGTTCTGTGTGAACTTCATCTAAGGCAGATTCGCAACCTTGGAGTAATCTTTGACAGCCAGCTCAAATTTGACAAACACACAAACCACATCACCAGGACTGCCTTCTTCCATCTGAAAAACATTGCCCGCCTCCGCCCCTCACTCACCTTCCCGGCTGCTGAAACCCTCATCCACGCATTTGTCACTTCAAGACTGGACTACTGCAACAGCATCCTGTATGGTTCATCATCCAAAATCCTAAATAAACTACAATACATCCAGAACTGCGCTGCCCGCCTCCTCACCCACACCCGCTCCAGAGACCACATCACCCCCGTCCTTCAAAACCTGCACTGGCTCCCTGTTCGTCAACGAATACACTTCAAAATCCTTCTGCTAACACACAAAGTTCTCAATAACCAGGCTCCCCCCTACCTCTCTGACCTGATCCACCACTACACCCCTTCCCGCAGCCTTCGCTCATCAGAAGCGAACCTCCTCTCTATCCCCAAGAAAACCAAGCTCCGAACCTGGGGGGATAGAGCCTTCTCCATCGCTGCCCCCACCCTCTGGAACTCCCTCCCACAACACATCAGAGACTGCACTGACCCCCCCACTTTCAAAACACTGACCAAAACACACCTCTTCAGACTGGCTTTTAATCTGTGAATTATGCTGTATTGCTGTTTTAATAACTTTTAAATGTTATTTTATCTTGTTTTAATAACTTTTAAATTCTATTTTATCATGTTTTATCACCACTGTAAAGCGTCTTTGAGCACCTGGAAAAGCGCTTTGAAATGCAATGTATTATTATTATTATTAGATGCTTTGCTTCTGCACCAGTTTAGCAGAAGTCTGTTTTGTAAGACTGGTTTTGTTGCAGTCTGTTCATGCTATGTGTTTCTTGCGTAAGACTATATACACACGGAACACATGTATTACAGGGCTGTACCAGTGTGCTTCATAAAACATTTTTGAAGCTTATTTTTTTTAAATTAAGCCGTTTCCATGTTATAACAGCATCTCGTTAAATCAATATTGGAAACAATAATTGTTTTTTTGTGGTTGTTTAAATGTAATTTATGGTGCTGTTAGAGTGCTTATAGACTGACCCGTTAATACAGATGCCCCCCCCCCCTTTGTGTGCGGTGAGCTGGAGAGAAGGCAGTCTATTTATTGTGGTGAAAATGTTGTTTAAAAAAAACCCTAACATATATGGATTGAATCAGAATATTGTGTTGGATCAAAACATATTGTACATTTTGAGAATTCTTACATCTATTACAATACATTTTGAGCTTTGGACAATGTTTGGATCAAACGAGCCAGAAACAACCTTAAGCAGCCACCACTGGAATATTATTGCAGTAATATTATAATACTAGTAGCCTTATATTAGTGTAGCCTAATATTGATCGACAAATATTTAGAAATAAATCTGGTTCTTCCTGCCTGCCTCATCGCACTCTGCCCTGCTGCATTACCATGTATAGTATTTACATTCATAATGATCCTTTTTTGTTGCAGAGCTTTAGAGGCTTTAAGAGACGAACTGTCAATGATATAAAATATTACATACTACCTATGGCACGAACATTTCGCGGTCATTATGGGGAAGCGGAGGGATCTAGATCGTTCACACATAACAAGCTGTACCGAGTTCCTCCGGCTGCAGTTCCGCAGACGGCCGGTGTGTGGCAGCAGAGCGCTGGGAGCAGAGGGAGGTGAGTATATGACGGATATGACGGAAGACGGATGCGACGGAAATACACCCGAACATATCTGGTAGCCCGAACATATCTGGTACTGACACCGGCCACACGAAGAGAAGGGATTAAACGCCGCGGCAGACAGGGAGAATGAAAAAACATGGATAAAAATCAAAGAAAACGAAAAGAAAAAGGTGGGGCCGAGAAGGCAAGAGAGAAAAAGGTGAAGTCACTTGCAGGTGAAGCATATAAATGTCGCAAATTGACAGACCTTTTTGGCAGCAGCGCTGCTACAAGCACTATCAGCCATGTGCGGTGAGGTTCATGGCTGGTGAGGCACTGACTCTTTCAGAGTCAGATTTACAAATATTATATTTTGACCTTAATCGAAATATTCGGTTATTTTCAAAAGCTTTTTTAGTCTGATGCTTCAATTCATTTTAAACAGACCTTTCAACAAAAAGATACCCAAAATCTAAATATTGGATTGTTCTTTCTTAGTAAGAACCCATTTGCATTACAATTGTGGTCTTACCTTGACTTGAAGATGAAGTCCATGCTTTCCTTCTGGACAACATTCTCTATTACTTTTTTGTAAAAGTCCTCCTTATCTTCCTGTAGTTTCAAAAGTCTAGTTTGTTATTCGCGTCTACCGTCCCTGCGTAGATTAACACTCGCAACAAGAACCTGTGGGCTCACTTGCGCCCCCTTCAGTGCGGCAGAGGTTATGGCTGCCTCCCCTGGTGCTTTTTTCATTGCCGTTGTATGATGAGACCAGCGAGCCTAAATATCATATATACGTGAAATAAGTTATTTAGAGACTATGGATGGCGAGGATAAATGTAATAAAGGGATCTACAAACATTACATTGGTGACATACAGTGAGATGGTGCAGGCATGCGCTTAGGGCCCGCTTTCCAGCCAGTTTCTGTGGGGTGACGCATTCTGAGGTGAGGCAGAGCTCATCTGTGCCTCACCTCACAAAATAAGTGCCCACGTTAAATTAGTGCCCGCGCTCCAACCAGTTACTGTCGGCTTACGAGAGGCAGAGCTCGTCCCTGCCTCACTTCTCATCGCTACCCGTAGTTGTAGCGGAGCTCGGCAAATTTGCTGATTTTGACTATAAAAAGCCATTGGAATCAAACATAAATCACATTTACAACACAGATCAGTGGATACATTTTATTATTATTACTATTTAGTTTTTCTTTAGTTGTTTTTCCGTTACATTGTAGTATGACAGGTGAGGCTCTGCCTCCCCTGACTGCACGTCGCTGCTATCAGCAGCAGCTTAGAACAAGTGCAAGATGATGAAGAGAATGATGAGGGCGCAAGTTCAGATATACAGCCAGCCTCCTGCGTTCATGATGAGGGACAGAGTTGAGCTGCTGGAAGAACCAGCTCAACTGGCACATACAAGTGCAGGGCAAGAGCAAGAGGTGGGTGAGAATTATCCCTTGAACTCAGTGGCGTTTTCTCCTGGAGGCCAAGGGAAGCCAGGCTTCCCCTGTTTTTTTGGATTGTAGTTATAATTTTAATAAATAAATAAAAACACTTCGTTTAGTTTCGGTAATTATTCTGCCGGCCCATCTCTCCCCCATTCTCATTGAGTATTTTACAAAGAGTGAAACAGCGCCCCTCTAGATGTTATGGTGAAACAGTAGATTGCACTCTCTGTTGCGAGAGGAGGGAATGACCAATCAGATGAGATTTACGTCATGCCTCACAATCCAATCAAATCGCATCAACTTCAGTTCGTACTGTAACTGTCATCACCGCCCTTAAAAAGTAGCAAGCAACTGAAGCAAGTGCGATTATGGAGGGTGGAGATTTGGAGTATTTCATCAAAAATAATTGTACTAAACTTCCGCTACAGCAGCAACTAAAAATGAAACCTGATGACAGGCCAATGCCCAAACTGGAGCTGTGTACAGAGAAGAAAAAAGGAGCGAATCGGACGTAAAACTTCAAATAATAAACAGCGGATTTCTAACATTTGACATTTCATGTGGCCGGACTGGGTCAGTTTCCAGGGCTGAATTTTAGTCCCAGTCCGCCCCTGTCTGCACATCAAACTATTATTGCTTGTCAAACGCTGTCTGCACTTCTCACGGAAACCCAGACTCTACCTTTTTAAATAGAGTTCCTTATTCATGTTAAAACAACACAGTCTCACTCCCTGAAAGTCCAGGAGCGACGCTTGGTCAGGGTCCTATGGCGTGCAGTTGGGACTCGCCGAGTCTCCTTCAGTTTCATAAACGGACGCAAAGAGCTTTCAACTGATTGCAATGTATTCCCATCGGTGGTGGTATTTGACGCTCAGGGAAGCACCGCATCGGTCCATGTCGGCGGCAGTTAAAGGCAATGTGAGCGTCCATTCCCATTGGATAACAGAGGATTTTACACCCGGAAGTAAATATTCTCTTTACTGTCGATTGATTTTACAGTGATATCTGCACTACGCATCAACTCAAAAACACTCGATTATCCTTGTTAATTAAACGACATTGATTGGTTTAAAATGGTGTGCAATGCTTTTGTATTTTTCCACCTCAATTCGGAGAAACAAATGTTTTTTCGGAGTTTAGGATGGCCGAAGACACTACACTACCCAGAATCCTCAGCTATCGTTTGGGACTACCGCATGTGCTTTGCTTCACAAACCCCGTGATTAGTTCTCAAGCTCTGTGATTGGTTGACCTCCAACTGCATTCCATATAAAAAAACGTTTCGTAAAAGATAAAATCATACTTTATTCAGCAGTGCTTGCTTTACTCTTTGAAAGTCATCACATGAATGCATTGTAATAAATTAGGGGTGCACCGAATGGGAAATTCTTGGCCGAAACCGATACCGAAAATAGGAAACAGTTGGCCGAAAACCGAATGCCGAAAGGCCGAAAATGATTAATAGAAATATATATATATATATAATGTATACATTTTTTACCAATGTTGTTCAGCTACCTGATTATGGAAATAGACATGATTATGGCAAAACTTAACTTAAATAATAATCACTATTATGGGTCCATAAAACATTTATTCAGCACTTTTGAATGCATACAGTACATTTATATATGTCATGTATTATTGCTAAAAAACATTATATCGCAGTCTTAGTGTCGCCAACTCGTTTCTAATATGCAAAGACAACAAATGCGTCTATGATGTATTTTCGATCAGACGAGATCTCTCTCCCCCGTCTGTGTGCGAGGGGGCGGGGCAGTTTACACACACGCAGCTGCTACATGCAGCGGAGCACACTGCGGAGATGGCGGAGAGAACGCGCTCCGAGGTGTGGTTAAACTTTACCCGTCTCGATGTGGAGAATACTTGTTACCATAAGTGCAATAAGAGTTTAGCATGTAAGCACGAGCAATTTGTCTAAACATTTAGCAAAAGTGCACCGCATGCAGACGGAGGAATGTACCGGGTTCGACCGTCTTTCTAGCAGCCCTGTAGCCCCATCCACGAGTAACGTTTCCACGTCAGGTGTTATGTATGCTAGCAGCAACACACGGAGTTAACTACATTATACAAACATGGGTTAATGATTAGAGGAAACTGAGTTATTTAGTTTGTTAAAATTTCAGCTATTCTGTTTACAGTCTGTCATCAGATTATTTAATACGATTTGTTAAAGGCTCAGGGCAATCACGATGACAAAGGTCAATGTTCCCCCCCCTGTGAGCCAGCCGCGAGCATGGTCGCCGCTTCTTTATTACGTCATCACAACAACACGTTAGGTTACCAACGTAAGCCTGTTCTGACATTCGGTGATATTTTTTCGGTGCTAAAACCCTTTCGGCCGAAAGCCGAAAGGGCCTTTTTAACCATTTTCGGCCGATAATTTTCGGTGGCCGAATATTCGGTGCATCCCTGTAATAAATGGTTTGGCTGCATTAAATATTACACATCTGCCGTAGTTCTTTATTTATCTACAGAGATCGGGCCTCAGAATAGACAGGAAACTATTATTTTAACGTTCTGTTTTAATTCCACAATAAAGTTAGTAGTAGTATTTAGTTTTGATATTATTGTTTTTTATTAACCTGTTAAGCCCTGAGCCCGTTTTTCAGGTCTCAGGCTCGAAAATGACATTCCCAGAACAAATTACCATATCTTCCCTTCTAAAAGGGTTAAATTAATAATCTTTTTTCTCAAAGTAATGATAAACCTGTGAGTTGGATGGAGAAAAGTCAGAATCAATATAGTTGTTTTTTATTTTAAAGAAAATTCAGATTGAACATGGTAAAAAACTGTAAATTATAGTGTCCGTCCAAAATATATTTTGTACTTATCGTGAAAACTAACTGTAGAGTATTCGCATTTGGTCTCTTTGGTCCTTCTGCAGACACCGTACCGGATGTAGGGATCTACATGCGGGGTTCGAGTAGTGTTGTGATAACTGCCATGTGTATGTAATGTTGCTCCGTCACTATTAAGGTTATTAAACCAAGTTCTATGATAAACATGACTCGTTTATGAGAACATCAAACATGGTGTCAGAAGTCAAGTCTCCGGAGTTTTTTTTCGGCGGATTTTTCACGTCTGGGTGACGTTTGCGAGGACAACTAAGCCTGCTCCACCACGACGCATGCAGCTAAGCTAACATGGCGGAAGGATTCCGGAGACCTGACCCACTCGTCTTTGACGGTAACATCGCAGAGAACTGGCGAGTATTCGAACAGGAATATGACATTTTCATCGCGGCGGCACACTATGACAAGCCAGCACGCACACAAGCATACATTCTCCTCAATATAGCGGGACCAGAGGCCATCGAGCGCGAGAGGTCTTTCGTCTATGCGGCTGAAGTGAGGGGTCCTGGCGAGGATGCGCCCATCATCACTCATGCCGAGTCTAAAGAAGACCCGGAGTGTCTGAAAAGAAAATGTAGGGAGATGTGTAACCCTCAAACAAATGTCACTATGGAAAGACACAAGTTCAATACAAGGAATCAAAAAGTTGGTGAGTCAATTGAATCGTATGTCAGTGCTTTAAGGATCAAGGCAAAGAGCTGCACATTTGGGAATCTCTATGAAGAACTAACCAGAGATAGACTGGTCTGTGGTATCAGTAATGACAACTTAAGGAAAGTGCTCCTGAGAGACTGTGATTTAACACTAATCAAGGCTGTTAACATATGTCAGATCCATGAGATGACTGAAGAGCACAATAAAACGCTAGCTATGCCACAACACTCTGCCACAAATGTGGATTCAGTTCAGACTTACCAGAGAGGAACACGAAAATACGACAACAAAAGGAAACCTCAGGCAAATGGAGTTAGCTCTATTTCCAACTGCTACAACTGTGGAGGTAGTCATGCCGCAAAGAGGGACAACTGTCCAGCAAATGGTCAACAGTGTCATACCTGCAAAAAGTGGAATCATTTCAAGAAGTGTTGCAATTCCATACAACAAGCATATAACAAGCAAGGGCCCAGGAGAATAGTTCATCAACTAGAACCTGATCAAGCTGATACAACTACAGATGAAACATTCTATGTTGATGGCGTAACACTGCAAGTAAGTGTTGACGCAACTGATGCACAGATAGATAAAAATGATGAGGCTTTTGTCACTGTGCACATCAATGACAATGTAGTCGAGATGAAAGTAGACACTGGTGCGAAGTGCAATGTTATGTCAAAAATGTCATTCAATGTGATAAAAGGAGATGAACAAATACAGACGTGTTTTAAATCCACTAATCTTGTTGCATATGGTGGTAGCAAAATCAAAACTGCGGGCGTAGTCAGACTGCAGTGCCACCTAGTGGGAAAAGTCCACACACTGCCATTCTACATGGTAGAAGAGGATGTCCTGCTTGGGCTACGAGCGTGCAGACGGATGGGACTAGTTTCATTAGGTGAAACAGTTCATCAATTAAGCCCCACTGACGATGATTTTTCAGTTGAGATCCAAACAGAATACAGCGATCTCTTCTCTGATGAGCTTGGAAAGCTACCTGTGACGTACTCCATGACTCTCGACCCAGATGTAAAACCAGTCGTTCGTCCTGCACATCGCACTGTCTATGAAAGACAGAGTGAAAGCTGAACTCGACAAGATGCAGGAACTGGGCGTCATCATTCCTGTCTCAGAGCCCACTGATTGGGTGTCCTCTATGGCAGTGGTTCCCAAACTTTTTGTGCCCAAGGCACACCAAAGGACAAGTAAAAATCTCAAGGCACACCTATTGTGCAAAATAGCCCTTATAACACGTGTTATCACTCATATCATGTAAAATATCTGTAAATGTGCATAATTATTTACTAATGCCAAATAAAATGTGACAAAGACAACTATATTACTCATGAAATATTTATTAACGAAATATTTCAGAAATTATTTTGAAACTTTATCAGGCTTCATCAAAGCAGCAACACACTCATTTAAACCAGACAGGTCACAACATTAAAAATGAGGCAAAGGAAACTCAGCAGAAATTCAGCACAGAGAACTGTCAATGCAAGGAAGCTGCATTGTCCATGGTCCTGAACTACAAATTATAAATGTAACATTTCAGCAATCAGCATTAAAACATGTGCTATTGTAAATATTTTTGCCGACTTACAAATTAGTGAGATACATGTGCCTGTTGGGGCGCACAGAATTTTGTAATCCTTGGTGGCACTGAGGAGAGGGCCACTCGCAAGTCCTGTTCAACAGAGAGCCGTGACCTCCTGTTGTTCTTCATGTAAATCAGAGTAGAGAACGCCAACTCCAGAGATGGGGTCGTTACTAAAAAAATGTAATATTACATATTACTTTTTTTTTTAAAAGTAATATATTACACTACTTCGTTACTATCTATATAAAGTAACTCGTTACTTTACTCGTTACTTTACTCGCCGAGCACGTACGAACTGCGCATGCGTGAGTGGCAATAACTTTCCTTACCAGCAGGCGGCGGTAGTGTGTATTTGTCATTCAAAACAGGCAACAACCGGAAGACAGAGAAGAAGAACAGACTACGTGATATAAACAAACAACAAATAGCATGTGCGTTAGCTTCACCTTAGCATGTGTTCTTTGCAGGTGTTTGTTGAGGTTTGACGTGGTGTTTACAGCAGTGGATAACAGCTTCTGGCCTGGACACAGTTTGCACCTCACCGTCACATTCCTGTCTATTCTTCGGACGAACTCAAAATAATGGGCAGACCTCCACCCCTCGAAAGTTATCGCTGACTCAGCCATGTTTATGCAGCACTGCACGTGGAGATGTGGATGCGCAAGTCGCACAGATTACGTACATATAAACCTACAAAGTACTGATATAGTAAATTAAAAAATAATAATTTTTGTGTAGTTGTATATTGCAATAATAACGTATGGTTGTTACAAAATCCCACGGCACACCCGGACTTGTCTCACGGCACACCGGTGTGCCGCGGCACACCGGTGTGCCGCGGCACACCGTTTGGGAACCACTGCTCTATGGTAGCCACTAGCAAAAAGGACAAACAAGAAATCAGGATATGCATTAATCCAAGAGACTTGAACACTGCTCTGAAAAGACCACACCATCCTATGCGTACTGTGGAAGAAGTCGCCACACACATGTCAAAAGCAACTATGTTTTCTGTATTAGATGCAAAGAGATCTTTTTGGCAGATTCCACTCGACCTTAAGTCTTCCATGTTAACCACTTTCAGCTCCCCTTTTGGTCGTTACAGATTTCTAAGAATGCCATTTGGAATCAATTCTGCCAACGAGGTGTTCCAGCGCTCCATGGAACAGATTTTCGCCAGATACCCCTGTGAAATCATCGTTGATGATATCATTATTGCAGGTAAAGATGTTGCAGAGCACGACGCCAACCTGAGAAAAGTGCTTAACAGGGTCAGGGAGGTTAACTTAAGGCTTAACCCCCTCAAGTGCAAGTTCAGGCTAAGCCAAGTCGGCTATGTCGGCCATGTTTTCACCAGTGAAGGACTCAAAGCAGATCCTTCCAAAACAAGTGCTATTAGTGAGATGCCAGTGCAAGCAGACGTCCCAGCCTTACAAAGATTTCTGGGGATGGTCAACTACCTTGGAAAGTTCATACCAAACTTCAGCCAGCTGTCAGCTCCACTACGGCTACTCACACATAAAGACACAGAATGGACATGGCATGAACAGCAGCAGAAAGCTTTTGAAGATTTAAAGAAACGCATGTCTTGCCCACCGGTGTTGCTATACTATAATAATAATAATAATAATAAATAATATTTTTATAGCGCCTTTCAGGAAACCCAAGGTCGCTTTACAAGTCGGGTAGGGGGGGGGGGGAGTAGGGGAAAAAAGGCAGACAGGTTAAGGGGGTGGGGGGGGGGGAAGTAGCGGAAAAATAAACCTATTAAACTAACTATACAGTGGCGAAAAAAAAACTATGACGTTGACAAGCCAGTGACATTTACCTGTGACGCTTCACAGTACGGACTCGGTGCAGCGTGTTTGCAGGAAGGAAAACCTGTAGCGTATGTTTCGCGTACGCTAACTGAAACAGAAACCAGATATGCTCAAATCGAAAAAGAGTTGTTGGCAGTGGTCTTTGCATGTTCAAAATTCAATGACTATATCTATGGTAAACCAGTCACTATTGAAACAGACCACCAGCCCCTCGTCACCATACTAAAAAAGCCCATACACACAACACCGGCAAGACTACAAAGAATGATGCTACGACTACAAAAGTACGACATCACTCTTGTGTACAAATGTGGAAAGCAAATGTTACTGGCTGACACTTTGTCGCGAGCTCCCCGCAGCTCCACAGTTCAGCAAGCTGAAGAAGAGGACAACTTTGACGTGATGACTGTTAACTACATATCTTCTTCTCGCTTAGAAGAGTTAGAGAGGCACACAGCTGAAGACATGACTCTGCAAACACTCAGCACCACTATCAGACACGGGTGGCCCGCTAAACAGCATAATCTTCCACATGCCATTAGACCGTATTTCCCTTTCAGAGACGAACTGATTGTTAAAAATGGAGTCATAATGAAGGGTCACAAAGCAGTTATTCCTCTGTCACTACAGAAAGAATACATCAGCATCATGCACAGAGGACATCCTGGTGAAGAAGCTACAAAGCGGAGAGCACGTGGCATTGTTTTCTGGCCAACTATGACAGACAACATTCACACAGAAATACAGTCATGCTCAGTGTGTAACAGCACAAAACCACACCAGCAGAAATAACCACTCCATCTGCATCCAGTTCCAGACCTGCCGTGGTCAACTGTAGCAACTGACATCTTTGAATGGCACAATCAGCAATACTTAGTGCTAGTGGACTCATATTCAGGCTGGTATGAGATAGACATGCTTCGTGATATCACTGCAGCAACAGTCATTGCAAAGCTGAAAAGACATTTTTTCAGTTCATGGAGCACCTCTCTCAACCTATTAAACATCAGGAATGTACAACGTGACGCAAAATTAGGATCTCCTGCACAGAGACTGATGTCGAGACAAACACGTACAACACTCCCAGTCTCGGTGAAGCTGCTTGAGCCAGACATGCGCCATCCACAAGAGGTAAAAGCCCAGCTTCTAAACAAGAGGCTGCATCAAAAACAGTGCTATGATAAGTCAAGCCGACCACTACAACCTTTGATGGAAGGACAGGTTCTTAGGATGCAGACCCCACAAGGTTACAACAGGACTGGAATGATTCAAGAGATTTGCAAGGAACCCCGGTCATACGTCGTCCACTCAGACGGGAAGCTGTACAGAAGGAATCGTAGGCACATTCTGCCTGTAGCAGAGCCTGTCCCGTCACATACCTCCATAAGTGACACTGATCATCAGGACACAGGACTTGAGTTCACAGATTGTAACACACAGGAATCACTGAACAGTGAACACATGAGGGCTGATGTTCCCACAGCTAAACTGCTGTCAGACACTCCTGAGAGTGTCTACAGGACACGCTCAGGCCGTGCCATCAAGCCTAATTCCAAATACAGAGACTGAAGCTTTGTCACGTATGCATAAGCATACCACTCTGAGAACAATGACTCTAAACTGTTAGTTCACACAGTTATGCCATATTGAGGCTTAAAGTGTTGTTTCACAGTGCAAATGTATTCTATTTTAGTCATCTACTTGTTACTGTAGTAATTACTGAGTTAAATGCTGCACTCCTTCTTTGAGATAGCCTCTGTGTTCATCAGTTACTAAATGCACACATAGTTTGATAATGTGTACATTTGCAGCATTCTGTGTAACAGTTTTGTTCACTACTGTAGGAAGAGCTAAAGAAAGGGGATGTAGAGTATTCGCATTTGGTCTCTTTGGTCCTTCTGCAGACACCGTACCGGATGTAGGGATCTACAGGCGGGGTTCGTGTTGTGATAACTGCCATGTGTATGTAATGTTGCTCCGTTACTATTAAGGTTATTAAACCAAGTTCTATGATAAACATGACTCGTTTATGAGAACATCAAACACTAACCTTGGATGATGGGTTAGTAGACTAAAAGCTTTAGGAATCCAAAGTACAACATATAATAAGTACCCTGTATCAAGATTGATGCAAAACAAGTGATATTTGACCTTTTAAGACAGATTTAGCAAAAAAAACCTCTTCTGGGGCCATTTGGGTGTATTTTCCTTATCTCTGGCCCCCTGTGAAGCTGACAATTGAGCGGCCCGACCAAGCAAGGAGGCAGAGGCAGAACGTCCAAAAATATGACCCGGTGTGGGCATTTATTAAACTTGAGCACAGGACACAGCCTCAATCTTGCTGTTCTTGTGCACACAGTCACCAGCTACCAGCCTCCCAGCCTCCAAACAGACAGGGCAACAGACCCTAAATACACACACTAATCAGCAATTCGACACAGGTGGGGGGAGGAGACAACACAGGGCACCAGGTGCACACAATCAACAGCCACAGACATGGGGGAAGGGGAACACTTTTAACATGAAACCAGGAAACAGAGACAGACAAACTAGTTACATCAATTACATATATTCCCATGCTTCCTGTGCAATGTTTTTAGTGCTATATTACCCGTAACGGAGGCCGAGATCTATGGGCCCAGAGATCACCTCCGTTACATTTCCTGACCCCTCTCCCCAGGAAATACAATGTCTTAGGAATCTTGGCTTCCTCAGGGGGGGCCGTGAAGTCTAAAAGAAGCTTCCCTTTCTTCCTCTCCATGCGCTCCTGTTGGTTCTGCGGTCTGACGCGCTCTCTCTCCTGACGGACCTTCTCGGCTATCTTTGCCATCCGCATTTTGCGCTTCAGTTTTTCCCGCTTTTTCCTGCGTCGGAGGTGCCGGTAAACGTGGAACTCCCCGCTGCCCGCACCGGCACTGGAACCCATCACCTCCCGGACGAACTCCGGAGTTTTGGCAATTATCAAAAGCTGCGACTCCTTTCCTCTAGGTTTCCTTGGCTTGTTATTCTTCTGAGTGTGCGCCACCATCTTTCCAACCGTTCTCAATGCTTCTGCCTTCCTCTCTTCTTCCCTCTGTAACCAGAGCTGCTCCTCTTTCTGCTCTTGCCCCAATCTCTGGTTCTCCGCCAGGATCTCTGATGCCTCAGCGGCAGAGCCAGCGCCCGTCGAGCCTCCAGCCAATCTGCCGTCCTGCCTCCGGAGTCTCCGTTCCTCTTCCCGTGCAAACTGCTGCTCACCGGCTGCCTGAAGCTGCAGGAGTGACCTCATCATCTCCCGCAGTTCCTCCATCACTCTCACCTCCTCACTTGGTCAATCCCACTTCTGACACGAATTGTGAAGCTGACAATTGAGCGGCCCGACCAAGCAAGGAGGCAGAGGCAGAACGTCCAAAAATATAACCCGGTGTGGGCATTTATTAAACTTGAGCACAGGACACAGCCTCAATCTTGCTGTTCTTGTGCACACAGTCACCAGCTACCAGCCTCCCAGCCCCCAAACAGACAGGGCAACAGACCCTAAATACACACACTAATCAGCAATTCGACACATGTGGGGGGGAGGAGACAACACAGGGCACCAGGTGCACACAATCAACAGCCACAGACATGGGGGAAGGGGAACACTTTTAACATGAAACCAGGAAACAGAGACAGACAAACTAGTTACATCAATTACATATATTCCCATGCTTCCTGTGCAATGTTTTTAGTGCTATATTACCCGTAACGGAGGCCGAGATCTATGGGCCCAGAGATCACCTCCGTTACACCCCCCTTCTTCGATTTTGACATGTGACATCTCTTTCTGACCGTTAGAGCCAATAGAATCGAAGGGGAATCTCCCCACACACACACATGGTAAAACGAAAAGATGGCTTCTTGACGCACACAGTTTTGCTCCAGAGTGAAGCTGTCTCTAGGTCTGACATCTCAAAACCGAAAAGCAAATGTATTGCTCATGGATTATCAGAAATCATTGATCAAGTGACACAGACACATTGGATTAACTTCAGCATCGTTGTTATCGTTTTAATGCCATTGAAGACCACTTTTGACCAGACTACCACACAGGTGAGCCATTTTGCCATTTTTGGCTAACTAGCTCCATATGTTTTGATGTGTGTTCTTGTCATTATTTCCGAGAATTTGCATACTTGAGTGATAATGAGGGTACCCATCGATTCTGTGTCCCCTCACGATGTGAAACGATGGGTTGAGATGTGCAGCAAAGATAAATAATAAGGTTCTGTGAGTGAATTTCGGTGCAGTCATCTGTTAGGTTTTTTCGCTCGTTGCTAATTCAGAGGCTCAGCGTTAGCATTGTGGGGGGTTTTTTGGAAAAGAAAATGAAAATGATCAGTTAGATGAGTTTATTTCCGTTACATGGATATAAAACATTCATAGTTTATTAAATGAACATGCCCTCAGCCCTGTTTTCTGCAAGATATTGCAGGAGGCCCCCGGAACCGGGGTCTCTCGGGCTTAACAGGTTAACTACTAGACCGCTGGGTCATGTTAAGACCATCTTTTCTGTGTTGCTGTGTGTTTTTTCCATCGCTTTTGTGTTACAAATATCAAAATAATAACAAAATATATCCGTCGTAAACTAAACCGGAAACAGCAGTATATTTTATTTTGTTAACCTGTTCTACACCGCCCCCCCCGATAACGGGGGGAAAAACGCGTCATCTGCAGGAAACAGCGTCTGAGGGCATCTTAATATACAATAAACTATGAATGTTTTATATACATGTAACGGGAAGAAACTCAGCTAACTTATCTTTTTTTAATTTTTTTTTTAAAAACCCACAAAGCTAGCGCTGAGCCTATATATTAGCCACGGGCGAAACAATGCTAATAATAATAATAAATAATACATTTATTTTGGGGGGCGCCTTTCATAACACCCAAGGACACCTTACAGGGTTACAGATTTACATTTACAATTTTACCTTACAAATTAAAACAGTGGATTTAGTGAAGTATCAGCCGGGGTAAGACAAGACAAACAACAGGAAATTGACTACAAAAGGACACAGGGTACAGATTATAGAGAAAATGCCAGTTTGAACAGGTGGGTTTTGAGTTGGGTTTTGAATGTTGTTATGGAATCAGACTGTCGGATGTGTAGTGGCAGGGTGTTCCAGAGTCTGGGAGCCGAGCAGCTGAAAGCTCGAGCACCCATGGTTTTGAGGCGATAGCTTGGGACGGTGAGAAGTCCTACGGACGATGGTGGTAATGGTGTTTTGCACAGAAACTCACTCATAACACCCTTATTTATTATCGTAGCTGCACCCCCAACCCATAATGAGATGACACAGAATCGATCGGTACATACATCATCACTCCATGATAAGAACTCACGAAGATATTAACAAGAACAGACATCAAAACATGCGGCGCTAGGTAGCTAAAAACTGCAAAATGGCTCACCTTTGTCGTTGTCTGGTCAGAAGTGGTCTTCAATGGCATTAAAACGATAAAAAACGCTGCTGAAGTTAATCCATAGGGTAATCCAATGTGTCTGTGTCCCTTTGAAATTATTTCTGATAACCCATGAGCAATAAACCTGCTTTTCGGTTTTCAGATGTCAGAGCGAGAGATAGGTTCGCTCTCATACAAAACTGTGTACGCATAGCTCTCATTTCTCAATAGTAAGTGTAGAGGAAACTTCTGTGTAGCAATGCAGTGGGAGTCACCGACTCAGGAAAGAGACACGGGAAGAACAGGAGCTTTGATGTCAAACACTGATGGTTTATTTGGAGCTTCGGCCAAAGAATTCACATCACAAGTCCAAGAGCCAGAGGTTCTGACTTCACGGTAGATTTGTGTGGAGATTGATGAAAAGTATTATGCAGAAGATGTGATGCAGCATATTTTTGGTATATTCATTTTAATGTCACCCATATATAAGAGGTGTATTGCATCATGTTATCCCTAATATACAGTGGCGGCGGGTCATTAGGGGCAGGTGGGGCACAGCCCCACCTAGTGTCAGAAGAAAGTATTACAAATAATGATTACAAAAAAATACTAAAAAATAAATAAAAAAACATATAAAATATATTTTAAGGTCATGTTTAATAATCTGATTCGTCTGTACATTTCTGTTTTAGTCTGTGTTCTTCTAATTAGTGTCTAGAGTGCCGTTTTGAGCTGTTTAGAGCCATGTGGGACAAAACCCGATCCTGCCCCTCCCTCTCACAGTCTAAGTGAACGGTGATTGTAAAAACTACACTGCGCATGCTCAGAGTATTTTTCTATTTAATGTGTGTGGCAAAAAAATAATGACCGTAGGGGCATAGTGCTCCCATCCCCACCATACGTCATCTCACATAATTCAGAATTGATTGGCTGTAAGTACTCACGTGTGCAGTGCTGCGAAACGTCACGTGTAGTTTGAAGAGGAGACGAGAGAGCAGCATATAGCTAACATCACCAGCGATTAAAAGAAGTAAAAAACTGAAAGAAAATGAATGAAGTTGACCATTTACTGGAGCACACATTTGAGACACTTAGTCTCGGAGAGAAACTGGAGGTAAAGCGCCTCGGTGCCCACCATCCACCGGATTTCCAAATGGTCCAGACTGCGGGCAAAGTTAAACGTGGGTTTAACGCTGAGTGGTTTGCTAAAAAGAAATGGCTAACGGCGAGCATCCAGAAGAATTCCCTCTTTTGCTTTCCTTGCCTGCTTTTTGGTGAAGATCAAGGTACTTGGTCGAGGACAGGTTACAAGGACTTAAAGCATCTTTCGGAGAGGACAATGAAGCATGAGAGCAGCAACAGTCATTTGGAAAATGCCGTAAAATTGGGATTACTTGGAAGGGTGAATGTTGCAGCTCAGATTGACAGCGCCTACAGACGCGGCATTGATTCTCATAATAGGAAGGTGGAAGAAAACAGGTACGTGCTTGGTCGGATCATCACCTGTATTAAACTGTGTGGGAAATGTGAGACAGCACTGCGGGGCCACAACGAGTCGGCGGACTCTCTGAATCCAGGGATATTCAGGTCAATTTTCGAGACAATGTGTGAGGGCGATTCCAGGCTTCAACGGCACTACGAAGCTCAGCTTGTTTTCAAAGGGACATCAAGCACCATACAGAATGAACTCTTGGACTGCATGTATGTTGTGTACAGGGAGGAAATAGCCAAGCAAGTGGACAACACATCATTTGTTGCCGTTCAGGCCGACGAGACAACCGATGTCTCCTGTAAATCGCAAATGGTGATTGTGCTGCGATACATTATGCCTGACCTCACAGTTACAGAGCGTTTTTTGGAGTTTGTGGAAGTAAAGGACAAAACTGGTGTAGGTCTCTCTAACAGCATCAAGGCTGTTCTGGAACCCCTGAAGCTGAAAGAAAAGCTAATCGCTCAGACCTATGACGGGGCGGCCGTCATGAGCGGTAACGTGCGCGGGGTACAGACGGTGATGAAGGAGACGTACCCAAACGCTCAGTTTGTTCACTGCTACGCCCACCAACTGAACCTGACCCTGCAGCAGTTCTGTGTTCAGCAAGGATGAGCATCCTGAAGGTGTTTTTTGCAGATCTAACTGCTTTTTCCACTTTTTTCTCCGGTGCTCCAAAACGTGTTGCAGCTCTTGCAGAGGCAACACAGAGACGCATCCCACGGCCACCGGCTGTGAGATGGAACTTTAAAAGCAGAACTGTGAACGCGGTTTGGGAGACCCGAGATGCACTACTTCAGTGTATGAAGCATATACGCGCACAACCAGGATGGGATGCGGTCACCATAAGTGAGGCATACGGCCTGTCAAAGAAACTGCGGGACCGAGCATTTATGCAGCTCCTGGAGTTTTTTTCGTTGCTTATGCCAGAAGTGGATGTTCTATACAACACTCTGCAAAAACGAAGCATCGATGCACCTGGGATCAACAGCGCGCTCTGCCGTTTCAAGGAAAATGTTCAGAAAATGAGGCAGAAAACTGATGCATTGGCCGCCACCGCTCATGATGGAACAGACGAGCCAGGCCGACGAGTCAGCAGCACAGCGCCGGTGATGAAGGAGGCTTGTGACACAGTCATCTCACAGGTGGAACAGAGGTTCTCACAGAGTGACCATTTGATCGCTGCAAAGCTTGTTGACAGCTCATTCTTCCCACAGCATGTCCTGTCATTTCCTACACCTGAGCTTGACTGCGCCGTGAAACTGTGGCCTGCGTTGGGAAACAAGGAGAAGTTGAAGTCTGAGCTGACCACGCTCTACCGCCACAGTGAGCTTCACACTGGAAACACTGCCCTGTCTCTGTTGAAATCCATTCACGAGAACAACTTGGAGGAAACGTTTGCTGAGACTGTTATTTTGGTCAAAATAATAGTGACAACTCCGATGACGACATCCGAGTCAGAGAGGAACTTTTCCACCCTCAAAAGGATAAAGACTTTCACTCGCAACACCATGGGACAGCCGCGACTTAACGCATTGGCCATGCTTTCAATTGAAAGCCAGTTGATCCAGCAACTACAGGACTTCATCCCCAAAGTGATAGACACATTCTGTCAGAGGAAGGACCGCCGTGCCGCTTTTCTTTTCAAGTGAGCCTTCAGCTTTGGTAAGTTCATTTATGTCATATATTTTGTTGATCTTCTGTGTTTTGCCTCTGCTGGATCGATTGATATTGTGACCTCGATGATGAGTGTCTGTGTTTTCCTTATATTTACAGTCTATGGTGTTTTAATGCTAAAGCATTACGGTTGTTGTTATTGTTAAGAATTACTTTGTGATGGTGACCTTTACTCCATGTATGAAGGTGCATTACTATGACATCCCCACGCTGTGTACGTAAATGTATGCGCTCACAGTGTTGCTCCTGTGGTCTTCAGTATGTAATTTGACACTCCCCCTCTCTCTCTCCTCCCCCCCTCTCTCTGTCCCCCCTCTCTCTCTCCTCCCTCTCTCTGTCCCCCCCCTCTCTCTCTCTCCCCCGACCTCTTTCTGCCCCCCCAGTTTTGTACACCTAGAAACGCCACTGCTAATATATGTGTGGGTATATACATTCCTGTGTGTTAATAGTTGAAGGAACAAAGTACATTTTCCTCTTAAATATAGAGAGGTTTTTTATAGATTCCTGAAACAATGTTCCCTTTTCTTAAAAGTAGATTAGCGCAATAGTCTTTTTCTGCCACTTTTACCCTTTTTATCAAAAGGGTGTTTTTAGGCTATTTTTGAGGAGGTAAAATGCAGAATTACTTGTGAGTTCTGTTTTGAGTGAAAAGATTACCCCTTTGAGTATTTTTCTTGGTTAACCATTTGATATAATGGTTAAATTCTTCTTAAGTTAATGATGCGCATCCTGCAGGCCTTGAGAATTGAGTCACACAGTTAAGAGAGACAATGGTCCTTCTGATTCTGGGTGAGCTGACTTCATGTGGATGGAAGTTCAGAGATGGCCTGGGGGTATGAAGACAGTTAGGCGTTGTTGGTGAGCTGGTCCTGAGGAGGTCATGAAATGATGACTGTTACATTTCCAACAAGTATGGCTTTCATAAAGAAACACATGACTTTTGTGATAAAATACATGATAAGATGTGTTTTGTTGCAAAGTGAGCCTGTTTTGTTTTCTGCTGGCCCGCGCTGATTTACTGTGACACAGCATATTTTGCGTCTCCCAATGAGATGACCTGAAAAGATGACCAGCTGACCTAACCCCTCCTTCTTATTCTTGTATATCTCCTGTATGAGTCCTGGCGTTCGCTCTCTCTTCTCGGGCTGCCAGGACCGAAGGATCTACGCAGCACGCGAACCAGGGCAGGAGTGGGCCCTACTCCTTACATTACAATATAATTGTATTGTATTATATTGTTTTGTAATGTATTATATTGCATTGCATTATTACCTTTTATAATTAAAACAGATTATTGTTTAAACTGGTATCCTGGTGTTCTCTGATTTCCTTCCTGTTATGATTTTAAGCAGGACTCGTCAAAACGACACGCGGAGCCGAGTGGGGTTGTAAAAACCTCAAAACTCCTACAGGTGATGACCCGACGTTTGCGAGTGGGAGTTCAGAGGGAGTCACATCAGCAGCCAGTGGACGAAGCTGTCCAGGGGTGACACCTCGAAATACTTTCTGACAACTAAAAACAGAGCTCTATACAAAATATCAGGTAAGCACGGATACCCGTTACACTCAAAATCTGTGATTTGGCTATATTCAAATTGTTTAGAGTTGTCAGGAATATTTCTCAGTGTCTAGTCTTCACGCTAAAGATAATGCAATGCATATTTTAGCATAGGTAGGTAACTAACTAAGAATAATAAGATTAATAAAGCAACGATTAGAAACCTCGTGGATTTTTCAGAATCATACGACTAACTCGTTAGCTACACGTGAAGCGATGAGGAGTGTAAGTTGAAGGTGAAAGGCCCCGTGCGGTTTTTTCAGAAATCGAAACGGCTAACCCATCGGGGGAGTTCAGTGGTTTCCTAACGATTCCATCCAGAACAAAACAGAATATTGCTTTCCAGTCTCATAGGAGCTGCAGTTGCATTATAAGTATAATCCAAGAGGAGATACGCAAATTTCAAAAATACATTTTGAAAGGACCGGAATCTTGTTCTCTTGTTCTGTGGGGTTAATCTATCAGGCTAAACGTGACGATAAAGAGATTATGTTGACCTAGGGTTTCGGCTCCATGGAAATGCCACATCGCTGAAAAGCGGTGTCAAAGCGCGTTTTTAAGGTCCATTATCTGTTGAAATAAACATCGCACCATAAAGCTGGATAGACTGTACGGGGAATAATTTTCTGTGAATAATTTCTAATAGATAAGGGAGAAAGGTCAGATAAAGACGCGAAGTTTAAGCTTGTTGCTCTCAGAAGCATTCTTCCCCTCAAGTGATGTGGAACTCATTCCTGGTGAGGTGCCGCCATCTGCTGGACGTATTTTGTAGTATTTCTTGCATACATTACATTTGACTGGCGCCTTTATCCAAAACGACTCACAATAAGTGCGTTAGACTATGAAAATACAATCAAAAACAAAACAGGATCATTAAAATATATCTGAGTTTATAGCCAAAACATTTCAAGTGCTACTCAACTGCCTTTCGATAAGCCAGTCCGTTGTTAGTAGGCTATCATAAGTGCTTCTGTTAGTACTTCTTGGTTAATATAATATATATATATTAGGGCTGTCAAGTTAACGCGTTAATAATGCGTTAACGCAAAAAAAAATTAACGCCACTAATTATTTTAACGCGATTAACGCATGTGTATTTTTTGTCCTCGGCCGCCCCGTAGTTTCAGAGCGCATCGAGTTTAAAATACCATCTACAAGCTGATGCTGACAGCCCCGCTCCTGCCGCCCGCTTGTGGCAGACCACACTTCCACGCTCACCGGCAGGCACCGACTGGCTGTTGGGAGGACCGGGAGGGTGTGTGTGTGTGTGTGTGTGTGTGTGTGTGTGTGTGTGTGTGTGTATGTGTGGCCCGAGCGAGCGAGAGAGAGACCTTACGTGTATTGTTGTTGTTAGCATCTGGTGCTAGCTAGCTGCGCTAACGGATATAAGGAGCTGTTTAAATGAAAACAGAGGAGCGACATTTCGCCACAACTGCGCCGAGCACTTGACTTTATGCAGGAAGCCAGACAGTGGGACATTGTACGAAAAGTCAGCACACTCAGCACGCATAGTGCAACATGATTGCAGCGTCCAGGCAGCTCCCGTTCGAGCATATGCCTTGAGTTGCACATAGCTCCAACGATCCATCACACACACACACACACACACACACACACACACACACACACACACACACACACAGGCGAATATTTGTAATGTTCAGAGGTTGTTGTGTTTAATATTCATGAGAATATTTGTCATTGTTCAAATGATAATAAACATTAGCATAAAGAATATGTGTCCACTCATATGTTGATAAGAGTATTAAAAACTTGAAAAATATTCCGCTAAGGTACATTTAGAACAGATCAAAAATGTGCGATTAATTTGCGATTAATCGCGATTAACTATGGACAATCATGCGATTAATCGCGATTAAATATTTTAATCGACTGACAGCCCTAATATATATTAATATATATCATTCGAAGTGGAGGGGTAATACTTGAGTTTTAACACTCAAAATAGTTACACATTTGGATTAAGGGCAGGGCAGTTACATAAATACATTAACGACGTTGGGAGTAACGACAAGTATTGTCCATTATATTAATAAATACCACTGAACACACAGCAACCTAGTCAGATAAATACGATACAATCACTATGGATGGACAGTTTTAAAAAAAATGATTTACACGTCCCAATTCCCGGAAGTTTCCGAGAGCAATGGGGACAGGCTGAGAGATTGATTCTCAGTGGAACCAAACAGGGAAGACATGGGGAGGCAAACTCTCAGCAGTGCTGTAAATGACATGTGCACTGTACAAAAGGCTGGCTCAGAAGAAAAGTCTCAGACAGGACCTATAGAGGATCCAGTTCTCCCCTTCAGTTCCCCCCTCATTTACCCGGATTTATTTAATCCAGTTAAACAACCTAAAAGTAGATAGGAAACTAAAAACGTAAACAATTTACCACAATTGGGTAACACTTTATATTAAGGTACACAAATTAACCATCAACTAGTTGTTAATTAACATGCATATTAGCAGTATATTGGCTCTTTATTAGTCATTATAAAACACTTATTAATGCCTTATTCTACATGACCATATTCTACAAGTAATAAGCCATTAGTTGAGAGTTTTTCCTCAATAACCCTCTAATTAGTGCTTATTTGTTGCAAGTAAGGAACTTATTGTACATGAGTTTTGGTCTTAATATGCGCTGCCCAATATGGGCCTAATAAGGCAGTAGTACCACAAGAATAGTAATTCTCCCATAATAACACTTAACAAATATAATCTATTCTTATGTAGCAAGACATGAAACTATAAGTGTTAATTAAGTCTAAACAACTCAAAATGAGGTATTTCTATCTAAGAACATGTTCCCTATTCTAAAGTGAAGTCTTGTTCATAACCAATAAGCTATTAGTTTGTCTCTAATTGACCTGAACAGGTTCCCTATTCTAAAGTTGCCTCCTCTTCACACTTTGTAAATACATTATAGCACACAACTACTGAAATTAACCTCAACAGTACATGAACAAAGTATGCACACGTTGAAATATCTGTTTTATTATTGAACCACTGAAGAGAGGTTCAGACACATACATGTACCAAAACATGTCAAGTTTCTCCAAGGCTGAGAACACACATGCAGCCTGTACTTTTTAATAAAAACTGATTTTTAACAGAGTTTATGTATTTGTGATCATACTGTGTGACCTGCTTGTATATTCTTACACAATAGGTGTACTGTTCTCTCTCTGTGTTGTCTCAGTGTGAACATAGATTAAACAGCCAGCCAAACTCTTTTGAGAGCCAGGGAATGAGCAGCCATGCTCCTTTATTGACTTATTTGCAGTCCACTGACATTCAAACGGAGTGAAACTATAAAAAAAGAAGTTACAAGGCACTTAATGATCTCATACATGCAAGTGTAACATACACAGATGAACACATTAGGACCGCTTAGTGTAAACAAGGTAAACATAGCTAATGCTAGCTGTACAATAAGCATGTATACAGGCTAGTATGGCTAACGCTAGCATGTATGCGAATGCTAACGCATTTTCTCATTGAGTTTAAACATCTCCACATGTCATCACATAAACACAATACATGTTACTAATCCTTACAGTGTAAGTGTAAGGCTCACACTTACACTTACAGTCATTGCTTTCTGACGGACTTGACCCTTTTACTCTTCAGGTTGCATAGGGAAAATTAGTGGCAGTGTATTCATGGATGTCTACTGCCATTATATTCCGTTCACGTTCTCCTACTTCCTGTACCCGGGTCTAACCTTCAGTACACATTTTACAAAATTATAAATGTGCAAATATGAAATATACAGGTCAATATCTCCTTGCTATTGGTAGCTGAACTGTCAATACCCCAAAACATATTATAAGATATAAATACCTAATTTTGAGTTATTTAGACACAATTAACACTTATAGTTTCATGTCTTGTTCCATAAGAATAGATCATATTTGTTAAGTGTTATTATGGGAGAATTACTATTCTTGTGCTACTACTGCCTTATTACGCCCATATTAAGCAGCGCATATTAAGACCAAAACTCATGTACAACAACTTCCTTACTTGCAATAAATAAGCACTAATTAGAGGGTTATTGAGGAAAAACTCTCAACTAATGGCTTATTACTTGTAGAATATGGTCATGTAGAATACGGCATTAATAAGTGTTGTATAATGACTAATAGAGAGCCATTATACTGCTAATATGCATGCTAATTAACAACTAGTTGATGGTTAATTTGTATACCTTAATATAAAGTGTTACCCACAATTGTGTTGTTAAGTTTATGAAGAAAGAGTAGAAAGTAAACAGGAGGTTTTTATAACTTTGTCAGTCAGAAGGAAGCTGTTAATGTTTAAACATGACAGAGGTGCTGCACGAGGCTAAAGGCCATCTCACACTGTTGGCTAAACACAGAGAGGTGATTGATGAGAGAAGCTTGTGCAGGAGCAGGCAGCTGCAGGGCACAGAGAGAGAGAGAGACAGGAGAAGTAGATGTTTTGGAAGTTCAGAGAGAGTAAAACTTATATAAAGTTAACTACTAGTCTGAAGAATGTCATATTGTTTTGTGAGTGAACAGGAAGTAAAAATATATTTACTAGATATAAGAACAACCTTCTGGATCCGCACCAGTCTGGTTTCAAGGCAGGTCACTCCACAGAAACTGCTCTCATTGCTGTCACGGAGGAACTGCACACTGCCAAAACTGCATCCCTCTCCTCTGTCATCCTCCTGTTGGACCTGTCTGCTGCATTCGACACGGTGAATCATCAGATCCTCCTTCGCACTCTCCAAAAACATGGAGTTTCAGGCTCTGCTCTTTCCCTCCTCACCTCATACCTGAAAGACCGTACCTACAGGGTGACTTGGAGAGGGTCTGAGTCCGACCCTTGTCAATTAACTACAGGGGTCCCTCAGGGCTCTGTTCTTGGTCCCCTCCTCTTCTCCCTGTACACAAACTCGCTCGGATCAGTCATTAGCCCGCATGGTTTTTCTTACCACTGCTACGCTGATGACACCCAATTAATTCTGTCCTTTCCCCGCTCAGAGACCCAGGTCGTTGCACGCATCTCTGCTTGTCTAGCTGACATCTCTCAGTGGATGTCTGCTCACCACCTCAAGCTCAACCTTGACAAGACTGAGCTGCTCTACCTCCCGGGAAAAGATTGTCCCACTCTTGACCTAACAATCAACATCGGCACCTCAGTTGTTTCCCCGACTCAGACTGCAAGGAATCTGGGTGTGACCCTAGATAACAACCTGTCCTTCACTGCAAACATCGCTGCTACAACCCGTTGCTGCAGATACACGCTTTACAACATCAGGAAGATACGTCCCCAGCTGACACAGAAAGCGACTCAGGTTCTGGTCCAGGCTCTCGTCATCTCACGCGTAGACTACTGCAACTCCCTCCTGGCTGGTCTACCTGCATGTGCCATCCGACCTCTGCAGCTCATCCAGAATGCAGCGGCTCGTCTGGTCTTCAACCTTCCTAAATTTTCCCACACCACTCCGCTCCTCCGCTCCCTTCACTGGCTTCCGATAACTGCTAGAATCCACTTCAAGGCACTGGTACTTGCTTACCATGCTGCAAATGGATCTGGCCCTTCCTACATCCAGGACATGGTTAAACCGTACACCCCAGCGCGTGCACTACGCTCTGCATCAGCCAAACGACTCGCTGCGCCCTCGCTGCGAGGGGGACCCAAGTTCCCATCGGCAAAAACACGTGGGTTTGCTGTCCTGGCTCCAAGATGGTGGAATGAGCTCCCCATTGACATCAGGACGGCAGATAGCTTGCACATCTTCCGGCGCAAACTGAAAACTCATCTCTTTCGACTCCACTTCGAGCGTTAGAACTATTAACGAAGCACTTTTATACTAATAAAGGACTGGCTTACCTAAAGCCAGTTGAGTAGCACTTGAAATGTTTGGCTCTATGAAACCTGATGTACTTATATGATTCTGTTTTCTTCAAGGTTGTGTCTTCCTGGTCGAATGTACTTATTGTAAGTCGCTTTGGACAAAAGCGTCAGCTAAATGCAATGTAATGTAATGTAACAACATGCTTATCTAGGTTAACAGAAAACTGCTATTAACCAGTTTCAGCAGCTACTGTCCTATCTGTGGTCCAAAGAGAACATATGTTTCATTTACAATTCATATTAAGAAAGTTCACAATTGATACCATTAAAGACCGTTTTGGATTAATAGGGCGTGTCTGTCATAAACACTCGTGCTCAGATGGAATAAAGTGTTGAGATGTTCTCAAGAGTGGGAGTTTTCACAACGCTTTTTAGTTTGTATTGAAACAATTAAGTGATAAGGACAGAAAAACTGTTCCGTGATGATTTCTTTAGGTTTTAGCTTTAGTAATGGAGATTACATTTTGTGAGGAAACTTTTCCACCAATAATAAGTGTTCAAAAATATATATTCATTAACTGTAATCAGATTACTTGTTTTTCAAATATAGCGCTAAATACAGTTAGTTTTGTATTCTGTTACAAATCTAACCATGCTTGTAACACAACTTAGATAAACAATTTGAAAAATAACAGAATAAGCAAATGGTTAAGGAGGTTTTCCTGTTTGGCTCATTTGATTTAGAACTGAAGTAAGGAAGAATAGTGTTTTATGAGAACTGTCATTCCTCATGGTTTTTAAAGATAAATCATCAGTTTGTTTGGACTTTGATGTAGAAATAGGATCATGGTGGAGAAGGAAGACCTTTTTTGGTTTCAAATTAAAGAAGATTTTAAAGATGAAGTTTATTTTATTTTTTTCTGACTAGAATTTTAGAAGCAGGACTTCAACTAGACAAAAGAGATTTTACAATGTGGTTTTACTACTTTTAATGGAGTAAAGAATCTGGGTAGACTACTGCCATTGGTTTGTTTTAACATTCACATGTTTCAGCATTCCTGACCATATAGACACTCAGCCGTTTTATTTTGTAACCCTTTGGGGAAGAGATTTAAATTGAGTTTTTCTCCAGTTGCTGATTTGCTGTGATTACAGCAGCACTGGATAGTTGTGCGCCACCTTTGGGTTGTACTCTGAATCAGTGTGTTGGTGAAAAGTTGCTCACTACAGAAACAGAAGAACTGTGCAAAGAACGCATCTCTGAGGAGGGTTTGATATTTTGCTTGGGCCTCGTTGTCAAGGCAACAGTGGTGTGAAGAGGAACTGCAGTTTTTGGGGATTCATGCTGTGCAGAGGACAACGTGTGTCTGCTGATTGTACCACATTGATCCAGAGGTTCCTTCCCCCTCAGGACATCCCAGTGCAAAACAAGAGTTTAATTGATCCAATTGACTACAGCTGCAGAAGACAACACATCACTGACTGTTCACATTATGACAAGATCTTGAGACAGGCTTGTCTCAGATTGTTCAGACTCTGAAGAAATTATGCGATGATTTGACAGCATAACTGTTGTTGTGAGTTTTCATAGTATGTTTAATACTTAAAACGAAAGTTAGTTATAATTAAATATAATCAATTATATTCTTGTATAACCCACAATGAAAATGCTTCATATTTTAGTTTTTTCTATAGTTACAGTATAAACAAAACAAAGTGGTTTGTTTAGGTTGAGTGTGTAAGGTCTATGATTTATGGGTGTCTCTGATAAAGAGAGGGAGGGGGGCTCCAGGCTTAAGGAGAAACACAGAGGCCTCAAAAAAGGGTCAAGTCCTTTTTACACTAACATAGGAAGGTGTGTCTTATGCCATAAAGCTATGGAACATGTCGAGTCATGTCCAGCCTTGTACATTAGAGTCCTTGCCCAGTTTTCCACAAATTGGGTGTAGAGGAGGAGTTTGTTTTTTTGGGGTTTCGTTCCGGTTTTTTGAGCATAAAGAGACTGGTTTTTTGAGAGAGCGCGAGAGAGAGGGGGGGAAACCCCTGGTAGACTCTCTCCCGGTAGGCTGTGTCCTTCAGAGCTCGGTAAAGGTCCTCTCACACTTGGTAAATATCTCTCGAATTTCTTGGTTGTTGGCTGAGTGGAATGATTTGATGAGAGATCAATCAATCAATCAATGTTTATTTATATAGCCCAATATCACAAATGTTACATTTGTCTCAGTGGACTTTACAGTTTGTACAAAATATCAGTATGACAATACGACACCCTCTGTCCTTAGACCCTCACATCGTACAAGGAAAAACTTCCGGAGAAAACCCACAGTTTAAAGGGAAAAATGGGAGAAACCTCAGGGAGAGCAACAGAGGAGGGATCCCTCTCCCAGGACGGACAGACGTGCAATAGATGCCGTGTGTAAATTGAAAAGATAATACATTTGCAAAATAGGTAGTCCAAATGTTTGGAAATGCATGTGTGTATAATAGGAAGATGAATCCACGAGGATATCCATCCAGGACCTATGATCCAGGACCACAGCCACGACTCAAGATCCAGGGCTCGCGATCCAGGACAGAGGAGCGCAAGATCATCCATGACTCCGGATCCCGGCGTATATAGACACCAAAAAGAAAGACATTTGGGGAAGCTGGGTTAATCGGAACATGAGAGTACACAGGTATAGACAGAGAGAAGGAAGAAGTAAGATGTCCCCCGACAAACTAAGCCTATATCAGCAAAACTAGGGGCTGGATCTAATCAGCCCTAACTATAAGCTTTATCAAAAAGGAAGGTCTTAAGCGCACTCTTAAAAACGGATAGGGTGTCTGCCGCCCGAACACAAACTGGAAGCTGATTCCACAAATGTGGAGCTTGATAAGAAAAGGCTCTGGCTCCCATTGTACTTTTAGAGACTCTAGGAACAACCAACAACCCTGCATTCTTGGAACGCAATGCCCTAGTAGGACAGTAGGGTATAATGAGTTCTTTAAGGTAAGATGGCGCCTGCCCATTAAGGGCTTTGTAGGCGAGAAGAAGAATTTTAAATTCTATCCTGTGTTCTATAGGGAGCCAGTGTAAGGCAGCCAGAACAGGAGTAATGTGGTCCCTTTTCCTAACTCTGGTTAGTACACGAGCCACAGCATTTTGAATCAGCTGAAGCGACTTGACTGACTTCTTGGTACACCCTGATAATAAAGAGTTACAATAATCCAGCCTTGAAGTAACAAATGCATGGACTAGTTTCTCTGCATCGTTTTGAGGCAAGATATGCCTGATTTTTGCAATGTTACGTAGATGGAAGTAGGCGGTCCTTGAAATTGATTTTATGTGGGCGTTAAAGGATAAATCCTGATCAAATAACACCAAGATTCCTTACAGTCTCACTGGAGGCCAAATTAATGCCATCCATAGTTAGTATATCCTTAGATAATTTGTTTCGTAGATTCTTCGGGCCAAGTACAATAACTTCAGTTTTGGTCGTGTTTAACATCAAAAAGTTTAAGGTCATCCACGTTTTTAAGTCCTTAAGGCAGTCTTGAATTGTATTTAGATGATTAATTTCATCAGGCTTGATTGATAAATATAGTTGAGTATCATCCGCATAACAATGAAAGTTTACAGAATGATTCCTTATAATATTGCCTAACGGAAGCATATATAATGTGAACAAAATAGGTCCGAGCACTGAGCCCTGTGGCACTCCATGGCTAACTTTGGTTTGCGTGGAAGATTCATCATTGACACGTACAAACTGAGAGCGTTCAGATAGATAGGACCTAAACCAGTCTAAAGCAGTTCCCTGTATGCCAACTAAGTGCTCTAGTCTTTGCAATAAGATATCATGGTCGATAGTATCAAATGCAGCACTGAGATCGAGCAAAACAAGAATAGAGACACGTCCCTTGTCAGAGGCTATTAGAATGTCATTTGTGACTTTAAACCAGAGCTGTCTCTGTGCTATGATGTGTTCTAAAGCCAGACTGAAAAGCTTCAAATAAATCATTGTTTTTTAAGTAATCACACAACTGTTTTGCGACCGCTTTCTCAAGAATTTTTGAGAGGAACGGAAGATTAGAAATAGGTCTATAGTTGGCTAAAACCTCTGGATCGAGGTTGTGCTTTTTAAGAAGCGGTTTTATCACTGCTACTTTGAATGATTGTGGAACATAACCTGATAATAAAGACATATTCATAATATTTAATAAATAAGTGCTAATTAATGGAAAAACTTCCTTCAACAGCTTAGTTGGAATTGGGTCTAACATGCACGTTGATGGTTTAGAAGAGAGAATCATTGAATTTAATTGTTCAAGGTTTATGGCTGAAAAGCATTCTAGTTTACTATCTAGTGTAATATTAGAACTTACGTTTCCGGGAGCTGTTGATAACACTATACTGGTCAAAGGCAAGAGGTCATTAATTTTGTTTCTAAGAGTAACAATTTTATCGTTAAAAAAGCACATAAAATCATTACTACTGAGTGCTATGGGAATAGAAGGCTCAATCGAGCTGTGGCTTTCTGTCAGCCTGGCTACAGTGCTGAAAAGAAATCTTGCATTATTCTTATTCTCATCTATTAATGAAGAGTAGTAAGCTGCTCTCGCTTTACGCAATGCTTTCTTATATTCATTGAGAGTAATATGCCAAATTAAACGAGATTCTTCAAGTTTAGTAGAACGCCATATCCTTTCAAGTTGTCTCGACTTTTGCTTTATTTTGCGGGTTTCGGCATTATGCCATGGAGCTAGTCTATGTTGTTTTATTTTCTTCTTTTTCAAAGGAGCAACAGAGTCTAATTTTATTCGCAGCGCATCTGTAGCACTATCAACAACATGATCAATTTGGGGTGGTGTACATTTTGTATAAGTTTCCTCCCTTACATGCATAAATGCTATCGAGTTAAGTATTGGTGGAATCTCTTCCTTAAATTTGGCTATAGCACTAACAGATAGGTTTCTGCTGCAGGAGCTTTTGACTAATGCTTTGTAGTCTCGTAACAGTACTTCAAAAGTTACTAAGAAATGGTCGGATAAAGCAGGATTATGCGGTTCGACTAATAGTTGCTCAATTTCAATACCATAAGTCAGAACAAGGTCGAGAGTGTGATTATAGCAGTGGGTTGGTTTATTTACACTCTGACAAAAACCAACAGAATCTAATATAGAGTTAAATGCAACAGTAAGGCTATTTTTATCATCGTCAACATGAATATTAAAGTCACCTACGATAATTACTTTATCTGTTTTAAGAACCAAAGTTGATAAAAACTCAGAGAATTCAGATAAGAATTCTGAATAAGGACCTGGTGCACGGTACACTGTAACAAATAAGATTGGCTGCAAAGTTTTCCAGGTCGGATGCGTAAGACTAAAAACGAGACTTTCAAAGGAGGTATAATTTAATTTTGGTTTAGTATTGATAAGTAAACTTGAGTCAAAGATGGCTGCAACTCCACCTCCTCGGCCCGTGCCTCGGGCAATATGAGTATTGATATGGCTGGGTGGAGTGGCCTCATTTATGCTGACATATTCTTCATGTCTCAACCAAGTTTCAGTGAGACAGCATATATCAATATTATAATCTGATATTAAATCATTTACCAATATTGCTTTAGATGCTAGAGATCTTATGTTTAAGAGACCACATTTAATATTCCTGTTTTGTTGCACTGTAGTAGTTGTTACATTTACTTTGATTAGGTTATTATGTATGACACCTCTATTAGGTTTTACCTTAACTTGTCCTTGGGCAGACACACACACCGCTAATATTGGGTATTTTATTGGGTTCGGGATTCCTATGGATGACTGCCTAGGAGAGAGCGCAGAGAAGCGTGTAAGACTGCGACTCCGCCTCCTGGTCTCAACTCCAGTTTGTCATGGATTAAGTCCACAAAGCCCTGAAATGTTTGCCGAAATGAGATCGGCACCTTCCAAAGTAGGATGAATGCCGTCTCTCTTAATCAGACCAGGTTTTCCCCAGAAGGCTGTCCAATTATTTACGAAGCCCACATTGTTTGCTGGGCACCACCAAGACAACCAGCGCTGAAATGATGACATGCGGCTATACATGTCATCATTGATCAGATTGGGGAGGGGACCAGAGAAGATTACGGTGTCCGACATTGTTTTAGCATAACTACACACCGACTCCACATTAAGTTTGGTGCATTCTGATCGGCGTATACGAACATCATTACCACCGACGTGAATAACAATCCTACTGTATTTACGTTTATTTTTAGCCAGCAGTTTAAGATGCGCCTCAACGTCGCCCGCTCTGGCCCCCGGAATGCATGTGACTGTGGAGGCTTCGGTCTCTAATTTCACGTGTCTCATAATAGAGCTACCAATAACCAGAGTTGGCTTCTCAGCGGGTGTCTCGCTGAGTGGGGAATATCTGTTAGATACGTGAACGGGTTTGGTGGGGACCTGCGGGTTTCGCGTTATGCCCCTTCTGAACAGTCACCCAGTCTCCCTGCTGCTCGGGAGTTGCCGGGGGACGGCTAATAGGAGCTACCTTTTGCCGGTCCGCACCGGCTAACATGGGCTTTACTGTAGCTGAGTTTCTTTCTAAGATGCGGAGCCGGGCTTCTATGGCTATGATTCCCGCCTCCAACCTAACAACTATACTACATTTAACACATGTACCGGTACCAGTAAAGGAGGTAGGGAAGTAACCAAACATGAGACAGTTAGAGCAGGAAATAGCACCCGAGGGTGGGGAAAGAGCCATGGCTAGCTATCAAGCTAAAGTAGCTACCGTTAGCAAACCCGAAAAGAGTGTAGGCAACTGTGGAGTTACAGTCGCTAAGAGAAGGAGAGTTGTGAGAGCTTAAGTTATAGTAACGTGTGATTACAACGTCAGGCAGTTGCCGTGATCAAGAGTTTTAAAACGATCGATTAAGTTAAGATAATAAGCTATCAGCAACAGAACGGGCACACGGGATACCCGGAGATGACAACAACCGGAAGTTACAACATGCTTACCGCAATAGTGGTCCGTGTAGAAAACCAATTTTCACACAAGAGATGTGTTTGTGAATATTATAACCCACCACCTGTGAGGAAATCTTCCTCCGAAATAATGCGGATAGGAATGTGTCGGAAAAAAGGTATGAAACTGATGTGAATTGAGTTGGTGAATGAAAAGTTGAATGCGCTTTTTATTGTCACCGGTCTTTTTACGAGGAAATACCTCTAAATTCTATCGGGAGAATTTTAAAATGTCACAACTGAATTGGGCAATTAAACATTTTGGTAATAAATGTAAGACTGTGAATTAAAGTTTCATATTTGAACATGATCACAGCACCAAGGTTTTTTAGTATGATTATAATGTTGTAAAGAGAGAAGGTAAAAACCCTGTATTAGTTTGGACCTATTTTTCTTCAAATAAACTGAATCCCACCTGTTGGACTGGGATAATTTAAAAGACACCTGTGCTCTCCTCTCCTGCGTAAAAGGTAAGACTGCACCCTGCCACACACACTTAGGTAGGAGCACACTCCATTTACTGATATCAAAATCCTTCGGGATCCCTTAAACAGATTAAAAAAGAGTTGTCTGAATTGAAACAGCAGTTAATTGAACCTGGTTCTTCGGGGGGTTAGGAAGAGGTGAGATCTTGCTGACGTTGGTGGATCTGAGCCAAGCAGCAAACTTACATAGACTCAATAACTTCGGTCAGGTCAATTAGTAGGTCAGAGTAATTTACCGGAATAAATTATCAGGACCTCTCCGACTCTAAACACTGTGCAAGAGTTTTCCAGAGGGTGGTGTACAACAATAGGTTTAGTGTTTGAAAAGGGAGGCTGATTGTTTAAACGATGGTCTGGAATACTGAAAAGATTAAAGTTTAATATCCTTTTTTAGCAAACTGATTATTAGGTCACACATAATAATCTTGACATATAAACTAACTATGAGTAAAAAGATGAATGGATTGCATATCCTAGAGAGGGTTAGTTATGTTGCGAATACTTCACAAGGTATTTGCTAATGTATTTTGAAGAACAAATAACAAGGACACAATTTTGTTTTGTTTTTAGATTAAATTGTCCATTACCAAAACTGTTCACCTTATGTCTAGATTTGGACTTTGATGGTAAGGGAGTATTTAGGCTTATTTTTATACATCTGACATTTTCAAATATGTTGGCTATTCACTAGATAGACTTTGGTTAAGAACTTTTCTGAAGATTGAATGTTTGTTCCATTTCTAAATATTCCTATTTAAAAAGTAATTTTAGAGTAAAGAAGGCTGATGCTGAAATTGGAAATAATGTGGGGCCTTCAATCACCCATTGTAATGGTGCATATTATTGACGACCAATAGGGAGGAGGGGTCACTCGACCCACCCTGCAGTGGTTTTTAAAATCTTACTTGCAGCTTCACAGGAAGCGCACGGCACCAGATTATGAGTTTGAAAGACTAGCGTCACCACCTCCTAATGGACATTAATTTAGTTAGTAATTAACTGACATTTAGAGATGTTAAAGAGTAAAAACATACCTACCATAAATGATCATTCCTAAATTTAGCTACAAACCATTGATGAAATTACTTCTGTTTTTGGAATCCTTGATAAAGGAAGGAGTGATTGTTACATATTCGGACACCCAAGGTTCCACGCACTGTTAAAGAGGTTAACATTGTTCTTTAAGTGCACCAGATTTGAAGATAAATGAATATGAGTTATGAAATACATAGCAGAGCTTTACAGGTCCTAGTAATGGTTTGACTCAAGATAATAATTATGTGCACAAGTTTCTGAAATAGATCTATTAGACATTTTAATATGGATTAGGTGTTGATAAACTGCAGTAGTAGTACAATAAGGAAGTGACATTTTTTGGCTAACACATTTCAGGGAATGTGGGAAACAGCTGTCCCAATGAAAAGTTAGAGATATCTTGAACATTATAGTTGTAATTGTGAATTAATAAATGATGGCGCTCCATATATACATATTTGTGTAGACAAAGGATACTGGCCTATGCTGAAATGTCAAAGTCTCTGCAGAGCACGACACATGGCCAAAAAAGACTGAGACCAACTGACCTTTGACCCTGACCGACAGTGTAACTTGACAAGGCACTGTGAATGACTGACTCTGGGGTGAACCTGACCAAACTTGACTTTACAACCTGACAGTGTGAGTGTGAATGTGAGTGTATGTCTGCATGTGATCAGTGCAACTGCATGATTTAAAACAATGACGAATCAAGCATGTTTTTGGACTAACACATTTTTCTGGGCCTCAATAACATTCCACAGAATTGGAAAACCGCACTTTTACACAGGAGGTGGCAGTTAGCAGAATGTGGAACTCAAACTAAAACATGAAGATTCTGTTTCTTTTAGGACTGAAGGATGGAGAAAAACACTTCATTTCACTGAAGTGTTTACTGTGGAAATGATGGATGTACATTTGGGAAAAAATGTTTGGTATTTTCTTATAATCCATTATTACCTGAAGGTTTTCTTCCCATACAGGATTTTGGTTACACATGAGTCATGTGTAAAAAGGGGGAGTGTACTGCTGCCCCAACTCGATTGTTCAATCTGACCATTGATTGACAGTTTTAGAATTGACCTGCTCCATATCTGGGGATAAGATACTGTTTGGTGAATGTTGACATGTCTCTAATATTGATTGAGTTATAACAGGTAACACAGATGCAGAATCAGTGGCCAAGGGGCTACGGTAAGAGATGTAACTCCAGAATGGAATACTGAAGAAGTTGACCTGTGAGTAATGTTTCAACAGGTATTAAAGTAACTGAGGTTTGAAATGTAGAAAGAACATATTACAGTTAAAGCTAAAACATAGTAATGTAATGAGACAGAATTTAATTTAGACAACATCATGTAACTAGCCTGGTAAAGAAGTAAAAGCCATAGACTTTATTGTTTAGGTCATTATGGGGATATACATTTCATCTACATTTATAATAGAAAGACATTTGATGACAGTTTGTTGGAATTCTGTATTCATTTTTCAGCGTGATAATATCTAAGCACTGACAGGTAGAAGCAGTATCACCAGGAAATCATTCACTTTGTTAGTATCGTGATTTTGGTTGTTTTTGAATCCATAACATTAGTGTGTTTCTTTACCAGAAACATTAGCAGTTCATATTATATTTAGATTTTAAAGGGGATCTCAAGGATTTCATTTAAAAATAAACACAGATGCTTGTCAGAAATTCAGAGCTATTGAAATATGTTATTTAGTTTACCTAAAGATGTTGAGGTTCTTATTTAGTTGGCACAGTCCAAGTATTAAGATTCTGAAGCTGCACTGGCAGATAAGAGGTCTACAATTAATTTAGAAAACCTGTTCACAGACGGCTGTTGTTTCAAGACACCCCACCAACAGGCTCCAAGTGGGTCAAAACAGCTGAGCGTAGGCTTGAGGGAGTTGTATCAGATTTCTCCACACAGGTTGCTGGCGCCAAAAGGGGGGACCCAGGAGGCCGACACAGCGGAGTTCGTCTGGCTGAAGGTCATCAGGACAAAGTGGCTCAACCCCAGGCTCTCCGGCCCCGACCGAGTGACCCAGCGGACCTCTCATGCCGTCTGCCTAGGAGAAAAGGGGGACAGCTCGTACCACGGGAGCCAGTGTGCGGCGGGGAAACCACCTACTAGGACCAGGGGACGACATCAGGACGGATCTGGCTCTCGTCAAGGAGGTCGACTGGGAGGCATCATCAGCGGGCCGGAGAAGGAGGATCGGGAAGATATCTCTCCAGCATCGACCCGGAAGCCGCCATCAGCGGGCCGGAGGAGGAAGACATCTCTCTAGCAGGCAGCCCAGAATCGGATCGGATCGAGGGCACAAAGACACGGCAAGCCAGGACAGCACAGGGGACTTGTCGAGGCAGCAGAGGAGTCTACTTCTCTCTGATCAGTTCCACCCGTGAAGGGAAAGCCGCATCTCCCCCTCCCTATCAGCTGTCCTTGTGGGCTATTCCTCCGAGGGGGGGGGGGGGGGGGGGGGCGGCTGATGATTCTAGCACTCAGCTGCCCCCTCATGGTTCCTTCACTGCCATGGAAAGTGGTGTTCTGTCTCCATGAAGGTTTCAAGTACTCTAAATACCAGCTTCGGATGGATTTATACAATGTTTGGGGGACGGACACAGTAGAAAAGAATGACAGTGGGTATGTTTCAAAATGCCTTGTTTAAGTTTATCTCTGGAGAAAGAGATAAAAAGGGGGAATTGTGGAGATTGATGAAAAGTATTATGCAGAAGATGTGATGCAGCATATTTTTGGTATATTCATTTTAATGTCACCCATATATAAGAGGTGTATTGCATCATGTTATCCCTAATATATGTGTGGGTATATACATTCCTGTGTGTTAATAGTTGAAGGAACAAAGTACATTTTCCTCTTAAATATAGAGAGGTTTTTTATAGATTCCTGAAACAATGTTCCCTTTTCTTAAAAGTAGATTAGCGCAATAGTCTTTTTCTTCCACTTTTACCCTTTTTATCAAAAGGGTGTTTTTAGGCTATTTTTGAGGAGGTAAAATGCAGAATTACTTGCGAGTTCTGTTTTGAGTGAAAAGATTACCCCTTTGACTGTTTTTCTTGGTTAACCATTTGATATAATGGTTCAATTCTTCTTAAGTTAATGATGTGCATCCTGCAGGCCTTGAGAATTGAGTCACACAGTTAAGAGAGACAATGGTCCTTCTGATTCTGGGTAAGCTGACTTCGGGTGAATGGAAGTTCAGAGATGGCCTGGCGGTATGAAGACAGTTAGGCGTTGTTGGTGAGCTGGTCCTGAGGAGGTCATGAAATTATGACTGTTACATTTCCAACAAGTATGGCTTTCATAAAGAAACACATGACTTATGTGATAAAATACATGATAAGATGTGTTTTGTTGCAAAGTGAGCCTGTTTTGTTTTCTGCTGGCCCGCGCTGATTTACTGTGACACAGCATATTTTGCGTCTCCCAATGAGATGACCTGAAAAGATGACCAGCTGACCTAACCCCTCCTTCTTATTCTTGTATATCTCCTGTATTAGTCCTGGCGTTCGCTCTCTCTTCTCGGGCTGCCAGGACCGAAGGATCTACGCAGCACGCGAACCAGGGCAGGAGTGGGCCCTACTCCTTACATTACAATATAATTGTATTGTATTATATTGTAATGTATTATATTGCATTGCATGATTACCTTTTATAATTAAAACAGATTATTGTTTAAACTGGTATGCTGGTGTTCTCTGATTTCCTTCCTGTTATGATTTTAAGCAGGACTCGTCAAAACGACACGCGGAGCCGAGTGGGGTTGTAAAAACCTCAAAACTCCTACAGTTGCCACGTCAAATCTGAAGAACTCTACCCCAGACCCATGTATTTAGCTAGTTCAGAGAGAATCATCAACATGCTGCATAACAAGATAGAATCATAACACCTCTATCAGCTGACGCCAACAGGCAGGAACATAGAACCATAACACCTCTATCAGCTGACGCCAACAGGCAGGAACAGGGAGACAGAACACTAAGAGCACAGTAGCCAAGGTTACGAGGTGCGTGTGCTCAATCAGGACAGTTTGAACTGATAAACTGGGTAAAAGTTATGGGCCTTGGAAAATATTTCCCCAACAGTTTCTCTCTTTTTATCAATTTTGATAATCTAAAAACCTTAGTCTAATAATATGTTGTTTAGTACGAAAGTGTAATCTGATCCGGCAAAAATATATTAATCACCACATGTCTGGTCATTGGAAATATAAAAACAGTCATTAATGGTACATCTGTAAACATCCAAGGTATAAAATCAATTCAAAGTTCATCTTTGTACAAGAGCTGGAAGAACATGTCCCTCAGTCTTTCTGACTCGTTCTCCTCCTCTCTTTATGACAAAGAGTGTCTGGTGTGTACAGGCATCCTGATACTGTAGATTAGCACTGAGGTGCTGATTGGCTCAAACTCTTCATCAGAGCGCCATATTTCAACCCTCCAATTGCTCTGCTTTTGTGTGGTTCATTCAGTGAGCACTGTAGTTGATCCCCCAGTGAAATGGAGGCTCATCTGCCTGCATTCCTTCTGCTATCTGCTTGAGAGCAGTGCAACTGCATATTCCAAGTGGCGCATCCAGGTCTCCCCCCGTGATGGGAGAGGTTAGGAAGACATCTGCTCCTCCAAGAAACAAGGAACCTTGTATGAAGCCTCTGAAGCCCTCGCTCGTCCTGCAGGGTTGTCTGCTTGAGCCCACCGAGCAGAAAGATGAAGAAGCATCCCATCTCCTCAGAAAGTTGAAGATTAGAATCCTCTCATCTCGAACGACCTCGTGCCTCCTTGCCCGTGGATGGGGGTGCCCTCTGCAGCCGGAGAGTGTGACCCTCTCTCTCTGACCCTTGGCCTTCAGAGCTGTCCTAGTTATTGGGTTAGCACCTCATAGGGATGTTTTCCTGAGTGCAGACAACTCAAAGTAATGGATTAGCACATTATCATTTAATTACAAAAATAGGATAGGCCCCTCAGAATTATTTGGGAGCCTTCCTGACACATGCACATTATAAATGTAAGGTTTGTGTTAGTCATTTAACATGCAAGAATCATATACTCATCAGTCCAAAGCAGAGAAATGTTATTGTAATTTAAAGGTGAGCTAGTCCCTGTGGATATAACCCCTTCTCAATGTTATATTAATTCACCATTTACCGTTTGATAAAATATTAGTTTATCAGAAATCTTTTTTTTTCTCTTCCATAAAACAGGTTTGAGAAATAAATGTTCCAATATAAAATAAATTACACAATATAATTGACTCTTCCCTCCCTTTTTGTAGAGGAAACTTCTGTGTAGCTATGCAGTGGGAGTCACCGACTCAGGAAAGAGACACGGGAAGAGCAGGAGCTTTGATGTCAAACACTGATGGTTTATTTGGAGCTTCGGCCGGAGAATTCACATCACAAGTCCAAGAGCCAGAGGTTCTGACTTCACGGTAGAGTTGCCACGTCAAATCTGAAGAACTCTACCCCAGATCCATGTATTTAGCTAGTTCAGAGAGAATCATCAACATGCTGCATAACAAGATAGAATCATAACACCTCTATCAGCTGACGCCAATAGGCAGGAACATAGAACCATAACACCTCTATCAGCTGACGCCAACAGGCAGGAACAGGGAGACAGAACACTGAGAGCACAGCAGCCAAGGTTACGAGGTGCGTGTGCTCAGTCAGGACAGTTTGAACTGATAAACTGGGTAAAAGTTATGGGCCTTGGAAAATATTTCCCCAACAGTTTCTCTCTTTTTATCAATTTTGATAATCTAAAAACCTTAGTCTAATAATATTTTGTTTAGTGCGAAAGTGTAATCTGATCCGGCAAAAATATATTAATCACCACTATTCAACACATGTCTGGTCATTGGAAATATAAAAACAGTCATTAATGGTACATCTGTAAACATCCAAGGTATAAAATCAATTCAAAGTTCATCTTTGTACGAGAGCTGGAAGAACATGTCCCTCAGTCTTTCTGACTCGTTCTCCTCCTCTCTTTATGACAAAGAGTGTCTGGTGTGTACAGGCATCCTGATACTGTAGATTAGCACTGAGGTGCTGATTGGCTCAAACTCTTCATCAGAGCGCCATATTTCAACCCTCCAATTGCTCTGCTTCTGTGTGGCTCATTCAGTGAGCACTGTAGTTGATTCCCCAGTGAAATGGAGACTCATCTGCCTGCATTCCTTCTGCTATCTGCTTGAGAGCAGTGCACTTTACCATTGTTTTCCCTCCATGTTATTCCACGGTCCATGTTCCTTGTGCTGCTCATTTGTTTTTGGATATTTTGGATACTGCCTTTTGACACAGCTTTTATTATTTAATAAAGCTCGCTTTTTGTTAAAATTCTGCATTTGGGTCCTACCTTTTCCACGCACCCTGACAGAATGGACAGGGGAAGACTAGACTAAATACACAGAAGGGTAATCACAGGACAAGACACAGCTGGGCAGGGGAGGGAGAAACACAAGGGCAACAGGTGAACACAATGAGACAATCGGACACACCAGGGAAACTAACGACAGGGAGGAGGACCAGACAAAACTCAAGGAGGAAGACATAACACAGAATGAACAGACTTACAAAACCCATAACCAGACAGACAACACTACAACTGTGACATAAACCAGGAGTGTGACATTATCAGGTTTAAAACTAAAACACAATTAAAGATGTTTGGAGTTTTATTTGAGTTACTAATTTACATTTTTTGTCAAAGAGATGCTGATTTGTAACCGTTGTTACATACAGTTACGGCATTTCCTGTTTCTGCCGGAGAGAGGGGAGTTTGTCCCAAAGCTTGCCGCTGTATTTACTCCCTCCATCTGACAGGAGGGGGCCTCATGTGTCACTCCACGGAGTTCACTCCGTCACGGAGGGGGAGTGTGTAGGGGTAGGGTGTGGTTTGGGATAGGGCCATACACACGCACTTTTTTGGCCCCCCCCCCCCACTTCTAAAATGAATCCGGCGCTCCTGGACGTTCAGGGAGTGAGACTGTGTTGGTTAAAACATCACATAATAATAAATGAAAGGATTTTTTGTCGTATGCACTACACTGTAAAACCCGATTAGTTCGGAGTACTCAAAACTTTTGTGGAAACTGACTACCACAAAAGTTTTAAGTAAACTAACTTAAGACTATAGAGTAAATGATTGATCAAAAATGATAAGTTACTTAAACTTCAAACTTTAATTATTATTTGTGTATTATTTAAGTATACTGTACTTATAAACATTGTTTGACACATTTAAAAAAAAATATTTCTCCATAATGAATTAGTTTGATGCAAAAGTACTTCATTGCATGAATATTGAAATCAAAAAATATATTTCTAGATAACTCATTGGCCAATATTTTCTTATTTATTTAAGTACAAAATACTCAAAGAACTTCAACAACTTCTGTAGACTTTAGTTTTTTTATTTATTCAGTCTTAAATTTTTCATCCAATCAAAACGTGAATTCTAAAACATGCAATTTCTTACTGCAACACTTTTTTTTAAAAAGACCATCAAACTGTAAGTCACATTTCAAAATAAAAGAATTAGAAATTAAAATACATTTTTCAAAAGGTACTTATTGTTCACAAAAAAGGAAATTTAATACAAATTAGTTATATTTTCTATTTGTAAAAAGAAACATTTCAAGGAGTTTTGCAAGCCGTTTGAGTATGTATTCCATATCCTTGATATCAGACGGCAGCTACCTACACTAGTTGGCTCTTTGATTTCACTTGTTAGATATATGGTCACACTAGTTTGGCACTCTGCTTTACTAGTTGAATACACAATTATACTAGTCACTCTTTTTCAGCAACTAGTGGCACTTTTGTCCGACTAGTTACCACATAAGCCTTACTAGTGACGCCATGAGCAGCACTAGTAGCACTAAAGTCCCAACTTGAGTTTTTGCAGTGCTGTTAACTTTTAGTGTTACTAGTACGGTCAGAGGGTCACTAGTTCATCAAAAAAGCTTACACGTTGGGACTTTGGTGCTGCTCCTGGCATCACTAGTAAGGCTTATGTAGTAACTAGTCAGACAAAAGTGCCACTAGTGGCTGAAAAAGAGTGACTAGTATAATGTGTTATTCAACTAGTAAAGCAGAATGTCAAACTAGTGACCATATATCTAACAAGTGCAATCAAAGAGCCAGTTAGTGTAGGTAATTGCTGTCTGATATCAAGGATATGAAATAAATACTCAAAACAGCGTGCCATAGCAGTTAAAGTGCAAACATGAACAACTGTAGGCACAGGGTTTCAGTGGTTTACCACCATCAAGGACCATCAGCACTTTCAGTGCAAACATGAACAACTGAGGTAGATTTAGACATTCTACCCAATGTAAACATCATTCAACTGCTTTAAGCAACGAATTAAAGATGGGGTTGGTAATTTTGAAGAAACCAGCTCGAGTGTGCTAGAATTTGAAAATACACAGCTGGAAAAAATCTGCCACTTCCTTCCAGAGCCCCTCCTCCAACACACACGAACGCGCACATGACCAATGAGGGCACGAGATAAGTTTGTGCACAGATGGAAGGCTGACAGGCAGGTAGGCCATCCAGTTATTTTAGCCGGGCCGGCTAAGATGATTGGTCGTGCTTTTTACAGTACTACGGCTTCCACAGATGACACTTCTTTATGGATTTTTTGTCAAAGCACTTCAGATATTCATTGCTATCGGGATGTTAAGAGCATTCCATGAAATATAACAACAAGTGTATCTCGAGCCGGTTTCTCAAACTTACCTACCCCACCTTTAACTGTGCAAAACAAACATTGGCATGTGCAAAGTTTCAACCTGTAACACGGCCTACTTTTTTAGTAACAGGTCATTTTTTTAGATTGAGTATGCAGGGCTTCAGTGGTTTACCATCATCAAGGCCCATCAGCACTTTCTGTATGAAAGTGAAAGTGTTGATGAGTTTCTTGGGGTAGTCCAAATGTAACACGTACATCAAGCCAAACAACAATGCAAAGGAATCCGCCATCCTGCGGATATTGCTGATGACGAAATCACCTTCCACCAGAATAGCAGTACTTGCCGGACTGAGATCAACTTGAATTGGAGTGCCCTCGGTGACCATGCTGACAATAGCAACCGGTGTGTTGGTGATGTCTGGCCGGTCCACCTCCTCTGCCTGGAAATGCATAGAGTCCAACTGTAAGGTTGACTTGAAGTAACTAAACAATCTCATTCACATATTCCTCAACAGGTAAGTATATAGGAAGGCATTTAAAAAATGTGTTTAGGTGAACCTTTCTTTCATATATCTGAAAATATTTTTGATTGCTCCCATCTGTTTGTTTTTTTTAACTGGAAGGGTAAAATAGCGAAACAGTTTCTTACAAGCACACATTCTGACCTCACTAACAGTACTTTGAGTGCACTAAATACTTACGCTCCAAGACTTGAAGAACTGTGGGTCCTCCTCACGCAGGTATAATGGGAGGGCTCGAAGGGCTGCATTGCGTTTCATGTGGACATCCTGTACTTCCTGGAAAGACAAGCAAAAACTAGCATAATTAAAAAGCAATGGCTTTTTTAAATTAATATATACATATTTATTTTTGATTGTTGTCAAATTAAATTAATAATTTTAAATATTCCCCCCCCCCCCCCCCTATTTGTTATTGTTATATTTGTGAAACTCTTCTGAAAAATACAATCCAGTATCTTTTACATTATCTGTTTATTATTTGTGAATTTTAATGAATGTGGTTATGTGTAAAAGTAAATAAGCATTGATACTAAGGTGTGTTCCAATCAAGTAATTTAGCCTCGGCTGTCTTTGGAAACACTTGATTTGGACCAAACTTCTATTAAACTCACCTGGAGATCACAAATCCTTAGGATTTCACGCAGGGCCTCAGGGTGTGTCCGTCTAGTTCAGAAAATAACTGGTTCCGTAGGTTGACGTTTGTGATTCGGTGAAACTCGGCACAAACCTACAGGAACACACAAATGTATAAAGATCATTAATGGATATGCAACTGTAAAATGATTAGTGATGCAACCTGTTTTGTTGTTTCCGTAAAAATATATTGCAACATGATCATATTCAAAGTATTCATTTAATTTGTATTATTATTTATATTATAAAAATAAATATTGTTTTATAATTAACATTGAACAACAACACTGTTCCATTGTGTGCAAAGTAGGCAGTTTTTGCAAGCAAAATTGGGAAACGGTGTGCAGACTAAGAGACAGATTAAAACTTCTGAGAGCGTCTGTGTTTTACCTGTGATTCCATCCGGAGGGCCAGCCATTTCTCTAAAAAGTCCCCGACCAAGGGATTTTCCTGAACGATCTCCTGGCAACGAAGGGTAAAAGTCGTCTGCATGAGCTTTTCTATCAAGATGAGGTTCTTCTCACTTTTCTCAACTTCCTGCAATGATAAATGATTGAAATGTAAAAAATGAAAGAGTCATAGACAAATGGCAAAGGGTTAATTATTGAGTACTGGCTATGCTTCAAACAATAGTGCCTAAATAACTGAGCCCGGGTGTCTGACGAGACAGCACACACTTTGCACTTCCATGCCATTGCACCATTTCAACCATGCAACTTCAACAAAGCATGATGATCGGATCTGTAGAAAGGCCAGTTCTGTTCAAGTTACCTTGAATCTTGAGTCTCACTGCTATGCACCAGCTTCACCCTACGACAAAAAGAAATGTGCAGAGTTTGAATACAAGTTTGCAGTTTTCATTAGCTTACTGTCACTAGCAAACATGCCTGTGTGTAAGCCTCAACGTAATTGTGGAAAACAGCTCTAGCTAGCTACTAGCTTAATTCAGGAATAACATCACATTTACCAGATAATAGCGGATAACATTAAGCACCAGCAACACACTTATAAACAGTGGGGCTGCCGTTGACTGATATGAGTTACTAGCTAAAGTTAACATGCTGCTGCTCTGACGTTAACGTCCTTACACTCCATTGAACCATTTCAACCATGAAACTTCAACAAAGCATGATGATCGGATTACTGTAGAAAGGCCAGTTCTATTTAATGTTCTGAATACCTAATTAATTAAATAAAGCTACTGGAAAAAAGTTCTAAAATAATTTAAAGGGGACCTATCATGCAAAATGCACCTTTGGACGTCTTTTATACATGAATATGTGTCCCCGGTGTTCCAGGGAACTCACCAAGTGTCAGAAAACACAACCCTCTCTATTTTCCTCCTTCGCCAAATCTCTAAAAAAGGGGCTGAAACGGATCTGAAAAAAACGGATCCAGATTTCAACACTTTCCTACGTCACAAAGAGACGTGCTCCGCTTATTGGTCAACTCTCCACCTATCAGGGGAATGAGCCACGGCCACGTGCATTGCCAAACCTCTCATTCGCATATAGGCTATCGGCAGGCTAAATCAACTCCAGTCACATCTGTGTTTTTGTCTGCTCTTGCCAGGATGTCTAAGCGAGTTAAACTTTGTGCTGTTGTTGGCTGCAAGACTCGAGAAGGGGGACTGCATGCAATGCCATCAGTGGAAAAAGAAAAGAATCTGTGGCTAGACTTCATTTTCAAGGGACATGTGCCAGAAGACCACGGCAGATTTCTGTTTGTGTGTTCCAAACATTTTACCACGGACATGTTTATGAACTTCTCTCAAGTCCAACACGGATATGCCTCCAAGCTAATGCTAAACCCGGGATCAATACCAACCATCCGGGAGCAGGCCAGTGAGGACACATCCAATTTTGAAGCTGTAAGTTTTTATTTAGCGGTGTTTTTCCTGATAAAGCTATCTCTAGCTTGTAGTATGTAGCATGTAGTATGTAGCTTCGCCGTATCAATGTCGCCTCAAACCCAAATAGTAATCGGTTAGGTGTTTATATGTTTTTATAACATTTTATATTGTACGCTCCGCAGTCTTTGCTTTGTCTTTTATTTTAATTATCAGGCATTTGCTAACATGTTCAGACATACTGCCGTAATGGCGATCTGTGTGAAGGCTGTAAAGCCACGCCCTAGCCGATAACACAAGTATTTATTCTCCTATTTATTAGTATTTTGTATCCTCTAAAATCATATTGAGTAAGTTATAATAACAAACGTAATCTTCTGTAGGTAAGTGCCGTTTTTTCCAGCGTTATATGTAAAAGCTTTTGTGATTGTAGTCTCTAAGAACGATCAGATCTGTAAGCTAAGCTACGCTAATGAGACATGCCGTTTTTTTCCAGCGTTATATGTAAAAGCTTTTGTATGTTTACTTGTTTACGCACATGAATATAAATGGGGATGTGTTAGGATACAACACTGTGTGTATGTATGTGAGGGGACACACACACCATGAGTAAAACAGAACTAAAGCCCCGTTGGTCTGTTGTTGTTGACGAGGCCTTACCTAGCAACAGGCTAATTAGTGGCTAGCACTCATTACAGTCAGTCTACTGAGCTCAGCCCCTCTCCAACACATCATCTGTATTGAGTCAGAAACACAGCATGCACGTTACGGTTCAAAACTAACTCAGATTGGAAAAGGCTAAGCAAAGAGCTTTGCTAAATAGAGAGTTTTAACCCCCATCTTTTGGGATTTCAGACAATATTTATCCAAATAGTATTTTCTCATCCTGAATACTAAATTGAGATGATTTTGTTTTCTTCTTTACAGGCCAGCACCTCACATGCTACCAGCAGATTACCTGTGATGACAGATTCTGCATGTCAGACTGACCCACCCAAGTACCGTACTGTTCGTACACAGCTATCCTCGAGGACTCTTGGTTCACATCGAAGTACAGGTTAGAAGCACGTTTTTCAAATGTTCTTTGGATACATCTTGACATTCTGATGTTGTAGCCTTTAATTTGTGTGCTTCTAATTGTTGTAAAAATATTTTTGTTTTATCTTTTGTTTTGTTTTTAATGTCAAATACAATTATGTTACAGCTGTCCAGGCTAAAATTCCCTGCAGAAGCGTTGGTGTCGAAACACTTCCGTTGGAAGTGCCAGTGCCCTTTTTAACATCCACCCCCTTAAAGAGACCACCAAAGAGGCCCGTGTGGATCTTGAAGAGGAATACGAAGATCCATTTGAGGGAAGCTCTTCTTTGGTGTTTTCCGAAGGCCAGGATGCAACTTATGATCCAGCAGAATCCATAACAAATGCTACAGAAACAACAGCCATGTCATAAGTTACTGAAATATCACTATGTGTGAGTTTGTCTATGTATTGTATTTTTTGCTGTATATAATTCAAACATTGATAATAGGGAAACACCAAAGATCTCTAAAGCAACAATCTGTGTGATGGATCTTAACTTCTATTTTTTTGTTTTAGTGGTCAAGAACAAAACCCCCCCCAGACGATCAACACATACATCGTGTATGAGACCTGCCTCATGGAGCTTTTTGAATCATGTCCTGTGTGCAAGCGTGTGTGTGATGTACAAACCAGAAGGATCGGTACATTCATATCAGTGCAGCAGCTGTGCCCCCATTGTCAGTTTACAAGAAACTGGAATAGCCAGCCTGTTCTTGGGAGTACTCCAGTTGGAAACCTGTAGCTATCAGTTGCAACATATGTCAACGGAGCATCTTTCTACAAACTTTCAAAGGTAAATTAACTGCAGAAGATTGTTTTGCCAATGTTTGAAAATGCAAATGTTGTTGTTGAATAAGATAGGACAAGGTAACAATAACAATAGTGAGAAAAGATGGGAATAGGGCACTGTTAGGTAACGACCCATGCTAATATGTAAAGATATTTTGGGAGGGTGGTGTGGAGAAAGAGAAGAGATGTGAAAGGGGCACTGTAGAGTAAGCACCCCATATGACATGTTCAGCTCTTTCCCTGTTTAAAAAAAGGGCAGCTCATTTGCACTTTCCAGGTTCTCCTCATTGACACATCTACAGGTGATCTTTGAGATTAAAATGTATTCTTGCGGTTTTCTTTCAACCATTAGGTCTTCAAAGCAATGAATATGCAGCTATGCAAATACAACACCTTCCGAAGGCATGCCAGGATGTTCATTGAGCCAGCGATTGTTTCTTACTGGCAAAAATCACAGGAAGACATGCTACAGAAGCTCCATGCAGAGGAGAAAGTGATAGTTGGTGGTGATATGAGGGCTGACTCCCCAGGTATGTATTTTTTATATAATTCACATTTTACATTTCAGAAAGGGGTTTCACTATGCGTGATTTATTTAATTAATGGTTCCTAAAAAACATATGCTAAACACTACAAGCAAAAATACAAATTCACCATCCGCAGAGAAAAGTAATTACTGTAAAACATATTTTCACAGGCCACTCTGCAAAGTTCGGAAGCTACACTATGATGGACCTGAAGAACAACAAAGTCGTTGACCTCCAGTTGGTTCAGGTAAGTGGGGTGAAATGAAATATCAATGTTTTTTTCTTTAACACTGTTTGCACGTTATATTTAAAATGTGTGTATCAATGGTTATTTGTATGTGTCATAACAGAGCAATGAGGTTGGTGGAAGCTACCACATGGAGTTAGAGGGCCTGAAAAGGAGTCTGGAGTTGTTAAAGGAACGTGGTGTGACTCTGGACTGTATTGTCACGGACAGACATCTGCAAATTCAGAAATTCCTAAGGGAAAGCAGCATCACCCAATTCTTTGATGTGTGGCACATAGAAAAAAGGTATTTTTCTTTATATTAATTTCCATGTAAATAAATCGATTGTAAATACAATCATTATTTTATTTAGACACAAACCCGGCTTCCTACAATCACATTAGTATAATAATATTTTGAGTAAACTTGTATGTATATTAACTACATGTTAAATGTATTTATTAGGGATTTCTAAGCAACTGGAGAAGGCTGCAAAAAAGGACTGCGAAAAACTTCGAGGGTGGGTGAAGAGTATAAGAAACCACATATACTGGACTGCAGCAACCTCCACCACCGGGCCTGAGAGAGTGGCCAAATGGACTTCCATCCTGAACCACGTGCAGGATATCCACTCTCATGATGACCCCCTGTTCCCCAAGTGCCTTCATCCACTGCGCATTGCGCAATACCAATGGATGGCTGCAGGTATGTTGTTCATAAACCATATTACATTACTCCTCTATAAATATTTGTAAGGGACAACTATTGAATACAGGATGTTGTCAGACACAATCTATAAAGCATGACAATTCAAATATGACTTTGATTTTCAAATTCTTAGGAACGCCGGCCTTTCACAAGCTGGAGACAATTCTCTCAACCAAGAGGATTTTGAAAGCTGTGGCCAAACTCAGCCCACACCACCAGACTTCATCTTTGGAGTCATTCCATGCCGTCATCCTGCGCTTTGCTCCAAAGAATGTTGTGCAGGTAAAATAAACCATAGTTACTTACTAATTAGTGACAATTTGTACATCCTTTGCTATTATTTACATTTTTTTTTTTACTCATGGCAGAAATGAAAGACTGTACCTGGCAGCCCTGCACTACAATGAAAACGCTGAGCGTGCACAAGCCACTACATCCACTGGAAAGCCTCTGTATAAACTGCAGTTCCCAAAGGCCAGGAAGGGAGAATGCAGAGCAAAACCAGTAAAGACTGACCCCACATTCTGTAAGTGTTTAAAATATTTATTATACAACTATTTACAAATATAAAATAAATAAATAAAAAATAACTTTCAGTTTTGTACATGCATATACTAATGTAAACCACATTTTTTGTTGTGCTTTTTTTAACATTGCACAGGCTACGTGGCCAACTTGATGGACCTCATCTTCGACCAAGTCTTTGTGGACCCTGCACCATTCACACAGGAGCTTCTGAAGATACCCATCCCAGAGGACCTGTGTTCCCAATATGAGCGACCTGACAGGGAGGAGGTCATCTCCGGGTATGCTACTCGGTTCAATTTGGCTGCTGTCTGAACCCAACATAGATATTTCGCGGATCAGGAAACTCTCTGCGAATCCTGAGGACAACGCAGGCCGGAATCACCACTCTGATCCTGCGTCCAAGGAAGCCCCAGCACCAGCTCACAAAGCTTCAGTAGGCTAGATACCTGTGACGCCTGAAATCATTACAAAATATATTTAGTGTCATTTATATATAATACAAGTACATTTAGTTTTTTTTTATGGGTTCAAAGAACCGTTCATTATGACAATAAAGTTCAGAGTTGATATCAAATGTGTCGTGATTATTTATGTTTGGATGGGTAAAGAATATTCTGATTTCAAAAGCATAAGGTTGTGTGTGGACTTTTTTTGTCGTACACTTGGGTGTGTTATGCCATTGCTGTGTAATAATATATATATATATATAATAGTACATGTACAATGAAAGATTGCATAAAGCCATATACACCAGTATTTATTTCCATGAACAATATTAGCATTCGTTTTACAATTTCAGTCAAAACAAACAAACCACTCACTGCTCTATTTGCCTCAACTGTAGTCCACCATGTTCAGCTCTGTAAATATTAAATGCATTCTGCAGGGAGAACACATTCAGGCACACAGGCTCCAATCCAGGATGGTCCACCATACAGTTAACAGAGTCTTCAAGTTCCTGCATCCGTCTTGACACCTAGTGTGATAAAGATATATTGAATGACATGTTAAAAATGTATTCTCTAAACAGACAACTTAGTGAAGCTATCAAAAATGTTACCTGTGGTATCTCCATGCAGCACACATTCTCCGTTCAGAAGGCATCGTGGCGCAATTTGCACATGAACAACTGTAGAAAGAAGTCAATAACTGAGCTTTTAAAAACACATGAAACTGCACACATTGCTGACAACTGAGGTGTTGTTGGAGTTATACTTTTTATCACCCTAAGTTATTGAACTTTCCAACGGTTGTTGCACGATGTTGGAAGAAAAGGGCTGTAAACTATTAATAAACGCAATGAGGCCATTGTATATATGCTGAAAATATGAATGTCTCCCTTTATAAATATGTATTGCTGTTTTTGCGTTACAAACTATAAGTTACAAACTGTACACATTGCATTCTTGCTAATTAGCCAACATATGAACGGAATAAGTAGCAAGCATCGTAACAGAGTAAAATAAATAGGGACAACAGCTTGTCAACTAACCATTCAGAAACGTCCTGCTGCAACCGAGATGTTTCCACCTCCACCAAAACCTCCGCTGGTCAGTCTCTGGATCAAATTCATAATATGCTTGAACACATGCATTGCTCTGAGATTACATGTTTATTCCACACGTAATCACAGCAAGCATGGTAACGTGACTCTCGCCGGCGCATGCCCCGCTCTTCTGCAGGGGGGCGTGGTCAGCTGCTGCTCAGAATTTTCAAAGACAGGCTTGGAATAGAGCGAAAATGAGCGAAACGAGGCATGGCTAAAAAATGATCCGTTTGGTATTTTGAAAAATAAAATGTATAAATATACCTTATATAGGTATGGTCATACACTATATCATTTAAATATAGAATGATAGGTCTCCTTTAAATTAAAAAACAGAACACAGTAGCTATGGGTTAGCAATAAGTTACCTTGAATATTGAGGAGTCTCACTGCTATGCACCAGCTTCACCCTACGGCAAAAATAAATGTGCAGAGTTGTAATACAAGCTTGCCGTTTTCATTAGCTTACTGTCACTAGCATCAACGTAATTGTGCAAAACAGCTCTAGCTAGCTACTAGCTTAATTTAAGAATATTCAGGAATTACATCACATTTACCAGATAATAGCGTTAATAAGCACCAGTAAGAAACACACTTTTAAACAGTAGGGCTGCCGTTGACTAATAGGAGTTTCTAGTTAACATGCTGCTGCTCTAACGTTAACGTCCTTACAGTACTTAACCGGCAGTCCGAAATTCAAAAAATAGCGCGAAGCAGCCGGTAACTGCGGCGCTCAGCACGTAACTCTGAATTAAACAATGGGGTCTAACGATCACATATAATCTTCGGGTGATATATCCTTACAATATTATAACAAGAAAAACAATTTTAACGATTTATTTAGGTACTTACAAGTTAAACCATGCGTGGAATCCCTTCGCTTGCAAGAGCTTGTTGGATGGATTTTTCTCGATTCGTCGTAACGTCATGACGTAATGACGTCAGACGCTGCGTGACTGTTCACTCAGAAGTTTTAATTCAAATTTGAATATTCACTCATAAACTATGATTCACATAAAATTAAACAGCACTTTTCGTTAAAACAACGTATACGTTTATTGTTCGGTTGACTTGATATTTGGTTTTGATTGCAGTACCCATAATACTTATGAGTTAGTAGTACCGTTGGGGTTTACAGTGTACAGTTACAGCATAGTTTTTTTTTCAATTACAAATATTACGCCTATTCTTCTCCAGAAGTGCAACATACAATATACTTAAGACCTAAATAAAGCAGTAAAAAAAGTTTGTTTTGCAGGTTTGCATTTCCCCTATATCAAGTACAAACAACAAAGTAAATCTTTTCAGTTTTGTCATTGGCGTTTCTCTCCTGCTGCTGCAGATTTTAGAAAAACTGTGCATTGTTCCAACGTGCCCACTCCTCTCTTTCAGACCTCCTGCCTCACATTTTTACCATAGAAGGAAACGTTGAGGTGAGTGTTAGCTGTGCTTTTCTTTGCACTCAGGGTAAAGTGGTAGAACTGTTCCCATTCCAGACAGTCATGGCGGTCTGCAAAGTCAACATGTAAAACTAGAAAAGCGTAATCATCTGAAGGAAATGTACTTTTTTTGTTTATTTTAGACGATTAAAGCTCTAAATTTATGTGGAGTGCTAGTGTTTTTGGGGAAAGGCTGTAACATCTGGTTTAGACAACAAAGTGGCTTATTTTGAAGGTGTCAGGTCCCCTCCCCAAAAGACCGCCACGATTCAACCTTTGCCCCGTCCAACCTGCACAAACATAGGGCACACTAACCCCTAGATTCCACCGGGTCCGTCTGCGGCGCGTTATGGCTGCGCCGCGGCATCCGCAAGGATCGCGGCCACTCTAGTCAATGGGTGCTATTCCACCAGACGCGCCTCGTTACGGCTCAGAAGCGTCCCAGAAGCGTCTCGCCGCTGGGCTCCGCTCGAAATAGGATTGAAGTCTATTTTTCGACGTGACGCAGCCGTAAGGTAATATCGGGCAGGCAGGAAGTAGAACGTTCAGAGCATATATAGCATATATATACACACCACACAAACAAATTTTGCAGACCCTATCCCTCCGTAGTCTTTCAAGTAGGAGGAGAAATGCCAGCGTTCTCCTCCTATTTACAGGCACTGTGTAAATTATATATATAGAATAATTATGATGATGAATGCATTTATTTACCACTAAAATACAGCAACACATCTTTGATTCATGTTGTTTATAACTGGGATATTACAATTATTATTAACTTTGTCTGTACAAAGTAGCCTGTCCAGGAAATATGCCCAAATCAACAAAAACTGCGAGCCGGCAGGCAAGATGCTCCGCTTCTGAAATGCTTCTGAAACGCACCCGGTAGCGTATGACGCCGGAGGAGGCCGGACCAAAACCGCGGCGCAGCCGTAACACGCCGCAGACGGACCCGGTGGAATCTAGGGGTCAGGGTGCATTCACACCTAATAGTCCTTTTTCTGGTGCGCACCGTACAGTTTGTTACATTGTTTCATTTTTCAGAAGGTTTGGTTTGCGTTCACACGGGCAAAACTCAAACTTAAAACACATTGGTCAGACATTAAGGGGGTAAAAACGCAAATCCCGGCAATTTCTACCGGAGCCTCCGCCATGGAGCACCGGCATTTACGGCAGGTTATTCTCATGCTGCTGTTAATCTGGAGATCAACAGACACTAGCGGCCCGCGCATATAATTATATAATCAGACAACGTCCGATAAAAAACATTATAACACATATAATGAGAGACGTTCTGCAGTAAGGAGGGGCGTTTCACCGACGACAGGTGTTCTTACTTTTATGTAGCTGACGGAGAATTTTTACTTTTCACGACACTGTTCAACACTTAATTCTGCTTCACTCTTTAACTAAACAACCGCGGATGTCTTGAAAGACTCTTTCGCTAAAGATTTTGAAGATATCCGCGTTCTTGTGACACGTAAATACTACGCTTCCTATGTTTTGGTGCGGACTGCGTTCACACCAGCAATGAACCGCTCCAGAGTTCGCAAGCAAGCGCTAAAGGGAGTCCGGTTGTTTAGTTCACTTAAGAGGTCTCGGACTGTGTTCACACCCACCTAAATGAACCGCACCAAGCGGCTAAATGCACAAGGGTTCGATTCAACCGGACTATACAAGGCAGGTGTGAACGCACCCTAAATATATGTGTTCCAGGTCTCAGGCTCGAAAAGGACATTCCCAGAACAAATAATAATAATAATAATAGATTTATTTTGTTAGCACTTTTACAGGTGCTCAAAGACGCTTTACAGATATAGTGAAAAGAAAAGAACAACAAATAAATATATATATAGTTAAAGTTAAAGTCAAATAATACAAAAACAATCACACATTAAAACCCTTAAAGGCCGAGCGAGCCGCCCGCGGCTTCAAAGAGGTAGCGTTCTAAAATGCTTAATAACTTTTTAACCGCTAATTCTATCCATCTGATTTAAAAAGTGAGGTAAAGCGGCTATTCTAGGCTTTTTGCTGGTATCACTATGTCCTTTTCCGGGATTTAGAGGCTCCGACGTGATCGGGGCAACGTTATCACATTTTACAGCCTTGATTCGTCAAGGAGACCCACGCGGCCCCTCTGTCTGAGCCAAACAGCAAAGGTTTTAGACTAAGTCCCACCCCCCTGTGTCCGGATAGGTTTCAAATGTAAAGGTCCAGGCAAACCTCTGCCCATGCTACCATCTTCTCGACCAATCAACATAGGTTGCTGTGTATGTTTTTGGCGGCGGGAGATAAACAAAGAGAAACAGAGAGACGAGAGAGTAATACTAAAGAAGAGTAATTCTGCCAGCGTAAGAGAAATAAATACAACACGAGATATCTAGATACAGTCACACACACACAAATACACATACATACACACACACACACACACACACACACACACACACACACACACACACACACACACACACACACACACGCACACACACACACATATCCCAAGACAAATTCAAACCAACATGTCAAAACGGCGTTACACTACGGAAGAAACCGTAGAATTTATTTTGTCTGGCGGACCGCTTAGCGATGCAGCGGTGGATTCCTCAGATTCTGAAGCTGACAACTGGCAAGGAAGAGGAGTATGATCACGGGATTGATCCCTTCGAAAATAAAAAAGTGAGTAACTTTGCTTATTTCTTATTGTTTGTGTTGCATTTATCGGTTGTTGTTGCTGTATAACGCCGAAAATAATTAGCCCTAAGAGTTTTTATAATGGATGGCCATTTGCCGTAATTGTGTCATAAAGTGAAGTCCTGAGCTCAAGATTCACTATCAATAGAGGCTACTATTTATTTCAGTAAAAAAACGTCAAGCAATACCTTTCATTTATTGCCTCATTCTGCTTGCCCTCTTTGGTTGTTTGTTATGAGGTCTAATGTTATTATATTCATTGCATTACAATTCAGTTACTGATTCCATCAACTAGTAATGTTAGCAGAGAGATAAAGTGTGAATCAAATCAAAAGTTGAGACTGTGTTTAGAAAACAGATAGGATGACACCTGGAGAAATAAAAGCAATAAAGGAAATAAAATAAATTCAGACATTTATATCTGTATATTTTCCTCCCTTTTATTTTAGTACAGAGGATGAGAGAGGGGATGCACAAGCCACTGTCCCCATCAGTAGGCCTCCTTCAAACCGAGAGGGAAAATAATGCGGCCAGGAGGGTGCAGCATCCAGAAAAAAGGCCAAACCAATGCCAGCCCCCCTGACAGTGAAAGGGAGAGGAAGAGGAAGAGGAAAAAAACATCTCTGACCCCAGAAGAGCCAGGAGCTGTTTGGAACGGACCTGAGGTGCCAGATACTGCCCAACAACTACCACACTTTTGCCCGAAAAGAGCCCCTGGAGTCCAAGGTTTTGTTGGTGTGGAGTATACTCCTGCACAAATATTTAGAAATTGTTTTAACAACCAAGCTGTAAATATCATCTGCAAGAACACAAACAAAAATGCTGAAAAGGAGCAGGCTAAGGGGGAAAAGTTTGTTTGGGAAAGCCGGTACAATTCCTCATGTATGTCGGCCTTATGATGTTCATGGCACTTCTAAAACTGCTCAAAGTAAGAGACTACTGGAGGAAGGGATCACACCTAAGTGTTCTCTTTCCTGCTTCTGTCATGACAAGAGACAGGTTCATGGCAAGCAGCAGAGCTGTACACCTGAGCGACCCAGACCATGATGAATGTGGATACATTTCCTTTGCTCTTTATATATTTTTCTAATATTTTGGTTATAGTTTGAAGATCATTTGCTCTTTGTACTTTTGCACTTTCTATATATTCCTAATACTTTGTTTATAGTTTTAATATAATTTGCACTTTGTTAATTTGCACTTTGAATTTGTTTCACTGTTTGTGTTTGTATTTAAATTTTCAAATGATAATATATATCTCTGAAACAAGTTATTTTTGTTGCAATGTCATCTGTTATGGTTTAATTGTTTACTCTCTCAACCTTTTTTTGACAGAAGAAACATGATCAGTCATTTAAATATGGAAATACATTTCGTTTTAATTATTCCATATGATCCTAGGCGTTTTTCAGTGAAAAACGCCTAGGATAATACTGTAATAAATAGCTGTAACTTGCTCAGGGAACATAATATGCAGATGAAATTTAATTTGAAAGCCTAAAACATCTAAATGCAGCTTTGTAAATAATAAAAAAGAAAATCCCTATGTTCCTGGCGGAGTAAACAGTAAAAAAACACAACATTTGTACTGGCGTTTTTGAAAAGTGCTGGTAAATTCAGCCATTATCACACAAAGTTATGGTAAAATTTGGATTTCAAATGAGCCAGACTTGAACTAGAGGTTCTCCTGAATCAAATGAGGTAAGGCACTTGATGCTGACTGCAAGAAAAGGTTAGAACAGGTTAGGAGAAACAAATAAATACAGGAGAGTCAGGCAGGCGAAAATTCCGTCTAGGTCTTTAAGGGTTAAAAGCCAGTTTGAAGAGGTGAGTTTTTCAGCACCCCCATCTGTTGGCGGAGAGTTGTAACTGCAACGCCAAAAAGTTCACTAAACAAATCAATACAAAAGTTTCATTTTGAGTTACTATTTTTGAGTTAGCATTTTAGTGTAAGCAGTTAATAAAAAGCTTCACTAAATAATAAGAGAAAGTGATAATGCGGTGTGCTTCTTCTGTTTCAGTGCAGACACGATCTGGGATGGAAGTTTTGTGAAAGGAGGATTTAAGAACTGGCGAAAGGCAGGGAAACATTTAGGGAGCATGAGAAGTCCCATCAACACACAGGCCGTCAACAAACTGGCAGCATTAAAACGAACACCGATGAATGCACTGCTCTCACAAGATGTTGCTGAAGACCAAATGACTGCATTTAATATGACGTTATTATACTGGACCAAAGCCCCGAATGTTTTTTCTGTAGCCCCGGACAATTCTCCCTCAATAATATAATACATTAACCGTGCTTTACCTGAACCTCATCATGAGAGGACCGTAGAACTGTAATTTCCCGTGTTCAGTGAATGCAACAGAGGCAAGGCACCAGACCAACCAGAGAGTTGCATGGAAATAAACGTGTCTTATTGGCTGACAGGTACCAGAGCCGTATAATAGAAGAGTTATGACATCTCCGTTCACTCCAATGGACCACTTTTTTACAGCAATGGCGGATCGTGGAGCCTCTCAATCGTTCCCCGGAAGTTAGCGCCAAGGCTAGCAGAGCGGTAGAGTTGCAGCATAATAACCGTTCGTGACGGACTTTTAAAGGTAAGAAGAAGTTTAAAGATTTATATTGCGGATATTATCAGTACATCTGATTCAAATTAACATGTGTATTAAAGGATGTCAGTGGATTATCCCTAAATCAGTAGATTTAGGGAACGTTTACAGATAACAGATCAAGCTAGGATACCGAAGCAAGTTAGCAACACACGTTGAACCTTTTAATTGTAAATTCCGTTCTCTTAATGTCATTTGGTCCAACGTTGTTGAATTAGAGAAGAGGGGCTTCTAAACGGGATTGTATGCGGGGGTGGAGGGAGTTAAATATTAGATAAATATAACTTTGGTGCGTGTAAGAGTGAGTGTTTTTAGCAGAGCCATATTGTGTCCTTGTGATTATGTTGATTATTACCTGCCTGTATAATGTTGCAGCTCAGCTGATTTTGGATTGATGGCAAAGGGAGAGGGACTTAAGTGAGAGTGAACACACAAGGTAAGTTTAATACTACTGTTTTATATAAGTAAGCATACTAAACATGTATTCTATCACTGTATTATATAAGTAATCTTGTTAGTAACCTACTGTATGGCAGGTGGAGGGGCAGTGATGTTACAGGTGGAGGAGCAAGACTGCAAACTCACAAGACAGAGAAATCAAAGTTTGTTCTCCAGAGAAGAGGTTGATTTCACTTCCATTTTGTATTTCATATTTTCTAAAGATGTGGAAATGGCAACAAAAAAACACGTGAGAGCTGTAACCAAGACAACTGTAACAACAGGAGTAGAGAGCCACCAAGGTTTTTCAAGTCCCTCTCTTACTCCATTTTGCCAACCCAAACTTCCAGGTACATGACAGGACACCTTGCTTGTTTTTGTTGTTTGCTCTCCTCTGGCTGGGTGCTGGCAGGTGGAGGGCAGTGATGTTACGGGTGGAGGGGCAGTGATGTTACGGGTGGAGGGGCAGTGATGTTAGCTGGGTGCTGGCAGGTGGAAGAGCAATGTTTAGTCCAAATATTTCCATTGCAACGGCTAATGGAAATGATTGCAGCTGTGGATATGTTTGGGGGTTGCTGGATGTGGTAGCTTGGCTGCTGTTGTTCCTTTTCACCTTTTTGGATTGGCTCTTGCTTCCAAAATGGCCATCTTTTAATTTTATTTGTAATTGTTGTAATAGATCTGTTTGAATGGCTGCTGGTTCCCTCGTATGCTGACTGGCTGCTGGTTCCCTCGTATGCTGACTGGCTGCTGAGTGGGTGGTGTCCGCCCTCCCTGTCTCTCCTCACTAGCCATGTCCTCTTTCTTCACCCTCACTTTCCTTTCTCTCAGTCTCCTCATCCCTTCTTCCCTCAATCTTTGAGACTAATGTAAGTAGAAGACATGGCACTGTAAATGTTCGAACATTTAAAATATTATACCACTTAAAAATAAGAAATATTACTTTTGTTACTAAGAGTTCATACTTATTATACCTGTGTCACCTTTCACACTATAGCTGTGATCATGAGCTATGGGCTTTGTAGATACAGGTCCCGGGGTGAATCGTGGTGCAGGGGCCCTTCTCTTTTTGACCACAGGGCGATGCACGAAGATGGTGGGTATAGCCTCTGCTCTCAGCCTTGCCCTTTTTTGTCTTGACAAACTGGTCTGCATCAAAATGTGCCTGCGGAGTGACTTGAGGTTACTTCACACACAGAACAACTGTGTCTGAATCTTGTCTGCCCACATACATATTCCATAGTGGTTGAATACACAGTATTAGGAAACACTTTATACTTACTGGACATGTTATACTCATTACATACTGTATATAAAATTTGACCAAGAATGTGAGACAACTTTATAGAAATTCATATCACATCTGTTACTGATGCCATTTGTCATACTTTATTAAATTCACAAATAATAAAGTTCCATAACTTCAGTTGGGAACAAAGACCACACCTTATCTCCCCAAGGCAATTTCCCATCCAATAGGTGTGCTATATAGGTGTGTATAACCCTTTCTCCTGTCTGTTTATCCCTCTTTCAGCACAAGAACCAGAGGGGGATTCAATGGAGCCTGAATACCTGCACTGAGACCCTCACCCTGCACCCTGAGTCTCAACTCTGTGTTTTTCAAGCCTTTCCCTGTTTTTTTGTATTAAACAAAACATTAAGCTTTCCCAATGGTGTGGTTTTCGTTTTGTGAAAAAGTGCAAATGCAGTGTTTGTATATAATTACCTCACATATGTTTTTGCTGTTGGTTGTGAAATTGCTCCTGCTGACTTGAGCCAGCCATTTTTTCCTCCGCTCTGTGTCAGTGGGGAAGCCGTACATTCGTACTCCTTTCTCGGAGCGATTTGAGCATCCCCAGGCAGCACAGCAAACCATGGTGGCGACTGGGAGGCAGCACAGCAAACCAGGACAACACGGAGGAAAAGGCACAGAAAAACTGCATGATATGCTATTCAATGTTTATTGAATTCCATGTATTTGCAATGGATGTTCCTAAAACAACACATTTAACATCATCATCATCATGCTGCTGCTGCTAGTCCTTTGATAGTCACCTGTCGGTCTCCTGTCCTTTCTGAAAGCCATAAAGATGACATTAGTCATTTAGATAACTTGTGTCCTCAATTACCATGGGATTACTGAAACTACCATGAATTTAAGAAAATGGTAGACATTAATCTAATCTGAATTTTAAAGCATTACTTTAGATCCCCTCCCTCTAAATATATCAATAAACATTAGAAAGTGATGCTCCTGACTACCATACAAGTTTAAGAAGATAATATTGGTTTTAAAGAATTCAAAGCTATAAATAAACAGCAACAGGCTCTTTAACCAAGGCACTGTTAGCCTACCATGTAAACTAGTTGTTCACACTAATCCTAATATTATCACTTAATATTAGCAAATTCTATTTTATTTAAAACATATTGATGTAAATACATACACATATCGATTTGTTGTATAAATATTGCAAATCAAAACCTTTATTCACTAATAATTACCAAAAATCGTAGTTCTATCTCCTGTTATCAGTCTATTCACATTGCCCGCCATGAACTTCCGGGGAACGATCCTCGTCTACATGAACCACGTGACGATAACCGTTTTTGGACTTCCGTTGTCGTAACTCTTCTATAATACGGCTCTGACAGGTACCTATCCTGTGAGCTGTGACAATGTTTAAACAGTCAGTCGGACTCAGAGTTTTTGAAGATGGACATAAGAACATTTTTTCTTAAAAAAGACGACAATTCTCAAGTGGTGGCTCACACAACAACCCAGATCCACCACTTGAGCCATGTAAACGAGGTATGTAAATGTCAGTCAACTTCCAAGTTATGCGAACATGTAAGCAAAGCATAAATTACAGCTACGTTGACGTTACTTTGAATCACGGGGGTAAGCTAAACCGTTAGCAAGTAGCTATAGCTAGCCAGAGATATTAAATGAACACTTTGTCATACAATCTAAACGTAATGTTTTTTAGCATTACATGGTGATTTCAAAGAAATGTTGACTTACTGTTCGACATGAAGCTAGAAGCTATCTTACCGTTGATCCGGAGTCCTGTCAGTTAAAGTGTTTCATAGTTAGCTTAGCTAAGCATCAACCTAGCACTGAAATATATGGATGTTCTGAATTATATTCCTATTGACAGCTAGTTTCTATGTGAACATTATGAGATGGACAGCCAGAGAGAATACATAAAAAACAGTTATCCATAGATCTCTTAATTTTGTTCTAAATGCACCAGATTGATGCTTTTAACTTCAATATTTAAAAAAAATCCCCCTCCCACCGCACCCGCACGCCACACCCCCAACTCTGACTGACTTCCCGCGTCCCTGGGGCTTTGTAAGTAATCAGGAGGACTTTGAAGTTGATTCTTTGGAGGCGGGCAGCAGAGTTCTGGATATGTTGGAGTTTATTGAGGAGGTTGGATGGTATGCCGTAGTAGAGGATGCTATTGCAGTAGTCGTGTTGTGATGAATGCATGAATCAGGGTTTCAGCAGCAGAGGAGGAGAGTGATGGGCGGAGACGGGCAATGTTTTTGTGGTGGAAAAAGGCGGTCCTGGTGATGTGATTGATGTGGTGATTGAATTTGAGCTGACTGTCGAAGATGACTCCGAGGTTGCGGATTTGAGGGGGCGGGATAGAGTGTGGCTGTCAATGGTGAAGTTGAAATTCTGGATGGCTTTGGTACTGGATGGGGGGCCGATGATGATGATGATGATGTCTGATTTGGCATTGTTCAGTTGGAGATAGTTTGTTTGCATCCATGCTTTTATTTTTGAGAGACAGTTGGTGAGAGTGGAGTGTGTTGTGGTTTTTGTTGAGATATAAAGTTGGATGTCATCGGCGTAGCAGTGAAATTGAAGGTTGTGGCGACGAATGATTTTGCCAAGGGGGAGCATGTAGAGCAGCATTTCCGCCAGGGGGCCGTCTTGCCGTCCTTTGACGCCCTTATTCAGCTCGGGACGCCCTGAACTCGAGCCGAGGGCGTCCAAAAAATATTAATAATTCGAGAGAAGATCGAGAGTTTTTGTCGCTTGAAATGACGAAAGGGAAAAAGGACAAGGACATCCCTCTGTTGGAGGGGCAAAGGAGTCTGGTGGAATTATTTTCGGAGTATTGAAGATCGTTTCCCCGACATCGAAGGTACCTGCTACAGGACAACATGGAACGTGCGCGATTTGGACGCGATGAGTGGGGTTTTTTTAGTGGAGCACACGCATGAGCTGCGAGCACCAGAGCCTTGCAGCGGCGAAACTGAGGCTCCGTGGTAAACTGTGGTAACATGAAGAGCCGTTTGGGAGCCGAAACAGCCGGCGCTTTAAGAGAGCCGAGCCAAATGATCAACTCACTAACGTAAAAAGACAGTATCTATAAGGGACGGCTCAAGTCTAAATTCAAAACAACCCCCGCCCCCCCGCTCTCGGGGTGAACGCCCTCTCAGCCCTGGTCTGGCGGAAACACTGATGTAGAGGATGATGAGGAGGGGGCTAAGCACCGAACCCTGGGGGACAACCTTGGGACAGAGGAGCAGTGGAGGAGGTGCAGTTGTTGATGTTGATAAACTGATGTCTGTCGGTGAGGTAGGATTTCAGCCAGGAAAGTGCAGTGTCGGTGATGTTGAGCGATGATTCGAGGAGGGACAGCAGGATGGTGTGATGAGGGTGTCAGATTGCTGTAAATGTTGCTGATTTTGGTTTGGAAAAACGAGAGGAAGGAGTTGCACTGTTCGGTGGTGAAGGACGAGGTGGCGTTGTCACAGGGTTTGAGAAGTTTGCTGATGGTGGAGAACAGACGCTTGGGGTTGCTGGAGCCAGACTAAATGAGTTGTGAGTAGTAATTAGACCGGGCTGCTTTGAGTGCGTTACTGTACTGTTGGAGATAGTGTTTGTAGATTTGAAGATGGACTGTTAGTGTGGTTTTCTTGTGTTGGCGTTCCAGTTGACGTTTCCTTGATTTCATTTGGCGGAGTTCGGGGCTATACCAGGGGGCGGAGTGTATGAAAGAGACATTTTTGGTTTTTGTGGGGGCCAGTTAATTGAGACAGGAGAGGGTGCTGTTATAATAGTCCACAAGTTCAGATGGGTTTTCAGAAAGTGGGGGGGGAGATAGACATCTTGCAGGTAATGGAGGCAGTGATTGCTGAAGGTGAGATGGATTTGAGATTTCTGTAGGTTATTGTGCGTTTTTGCTTTTGGGCGGGGATGGGGATGTTGATGTCCATGATGATGGCCAGGTGATCAGAGATGTGGAGATTGAGGCTGGACAGATGATGGATGGTGAGACCAGTGGAGCAGACCAAGTCCAGGATGTGACCACGGCTGTGTGTTGGGAAGTTGATGTGTTGAGAGAAGTTGCAGCAGTGAAGGGTTTCCTTAAATTCAGAGGCATATTTGCAGGTTGGGTCGTCAACATGAATGTTAAAATCACCTAAGAGGAGAACAGATGGGGATATGGCAGAAAGCTGAGTGAGAATTTCAGAGAGGTCGGTGAGAAAGGAGGGGTTTGGCTTCGGAGGACGGTAGATGATGGCTGTGACCAGGGGAGTGGGACCAGAGAGTTTGAAGATCAGGTGTTCAAATGAAGAAACATCAGGGATGGGGATTATGGTAGCTTTTATTTCCTTTCTGATAATAGCAGCTATACCACCACCCCCGCCGTGGGCGTTTGTATGTGAATCCTGCTGTGGTGATTTGATTTAAAGAAAAATAGTCCAGGGGGTTTTGCCACGTTTCGGTCAGATACAGAAAGTCCAGGTTATTGTCTTTAATGAATTCATTCAGAATGTGGCTTTCATTGTGGATGGAACGTGTGTGAGCAGGGCTGCTCTGAGGTGACTTTGCATTGGGGGGGGGGGGGGGGGGTTGTGTGGACCGGGGGAGTGGAAGGAGATTGGTCAGATTCACGTGTTGTTTGTTGTGATGGCGTAGTGTGGGCATGCGACAGAACCGAATGGACGGGATGGAGTGTCGAGACGTGGAATGAAAGAAAAACTTACTAGCTAATGCTGGGGACCCGGGCACCAGGAGCCGGATGGCCGTGGAAGAAGGAGCGGTGTGAGTCCAGGTAAAATCAGAAGGCTAATCCACAGCATATCAGGAGAATAATTCCAGTGGTTTCCGGAGGAGAATCGTAGGAGGGGCTGACAGCCTGGTGCAGAGTGGGAGCCGGGTGACCAGCCTACTAGCTTGTTAACTAGCTTGATAGCCACCGGCTGTAGGCGGCAGGGAGAGACGATGTCAGCGGGGAAGCCGGCTAATCGCACTGGGATGGGAAGACCCACACGAGCCGCGGAGTTAGGGTGGAGTGACGGCCCGTCCACACAGCGGCTTTGGAAAAAGCTTGGAGGTGGGCGTGTCTGAAGCTTGGGGGAGTTTATGCGAGCAACGCGACCAACAACCAATCACATGAATCTCCCGCCCCCGACATACAAAGCAGAACATTTATGATATGAATGTTTATGGTGCTATTTTATGCTACATTCCATGCTGGCTAAATATACTGTATGCTTGCTAGCTGTTCATTCAATGTTAAAACGAAGTAAACTGGATATAAACTCCCCAAACAGGTGAAAACCTACCAGTTTCACCCACTGTCTCTGCCACCTCCCTCCATGCCTGGTTCCTCCGGTTTGTATCCCGGTAATTAAATAGGGACTGGTCGTAAAGAACCGGGTGATTTGCTACCGCAATAACTAATTTCTCCTCCATTTTCTTTGGAATATGGAAATGAACTGCGGTATGTCACTCCCAGCATACACGCGGTTTGATTGGCTAGTGCTTGTACTGGCAGATTTGCATAAACGGGATTTGATTGGCTTACGCTTCTGCCGAGACTTCAAAAGTTGAACATTGCTCGACTTTTGCAGCCTGAAACGCCAGGAAAGCTCCGCTCTGCTTCCCACAATGCAGTTTGGCGAAAAGTGACGTCACCCCATTCAAAGCTTCCAACGCATATCTCCGTGTTTTGCTACCTAAAGCTACGTCGTGTGTTGTCTGTATTTGCTTCCCCTGTCGCCAGTTCTAATCGCTCAGTGATAATCTTATATTTCTAGAATCTGTGGAATCTCAGCTTGCTAGCGACGCTTGTTTGTGCAGATCCGATAAGTATATCGATCGATTTATACCTAGAGTTCTGTGTTAAGTGCATTAGCATTTTATTTCGCTTAGAGTTCATGGCCGCCGACTATCACCAAGCCCCCCGGATGGACCAAGTTTGCCGAACGTTGAAGCAAATTTTACTAGTGGCCAAACGACGGTACTACAAATTTGTGTACGTCTGTGGAGTTGGACTACAAATACTTTCTTCCATTGACTTACATTGGTAAAGAGACGTCTGTAAATCACCAGATCTTTTTTTATAGCTAAATCAACTACCGAGTTTGAACACTCTAATAGCACCGTCGCAGACTGGCTAACATTTAAAACGTAACAGTTCAAAACACTGTTTTGTTTTTATTGCCAAACTTCTATCAAACTATAAATTGTACAAAATTAAACCTGATCGCTAACGCTGTTGTGTAACCACATCAAAAGTAAAAAGTAAATGGTGTACTAAGTTGTATGAGCTTTGGATTTGCACCCTGTTTCCTAATCGAAGTGTTCGAGCATTATCAGTGTAATTCTTACTTTAAAGTAGGGCTGGGCGATTTTTTCGGTTTTAACGATTAATTTGCATTTTTACTTTCCTACGGTTTGTGAAATGGCTGAACCGAAAAATCGCGATTTAAAAACATTTCTAGACTCCGCAGATTTGTTTTGCTTTAAGGGACTCCGTAGTAGCTTACTCTCTCACTTTCCAGAACGCGCACAAAACTCAGCCACATTGCCTGTGACTACCCGATCTGCAGCTCTGTGTACACATATATCACTTAAATTATTCAATACATCCTTTGTACTGAAGTATTCAAGAGTAAATAAAGTAAATAAAGTTTAATATAAATGATTTGCTGTGGCCAATTGTTTTCATTGCATTTACAGACCCGTGTAAATCTCTGATACCACCCAATGAATGCATTGACTTGCTTGTAGAACCACGCTACACAAAACAGATAGCAACACCTATACAAACTATTTTTATTTTTACTGTATCGACCTATATAAAGTATATAAATATTTTTCTTTTTTCAAAATACCAAAAATATCTTGCATTTTAGCCATGCCTCATTTAGCTCCATTTGCTTTTTCCAGCGCTGTTTTTGCAGGGGGCTGATTCTGTGAGCTGCAGCTGACCACGCCCCCCTGCAGGAGAGGGGAGCGTGCTCTGAGATCAGATTAGATTCTAGCTGCTTAGCATTTGTACCAACCTAGTTGGTTGTTTTTTTGTTGCTTCTCTAGTAGTTTTTCGCCAACTTAGTTGGTTGTTTTTCGTTACTTCAAGTCAGTACATTTTTTGATCATTGCCTGTTTTATTTTTACCTTTTGGATTAAACGCTTGACTGAAGACCTTATTGCCTGGTTGTGCTCTTGAGTCCTATTTTTTGCTCGTGCCGTACTTGTGCTTGATAGTACGAACTGGCCTGCATGGACTCAGCCGACCAGGATTCTGTACGGACTGCTCTTCAGAGTCAAGGGAGCAGGATTTACCACCAAGAGCAGGAACTTACCGGGCTTCGCCAGGAATTAAAGTTGATGGCCGAGAGACAGGAGTCTGTTTTGTCGTCTTTTGGTGGGCAAGTCTGTTATTTGGTCGAAAATATCCAAAAACTATTACTCCAGCCAAGTCCTCCAGCTCCCCCATTGCCTGTTTTCCCAGTGGATCCTACTCCAGTCCAGTCTCCAACGCCGACCCTGTCCCCTCACCTCTCCCGACCAGAGCGGTTTTCTGGGGATTCCGGTGATTGTCGGGCTTTCCTGGCTCAGTGCGGCCTCCACTTTGAGCTCCAGGCTGCATGCTACCCATCTGAGCGCTCAAGGGTGGCATACATTGTCTCCCACCTTTCTGGCCGAGCTGAGGCTTGGGCAACGGCAGAGTGGGTGCGAAGGTCTCCTGTTTGTGACTCCCTCGATCTCTTCTCTGAGACCTTCACCAAGATCTTCCAGCACATCCCACCAGGGCGGGAGGCAGCCAGAGCACTCGTTGGATTGCGCTAGGGTAAGCAGAGGGTTTCTGACTATGCTATAAAGTTCCATACCCTGGCAGCAGACAGTGACTGGAACCAATCAGCATTGTTTGATGCTTTCCTTTATAGATTGTCCGGCACATTAAAGGATCAGTTAGCTCCCCTTGAGCTTCCAGCTGATTTTGACTCCCTAATTTAATTGACTATTAAGATTGACAAGCGAGCGAGAGAGAGACACTGCGATTCCCTATTTCTCCCACAAGAGGCAGTCTTCGCCCAGCTCTTCGTCCTCATGGAATCACCCCAGGCCCTGGTTTCCGTCTACTGGGCCTCTGTCGGCCCCTGCTGTTCCGGAGGAGCCCATGCAGCTCGGCAGGACCAAGCTGACTCCCGAGGAGCGACAGCACCGCCTGCGGGAGGGCAGGTGCTTCTACTGTGGTGAACGGGGACACTCAGTCGCCAACTGTCGCCTACTAAAAGATCTGGCTCGCCAGTAAAGAAGAGGGCACTGGTGAGCCGCACTACACTTAATGTTAGTCCCTCACGTTGTCTCCCAAATGTCACTCTGTCTTCGTCTTCTGTGGTTCTTAGGCATCCTGTTTTGGTAGACTCTGGCTCAGATGCCAGTTTTATAGACTTTGAGTTGGCTAAGAAGCTGAACCTTGAGACCTTTCCCCTTCCAAGACCAATGGAAGCAAGTGCCTTGGATGGCCGTCTTCTCTGTAGGGTAACTCACCACACCCAACCTCTTCAGCTAAGTTTCCAGGACGGTCACACTGAGCTTCTCGTCTTTCATGTTTTTCGGTCCCCGGAACACCCAATCATTTTGGGGTACCCCTGGCTTACCCTACACAACCCCCACATAGACTGGTCCACTGGCAAGATTATTGCTTGGTGTAAGGGATGTTTGAGTACCTGTTTTCCGTCCAAATGTTCCCTGACTGCTCCTCCAGCTGTCCCTGTAATTCAAGACATGTCAGATCCTGATTACCCTGACATTTCCAAGGTCCCTCAGTGTTACATGACCTTAAGGAGGTTTTTAACAAGGCCAGAGCCACCTCGCTGCCCCCTCATCGTGTGTACGATTGTGCTATAGACTTGTTACCAGGCTCTTCACCACCCAGGGGTCGTCTTTATTCCCTATCTGCTCCAGAGACACGGGCGATGAAGGAATATGTGGAGTCTTGGATTAATTAGACCTTCTTCCTCTCCCGCTGGAGCCGGATTTTTCTTTGTGGCAAAGAAGGACAAGTCACTTCGCCCCTGCATTGACTATCGAGGTTTGAACGACATTACCATCAATAACAGGTATCCCCTTCCTCTTATGTCATCAGCTTTCGACCAGTTACAAGGTGCTAAGATCTTTACCAAGTTAGATCTTAGAGATGCTTATCATCTGGTGAGAATAAGGGAGGGGGATGAATGGAAAACTGCTTTTAACACCCCTTTGGCCTCACAAATGCCCCAGCTGTTTTTCAGACTTTGATCAATGATGTACTTCGAGACATGCTTAACATCTTTGTTTTCGTGTACCTGGATGACATCCTCATCTTCTCCCTGACAAAACGACCCACAGAGATCATGTACGCCGTGTCCTACAGCGTCTCCTGGACTACCACCTCTTTGTCAAGGCCGAGAAGTGTGAGTTTGATGTTTCCACCGTTTCATTTTTGGGCTTTATTGTGTCAGTGGGCAATGTTTTGATGGCTAAGGTTAATGATGTCTCTGAATGGCCTGTCCCTGCAAACCGCAAGCAAGTGCAGCGTTTTTTAGGGTTCGCCAACTTCTATAGGCGATTCATAAGAAACGTTAGCACTGTTGCTGCTCCATAGCATGCACTAACCTCCCCAAACACAAGGTTTCAGTGGACCTCTCAGTCGGACCAAGCCTTCCAGAGGCTCAAGAAGGCCTTCACCACGGCCCCTATACTGACCCTCCCGGACCCACGTCGGCAGTTTGTGGTGGAGGTGGACGCTTCAGACGTGGGGGTTGGTGCTGTGCTCTCCCAGCGCTCCAGAGAGGACAACAAGGTTCACCCATGTGCTTTGCTCTCCCGGAAGCTTTCTCCTGCTGAGAGGAATTACGATGTGGGGAATCGAGAGCTGTTGGCTGTTAAGGTGGCACTAGAGGAGTGGCGTCACTGGTTAGAGGGAGCTGAAGTGCCATTTATTGTGTGGACCGATCACAAGAACCTGGAGTACCTGCGCACAGCGAAGAGACTCAACCCTCGTCAAGCCAGGTGGGCTCTTTTTTTTAATCGGTTCAACTTTTCACTGTCTTATCGTCCTGGTTCTAAAAACACTAAGCCTGATGCTCTCTCCTGTCTCTTTGATACGGGCTCTGACCATTCTTCCCCTGCTACCATCCTGCCTCCCTCATGTATGGTGGGTGCTGTTACCTGGGCTATTGAGGAGAGGGTCAGAGAAGCAAATGTTGGTAACCCAGGGCCGAATGGTTGCCCTCAGAACAGGTTGTTTGTGCCCTCTCCTCTTCGCTCTCAGGTCATCCACTGGGCTCATGCGTCCCCTCTCTCCTGCCATCCGGGGATCAAACGGACCATGTTTGTGGTCAAGCAACGCTTCTGGTGGCCCAAGATGGAGAGTGAAGTGGGGGAGTATGTTGCTGCCTGCCCAGTGTGTGCTCGGAACAAAGTTTCTCGTCGGCCTTCCCCTGGTCTCCTACGTCCCCTTCCTGTACCTACTCGCCCTTGGTCGGACTTCTCTGGACTTTTTAACGGGTCTTCCCCTGTCCCAAGGTAACACAACCATTTTGACCATTGTCGACAGATTCTCAAAGTTGGTGCATTTTGTTCCTCTGCCCAAGTTACCCTCTGCCAAGGAAACGGCGGAGGTTGTCCTGTCCAATGTTTTCCGGTTACATGGCTTCCCTAAAGATGTTGTGTCGGATCGGGGTCCCCAGTTCGTCTCCAAGTTTTGGAAGGAGTTCTGCACTCTCCTGGGTGCCACCGTTAGCCTCTCCTCCGGCCATCACCCTCAGTCCAACGGACAGACCGAGCGGCTCAACCAGGAGTTAGAGACCGGTCTGCGCTGTCTCGTCTCTCAGAACCCCACTACTTGGAGTAAGAATCTCATTTGGGTTGAGTATGCGCACAACACATTGCCTTGCTCTTCTACTGGTCTTTCCCCATTTCAGTGTGCTTATGGCTACCAACCGCCCCTGTTTCCGTCCCTGGAGGGAGAGGTCAGGGTTCCTTCTGCCTTGGCACTGATTCGGAGGTGCAGTCGCATCTGGACTGGGGCTAGACAAGTGCTGCTTAGGACGTCTGCTCGGTACAAGAGGGCAGCAGACCGCAGACGGATCCTTGCTCCCACCTATCGTGTCGGCCAGAGAGTATGGCTCTCCACTCAAGACCTTCCTCTTCGAGTCGAGTCCCGTAAGTTGGCGCCTCGCTTTGTTGGTCCCTTCCCCTGTCTCAAAGATTATTAATCCTGTTGCTGTGAGACTCAAGCTTCCCAGGTCCATGAGGTCACACCCAACGTTCCATGTGGCTCGGATCAAGCCGGTCAAAGAGAGCCCTCTGGTTCCTGCATCCAGACCCCCACCGCCCCCCCGGTTCATCGATGGAGGGCCAGTTTATTCTGTCAAGCGGCTCGCCGGCGGGGTCGTGGACGCCAGTATCTGGTGGATTGGGAGGGCTATGGTCTTGAGGAGAGGGAATGGGTATCTTCAAAGAACATTGTCGACCCAGACCTCATCCGGGATTTCCACAGCCATCATCCAAACGAGCCTGGACCGTCCGGTGCCGGTCGTTGAGGGGGGGGGTACTGTCACATCCTGGCCCTGGCTGATCGCCTCACTCCCTCACCTGTGTATTTTCGCTCCCTGTTAATCACCTGCCTGGTCTCAATGAGCCTCAGCTGTCCCTAATGATCACTCCTCACCTGTGTGTTTAGTCTGTGCTGTTTCCTTGGTCAGTGCCAGTTCGTCTTGTCTGTATAGCACAGGGGTCTGCAACCTGCAGCCCTTTAAGCCCTCTGCTCTGGCTCCCTTGAGCTTAGACAAAAATAAGAAGGAAATAAAATAAAAGTATTTGTAGGACTATTTATATTGTGTTGCATGGTTGAAAATGTTTCGTATTTTGAGGTGATACTGTGACACATAAATAAAAAACAAAACGGTTTTAATTAGGTCAACTAAAATATGCGTCACATCCTGCTACGGTCCCGCGCGAGCGCCTTTTCTTGGAGGCGAATAACCTGACCCCCGGCTCGATGAGCGAACTATGGATAAATCAAAGAAAAGTACCGGAGGAACACAGGATTTAATTCTGTGTGGACAGAGTTATATGCTTTCACAGCAAACGATGCTGGTTTACCGGTATGTCTGATATGTAGAGAGAAGTTGTTAAAGGTGCTGCAGCCTTTACGTATCGAGGAACAACACGGGAGAGGAAGACAGCTGACGATCTTCAGTCATAATTCAAGGGGGTATGTAATTTATTTCAGAAAACATTTTTGTTATATTCCATGGAATGCTCTTAACGTCCCGATAGCAATGAATATATTAAATGCTTTGACAATAAATACATACAAAAATGTATCTCTGGAAGCCATAGCGCTGTAAAAAGCACGACCAATCATCTGAGCCGGCCCGGTTTAAAATAACTGGATGGCCTAACTGCCTGTTAGCCTTCCATCTGTGCACAAACTTATCTCGTGCCCTCATTGGTCATGTGCGCGTTCGTGTGTGTTGGAGGAGGGACTCTGTAAGAAAGTCTGAAGGAAGAGGCATATTGTTTCCGGTTGTGTACTTTCAAATTCTAGCGCACTCAAGCTGGTTTCTCCATTCTTACCGACCCTACCTTTAACTCTTTTTAGGGTGCAGCTATATGTTTTATTTATTTCAAAGTGGGCCCATTTTAATAATATTTTTTTTTCCTTCAAATGTGCAGAGGACTCCCCAAGTGCTGTGTTTAATTTATTTTAAAGTAGGCCTGTGTATTATTTTGTATAATTCTCCTTATAAGAGTTCTTTGTTTCTTATTAGAGGTTAACAGTTTTATATCATGTAATAAATAGCCTAATAAATGCAAAAAAACTGTAGTTTTTTTCTGATATAACAATAAAAAACTATGCAATATGTTTTGCGGCTCCAGACAAAAAAATGTTTTGGAAAAAGGAGCAAAATGGCTCTTTTGGTCAAAAAGGTTGCAGACCCCTGGTATAGCAGAAAGTGCTCCATGGTTCTCTTCTGACGTAAGCTATTGTTCTAGCTGCTTAGCATTTGTACCAACCTAGTTGGTTGTTTTTTTGTTGCTTCTCTAGTAGTTTTCCGCCAACTTAGTTGGTTGTTTTTCGTTACTTCAAGTCAGTACATTTTTTGATCATTGCCTGTTTTATTTTTACCTTTTGGATTAAACGCTTGACTAAAGACCTTATTGCCTGGTTGTGCTCTTGAGTCCTATTTTTTGCTCGTGCCCGTACTTGTGCTTGATACAGAGGTTATCAAATAGTAATGAAAATGATCAAGTAACTTCAAAATCATTCTTAGAGGTTACTGACATTTCATTTCTAATCATTGCATAACTCTTTTAAAGTAACCATGAATAGAACGTTTATATAATGGGTAAGTGACACATGGGACTTAACTAGTATACTGACTGTTTAGGATTATTTATTTATATTTGTTTAAATGTACATTTGAGCAGATACAAAATAAACTTATCTTATCTTTAAAGGAATAAAACATAATTATGATAAGCATTGGCATAATTACAGCTTTATTCCTCATTCTTAAAATAAGTAGTTTATCTGAAAAATAATGCTCTTTTTATTATTTGGCATCAAACTATATACATTCTTAACCACATTTCAGTGAATCTCAAATACAAACTTTATAAGACTTGTAACCCTGCTCAGAAGGTTTCTATAAAGGACACTACACTGATTGAACCGCTAGTGATATTCTCACAGAATAGATCATTTGGATAAATGACAGGTTAATGAGTTTCAAGTGCTTCATATTGTGTTTGATTCACGTCCAGGTCTAGGCGTTGTCACTTAATACTTTTTTGGGAGTGTGTGAATGTGTGTGACACAAGGAGCACTTTCTGTTTGTTTGACCTCCTTCCATACTTCACAGGCTCTGTTCCAACAGGCTCTTTTGGAAATACCTGTGATTATAATGGACATGTTCACACACACACACACACACACACACACACACACACACACACACACACACACACACACACACACACACACACACACATACACACCAAGTGGAAAGCATCTGGTTGTATAACGGCACCGGACCCAGTGACCTGCGAATACCAGGAATTATATATAAGGTATGTCAAAACTAAGGCTAGCGGGCCAATACCATCCCGCTACCTAGTTTTATGTGGGCCAGGAGAGCTTGTAAAGAATATATTTTATTTTACATCTGCCACTTTAAAGATGGTATCAAGAAATTACATGTCCTACAATTCATCTCATTTTTGTTTAATGCGCCCCTAAGCGTCTCTATATAAATTGTTTCCAGCAGCATCACTCTCGCTAAGTAATAGGGAATTAGTACCAAAAATTGATGCCAAAGATAAGACAATTTTATGAGAGATGAGAACGTAAAAACACGTTTGTGCTTAATGGAGACGAGCCGGCATGTTTTATTAGCTCCAGTACGAGGCAGTGACAGTAAGGAATACAATTAACGACAACATTTCAACACCAAAAACGGAGCCAAGTATGCTAGCCTTAGCCGTCCAAAAAGCCCAAGAGTTAAAGGCAGCCTGCATTCTCACCAGAATGTGACCCGTTTCATCAAAATCAGTCAGATGTGGCAACAAACACGGATTTGTGTCAAAAGCGTGTGTTGATTATAAGCAAATAGAGTCTCGGCTTTCACAATATGAACCTTTAATTTGCTTGTTAAGGAGACATGACAACTTCAGCGATCTCAGTCTGCTCTCATGTTCCTCCTCAAGGCCGCTCCCCCTCTCGATTCCTTGCTGAAATAATGAGTGACAGGCTGAAATCAGTGCTGATATAGTTACATGGCATGTTCCAGGCCAGTGGGTCTTTCTCCGATCTCAATTTAAAACAGGCTTTCAGAATATCAAATAGCCAAATTCAGATAATTGACTGAGTTTTTTTTATCTTTGATGGATGAGTAATGAGCTATAATCGAATACATTAATGGGTTTATTTTATGCAAACACAGAAAAGTCAGTGTGTGTGCCCACAAAGTATTTGTGTGTCCACGTACATGCACACAGTATCAATGCACAGCCATGTGTTATTGTTACCAAAATCATTTTTAAAGCAAATTATACAATAGTTGTACACAGCTTGCAAGGAATTTCCCTAGATTTATGCTTTCAGATGTAGTTATTTATTAAGTTATTACTAAAACTAATAATATTCCAATGCATAGGCTATTATGTGACATGATAGCGATTAATGTATATGGTCTCTCAGTTTCAACCGGCCCTTGAGGGTAACTAAACTTAATACAAAAAGTAAATCTGTGTTTAGTAGATTATTTATTTGTTGTAACAATGCTTCATGGCAATACATCTTATACCGTTGGAAAGCCTGTATATTTACCTTTCAAATTAAGCCACATTTGTGAGGAACATGCATTTGTGTTGACAAATCTCCTCTGCCAAAGCCACACAGCAGCCAATCTCTGGTCTCGTACGGCTGCCATGACTACCCTTCACTGAAATTATGCAACCAGTGGCAATCGCATATCTCAACAGTCTGGGACCAAACTCCATCCTCCAAGATGACAACGCTCCCCCCACAGAGCGAGGATTATCAGAGACTTCTTCCAAAGTTTGGGAGTGGAGAGGATGGAATGGCCTGCCTGCAGTCCTGACCTCAACCCCATTGAACACTTGTGGAATCAACTTGGCCCTGTTGTCCGTGCCGGAGTGACCAACACAACCACGTTGGCTGACCTGGGACAAATGCTGGTTGAAGAATGGGATGCCATCCCACAGCAGTTGGTGACAGCATTAGGAGGAGAGGCTGTTGTGGCTGTGTTTGGTTCTTCTTACTGAGGCTGCTTGTTAAATGAATACATTGTTCATAAATTAATTGTTGCCAATATGTCTTTATTCATCAGACTTTAATTATCCAATCCACCAAACACCACCAAACAAGAGTCAACAGACAAAAAAATCTGTTTGGCATTGGCAGAGTTCTGTCACATTTTTAATGGGCGCACCCCACAGACTCAGCTCTGCTTCTCATCCCACAAATGCATGTTCCAAATGTGGCACCATTTGAAAGGTAAATAAACAGGCTTTCCAACAGTATAGGATCCAAAGTACCAAACACAAATCGCCTTACTTTTTGTGTTAAGTTTGTATTGCCGATGTGGCCCAGGATGAAATAGTCACCCCTGATAAATGTATTTTAGGTTTCCTTGTTTTAAGCCTCTTATTCTCAAAAGCTTTTTCAGAGCGCCATCCAGTGGAAATAGAAATCCTTTAATTATCTGTTTATGTTGTGAGTGTAATGTTACGGTACGTCCACACGGCAGCGTGCGTTGAAGCTTGCCGGTGGGCGTGTGTGGCGTGCGACCAACAACCAATCACATTAATCTCCCGCCCCGGACACACAAGCACGCGGTTTGATTGGCTAGAGCTTGTACTGGCATATGATTTGATTGGCTGGCGCTTCCGTCGACGCTTGAAAGTTTGATATGGTTTACTGTGTCAAATGCTTTTCGCAGGTCAAGGAACACTGCTCCAACTATCCCTCCTTTGTCTAACTTAGCCTTGATTCCTTCCACTAAATAGCAACATATTAGCATTAAACCTACTCTGTTTTCTACCTGTCTTTTTAAATTATTCAGGTCTCACCTTGAATTAAAGACATGAGAAAATCTTTTTTTCTGTTTGTGAAATCTGTCAGAAATGTTTTAGCATGCATTAAAAAAGTTTAACTAAAGCAGCTCAATTAAATTAAATTGAAAAGCTAAAATCTTTTCAACAAATAGTGTTGAACAATCACGTGCATGTGGTGGATTCTTTTAATTTAAGTACTTCAATATCTAAAGCGTAAATACAAATAAATGTTTTTAGCAATTTGTAGTCTTACACCATTCCTTCTTTACACATTTTTCTAATACAAGGCATTTTGTTTAATAAATTGATGCATCAAAAAAATAAAAGCAAGTATTGGGAAATTCATGAATAGGGAAAAGTCGGTCTGTCTTTGGCTCTGCTGCTATAGAAGTTAAATATCATTGCTCTTTCATCAGCAAGCTTCAGGAAGAAGCTTTGTACTGTAACTCAGTACATTTTACTGTAAATATGTTGGTACAATACTTTGAGGAGCAGTGTGTTTTCCTACTGGGATATGTTGGGGAAATATTTTCGTTTATCAGTTTGTACTGACCTCACTGAGCACAGGCACCTGTAGCCTTGGGTGCTGTGCTCTCAGTGTTTTTGTCTCCCTGTTCCTGCCTGTTGGCATCAGCTGATAGAGGTGTTATAGTGCTTTGCCTGTTTTATCTTGTTATGCAGCATGTTGATTATTCTATTAGAAATCTTCAGAATTGGTTTGGCATCCGCTGTGTCAACTCGTGGCACATGACATGTCTTGTGAATTCTCCGGCCGAAGCTCCAAATAAACCATCAGTGTTTGCCATCAACGTTCCTGCTCTCCCTGTGTCTCTGAGTCCTGTCTCCATTACTTCAGAAGTTTCTTCTGCCACACTTTATCATCAATTTTAACCGTTTAACTCTAAACAATTTATGATATGCAAATTGTATAGATTGATGTACCTATTGATATTTTATTTTACATTTTGAAGTATAATGTGTTTTTGTTGTTGTTGTTGTTGAGGTGGTGTTATAATGTACTCCATCCGTGCTAGCTAGAAATAATGACATATATTTCAAGGAGATGAGAGACTGACTTTCTAATGAGCAAACTCGTTTTTGGATAACAACGCATTGTGCTCTGAATTGACTTTTTACTGATGTCAGTGCTTCCTGATTTATGAAATTATACAAAAGGGATAACCAAAATTGCCTCAGTAAAATGTTTATTAATATTAATTTTCAATCTGTCTTTATCTAATGTTCACATTTCTGCTCTGGAAATGTATTGCCAATAAGCAGACTTTAAATAAGATAATTCCTCATTTGCATGTTCAAAACATATATTTTTGAAAACTGATTCTCTGAATGTAAGTAATCAACTGGGGAAGTTTCTTTGTGATATCTACAGTATGAGTTGATTTCTTTACCCTTTATCTGAGCAGGAGAACACAAGTCTGGTTATTTATCTTCTTTATTTTCAGATTAAAATGTACAATTTAGATATGATGCTTGAAAGATAGAACAACAGCATGAGCAGAAACATGACCAGATAAAATCTTTAATAAAAAGTAAGATTCAACATGACAAGTGAGGCTGAATATTAATTATATTGTGAAGATGAATGCAACACAAAGACTCAGAAACTGATATAAACCCCATTTAATATCTGTGAAACACCACACAATTGAAAACGTAAAAATATAAAATAGAGAAAGTGATGATTATGATTAAAAGTCTCTTAAAGTCGCTTAAAAAAAATCAATACAACTTTAAATTACACAATGGTTGTTATTCTAATATAATCTTTATTAAGTTTGATTAAACCCGCTCCAGATTTGAAACTACTCCTGTGGAAATGTAAGACAGTATTATTCAGTGGTGGAATTAGTTGAAAGATTTCCGTCCAATTTAGAGATACTTGTGAATTACTTAAATATTTCCATTTTATGTTGAGTTATTACACAGATTAAGATGTACATTTTTCAAATGAAGTTAATCAAAAGAGTTTCGGCACAAACAGGGGCAGAAAATACTAAATATTTCACTAAAGCAGATAAGCTTGGAGAAAAGATACATTGAAGTACATTTCCTCCAATGTATCTTGTGAACCACTGAACTAATATACCACATAATACCACATCATAACTACCATTTATAACTGTACATGATGTCACACTGCTTCTCTTTAGTGCAGGGGTGGGGAACCTCCGGGCCGTATACGGACCGCGAGACCATTTGGTACGGCCCTCGAGGTAATTTATAAAAACACGCAAAAAATTAAAGAAATCTAGACCGCAAAAGAATTAAACAAGCGAGTGCCTGTTTTTCCTGGCCAAGGTCAGGGTCCTTGAACACAACACGAGCCTAATGTGTCATAGTGATGGGAATTATGGCTCTTTGAAGGGAGCCGGATCTTATGGCTCCGTTCCTTTCAAAGAGCCGTTCAAAAGAGTCGTTTTTAAAGGGGGCGGGGTTACTAGGTTTTTCTGCGAAATAATCACCAGGATAATGATTGACTGTATTGCCAGACCTAATGTCAATAGTCGGCATTGTAAACATAACACTAGGTGGTGCCATATCCATGTCATTCATGCCAGTGAATTAGTTTGAATTTGCGGACCAACGATTGAACGATAACAAGAACGGCTCTCACCAAGTAGGACTCGGTTCCCCTCGTTCGTACCAAAGAGCCGTTCAAAAGAATCGGCTCGTTCGCGACCGACACGTCACTAATGTGGTATATGTCTCGTCTGACACGGATGTAGTTCTGCCAGAGAGCATTGGAACGCCGCTCCGGCAGTTCAGAAATTGCAGTACCCATAAGGAGCTGTATACATGCCGCAGTTTTTGCGTGGCTGTGTCTTTAGTTGAAAGCCCAGTGGCGATCTGCTCATCTGTCATACTGATCATACAGTCAATAACTTTGTTGTTATTAGCATCTGGTTAGCTAGCTAAGCTAACGAATATAAGAAGCTTTTTCTACAACCAATGAGGTAAAGGCACATCTTTATATGATCATTATAGTTATAAAAAAATAAGAGAATAAAGTAAACAGGTATAAAATACTATATGACAGTAAAACAAAGTTGTTATTAATAAACAAGAATACAGTTTAAAAGGGGAGTGATTTGTCAAATATCCATAAAGAAAAATAAAATATGCTCACAGTTCTGTTTCATCTGGGTGTTGAAAGATGTTTCCATAGATCTCCTAAAGTTGCTCTCAAAGTGCACCAGATTGATGCTTTTAACTTCAACATTTAAAAAAAAATCTTCCCGGGGGAGCAAGCCCCTAGAGGAGGTTAGGTCCCACCCCCACTTAAATCATGTCCACATGGATAGGAAACTAAATACATTTGCACATATCTTGTGTCCATATCTTTCTGTTTTGGTGGTCATGCCACAACTGTGCACGTGAATGCATGTGTGAGTCATGATAAGATATCTGGATTAAGAGGTTGCTTTTTCTTTGCACAGCATGAAAGAAAGGCGAAATTAATGGGCTGTGATTTTAGTATTTTTAAGCAGAGGTCAATAATTTGTACGGCCCTCGGAGGATGTTGAAAAAATTGAAATAGCCCTTGAGAGGAAAAAGGTTCCCCACCCCTGCTTTAGTGGTCCATTCACAAGATGTCGTCAGCTTTGCCACCTGTAACCCTGACACCTGTAGTCAGCCAGCGCTGCACGAGGGGAGAGGTAACTGCAAGAGAAAGATTATTCTTAATTGATTATACTGGCTTACAACAATGTTTATTTTATAATCAGTTTTTAAGTAACTAGAAGCTTTATAGTATTTCTCCTGGCAACGGTCACATTTACAAATATTGGTTTACTTGAAGTCAAACTAGTCCCTCACCTGAAGCCTGTTGTTGTTGTTGTTTTTGTTGAGCTTTTCTTTGTGTTTCCTGACTTCTCTCCCTTCCTGCTGCAGAGATTGACAGAGCCGCCATCTTACACACACTGATTCTCTCCTTGTTGCCTCCGGCTCCGCTGCCAGTGCTCCTGATTGTCCGGTTGCTGCTGCTGATTACCCTCCCCCCTGTGCATTTAGTACCCCCTGACCCAGGGGAGCTGCTTATCCCTACATCGGCTCGGCTGATAATTTGGTCGCTGCTACCTCCACTGCTGTTTTTAGACGCGGTCCCAGGGCTTCCCATGCCTCTCCTGCCAGCTGGTGAACTGCTCAGCCACCCGGGGCTAGGGGCTCGTTGGCTGTTGGTTGTCCCTCCTCCACCTGATCGCCCTGCAATACCCACTGTGCTCCTCCTTTCCTTGGCTGCGCTGTAAACTGGCGTTGAGTCGCCGCTGCCAGTGCTGGTGAATCTCCCAGAGCTGCTGATCCTGTGGCTCCTGGGCGAGCTGCTGAGTTTGCTTCCACTTCCTGAGCGACTTAAACTACCACCACTACCTACACTGCTACTGCGCCTAACAACACTATCCGAGCTGAGCCTGCCACCACTACCAGTACTGCTGAGCCTTCGTCCAGTACTTATGTAGCTACTTGGCGGACTGATGACTTTGCCAAAATTCGCATTGACACTGACCCTGTCTGCATTACTGGCATTACTGGCACTACTCAAACGTCCACTACTCCCACCATACACTCTCCACTCTCCACTATCTCCACTGCCAAACCTCTGCACTCTTGGTGGGCTTGTTGCTTGTTGCACTGCCATAAAAGGTCTTTCTACGCTGTCTGCATTGGGTAAGGTATTGCTGCTCATACGTCCAGAACTCTGACCATAGACTCTCCACTCGCCACTCCCTCTGAGACCAAATCTCCCTGTTCCTGTAGGACTTGTTGGAAGGTGCATGGCAGTTGACTGGCTGTCCCTGCTCTGTGGAATGGGTACAATATCACTGCATTTTAGACTGCCGCTAGAAACCATCCACTCTCCACTCCCTCCACTTCCAAACCTTCCTGTGTCTGGTGGACTTGTAGCAGGGATCATTCCCACAGACGGACTTTCTTCACTCCCTGTTCTGGGCAAGCTGCTTTCACGGCCAAGACTACCTCCATAAACCATCCATTCTCCATTCCCTCTATTGCTGAATCTTCTTTTTTCTGGTGCACTTGTTGCAGGGTTTGAGGCAACTGATGGGCCTTCTTCTTTTCTTTCACTTGGTAAGCAAGTGCCACCATCAAGGCTGCTCTTTCGTCCAAGACTGCCACCATAAAATACCCACTCCCCAGTTCCTTTACTGTCGAACCTCCCTTTTTCTGTTCGGCTTGCTACAGGGAGCGTGTTGCCTGACAGGCTTTCTTCACTCCCTGTTCTGGGTAAAGTTGTACTTGTGCATCCCAGACTTCCGCCATAAACCCTCCAGTCTCCACCTCCCTGCCTGAAAGTTCCCTCTTCTCCAGTTGTAATGACAGCGTCTGCATTACCACTGACCCTACCTGATGAATTTGCAGCTGTGCCAACAAAACTACTAGCCTTAATACTGCCTCTTGAATTACTCGCCAAATCACTAAAGGTAGTTCCTTCATTGGCTGGGAGACTTACAAAGCTAGCTGACCTTACAAACACCTTTTCACTGTTACTTGTCTCCTTGGCAACCAGCCAATCATTGTTTTTCTGTCCCCTCACTTTACCATCCATACTGGCAATCTCTTTCTGGCCTACTGAGCAACACATGCCTCCTTCCTTTATATTCTGAACATCTTTGTTATCTGTAATGCAAGTTGTATCTTTGAAACTCTCCATGGGATTTCTCACATCTCTTACACTTTTACGATAAAGGCCTCCAAAACCAAGCTGTTCCTCTTGGTCTGCTATGATACTAGGACCACCTGGACCTCCAAACTCCATGCCTCCAAGACTGTTTTGCAACGATCCAAAACACAAACTGTTCCCATCTCTGACTATAACGTTGACTTTCCTATGTCTGCCCTCTCCTGGCAAAGTTTGATCGCTACTGAAGGACATAGACTGTTCTTCCTCTTTTGACGACAGAACGTATTTCTCGACTGGTCTCACATGTGCAATCGCCTCAGTTAGATTCAGACAGATTTCTTCGTCTTCTTCTTCTTCACCATTTGGACTCAGACACACCTCAACCTCAACTGGGCTGAAACATATATCTGGATCATTTGTACTCATAAGAGAATCAGGACTTTTAACATCCCCTTCTGGATCAACTGGGCAAAATACTTGATTTGTCATGCTCATTAACACCTCTGCCTCATCTGGGCTTAAACATGTTTCTGGACTCAAGCATGCAAATGGCTTTGTTGGACTCATCTCCTGATGGTCAGATAAACACAAAGCCACGTCAGAATCAGTTTGACTTAAAATCAACTTTCTTGACTTTGTGATACTCAACACCGCTCCTTGGATTAAATGAATGATCTCATTGTCCGACTCAGTAGGGTCCATTTGTTCCTCAAGGGTATCATGAAAACCCACAAAAAAGTTCCCTTCTAATTCAAGGTCCTTCAAAATCTCTCTACTTGGAGATTTACTTTCAAGGTTGTAATTGATGTCTTGGCCACCAGATGAAGCAGTTGCATTACTGGACTGTGTATCTGCTTCTTCTATTACTTTTCTTCTTTCGGCATTGGAGAATGTACCTTCTACTTTTACTCCTTCTTCCTTATTATTTCCCCTTGTTTCTACATCCATGTTCCGATCAGGATTATCTCAACAGAGACATTACCCTGACCCTCCTCAGACCCATGCATGTGAGGTACAGAAATAATGGATGCTGTAACGACAACTTCCCCGTCATCCCCATCAGCTTCTGTTTGAGTCTCCAAACAAGACACAACTTTGGCAGGACCCTGCTCAGTACAATCTTTGGGAGCCAAGGTCATATATTCTGGTTCTTTCTTTACATCTGCAGTGGTCTCTTTGCTGGGATCGGTTGTTGCTGGATGTGGTTCTTGCTTTGCTTCTTGTTCTGCGCAAATAATATTTTTTGGGACCTTTGTTTGAACATGTGTCCCTGTTTTATCAGCCTGCAAACCAACTGTGGTAGTTTGTTTATTGGTAAAAGGTTTTGTATTTTCTTGAACAGCAGCACTCTTTGCAGAGTGTGTGTCAAGAACTAATGTGGTGTTTCCTTGTGGAGTATTCATCTCCAGTCTAGAAGCAGTAATATAATCTACTTCACAAGAGACCTTACCCTGATCCTCCTCAGAAGTAAGAATGTGAGATCCAGAAGCAAACAATGCTGTATCTGAAACTTTCCCTGCATTTTCTTCAGCTTCTGCTTGAATCTCCAAACTTAAAGATATGACCTTTGCAGATTCTGGCTCTTTTTTTACCTCTGCATCAGTTCCTTTACTGGGATCAGTTGATGCCAAATGCTGTTCTTGCTTTACTTCTGGTTCTACACAAGAAATGTTTTTGGGGACCTCTGTTTCAATGTGGGTCGTTGTTTGATCAGCCTGCAAACCAGTTCCTGTGGTTATTTGTTTAGAAGTAACATCTTCTGGTTTTGCCAATGTTGTGTGTTCTTGTGCAGTACTTATCTTCGGTTTAGAAGCTTTGCCACCAGCCCCTTCTTCTAAAACTTGGCTAATCTCAGTACTGACAATGGATGAGTTCTGTAGCTCACAATGTTTAGTATGGACTTTATGCTCCACAGGACTGCCCTTTCTGTCCACTGTTGTGCTGACGGTCATGCATTTGCTCTTGGTTCTTTTAGGAAGAGCTCCTGTGCCCTGGTATTCAGGCTTGTGGAATGATCCTATCAGATTTGAAGTGTTAATCGATCTTATTGGTGAGTTTTTCGATTGCTGTTGTATGACATTGTGTGTGTGGCCCCTAAAGACAGTTTGAATCCCCATCATCCTGAGATTTCCTCCCCGAATGCTAAATGTATTTATTGGTGTGATGTTTCTTTTGTAGGCAGGAGGGCTGGTTTCAGCACAGAAAGATGTGACATTATCCACGAAGATTGACTGAGGACCTGACAGCCTTTGAACAGGAGATATAAAGACATAACATTAAAAAAAGAACTTACAAAACAACATGATTTGCAAAATAAGTTTCAAACATTATATAATTGTCCTACCCTTGTATGCTTGATGCATCCAGCAGCCTCCTGTAGTCCTCTATCTGGGTCTCCAGCCTGCTGTTTACCTCCAGCAACGCCTGAATCTCTTCCGCCAGCAGAGCTGCAAACTGCAGCTCTGAATCCAGGTCTCTGCACAGGACGCCTGCTTTCTGCTGTAAGTCCACCAGCTGCAGGTCAAAGGACTCTGTCTGTTGCAGACTGGAGGCCTCCAACACCATGTTCTACACAGGCAGACACATACGGTCAGTGGTGGAATGTAGTGAAGTACATTTATTCAAGTACTGTGTCTAAGTGCAGTTTTGGGGTAGGCTACTTTATACTTTTACTCCACTAGATTTTTAGGAAGTAACATGTTCCCCATCAGTGTTTTAATATTATATATGAAGTTTCTGGACTAATATTACTGCTGCAATATGTTGATGTTTTAGACTTCTTTATATACTGTAAGCCAGTTTAGTCTGCAGCAATGCAACGTTTATAAGATCACATGTGTGTGGCTTTGTCCTGTTGACAACCACATATCTAACATAACACATACATTCCAATGACTATATCCTAATCACAGTCAGTCTCTCATCAACTCAATTTGTACACAGTCAATACCAATGTTTTAACTTCAAGTGTCTCTAACCAGATCCTGCAGCTGTGTGAGCTCCTCCTCCAGACCTCCTGCTGTTCTCCACAGCTCCTCAACCTCGGCCTGGATGACCTCTGACCCTGCTCGAGGGTCAAAGGTCACCGCTGGAGAGCTCAGCAAAGACACCTGAATGCAACAAACCTAACATTAAAAACCTGCTAACCCTTTATAATAACCATTGTTAATTCCATTGTTAATGAGTACTTATTTCATTTTTGAACAGTAAATAACTATAAGCTCAAGTTTTGTGAACTATCAAGTTAGTAGTTATTACAAATGTTATTATAAAATGTTCCCAAAACTCCACTAAGTTTAGAACTGGGGTGACAGAACATTAGAGCTCCAAAAAATTGCCGACATTAAAATATATATACTTTTTATCCTGTTAAGCCCTGAGCCTGTTTTTCAGGCCTCAGGCTCAAAAATGACATGCCCAGAACACAGTCGTGCGCAGTGATGAGCGGGCCCTCGCGTCTTTGCGCCTGTTGGGGCCGGTCGTCTTGGCGTCAAGTCGACCTACACGAGTCCTCTAAAATGAGCCGTTTATCATCTCTCTAATTTTTGACTCCTCGGTCCTCCGGCAGCGACCCGGAAATGGATGTCGGCACGCCGTCTTGATGGAAAACAAATTTCTCTAAAGGCTCATCAAGGATCGATTATCGAGGAGGCTGTCTGGAGGAGCCGTAACCGAGGATACACTGATTTAGAGGAGAGAGGAGTCTCTCTGGAGGAGCTCTAACAGAGGGTACAAAGATGTAGAGGAGAGAGGAGTGTCTCTAGAGGAGCTACAACCGAGGGTACACTGAAGTATTCTCCTGAGACGATTTCAGCCAACAGTGATGTTTAAAAGAGGTGTCACGCATGGCTGGACTTCTGTCAAACGAAGCACAGCTCTGCAAACTGTTCCCGTTGTGATTATAAGTTATTTGAGATGATCAAATGTGCATCAGACTTTCTGCCCTTTACCGTTTGTTTACTCACTAATCACATGTCCCCTGGATGTTAGTCAATTTTTTTTCAATACAACTGCTTTCATTGTGACGCGACGTTTACAGTGAGAACAGCTGCTGAGGTCAGTGCAGA